>NC_090844.1:39630400-40230400 GCF_028021215.1 Eschrichtius robustus | reverse complement strand
CATAGAACTTTCCAAGGATGAGGGCGTTCGATACATGCAGAACACCCCGTGAAGGAAAGTTGATTCAGCAAGGGACAAGGGTGTAGCTAGAGTCTCTTTTGACTTGTTAGAAATCAGAAGGGTTTCGGCTGCATGTTCAGCGGAATAGAAGACCTGATGGCGCAAGCCTTGCTTTCCCATTTTAAATCTCTATCCATGCTAGCCTGAAGATCCCTAAATAACACTTTTTCGACTGGCCTCTATTCTCTGTAGGCAGCCCTCTGGAAAGAAAAGGAGTTTTCTCTAAGGAAACACGGTGCTTCCATAGCATGTGTGGGAGCTCCTCCTGTCATGCTCTAGAGCTACAGGGAAACTTGACGTGAGTACTTGCCTCAAGCTAAGGCCTGTAAAGCCCTGCTGAAACGAAAGCGCTTAGCAGTTTCCATTCGGTCGTATTCGCAGTTCTGCTTTACTTTAAAGTTTCTTCACTTTCCTAGACACGTAGCACCCTGTGTAGGCACCCTTTTGCCTACAAATACAGTGAGTACCAGCAGGCTCCTCTGCCCTTCTAAGAAACATCCAGGCCTAGTAGCCTTTCCCAGTCAGTCTATGTATTCAGAGGGTAGGGCAACACACTGCACTCTTCCTTGGGAAAGCTAGATGTCCGCAGCGCTCCCACAGCTCCAGGAATTGTGTTCTCTCACGTCCTACATGCTATGGAAGTCTGCCTCATTGCCCTCATTGGAGCTACACTAAGAAACACAATCTGCTTCGCCTTCCTCTAGGAACTCTTACCCAAGGACCCCATACCTACAGGAGAAAGGAGGCTTGCATTCCTACTGGAACCAAAGCACAGTTTTTCCTGCTACACTGCAGGATTTTAGAATAGGCTTAGGCCCGATAGCATACATAGAACGTTCCAAGGATGAGGGAGTTTGATACATGCAGAACACCCTGTGAAGAAAAGTTGATTCAGCAAAGGACCTTGGCGTAGCTAGAGTCTCTTTTGACTTGTGAGAAATCAGAAGGTGTTAGGCTGCATGTTCACCGGAAAAGAATACCTGATGGCACAAAACTTGCTTTCCCAGTTGAAAAGCTCTATCCACGCTGCACTGAAGGTACCTAAAAAACACTGTTTTTGACTGGCGTCTAGTCACTGTAGGGAGCCCTCTGGAAAGCAAAGGCGTTTTCTCTAAGGAAACACGGTGCTTCCATAGCGTGTGGGGGAGCTCCTCCTGTCATGCTCTAGTGCTACAGGGAAACTTGATGTGAGTACTTGGCTCAAGCTAAGGCCTGAAAAGCCCTGCTGAAGCGAAAGCGCTTAGCAGGTTCCATTAGGTCGTATTCGCAGTTCTGCTCTACTTTAAGGTTTCTTCACTTTTCCTGACACTAGGCACCCTCGTGTAGGCACCCTTTTTCTTGCAAATACAGTGAGTACCAGCAGTCTCTTTTGCCCTTCCAGAAAACATCCAGACATAAAAGCCTTTCCCAGTAACTCTACGTATTCAGAGTGTAGGGCAACTCGCTGCACCCTTCCTTAGGAAGCTAGGTGGATTCAGCTCTTCAACAGCTCCAGGGATTCTGTTCTCGCACGTCCTACATGCCATGGAAGTCTGCCTCATTGCCCTCATTGGAGCTACACTAAGAAACTCAATCTGCTTCGCCGTCCTCTAGGAACTCTTACCTGAGGAACCCATACCTACAGGGGAAAGGAAGCTTGCATTCCTACTGCAACCAAAGCACAGTTTTTCCTGCTACACTGCAGGATTTTAGAATAGGCTTAGGTCCGATAGCATACATAGAACGTTCCAAGGATGAGGGAGTTTGATACATGCAGAACACCCTGTGAAGAAAAGTTGATTCAGCAAAGGACCTTGGCGTAGCTAGAGTCTCTTTTGACTTGTGAGAAATCAGAAGGTGTTAGGCTGCATGTTCACCGGAAAAGAATACCTGATGGCACAAACCTTGCTTTCCCAGTTGAAAAGCTCTATCCACGCTGCACAGAAGATACCTAAATAACACTGTTTTTGACTGGCGTCTAGTCACTGTAGGGAGACCTCTGGAAAGCAAAGGCGTTTTCTCTAAGGAAACACGGTGCTTCCATAGCGTGTGGGGGAGCTCCTCCTGTCATGCTCTAGAGCTACAGGGAAACTTGCCGTGAGTACTTGCCTCAAGCTAAGGCCTGAAAAGCCCTGCTGAAGCGAAAGCGCTTAGCAGGTTCCATTAGGTCGTATTCGCAATTCTGCTCTACTTTAAGGTTTCTTCACTTTTCCTGACACCAGGCACCCTCGTGTAGGCATCCTTTTTCTTGCAAATACAGTGAGTACCAGCAGTCTCCTTTGCCCTTCCAGGAAACATCCAGACATAAAAGCCTTTCCCAGTAAATCTACGTATTCAGAGTGTAGGGCAACTCGCTGCACCCTTCCTTAGGAAGCTAGGTGGATTCAGCTCTTCAACAGCTCCAGGGATTCTGTTCTCGCACGTCCTACATGCCATGGAAGTCTGCCTCATTGCCCTCATTGGAGCTACACTAAGAAACACAATCTGCTTCGCCGTCCTGTAGGAACTCTTACCCAAGGACCCCATACCTACAGGAGAAAGGAGGCTTGCATTCCTACTGCAACCAAAGCACAGTTTTTCCTGGTACACTGCAGGGCTTTAAAATAGGCTTAGGCCTGATAGCATACATAGAACTTTCCAAGGATGAGGGCGTTCGATACATGCAGAACACCCCGTGAAGGAAAGTTGATTCAGCAAGGGACAAGGGTGTAGCTAGAGTCTCTTTTGACTTGTTAGAAATCAGAAGGGTTTCGGCTGCATGTTCAGCGGAATAGAAGACCTGATGGCACAAGCCTTGCTTTCCCATTTTAAATCTCTATCCATGCTAGCCTGAAGATCCCTAAATAACACTTTTTCGACTGGCCTCTATTCTCTGTAGGCAGCCCTCTGGAAAGAAAAGGAGTTTTCTCTAAGGAAACACGGTGCTTCCATAGCATGTGTGGGAGCTCCTCCTGTCATGCTCTAGAGCTACAGGGAAACTTGACGTGAGTACTTGCCTCAAGCTAAGGCCTGTAAAGCCCTGCTGAAACGAAAGCGCTTAGCAGTTTCCATTCGGTCGTATTCGCAGTTCTGCTTTACTTTAACGTTTCTTCACTTTTCTAGACACGTAGCACCCTGTGTAGGCACCCTTTTGCCTACAAATACAGTGAGTAGCAGCAGGCTCCTCTGCCCTTCTAAGAAACATCCAGGCCTAGTAGCCTTTCCCAGTCAGTCTATGTATTCAGAGGGTAGGGCAACACACTGCACTCTTCCTTGGGAAAGCTAGATGTCCGCAGCACTCCCACAGCTCCAGGAATTGTGTTCTCTCACGTCCTACATGCTATGGAAGTCTGCCTCATTGCCCTCATTGGAGCTACACTAAGAAACACAATCTGCTTCGCCTTCCTCTAGGAACTCTTACCCAAGGACCCCATACCTACAGGAGAAAGGAGGCTTGCATTCCTACTGGAACCAAAGCACAGTTTTTCCTGCTACACTGCAGGATTTTAGAATAGGCTTAGGCCCGATAGCATACATAGAACGTTCCAAGGATGAGGGAGTTTGATACATGCAGAACACCCTGTGAAGAAAAGTTGATTCAGCAAAGGACCTTGGCGTAGCTAGAGTCTCTTTTGACTTGTGAGAAATCAGAAGGTGTTAGGCTGCATGTTCACCGGAAAAGAATACCTGATGGCACAAAACTTGCTTTCCCAGTTGAAAAGCTCTATCCACGCTGCACTGAAGGTACCTAAAAAACACTGTTTTTGACTGGCGTCTAGTCACTGTAGGGAGCCCTCTGGAAAGCAAAGGCGTTTTCTCTAAGGAAACACGGTGCTTCCATAGCGTGTGGGGGAGCTCCTCCTGTCATGCTCTAGTGCTACAGGGAAACTTGATGTGAGTACTTGGCTCAAGCTAAGGCCTGAAAAGCCCTGCTGAAGCGAAAGCGCTTAGCAGGTTCCATTAGGTCGTATTCGCAGTTCTGCTCTACTTTAAGGTTTCTTCACTTTTCCTGACACTAGGCACCCTCGTGTAGGCACCCTTTTTCTTGCAAATACAGTGAGTACCAGCAGTCTCCTTTGCCCTTCCAGGAAACATCCAGACATAAAAGCCTTTCCCAGTAAATCTACGTATTCAGAGTGTAGGGCAACTCGCTGCACCCTTCCTTAGGAAGCTAGGTGGATTCAGCTCTTCAACAGCTCCAGGGATTCTCTTCTCGCACGTCCTACATGCCATGGAAGTCTGCCTCATTGCCCTCATTGGAGCTACACTAAGAAACACAATCTGCTTCGCCGTCCTCTAGGAACTCTTACCCAAGGACCCCATACCTACAGGAGAAAGGAGGCTTGCATTCCTACTGCAACCAAAGCACAGTTTTTCCTGGTACACTGCAGGGCTTTAAAATAGGCTTAGGCCTGATAGCATACATAGAACTTTCCAAGGATGAGGGCGTTCGATACATGCAGAACACCCCGTGAAGGAAAGTTGATTCAGCAAGGGACAAGGGTGTAGCTAGATTCTCTTTTGACTTGTTAGAAATCAGAAGGGTTTCGGTTGCATGTTCAGCGGAATAGAAGACCTGATGGCACAAGCCTTGCTTTCCCATTTTAAATCTCTATCCATGCTAGCCTGAAGATCCCTAAATAACACTTTTTCGACTGGCCTCTATTGTCTGTAGGCAGCCCTCTGGAAAGAAAAGGAGTTTTCTCTAAGGAAACACGGTGCTTCCATAGCATGTGTGGGAGCTCCTCCTGTCATGCTCTAGAGCTACAGGGAAACTTGACGTGTGTACTTGGCTCAAGCTAAGGCCTGTAAAGCCCTGCTGAAATGAAAGCGCTTAGCAGTTTCCATTCGGTCGTATTCGCAGTTCTGCTTTACTTTAACGTTTCTTCACTTTCCTAGACACGTAGCACCCTGTGTAGGCACCCTTTTGCCTACAAATACAGTGAGTACCAGCAGGCTCCTCTGCCCTTCTAAGAAACATCCAGGCCTAGTAGCCTTTCCCAGTCAGTCTATGTATTCAGAGGGTAGGGCAACACACTGCACTCTTCCTTGGGAAAGCTAGATGTCCGCAGCGCTCCCACAGCTCCAGGAATTGTGTTCTCTCACGTCCTACATGCTATGGAAGTCTGCCTCATTGCCCTCATTGGAGCTACACTAAGAAACACAATCTGCTTCGCCTTCCTCTAGGAACTCTTACCCAAGGACCCCATACCTACAGGAGAAAGGAGGCTTGCATTCCTACTGGAACCAAAGCACAGTTTTTCCTGCTACACTGCAGGATTTTAGAATAGGCTTAGGCCCGATAGCATACATAGAACGTTCCAAGGATGAGGGAGTTTGATACATGCAGAACACCCTGTGAAGGAAAGTTGATTCAGCAAAGGACCTTGGCGTAGCTAGAGTCTCTTTTGACTTGTGAGAAATCAGAAGGTGTTAGGCTGCATGTTCACCGGAAAAGAATACCTGATGGCACAAACCTTGCTTTCCCAGTTGAAAAGCTCTATCCACGCTGCACAGAAGATACCTAAATAACACTGTTTTTGACTGGCGTCTAGTCACTGTAGGGAGCCCTCTGGAAAGCAAAGGCGTTTTCTCTAAGGAAACACGGTGCTTCCATAGCGTGTGGGGGAGCTCCTCCTGTCATGCTCTAGAGCTACAGGGAAACTTGCCGTGACTACTTGCCTCAAGCTAAGGCCTGAAAAGCCCTGCTGAAGCGAAAGCGCTTAGCAGGTTCCATTAGGTCGTATTCGCAGTTCTGCTCTACTTTAAGGTTTCTTCACTTTTCCTGACACCAGGCACCCTCGTGTAGGCACCCTTTTTCTTGCAAATACAGTGAGTACCAGCAGTCTCCTTTGCCCTTCCAGGAAACATCCAGACATAAAAGCCTTTCCCAGTAACTCTACGTATTCAGAGTGTAGGGCAACTCGCTGCACCCTTCCTTAGGAAGCTAGGTGGACCCAGCTCTTCAACAGCTCCAGGGATTCTCTTCTCGCACGTCCTACATGCCATGGAAGTCTGCCTCATTGCCCTCATTGGAGCTACACTAAGAAACACAATCTGCTTCGCCGTCCTCTAGGAACTCTTACCCAAGGACCCCATACCTACAGGAGAAAGGAGGCTTGCATTCCTACTGCAACCAAAGCACAGTTTTTCCTGGTACACTGCAGCGCTTTAAAATAGGCTTAGGCCTGATAGCATACATAGAACTTTCCAAGGATGAGGGCGTTCGATACATGCAGAACACCCCGTGAAGGAAAGTTGATTCAGCAAGGGACAAGGGTGTAGCTAGAGTCTCGTTTGACTTGTTAGAAATCAGAAGGGTTTCGGCTGCATGTTCAGCGGAATAGAAGACCTGATGGCACAAGCCTTGCTTTCCCATTTTAAATCTCTATCCATGCTAGCCTGAAGATCCCTAAATAACACTTTTTCGACTGGCCTCTATTCTCTGTAGGCAGCCCTCTGGAAAGAAAAGGAGTTTTCTCTAAGGAAACACGGTGCTTCCATAGCATGTGTGGGAGCTCCTCCTGTCATGCTCTAGAGCTACAGGGAAACTTGACGTGAGTACTTGCCTCAAGCTAAGGCCTGTAAAGCCCTGCTGAAACGAAAGCGCTTAGCAGTTTCCATTCGGTCGTATTCGCAGTTCTGCTTTACTTTAACGTTTCTTCACTTTTCTAGACACGTAGCACACTGTGTAGGCACCCTTTTGCCTCCAAATACAGTGAGTACCAGCAGGCTCCTCTGCCCTTCTAAGAAACATCCAGGCCTAGTAGCCTTTCCCAGTCAGTCTATGTATTCAGAGGGTAGGGCAACACACTGCACTCTTCCTTGGGAAAGCTAGATGTCCGCAGCGCTCCCACAGCTCCAGGAATTGTGTTCTCTCACGTCCTACATGCTATGGAAGTCTGCCTCATTGCCCTCATTGGAGCTACACTAAGAAACACAATCTGCTTCGCCTTCCTCTAGGAACTCTTACCCAAGGACCCCATACCTACAGGAGAAAGGAGGCTTGCATTCCTACTGGAACCAAAGCACAGTTTTTCCTGCTACACTGCAGGATTTTAGAATAGGCTTAGGCCCGATAGCATACATAGAACGTTCCAAGGATGAGGGAGTTTGATACATGCAGAACAACCTGTGAAGAAAAGTTGATTCAGCAAAGGACCTTGGCGTAGCTAGAGTCTCTTTTGACTTGTGAGAAATCAGAAGGTGTTAGGCTGCATGTTCACCGGAAAAGAATACCTGATGGCACAAACCTTGCTTTCCCAGTTGAAAAGCTCTATCCACGCTGCACAGAAGATACCTAAATAACACTGTTTTTGACTGGCGTCTAGTCACTGTAGGGAGACCTCTGGAAAGCAAAGGCGTTTTCTCTAAGGAAACACGGTGCTTCCATAGCGTGTGGGGGAGCTCCTCCTGTCATGCTCTAGAGCTACAGGGAAACTTGCCGTGAGTACTTGCCTCAAGCTAAGGCCTGAAAAGCCCTGCTGAAGCGAAAGCGCTTAGCAGGTTCCATTAGGTCGTATTCGCAGTTCTGCTCTACTTTAAGGTTTCTTCACTTTTCCTGACACCAGGCACCCTCGTGTAGGCACCCTTTTTCTTGCAAATACAGTGAGTACCAGCAGTCTCCTTTGCCCTTCCAGGAAACATCCAGACCTAAAAGCCTTTCCCAGTAACTCTACGTATTCAGAGTGTAGGGCAACTCGCTGCACCCTTCCTTAGGAAGCTAGGTGGACTCAGCTCTTCAACAGCTCCAGGGATTCTCTTCTCGCACGTCCTACATGCCATGGAAGTCTGCCTCATTGCCCTCATTGGAGCTACACTAAGAAACACAATCTGCTTCGCCGTCTTCTAGGAACTCTTACCCAAGGACCCCATACCTACAGGAGAAAGGAGGCTTGCATTCCTACTAGAACCAAAGCACAGTTTTTCCTGGTACACTGCAGGGCTTTAAAATAGGCTTAGGCCTGATAACATACATAGAACTTTCCAAGGATGAGGGCGTTCGATACATGCAGAACACCCCGTGAAGGAAAGTTGATTCAGCAAGGGACAAGGGTGTAGCTAGAGTCTCGTTTGACTTGTTAGAAATCAGAAGGGTTTCGGCTGCATGTTCAGCGGAATAGAAGACCTGATGGCACAAGCCTTGCTTTCCCATTTTAAATCTCTATCCATGCTAGCCTGAAGATCCCTAAGTAACACTTTTTCGACTGGCCTCTATTCTCTGTAGGCAGCCCTCTGGAAAGAAAAGGAGTTTTCTCTAAGGAAACACGGTGCTTCCATAGCATGTGTGGGAGCTCCTCCTGTCATGCTCTAGAGCTACAGGGAAACTTGACGTGAGTACTTGCCTCAAGCTAAGGCCTGTAAAGCCCTGCTGAAACGAAAGCGCTTAGCAGTTTCCATTCGGTCGTATTCGCAGTTCTGCTTTACTTTAACGTTTCTTCACTTTCCTAGACACGTAGCACCCTGTGTAGGCACCCTTTTGCCTACAAATACAGTGAGTAGCAGCAGGCTCCTCTGCCCTTCTAAGAAACATCCAGGCCTAGTAGCCTTTCCCAGTCAGTCTATGTATTCAGAGGGTAGGGCAACACACTGCACTCTTCCTTGGGAAAGCTAGATGTCCGCAGCACTCCCACAGCTCCAGGAATTGTGTTCTCTCACGTCCTACATGCTATGGAAGTCTGCCTCATTGCCCTCATTGGAGCTACACTAAGAAACACAATCTGCTTCGCCGTCCTCTAGGAACTCTTACCCAAGGACCCCATACCTACAGGAGAAAGGAGGCTTGCATTCCTACTGCAACCAAAGCACAGTTTTTCCTGGTACACTGCAGGGCTTTAAAATAGGCTTAGGCCTGATAGCATACATAGAACTTTCCAAGGATGAGGGCGTTCGATACATGCAGAACACCCCGTGAAGGAAAGTTGATTCAGCAAGGGACAAGGGTGTAGCTAGAGTCTCGTTTGACTTGTTAGAAATCAGAAGGGTTTCGGCTGCATGTTCAGCGGAATAGAAGACCTGATGGCACAAGCCTTGCTTTCCCATTTTAAATCTCTATCCATGCTAGCCTGAAGATCCCTAAATAACACTTTTTCGACTGGCCTCTATTCTCTGTAGGCAGCCCTCTGGAAAGAAAAGGAGTTTTCTCTAAGGAAACACGGTGCTTCCATAGCATGTGTGGGAGCTCCACCTGTCATGCTCTAGAGCTACAGGGAAACTTGACGTGAGTACTTGCCTCAAGCTAAGGCCTGTAAAGCCCTGCTGAAACGAAAGCGCTTAGCAGTTTCCATTCGGTCGTATTCGCAGTTCTGCTTTACTTTAACGTTTCTTCACTTTTCTAGACACGTAGCACACTGTGTAGGCACCCTTTTGCCTCCAAATACAGTGAGTACCAGCAGGCTCCTCTGCCCTTCTAAGAAACATCCAGGCCTAGTAGCCTTTCCCAGTCAGTCTATGTATTCAGAGGGTAGGGCAACACACTGCACTCTTCCTTGGGAAAGCTAGATGTCCGCAGCGCTCCCACAGCTCCAGGAATTGTGTTCTCTCACGTCCTACATGCTATGGAAGACTGCCTCATTGCCCTCATTGGAGCTACACTAAGAAACACAATCTGCTTCGCCTTCCTCTAGGAACTCTTACCCAAGGACCCCATACCTACAGGAGAAAGGAGGCTTGCATTCCTACTGGAACCAAAGCACAGTTTTTCCTGCTACACTGCAGGATTTTAGAATAGGCTTAGGCCCGATAGCATACATAGAACTTTCCAAGGATGAGGGAGTTTGATACATGCAGAACACCCTGTGAAGAAAAGTTGATTCAGCAAAGGACCTTGGCGTAGCTAGAGTCTCTTTTGACTTGTGAGAAATCAGAAGGTGTTAGGCTGCATGTTCACCGGAAAAGAATACCTGATGGCACAAACCTTGCTTTCCCAGTTGAAAAGCTCTATCCACGCTGCACAGAAGATACCTAAATAACACTGTTTTTGACTGGCGTCTAGTCACTGTAGGGAGCCCTCTGGAAAGCAAAGGCGTTTTCTCTAAGGAAACACGGTGCTTCCATAGCGTGTGGGGGAGCTCCTCCTGTCATGCTCTAGAGCTACAGGGAAACTTGCCGTGAGTACTTGCCTCAAGCTAAGGCCTGAAAAGCCCTGCTGAAGCGAAAGCGCTTAGCAGGTTCCATTAGGTCGTATTTGCAGTTCTGCTCTACTTTAAGGTTTCTTCACTTTTCCTGACACCAGGCACCCTCGTGTAGGCACCCTTTTTCTTGCAAATACAGTGAGTACCAGCAGTCTCCTTTGCCCTTCCAGGAAACATCCAGACATAAAAGCCTTTCCCAGTAACTCTACGTATTCAGAGTGTAGGGCAACTCGCTGCACCCTTCCTTAGGAAGCTAGGTGGACTCAGCTCTTCAACAGCTCCAGGGATTCTCTTCTCGCACGTCCTACATGCCATGGAAGTCTGCCTCATTGCCCTCATTGGAGCTACACTAAGAAACACAATCTGCTTCGCCGTCCTCTAGGAACTCTTACCCAAGGACCCCATACCTACAGGAGAAAGGAGGCTTGCATTCCTACTGCAACCAAAGCACAGTTTTTCCTGGTACACTGCAGCGCTTTAAAATAGGCTTAGGCCTGATAGCATACATAGAACTTTCCAAGGATGAGGGCGTTCGATACATGCAGAACACCCCGTGAAGGAAAGTTGATTCAGCAAGGGACAAGGGTGTAGCTAGAGTCTCGTTTGACTTGTTAGAAATCAGAAGGGTTTCGGCTGCATGTTCAGCGGAATAGAAGACCTGATGGCACAAGCCTTGCTTTCCCATTTTAAATCTCTATCCATGCTAGCCTGAAGATCCCTAAATAACACTTTTTCGACTGGCCTCTATTCTCTGTAGGCAGCCCTCTGGAAAGAAAAGGAGTTTTCTCTAAGGAAACACGGTGCTTCCATAGCATGTGGGGGAGCTCCTCCTGTCATGCTCTAGAGCTACAGGGAAACTTGACGTGAGTACTTGCCTCAAGCTAAGGCCTGAAAAGCCCTGCTGAAGCGAAAGCGCTTAGCAGGTTCCATTAGGTCGTATTCGCAGTTCTGCTCTACTTTAAGGTTTCTTCACTTTTCCTGACACCAGGCACCCTCGTGTAGGCACCCTTTTTTTTGCAAATACAGTGAGTACCAGCAGTCTCCTTTGCCCTTCCAGGAAACATCCAGACATAAAAGCCTTTCCCAGTAACTCTACGTATTCAGAGTGTAGGGCAACTCGCTGCACCCTTCCTTAGGAAGCTAGGTGGACTCAGCTCTTCAACAGCTCCAGGGATTCTGTTCTCGCACGTCCTACATGCCATGGAAGTCTGCCTCATTGCCCTCATTGGAGCTACACTAAGAAACACAATCTGCTTCGCCGTCCTCTAGGAACTCTTACCCAAGGACCCCATACCTACAGGAGAAAGGAGGCTTGCATTCCTACTGCAACCAAAGCACAGTTTTTCCTGGTACACTGCAGGGCTTTAAAATAGGCTTAGGCCTGATAGTATACATAGAACTTTCCAAGGATGAGGGCGTTCGATACATGCAGAACACCCCGTGAAGGAAAGTTGATTCAGCAAGGGACAAGGGTGTAGCTAGAGTCTCTTTTGACTTGTTAGAAATCAGAAGGGTTTCGGCTGCATGTTCAGCGGAATAGAAGACCTGATGGCACAAGTCTTGCTTTCCCATTTTAAATGTCTATCCATGCTAGCCTGAAGATCCCTAAATAACACTTTTTCGACTGGCCTCTATTCTCTGTAGGCAGCCCTTGGAAAGAAAAGGAGTTTTCTCTAAGGAAACACGGTGCTGCCATAGCATGTGTGGGAGCTCCTCCTGTCATGCTCTAGAGCTACAGGGAAACTTGACGTGAGTACTTGCCTCAAGCTAAGGCCTGTAAAGCCCTGCTGAAACGAAAGCGCTTAGCAGTTTCCATTCGGTCGTATTCGCAGTTCTGCTTTACTTTAACGTTTCTTCACTTTTCTAGACACGTAGCACCCTGTGTAGGCACCCTTTTGCCTCCAAATACAGTGAGTACCAGCAGGCTCCTCTGCCCTTCTAAGAAACATCCAGGCCTAGTAGCCTTTCCCAGTCAGTCTATGTATTCAGAGGGTAGGGCAACACACTGCACTCTTCCTTGGGAAAGCTAGATGTCCGCAGCGCTCCCACAGCTCCAGGAATTGTGTTCTCTCACGTCCTACATGCTATGGAAGTCTGCCTCATTGCCCTCATTGGAGCTACACTAAGAAACACAATCTGCTTCGCCTTCCTCTAGGAACTCTTACCCAAGGACCCCATACCTACAGGAGAAAGGAGGCTTGCATTCCTACTGGAACCAAAGCACAGTTTTTCCTGCTACACTGCAGGATTTTAGAATAGGCTTAGGCCCGATAGCATACATAGAACGTTCCAAGGATGAGGGAGTTTGATACATGCAGAACACCCTGTGAAGAAAAGTTGATTCAGCAAAGGACCTTGGCGTAGCTAGAGTCTCTTTTGACTTGTGAGAAATCAGAAGGTGTTAGGCTGCATGTTCACCGGAAAAGAATACCTGATGGCACAAACCTTGCTTTCCCAGTTGAAAAGCTCTATCCACGCTGCACAGAAGATACCTAAATAACACTGTTTTTGACTGGCGTCTAGTCACTGTAGGGAGCCCTCTGGAAAGCAAAGGCGTTTTCTCTAAGGAAACACGGTGCTTCCATAGCGTGTGGGGGAGCTCCTCCTGTCATGCTCTAGAGCTACAGGGAAACTTGCCGTGAGTACTTGCCTCAAGCTAAGGCCTGAAAAGCCCTGCTGAAGCGAAAGCGCTTAGCAGGTTCCATTAGGTCGTATTCGCAGTTCTGCTCTACTTTAAGGTTTCTTCACTTTTCCTGACACCAGGCACCCTCGTGTAGGCACCCTTTTTCTTGCAAATACAGTGAGTACCAGCAGTCTCCTTTGCCCTTCCAGGAAACATCCAGACCTAAAAGCCTTTCCCAGTAACTCTACGTATTCAGAGTGTAGGGCAACTCGCTGCACCCTTCCTTAGGAAGCTAGGTGGACTCAGCTCTTCAACAGCTCCAGGGATTCTCTTCTCGCACGTCCTACATGCCATGGAAGTCTGCCTCATTGCCCTCATTGGAGCTACACTAAGAAACACAATCTGCTTCGCCGTCCTCTAGGAACTCTTACCCAAGGACCCCATACCTACAGGAGAAAGGAGGCTTGCATTCCTACTGCAACCAAAGCACAGTTTTTCCTGGTACACTGCAGGGCTTTAAAATAGGCTTAGGGCTGATAGCATACATAGAACTTTCCAAGGATGAGAGCGTTCGATACATGCAGAACACCCCGTGAAGGAAAGTTGATTCAGCAAGGGACAAGGGTGTAGCTAGAGTCTCTTTTGACTTGTTAGAAATCAGAAGGGTTTCGGCTGCATGTTCAGCGGAATAGAAGACCTGATGGCACAAGCCTTGCTTTCCCATTTTAAATCTCTATCCATGCTAGCCTGAAGATCCCTAAATAACACTTTTTCGACTGGCCTCTATTCTCTGTAGGCAGCCCTCTGGAAAGAAAAGGAGTTTTCTCTAAGGAAACACGGTGCTTCCATAGCATGTGTGGGAGCTCCACCTGTCATGCTCTAGAGCTACAGGGAAACTTGACGTGAGTACTTGCCTCAAGCTAAGGCCTGTAAAGCCCTGCTGAAACGAAAGCGCTTAGCAGTTTCCATTCGGTCGTATTCGCAGTTCTGCTTTACTTTAACGTTTCTTCACTTTTCTAGACACGTAGCACCCTGTGTAGGCACCCTTTTGCCTACAAATACAGTGAGTACCAGCAGGCTCCTCTGCCCTTCTAAGAAACATCCAGGCCTAGTAGCCTTTCCCAGGCAGTCTATGTATTCAGAGGGTAGGGCAACACACTGCACTCTTCCTTGGGAAAGCTAGATGTCCGCAGCGCGCCCACAGCTCCAGGAATTGTGTTCTCTCACGTCCTACATGCTATGGAAGTCTGCCTCATTGCCCTCATTGGAGCTACACTAAGAAACACAATCTGCTTCGCCTTCCTCTAGGAACTCTTACCCAAGGACCCCATACCTACAGGAGAAAGGAGGCTTGCATTCCTACTGGAACCAAAGCACAGTTTTTCCTGCTACACTGCAGGATTTTAGAATAGGCTTAGGCCCGATAGCATACATAGAACTTTCCAAGGATGAGGGAGTTTGATACATGCAGAACACCCTGTGAAGAAAAGTTGATTCAGCAAAGGACCTTGGCGTAGCTAGAGTCTCTTTTGACTTGTGAGAAATCAGAAGGTGTTAGGCTGCATGTTCACCGGAAAAGAATACCTGATGGCACAAACCTTGCTTTCCCAGGTGAAAAGCTCGATCCACGCTGCACAGAAGATACCTAAATAACACTGTTTTTGACTGGCGTCTAGTCACTGTAGGGAGCCCTCTGGAAAGCAAAGGCGTTTTCTCTAAGGAAACACGGTGCTTCCATAGCGTGTGGGGGAGCTCCTCCTGTCATGCTCTAGAGCTACAGGGAAACTTGCCGTGAGTACTTGCCTCAAGCTAAGGCCTGAAAAGCCCTGCTGAAGCGAAAGCGCTTAGCAGGTTCCATTAGGTCGTATTCGCAGTTCTGCTCTACTTTAAGGTTTCTTCACTTTTCCTGACACCAGGCACCCTCGTGTAGGCACCCTTTTTCTTGCAAATACAGTGAGTACCAGCAGTCTCCTTTGCCCTTCCAGGAAACATCCAGACCTAAAAGCCTTTCCCAGTAACTCTACGTATTCAGAGTGTAGGGCAACTCGCTGCACCCTTCCTTAGGAAGCTAGGTGGACTCAGCTCTTCAACAGCTCCAGGGATTCTCTTCTCGCACGTCCTACATGCCATGGAAGTCTGCCTCATTGCCCTCATTGGAGCTACACTAAGAAACACAATCTGCTTCGCCGTCCTCTAGGAACTCTTACCCAAGGACCCCATACCTACAGGAGAAAGGAGGCTTGCATTCCTACTGCAACCAAAGCACAGTTTTTCCTGGTACACTGCAGGGCTTTAAAATAGGCTTAGGCCTGATAGCATACATAGAACTTTCCAAGGATGAGGGCGTTCGATACATGCAGAACACCCCGTGAAGGAAAGTTGATTCAGCAAGGGACAAGGGTGTAGCTAGAGTCTCGTTTGACTTGTTAGAAATCAGAAGGGTTTCGGCTGCATGTTCAGCGGAATAGAAGACCTGATGGCACAAGCCTTGCTTTCCCATTTTAAATCTCTATCCATGCTAGCCTGAAGATCCCTAAGTAACACTTTTTCGACTGGCCTCTATTCTCTGTAGGCAGCCCTCTGGAAAGAAAAGGAGTTTTCTCTAAGGAAACACGGTGCTTCCATAGCATGTGTGGGAGCTCCACCTGTCATGCTCTAGAGCTACAGGGAAACTTGACGTGAGTACTTGCCTCAAGCTAAGGCCTGTAAAGCCCTGCTGAAACGAAAGCGCTTAGCAGTTTCCATTCGGTCGTATTCGCAGTTCTGCTTTACTTTAACGTTTCTTCACTTTTCTAGACACGTAGCACACTGTGTAGGCACCCTTTTGCCTCCAAATACAGTGAGTACCAGCAGGCTCCTCTGCCCTTCTAAGAAACATCCAGGCCTAGTAGCCTTTCCCAGTCAGTCTATGTATTCAGAGGGTAGGGCAACACACTGCACTCTTCCTTGGGAAAGCTAGATGTCCGCAGCGCTCCCACAGCTCCAGGAATTGTGTTCTCTCACGTCCTACATGCTATGGAAGACTGCCTCATTGCCCTCATTGGAGCTACACTAAGAAACACAATCTGCTTCGCCTTCCTCTAGGAACTCTTACCCAAGGACCCCATACCTACAGGAGAAAGGAGGCTTGCATTCCTACTGGAACCAAAGCACAGTTTTTCCTGCTACACTGCAGGATTTTAGAATAGGCTTAGGCCCGATAGCATACATAGAACTTTCCAAGGATGAGGGAGTTTGATACATGCAGAACACCCTGTGAAGAAAAGTTGATTCAGCAAAGGACCTTGGCGTAGCTAGAGTCTCTTTTGACTTGTGAGAAATCAGAAGGTGTTAGGCTGCATGTTCACCGGAAAAGAATACCTGATGGCACAAACCTTGCTTTCCCAGTTGAAAAGCTCTATCCACGCTGCACAGAAGATACCTAAATAACACTGTTTTTGACTGGCGTCTAGTCACTGTAGGGAGCCCTCTGGAAAGCAAAGGCGTTTTCTCTAAGGAAACACGGTGCTTCCATAGCGTGTGGGGGAGCTCCTCCTGTCATGCTCTAGAGCTACAGGGAAACTTGCCGTGAGTACTTGCCTCAAGCTAAGGCCTGAAAAGCCCTGCTGAAGCGAAAGCGCTTAGCAGGTTCCATTAGGTCGTATTTGCAGTTCTGCTCTACTTTAAGGTTTCTTCACTTTTCCTGACACCAGGCACCCTCGTGTAGGCACCCTTTTTCTTGCAAATACAGTGAGTACCAGCAGTCTCCTTTGCCCTTCCAGGAAACATCCAGACATAAAAGCCTTTCCCAGTAACTCTACGTATTCAGAGTGTAGGGCAACTCGCTGCACCCTTCCTTAGGAAGCTAGGTGGACTCAGCTCTTCAACAGCTCCAGGGATTCTCTTCTCGCACGTCCTACATGCCATGGAAGTCTGCCTCATTGCCCTCATTGGAGCTACACTAAGAAACACAATCTGCTTCGCCGTCCTCTAGGAACTCTTACCCAAGGACCCCATACCTACAGGAGAAAGGAGGCTTGCATTCCTACTGCAACCAAAGCACAGTTTTTCCTGGTACACTGCAGCGCTTTAAAATAGGCTTAGGCCTGATAGCATACATAGAACTTTCCAAGGATGAGGGCGTTCGATACATGCAGAACACCCCGTGAAGGAAAGTTGATTCAGCAAGGGACAAGGGTGTAGCTAGAGTCTCGTTTGACTTGTTAGAAATCAGAAGGGTTTCGGCTGCATGTTCAGCGGAATAGAAGACCTGATGGCACAAGCCTTGCTTTCCCATTTTAAATCTCTATCCATGCTAGCCTGAAGATCCCTAAATAACACTTTTTCGACTGGCCTCTATTCTCTGTAGGCAGCCCTCTGGAAAGAAAAGGAGTTTTCTCTAAGGAAACACGGTGCTTCCATAGCATGTGGGGGAGCTCCTCCTGTCATGCTCTAGAGCTACAGGGAAACTTGACGTGAGTACTTGCCTCAAGCTAAGGCCTGAAAAGCCCTGCTGAAGCGAAAGCGCTTAGCAGGTTCCATTAGGTCGTATTCGCAGTTCTGCTCTACTTTAAGGTTTCTTCACTTTTCCTGACACCAGGCACCCTCGTGTAGGCACCCTTTTTTTTGCAAATACAGTGAGTACCAGCAGTCTCCTTTGCCCTTCCAGGAAACATCCAGACATAAAAGCCTTTCCCAGTAACTCTACGTATTCAGAGTGTAGGGCAACTCGCTGCACCCTTCCTTAGGAAGCTAGGTGGACTCAGCTCTTCAACAGCTCCAGGGATTCTGTTCTCGCACGTCCTACATGCCATGGAAGTCTGCCTCATTGCCCTCATTGGAGCTACACTAAGAAACACAATCTGCTTCGCCGTCCTCTAGGAACTCTTACCCAAGGACCCCATACCTACAGGAGAAAGGAGGCTTGCATTCCTACTGCAACCAAAGCACAGTTTTTCCTGGTACACTGCAGGGCTTTAAAATAGGCTTAGGCCTGATAGTATACATAGAACTTTCCAAGGATGAGGGCGTTCGATACATGCAGAACACCCCGTGAAGGAAAGTTGATTCAGCAAGGGACAAGGGTGTAGCTAGAGTCTCTTTTGACTTGTTAGAAATCAGAAGGGTTTCGGCTGCATGTTCAGCGGAATAGAAGACCTGATGGCACAAGTCTTGCTTTCCCATTTTAAATGTCTATCCATGCTAGCCTGAAGATCCCTAAATAACACTTTTTCGACTGGCCTCTATTCTCTGTAGGCAGCCCTTGGAAAGAAAAGGAGTTTTCTCTAAGGAAACACGGTGCTGCCATAGCATGTGTGGGAGCTCCTCCTGTCATGCTCTAGAGCTACAGGGAAACTTGACGTGAGTACTTGCCTCAAGCTAAGGCCTGTAAAGCCCTGCTGAAACGAAAGCGCTTAGCAGTTTCCATTCGGTCGTATTCGCAGTTCTGCTTTACTTTAACGTTTCTTCACTTTTCTAGACACGTAGCACCCTGTGTAGGCACCCTTTTGCCTCCAAATACAGTGAGTACCAGCAGGCTCCTCTGCCCTTCTAAGAAACATCCAGGCCTAGTAGCCTTTCCCAGTCAGTCTATGTATTCAGAGGGTAGGGCAACACACTGCACTCTTCCTTGGGAAAGCTAGATGTCCGCAGCGCTCCCACAGCTCCAGGAATTGTGTTCTCTCACGTCCTACATGCTATGGAAGTCTGCCTCATTGCCCTCATTGGAGCTACACTAAGAAACACAATCTGCTTCGCCTTCCTCTAGGAACTCTTACCCAAGGACCCCATACCTACAGGAGAAAGGAGGCTTGCATTCCTACTGGAACCAAAGCACAGTTTTTCCTGCTACACTGCAGGATTTTAGAATAGGCTTAGGCCCGATAGCATACATAGAACGTTCCAAGGATGAGGGAGTTTGATACATGCAGAACACCCTGTGAAGAAAAGTTGATTCAGCAAAGGACCTTGGCGTAGCTAGAGTCTCTTTTGACTTGTGAGAAATCAGAAGGTGTTAGGCTGCATGTTCACCGGAAAAGAATACCTGATGGCACAAACCTTGCTTTCCCAGTTGAAAAGCTCTATCCACGCTGCACAGAAGATACCTAAATAACACTGTTTTTGACTGGCGTCTAGTCACTGTAGGGAGCCCTCTGGAAAGCAAAGGCGTTTTCTCTAAGGAAACACGGTGCTTCCATAGCGTTTGGGGGAGCTCCTCCTGTCATGCTCTAGAGCTACAGGGAAACTTGCCGTGAGTACTTGCCTCAAGCTAAGGCCTGAAAAGCCCTGCTGAAGCGAAAGCGCTTAGCAGGTTCCATTAGGTCGTATTCGCAGTTCTGCTCTACTTTAAGGTTTCTTCACTTTTCCTGACACCAGGCACCCTCGTGTAGGCACCCTTTTTCTTGCAAATACAGTGAGTACCAGCAGTCTCCTTTGCCCTTCCAGGAAACATCCAGACCTAAAAGCCTTTCCCAGTAACTCTACGTATTCAGAGTGTAGGGCAACTCGCTGCACCCTTCCTTAGGAAGCTAGGTGGACTCAGCTCTTCAACAGCTCCAGGGATTCTCTTCTCGCACGTCCTACATGCCATGGAAGTCTGCCTCATTGCCCTCATTGGAGCTACACTAAGAAACACAATCTGCTTCGCCGTCCTCTAGGAACTCTTACCCAAGGACCCCATACCTACAGGAGAAAGGAGGCTTGCATTCCTACTGCAACCAAAGCACAGTTTTTCCTGGTACACTGCAGGGCTTTAAAATAGGCTTAGGGCTGATAGCATACATAGAACTTTCCAAGGATGAGAGCGTTCGATACATGCAGAACACCCCGTGAAGGAAAGTTGATTCAGCAAGGGACAAGGGTGTAGCTAGAGTCTCTTTTGACTTGTTAGAAATCAGAAGGGTTTCGGCTGCATGTTCAGCGGAATAGAAGACCTGATGGCACAAGCCTTGCTTTCCCATTTTAAATCTCTATCCATGCTAGCCTGAAGATCCCTAAATAACACTTTTTCGACTGGCCTCTATTCTCTGTAGGCAGCCCTCTGGAAAGAAAAGGAGTTTTCTCTAAGGAAACACGGTGCTTCCATAGCATGTGTGGGAGCTCCACCTGTCATGCTCTAGAGCTACAGGGAAACTTGACGTGAGTACTTGCCTCAAGCTAAGGCCTGTAAAGCCCTGCTGAAACGAAAGCGCTTAGCAGTTTCCATTCGGTCGTATTCGCAGTTCTGCTTTACTTTAACGTTTCTTCACTTTTCTAGACACGTAGCACCCTGTGTAGGCACCCTTTTGCCTACAAATACAGTGAGTACCAGCAGGCTCCTCTGCCCTTCTAAGAAACATCCAGGCCTAGTAGCCTTTCCCAGGCAGTCTATGTATTCAGAGGGTAGGGCAACACACTGCACTCTTCCTTGGGAAAGCTAGATGTCCGCAGCGCGCCCACAGCTCCAGGAATTGTGTTCTCTCACGTCCTACATGCTATGGAAGTCTGCCTCATTGCCCTCATTGGAGCTACACTAAGAAACACAATCTGCTTCGCCTTCCTCTAGGAACTCTTACCCAAGGACCCCATACCTACAGGAGAAAGGAGGCTTGCATTCCTACTGGAACCAAAGCACAGTTTTTCCTGCTACACTGCAGGATTTTAGAATAGGCTTAGGCCCGATAGCATACATAGAACTTTCCAAGGATGAGGGAGTTTGATACATGCAGAACACCCTGTGAAGAAAAGTTGATTCAGCAAAGGACCTTGGCGTAGCTAGAGTCTCTTTTGACTTGTGAGAAATCAGAAGGTGTTAGGCTGCATGTTCACCGGAAAAGAATACCTGATGGCACAAACCTTGCTTTCCCAGGTGAAAAGCTCGATCCACGCTGCACAGAAGATACCTAAATAACACTGTTTTTGACTGGCGTCTAGTCACTGTAGGGAGCCCTCTGGAAAGCAAAGGCGTTTTCTCTAAGGAAACACGGTGCTTCCATAGCGTGTGGGGGAGCTCCTCCTGTCATGCTCTAGAGCTACAGGGAAACTTGCCGTGAGTACTTGCCTCAAGCTAAGGCCTGAAAAGCCCTGCTGAAGCGAAAGCGCTTAGCAGGTTCCATTAGGTCGTATTCGCAGTTCTGCTCTACTTTAAGGTTTCTTCACTTTTCCTGACACCAGGCACCCTCGTGTAGGCACCCTTTTTCTTGCAAATACAGTGAGTACCAGCAGTCTCCTTTGCCCTTCCAGGAAACATCCAGACCTAAAAGCCTTTCCCAGTAACTCTACGTATTCAGAGTGTAGGGCAACTCGCTGCACCCTTCCTTAGGAAGCTAGGTGGACTCAGCTCTTCAACAGCTCCAGGGATTCTCTTCTCGCACGTCCTACATGCCATGGAAGTCTGCCTCATTGCCCTCATTGGAGCTACACTAAGAAACACAATCTGCTTCGCCGTCCTCTAGGAACTCTTACCCAAGGACCCCATACCTACAGGAGAAAGGAGGCTTGCATTCCTACTGCAACCAAAGCACAGTTTTTCCTGGTACACTGCAGGGCTTTAAAATAGGCTTAGGCCTGATAGCATACATAGAACTTTCCAAGGATGAGGGCGTTCGATACATGCAGAACACCCCGTGAAGGAAAGTTGATTCAGCAAGGGACAAGGGTGTAGCTAGAGTCTCGTTTGACTTGTTAGAAATCAGAAGGGTTTCGGCTGCATGTTCAGCGGAATAGAAGACCTGATGGCACAAGCCTTGCTTTCCCATTTTAAATCTCTATCCATGCTAGCCTGAAGATCCCTAAGTAACACTTTTTCGACTGGCCTCTATTCTCTGTAGGCAGCCCTCTGGAAAGAAAAGGAGTTTTCTCTAAGGAAACACGGTGCTTCCATAGCATGTGTGGGAGCTCCTCCTGTCATGCTCTAGAGCTACAGGGAAACTTGACGTGAGTACTTGCCTCAAGCTAAGGCCTGTAAAGCCCTGCTGAAACGAAAGCGCTTAGCAGTTTCCATTCGGTCGTATTCGCAGTTCTGCTTTACTTTAATGTTTCTTCACTTTCCTAGACACGTAGCACCCTGTGTAGGCACCCTTTTGCCTACAAATACAGTGAGTAGCAGCAGGCTCCTCTGCCCTTCTAAGAAACATCCAGGCCTAGTAGCCTTTCCCAGTCAGTCTATGTATTCAGAGGGTAGGGCAACACACTGCACTCTTCCTTGGGAAAGCTAGATGTCCGCAGCGCTCCCACAGCTCCAGGAATTGTGTTCTCTCACGTCCTACATGCTATGGAAGTCTGCCTCATTGCCCTCATTGGAGCTACACTAAGAAACACAATCTGCTTCGCCTTCCTCTAGGAACTCTTACCCAAGGACCCCATACCTACAGGAGAAAGGAGGCTTGCATTCCTACTGGAACCAAAGCACAGTTTTTCCTGCTACACTGCAGAATTTTAGAATAGGCTTAGGCCCGATAGCATACATAGAACGTTCCAAGGATGAGGGAGTTTGATACATGCAGAACACCCTGTGAAGAAAAGTTGATTCAGCAAAGGACCTTGGCGTAGCTACAGTCTCTTTTGACTTGTGAGAAATCAGAAGGTGTTAGGCTGCATGTTCACCGGAAAAGAATACCTGATGGCACAAACCTTGCTTTCCCAGTTGAAAAGCTCTATCCACGCTGCACAGAAGATACCTAAATAACACTGTTTTTGACTGGCGTCTAGTCACTGTAGGGAGCCCTCTGGAAAGCAAAGGCGTTTTCTCTAAGGAAACACGGTGCTTCCATAGCGTGTGGGGGAGCTCCTCCTGTCATGCTCTAGAGCTACAGGGAAACTTGCCGTGAGTACTTGCCTCAAGCTAAGGCCTGAAAAGCCCTGCTGAAGCGAAAGCGCTTAGCAGGTTCCATTAGGTCGTATTCGCAGTTCTGCTCTACTTTAAGGTTTCTTCACTTTTCTAGACACGTAGCACCCTGTGTAGGCACCCTTTTGCCTACAAATACAGTGAGTACCAGCAGTCTCCTTTGCCCTTCCAGGAAACATCCAGACATAAAAGCCTTTGCCAGTAACTCTACGTATTCAGAGTGTAGGGCAACTCGCTGCACCCTTCCTTAGGAAGCTAGGTGGACTCAGCTCTTCAACAGCTCCAGGGATTCTCTTCTCGCACGTCCTACATGCCATGGAAGTCTGCCTCATTGCCCTCATTGGAGCTACACTAAGAAACACAATCTGCTTCGCCGTCCTCTAGGAACTCTTACCCAAGGACCCCATACCTACAGGAGAAAGGAGGCTTGCATTCCTACTGGAACCAAAGCACAGTTTTTCCTGCTACACTGCAGGATTTTAGAATAGGCTTAGGCCCGATAGCATACATAGAACGTTCCAAGGATGAGGGAGTTTGATACATGCAGAACACCCTGTGAAGAAAAGTTGATTCAGCAAAGGGCCTTGGCGTAGCTAGAGTCTCTTTTGACTTGTGAGAAATCAGAAGGTGTTAGGCTGCATGTTCACCGGAAAAGAATACCTGATGGCACAAACCTTGCTTTCCCAGTTGAAAAGCTCTATCCACGCTGCACAGAAGATACCTAAATAACACTGTTTTTGACTGGCGTCTAGTCACTGTAGGCAGCCCTCTGGAAAGAAAAGGCGTTTTCTCTAAGGAAACACGGTGCTTCCATAGCGTGTGTGGGAGCTCCTCCTGTCATGCTCTAGAGCTACAGGGAAACTTGACGTGAGTACTTGCCTCAAGCTAAGGCCTGAAAAGCCCTGCTGAAGCGAAAGCGCTTAGCAGGTTCCATTAGGTCGTATTCGCAGTTCTGCTCTACTTTAAGGTTTCTTCACTTTTCCTGACACCAGGCACCCTCGTGTAGGCACCCTTTTTCTTGCAAATACAGTGAGTACCAGCAGTCTCCTTTGCCCTTCCAGGAAACATCCAGACATAAAAGCCTTTCCCAGTAACTCTACCTAATCAGAGTGTAGGGCAACTCGCTGCACCCTTCCTTAGGAAGCTAGGTGGACTCAGCTCTTCAACAGCTCCAGGGATTCTGTTCTCGCACGTCCTACATGCCATGGAAGTCTGCCTCATTGCCCTCATTGGAGCTACACTAAGAAACACAATCTGCTTCGCCGTCCTCTAGGAACTCTTACCCAAGGACCCCATACCTACAGGAGAAAGGAGGCTTGCATTCCTACTGCAACCAAAGCACAGTTTTTCCTGGTACACTGCAGGGCTTTAAAATAGGCTTAGGCCTGATAGCATACATAGAACTTTCCAAGGATGAGGGCGTTCGATACATGCAGAACAACCCGTGAAGGAAAGTTGATTCAGCAAGGGACAAGGGTGTAGCTAGAGTCTCTTTTGACTTGTTAGAAATCAGAAGGGTTTCGGCTGCATGTTCAGTGGAATAGAAGACCTGATGGCACAAGCCTTGCTTTCCCATTTTAAATCTCTATCCATGCTAGCCTGAAGATCCCTAAATAACACTTTTTCGACTGGCCTCTATTCTCTGTAGGCAGCCCTCTGGAAAGAAAAGGAGTTTTCTCTAAGGAAACACAGTGCTTCCATAGCATGTGTGGGAACTCCTCCTGTCATGCTCTAGAGCTACAGGGAAACTTGACGTTAGTACTTGCCTCAAGCTAAGGCCTGAAAAGCCCTGCTGAAGCGAAAGCGCTTAGCAGTTTCCATTAGGTCGTATTCGCAGTTCTGCTCTACTTTAACGTTTCTTCACTTTTCTAGACACGTAGCACCCTGTGTAGGCACCGTTTTGCCTCCAAATACAGTGAGTACCAGCAGGCTCCTCTGCCCTTCTAAGAAACATCCAGGCCTAGTAGCCTTTCCCAGTCAGTCTATGTATTCAGAGGGTAGGGCAACACACTGCACTCTTCCTTGGGAAAGCTAGATGTCCGCAGCGCTCCCACAGCTCCAGGAATTGTGTTCTCTCACGTCCTACATGCTATGGAAGTCTGCCTCATTGCCCTCATTGGAGCTACACTAAGAAACACAATCTGCTTCGCCTTCCTCTAGGAACTCTTACCCAAGGACCCCATACCTACAGGAGAAAGGAGGCTTGCATTCCTACTGGAACCAAATCACAGTTTTTCCTGCTACACTGCAGGATTTTAGAATAGGCTTAGGCCCGATAGCATACATAGAACGTTCCAAGGATGAGGGAGTTTGATACATGCAGAACACCCTGTGAAGAAAAGTTGATTCAGCAAAGGACCTTGGCGTAGCTAGAGTCTCTTTTGACTTGTGAGAAATCAGAAGGTGTTAGGCTGCATGTTCACCGGAAAAGAATACCTGATGGCACAAACCTTGCTTTCCCAGTTGAAAAGCTCTATCCACGCTGCACAGAAGATACCTAAATAACACTGTTTTTGACTGGCGTCTAGTCACTGTAGGGAGCCCTCTGGAAAGCAAAGGCGTTTTCTCTAAGGAAACATGGTGCTTCCATAGCGTGTGGGGGAGCTCCTCCTGTCATGCTCTAGAGCTACAGGGAAACTTGCCGTGAGTACTTGCCTCAAGCTAAGGCCTGAAAAGCCCTGCTGAAGCGAAAGCGCTTAGCAGGTTCCATTAGGTCGTATTCGCAGTTCTGCTCTACTTTAAGGTTTCTTCACTTTTCCTGACACCAGGCACCCTCGTGTAGGCACCCTTTTTCTTGCAAATACAGTGAGTACCAGCAGTCTCCTTTGCCCTTCCAGGAAACATCCAGACATAAAAGCCTTTCCCAGTAACTCTACGTATTCAGAGTGTAGGGCAACTCGCTGCACCCTTCCTTAGGAAGCTAGGTGGACTCAGCTCTTCAACAGCTCCAGGGATTCTCTTCTCGCACGTCGTACATGCCATGGAAGTCTGCCTCATTGCCCTCATTGGAGCTACACTAAGAAACACAATCTGCTTCGCCGTCCTCTAGGAACTCTTACCCAAGGACCCCATACCTACAGGAGAAAGGAGGCTTGCATTCCTACTGCAACCAAAGCACAGTTTTTCCTGGTACACTGCAGGGCTTTAAAATAGGCTTAGGCCTGATAGCATACATAGAACTTTCCAAGGATGAGGGCGTTCGATACATGCAGAACACCCCGTGAAGGAAAGTTGATTCAGCAAGGGACAAGGGTGTAGCTAGAGTCTCGTTTGACTTGTTAGAAATCAGAAGGGTTTCGGCTGCATGTTCAGCGGAAGAGAAGACCTGATGGCACAAGCCTTGCTTTCCCATTTTAAATCTCTATCCATGCTAGCCTGAAGATCCCTAAGTAACACTTTTTCGACTGGCCTCTATTCTCTGTAGGCAGCCCTCTGGAAAGAAAAGGAGTTTTCTCTAAGGAAACACGGTGCTTCCATAGCATGTGTGGGAGCTCCTCCTGTCATGCTCTAGAGCTACAGGGAAACTTGACGTGAGTACTTGCCTCAAGCTAAGGCCTGTAAAGCCCTGCTGAAACGAAAGCGCTTAGCAGTTTCCATTCGGTCGTATTCGCAGTTCTGCTTTACTTTAACGTTTCTTCACTTTCCTAGACACGTAGCACCCTGTGAAGGCACCCTTTTGCCTACAAATACAGTGAGTAGCAGCAGGCTCCTCTGCCCTTCTAAGAAACATCCAGGCCTAGTAGCCTTTCCCAGTCAGTCTATGTATTCAGAGGGTAGGGCAACACACTGCACTCTTCCTTGGGATAGCTAGATGTCCGCAGCGCTCCCACAGCTCCAGGAATTGTGTTCTCTCACGTCCTACATGCTATGGAAGTCTGCCTCATTGCCCTCATTGGAGCTACACTAAGAAACACAATCTGCTTCGCCTTCCTCTAGGAACTCTTACCCAAGGACCCCATACCTACAGGAGAAAGGAGGCTTGCATTCCTACTGGAACCAAAGCACAGTTTTTCCTGCTACACTGCAGGATTTTAGAATAGGCTTAGGCCCGATAGCATACATAGAACGTTCCAAGGATGAGGGAGTTTGATACATGCAGAACACCCTGTGAAGAAAAGTTGATTCAGCAAAGGACCTTGGCGTAGCTAGAGTCTCTTTTGACTTGTGAGAAATCAGAAGGTGTTAGGCTGCATGTTCACCGGAAAAGAATACCTGATGGCACAAACCTTGCTTTCCCAGTTGAAAAGCTCTATCCACGCTGCACAGAAGATACCTAAATAACACTGTTTTTGACTGGCGTCTAGTCACTGTAGGGAGCCCTCTGGAAAGCAAAGGCGTTTTCTCTAAGGAAACACGGTGCTTCCATAGCGTGTGGGGGAGCTCCTCCTGTCATGCTCTAGAGCTACAGGGAAACTTGCCGTGAGTACTTGCCTCAAGCTAAGGCCTGAAAAGCCCTGCTGAAGCGAAAGCGCTTAGCAGGTTCCATTAGGTCGTATTCGCAGTTCTGCTCTACTTTAAGGTTTCTTCACTTTTCCTGACACCAGGCACCCTCGTGTAGGCACCCTTTTTCTTGCAAATACAGTGAGTACCAGCAGTCTCCTTTGCCCTTCCAGGAAACATCCAGACCTAAAAGCCTTTCCCAGTAACTCTACGTATTCAGAGTGTAGGGCAACTCGCTGCACCCTTCCTTAGGAAGCTAGGTGGACTCAGCTCTTCAACAGCTCCAGGGATTCTCTTCTCGCACGTCCTACATGCCATGGAAGTCTGCCTCATTGCCCTCATTGGAGCTACACTAAGAAACACAATCTGCTTCGCCGTCCTCTAGGAACTCTTACCCAAGGACCCCATACCTACAGGAGAAAGGAGGCTTGCATTCCTACTGCAACCAAAGCACAGTTTTTCCTGGTACACTGCAGGGCTTTAAAATAGGCTTAGGGCTGATAGCATACATAGAACTTTCCAAGGATGAGAGCGTTCGATACATGCAGAACACCCCGTGAAGGAAAGTTGATTCAGCAAGGGACAAGGGTGTAGCTAGAGTCTCTTTTGACTTGTTAGAAATCAGAAGGGTTTCGGCTGCATGTTCAGCGGAATAGAAGACCTGATGGCACAAGCCTTGCTTTCCCATTTTAAATCTCTATCCATGCTAGCCTGAAGATCCCTAAATAACACTTTTTCGACTGGCCTCTATTCTCTGTAGGCAGCCCTCTGGAAAGAAAAGGAGTTTTCTCTAAGGAAACACGGTGCTTCCATAGCATGTGTGGGAGCTCCACCTGTCATGCTCTAGAGCTACAGGGAAACTTGACGTGAGTACTTGCCTCAAGCTAAGGCCTGTAAAGCCCTGCTGAAACGAAAGCGCTTAGCAGTTTCCATTCGGTCGTATTCGCAGTTCTGCTTTACTTTAACGTTTCTTCACTTTTCTAGACACGTAGCACCCTGTGTAGGCACCCTTTTGCCTACAAATACAGTGAGTACCAGCAGGCTCCTCTGCCCTTCTAAGAAACATCCAGGCCTAGTAGCCTTTCCCAGGCAGTCTATGTATTCAGAGGGTAGGGCAACACACTGCACTCTTCCTTGGGAAAGCTAGATGTCCGCAGCGCGCCCACAGCTCCAGGAATTGTGTTCTCTCACGTCCTACATGCTATGGAAGTCTGCCTCATTGCCCTCATTGGAGCTACACTAAGAAACACAATCTGCTTCGCCTTCCTCTAGGAACTCTTACCCAAGGACCCCATACCTACAGGAGAAAGGAGGCTTGCATTCCTACTGGAACCAAAGCACAGTTTTTCCTGCTACACTGCAGGATTTTAGAATAGGCTTAGGCCCGATAGCATACATAGAACTTTCCAAGGATGAGGGAGTTTGATACATGCAGAACACCCTGTGAAGAAAAGTTGATTCAGCAAAGGACCTTGGCGTAGCTAGAGTCTCTTTTGACTTGTGAGAAATCAGAAGGTGTTAGGCTGCATGTTCACCGGAAAAGAATACCTGATGGCACAAACCTTGCTTTCCCAGGTGAAAAGCTCGATCCACGCTGCACAGAAGATACCTAAATAACACTGTTTTTGACTGGCGTCTAGTCACTGTAGGGAGCCCTCTGGAAAGCAAAGGCGTTTTCTCTAAGGAAACACGGTGCTTCCATAGCGTGTGGGGGAGCTCCTCCTGTCATGCTCTAGAGCTACAGGGAAACTTGCCGTGAGTACTTGCCTCAAGCTAAGGCCTGAAAAGCCCTGCTGAAGCGAAAGCGCTTAGCAGGTTCCATTAGGTCGTATTCGCAGTTCTGCTCTACTTTAAGGTTTCTTCACTTTTCCTGACACCAGGCACCCTCGTGTAGGCACCCTTTTTCTTGCAAATACAGTGAGTACCAGCAGTCTCCTTTGCCCTTCCAGGAAACATCCAGACCTAAAAGCCTTTCCCAGTAACTCTACGTATTCAGAGTGTAGGGCAACTCGCTGCACCCTTCCTTAGGAAGCTAGGTGGACTCAGCTCTTCAACAGCTCCAGGGATTCTCTTCTCGCACGTCCTACATGCCATGGAAGTCTGCCTCATTGCCCTCATTGGAGCTACACTAAGAAACACAATCTGCTTCGCCGTCCTCTAGGAACTCTTACCCAAGGACCCCATACCTACAGGAGAAAGGAGGCTTGCATTCCTACTGCAACCAAAGCACAGTTTTTCCTGGTACACTGCAGGGCTTTAAAATAGGCTTAGGCCTGATAGCATACATAGAACTTTCCAAGGATGAGGGCGTTCGATACATGCAGAACACCCCGTGAAGGAAAGTTGATTCAGCAAGGGACAAGGGTGTAGCTAGAGTCTCGTTTGACTTGTTAGAAATCAGAAGGGTTTCGGCTGCATGTTCAGCGGAATAGAAGACCTGATGGCACAAGCCTTGCTTTCCCATTTTAAATCTCTATCCATGCTAGCCTGAAGATCCCTAAGTAACACTTTTTCGACTGGCCTCTATTCTCTGTAGGCAGCCCTCTGGAAAGAAAAGGAGTTTTCTCTAAGGAAACACGGTGCTTCCATAGCATGTGTGGGAGCTCCTCCTGTCATGCTCTAGAGCTACAGGGAAACTTGACGTGAGTACTTGCCTCAAGCTAAGGCCTGTAAAGCCCTGCTGAAACGAAAGCGCTTAGCAGTTTCCATTCGGTCGTATTCGCAGTTCTGCTTTACTTTAATGTTTCTTCACTTTCCTAGACACGTAGCACCCTGTGTAGGCACCCTTTTGCCTACAAATACAGTGAGTAGCAGCAGGCTCCTCTGCCCTTCTAAGAAACATCCAGGCCTAGTAGCCTTTCCCAGTCAGTCTATGTATTCAGAGGGTAGGGCAACACACTGCACTCTTCCTTGGGAAAGCTAGATGTCCGCAGCGCTCCCACAGCTCCAGGAATTGTGTTCTCTCACGTCCTACATGCTATGGAAGTCTGCCTCATTGCCCTCATTGGAGCTACACTAAGAAACACAATCTGCTTCGCCTTCCTCTAGGAACTCTTACCCAAGGACCCCATACCTACAGGAGAAAGGAGGCTTGCATTCCTACTGGAACCAAAGCACAGTTTTTCCTGCTACACTGCAGAATTTTAGAATAGGCTTAGGCCCGATAGCATACATAGAACGTTCCAAGGATGAGGGAGTTTGATACATGCAGAACACCCTGTGAAGAAAAGTTGATTCAGCAAAGGACCTTGGCGTAGCTACAGTCTCTTTTGACTTGTGAGAAATCAGAAGGTGTTAGGCTGCATGTTCACCGGAAAAGAATACCTGATGGCACAAACCTTGCTTTCCCAGTTGAAAAGCTCTATCCACGCTGCACAGAAGATACCTAAATAACACTGTTTTTGACTGGCGTCTAGTCACTGTAGGGAGCCCTCTGGAAAGCAAAGGCGTTTTCTCTAAGGAAACACGGTGCTTCCATAGCGTGTGGGGGAGCTCCTCCTGTCATGCTCTAGAGCTACAGGGAAACTTGCCGTGAGTACTTGCCTCAAGCTAAGGCCTGAAAAGCCCTGCTGAAGCGAAAGCGCTTAGCAGGTTCCATTAGGTCGTATTCGCAGTTCTGCTCTACTTTAAGGTTTCTTCACTTTTCTAGACACGTAGCACCCTGTGTAGGCACCCTTTTGCCTACAAATACAGTGAGTACCAGCAGTCTCCTTTGCCCTTCCAGGAAACATCCAGACATAAAAGCCTTTGCCAGTAACTCTACGTATTCAGAGTGTAGGGCAACTCGCTGCACCCTTCCTTAGGAAGCTAGGTGGACTCAGCTCTTCAACAGCTCCAGGGATTCTCTTCTCGCACGTCCTACATGCCATGGAAGTCTGCCTCATTGCCCTCATTGGAGCTACACTAAGAAACACAATCTGCTTCGCCGTCCTCTAGGAACTCTTACCCAAGGACCCCATACCTACAGGAGAAAGGAGGCTTGCATTCCTACTGGAACCAAAGCACAGTTTTTCCTGCTACACTGCAGGATTTTAGAATAGGCTTAGGCCCGATAGCATACATAGAACGTTCCAAGGATGAGGGAGTTTGATACATGCAGAACACCCTGTGAAGAAAAGTTGATTCAGCAAAGGGCCTTGGCGTAGCTAGAGTCTCTTTTGACTTGTGAGAAATCAGAAGGTGTTAGGCTGCATGTTCACCGGAAAAGAATACCTGATGGCACAAACCTTGCTTTCCCAGTTGAAAAGCTCTATCCACGCTGCACAGAAGATACCTAAATAACACTGTTTTTGACTGGCGTCTAGTCACTGTAGGCAGCCCTCTGGAAAGAAAAGGCGTTTTCTCTAAGGAAACACGGTGCTTCCATAGCGTGTGTGGGAGCTCCTCCTGTCATGCTCTAGAGCTACAGGGAAACTTGACGTGAGTACTTGCCTCAAGCTAAGGCCTGAAAAGCCCTGCTGAAGCGAAAGCGCTTAGCAGGTTCCATTAGGTCGTATTCGCAGTTCTGCTCTACTTTAAGGTTTCTTCACTTTTCCTGACACCAGGCACCCTCGTGTAGGCACCCTTTTTCTTGCAAATACAGTGAGTACCAGCAGTCTCCTTTGCCCTTCCAGGAAACATCCAGACATAAAAGCCTTTCCCAGTAACTCTACCTATTCAGAGTGTAGGGCAACTCGCTGCACCCTTCCTTAGGAAGCTAGGTGGACTCAGCTCTTCAACAGCTCCAGGGATTCTGTTCTCGCACGTCCTACATGCCATGGAAGTCTGCCTCATTGCCCTCATTGGAGCTACACTAAGAAACACAATCTGCTTCGCCGTCCTCTAGGAACTCTTACCCAAGGACCCCATACCTACAGGAGAAAGGAGGCTTGCATTCCTACTGCAACCAAAGCACAGTTTTTCCTGGTACACTGCAGGGCTTTAAAATAGGCTTAGGCCTGATAGCATACATAGAACTTTCCAAGGATGAGGGCGTTCGATACATGCAGAACAACCCGTGAAGGAAAGTTGATTCAGCAAGGGACAAGGGTGTAGCTAGAGTCTCTTTTGACTTGTTAGAAATCAGAAGGGTTTCGGCTGCATGTTCAGTGGAATAGAAGACCTGATGGCACAAGCCTTGCTTTCCCATTTTAAATCTCTATCCATGCTAGCCTGAAGATCCCTAAATAACACTTTTTCGACTGGCCTCTATTCTCTGTAGGCAGCCCTCTGGAAAGAAAAGGAGTTTTCTCTAAGGAAACACAGTGCTTCCATAGCATGTGTGGGAACTCCTCCTGTCATGCTCTAGAGCTACAGGGAAACTTGACGTTAGTACTTGCCTCAAGCTAAGGCCTGAAAAGCCCTGCTGAAGCGAAAGCGCTTAGCAGTTTCCATTAGGTCGTATTCGCAGTTCTGCTCTACTTTAACGTTTCTTCACTTTTCTAGACACGTAGCACCCTGTGTAGGCACCGTTTTGCCTCCAAATACAGTGAGTACCAGCAGGCTCCTCTGCCCTTCTAAGAAACATCCAGGCCTAGTAGCCTTTCCCAGTCAGTCTATGTATTCAGAGGGTAGGGCAACACACTGCACTCTTCCTTGGGAAAGCTAGATGTCCGCAGCGCTCCCACAGCTCCAGGAATTGTGTTCTCTCACGTCCTACATGCTATGGAAGTCTGCCTCATTGCCCTCATTGGAGCTACACTAAGAAACACAATCTGCTTCGCCTTCCTCTAGGAACTCTTACCCAAGGACCCCATACCTACAGGAGAAAGGAGGCTTGCATTCCTACTGGAACCAAATCACAGTTTTTCCTGCTACACTGCAGGATTTTAGAATAGGCTTAGGCCCGATAGCATACATAGAACGTTCCAAGGATGAGGGAGTTTGATACATGCAGAACACCCTGTGAAGAAAAGTTGATTCAGCAAAGGACCTTGGCGTAGCTAGAGTCTCTTTTGACTTGTGAGAAATCAGAAGGTGTTAGGCTGCATGTTCACCGGAAAAGAATACCTGATGGCACAAACCTTGCTTTCCCAGTTGAAAAGCTCTATCCACGCTGCACAGAAGATACCTAAATAACACTGTTTTTGACTGGCGTCTAGTCACTGTAGGGAGCCCTCTGGAAAGCAAAGGCGTTTTCTCTAAGGAAACATGGTGCTTCCATAGCGTGTGGGGGAGCTCCTCCTGTCATGCTCTAGAGCTACAGGGAAACTTGCCGTGAGTACTTGCCTCAAGCTAAGGCCTGAAAAGCCCTGCTGAAGCGAAAGCGCTTAGCAGGTTCCATTAGGTCGTATTCGCAGTTCTGCTCTACTTTAAGGTTTCTTCACTTTTCCTGACACCAGGCACCCTCGTGTAGGCACCCTTTTTCTTGCAAATACAGTGAGTACCAGCAGTCTCCTTTGCCCTTCCAGGAAACATCCAGACATAAAAGCCTTTCCCAGTAACTCTACGTATTCAGAGTGTAGGGCAACTCGCTGCACCCTTCCTTAGGAAGCTAGGTGGACTCAGCTCTTCAACAGCTCCAGGGATTCTCTTCTCGCACGTCGTACATGCCATGGAAGTCTGCCTCATTGCCCTCATTGGAGCTACACTAAGAAACACAATCTGCTTCGCCGTCCTCTAGGAACTCTTACCCAAGGACCCCATACCTACAGGAGAAAGGAGGCTTGCATTCCTACTGCAACCAAAGCACAGTTTTTCCTGGTACACTGCAGGGCTTTAAAATAGGCTTAGGCCTGATAGCATACATAGAACTTTCCAAGGATGAGGGCGTTCGATACATGCAGAACACCCCGTGAAGGAAAGTTGATTCAGCAAGGGACAAGGGTGTAGCTAGAGTCTCGTTTCACTTGTTAGAAATCAGAAGGGTTTCGGCTGCATGTTCAGCGGAAGAGAAGACCTGATGGCACAAGCCTTGCTTTCCCATTTTAAATCTCTATCCATGCTAGCCTGAAGATCCCTAAGTAACACTTTTTCGACTGGCCTCTATTCTCTGTAGGCAGCCCTCTGGAAAGAAAAGGAGTTTTCTCTAAGGAAACACGGTGCTTCCATAGCATGTGTGGGAGCTCCTCCTGTCATGCTCTAGAGCTACAGGGAAACTTGACGTGAGTACTTGCCTCAAGCTAAGGCCTGTAAAGCCCTGCTGAAACGAAAGCGCTTAGCAGTTTCCATTCGGTCGTATTCGCAGTTCTGCTTTACTTTAACGTTTCTTCACTTTCCTAGACACGTAGCACCCTGTGAAGGCACCCTTTTGCCTACAAATACAGTGAGTAGCAGCAGGCTCCTCTGCCCTTCTAAGAAACATCCAGGCCTAGTAGCCTTTCCCAGTCAGTCTATGTATTCAGAGGGTAGGGCAACACACTGCACTCTTCCTTGGGATAGCTAGATGTCCGCAGCGCTCCCACAGCTCCAGGAATTGTGTTCTCTCACGTCCTACATGCTATGGAAGTCTGCCTCATTGCCCTCATTGGAGCTACACTAAGAAACACAATCTGCTTCGCCTTCCTCTAGGAACTCTTACCCAAGGACCCCATACCTACAGGAGAAAGGAGGCTTGCATTCCTACTGGAACCAAAGCACAGTTTTTCCTGCTACACTGCAGGATTTTAGAATAGGCTTAGGCCCGATAGCATACATAGAACGTTCCAAGGATGAGGGAGTTTGATACATGCAGAACACCCTGTGAAGAAAAGTTGATTCAGCAAAGGACCTTGGCGTAGCTAGAGTCTCTTTTGACTTGTGAGAAATCAGAAGGTGTTAGGCTGCATGTTCACCGGAAAAGAATACCTGATGGCACAAACCTTGCTTTCCCAGTTGAAAAGCTCTATCCACGCTGCACAGAAGATACCTAAATAACACTGTTTTTGACTGGCGTCTAGTCACTGTAGGGAGCCCTCTGGAAAGCAAAGGCGTTTTCTCTAAGGAAACACGGTGCTTCCATAGCGTGTGGGGGAGCTCCTCCTGTCATGCTCTGGAGCTACAGTGAAACTTGCCGTGAGTACTTGCCTCAAGCTAAGGCCTGAAAAGCCCTGCTGAAGCGAAAGCGCTTAGCAGGTTCCATTAGGTCGTATTCGCAGTTCTGCTCTACTTTAAGGTTTCTTCACTTTTCCTGACACCAGGCACCCTCGTGTAGGCACCCTTTTTCTTGCAAATACAGTGAGTACCAGCAGTCTCCTTTGCCCTTCCAGGAAACATCCAGACCTAAAAGCCTTTCCCAGTAACTCTACGTATTCAGAGTGTAGGGCAACTCGCTGCACCCTTCCTTAGGAAGCTAGGTGGACTCAGCTCTTCAACAGCTCCAGGGATTCTCTTCTCGCACGTCCTACATGCCATGGAAGTCTGCCTCATTGCCCTCATTGGAGCTACACTAAGAAACACAATCTGCTTCGCCGTCCTCTAGGAACTCTTACCCAAGGACCCCATACCTACAGGAGAAAGGAGGCTTGCATTCCTACTGCAACCAAAGCACAGTTTTTCCTGGTACACTGCAGGGCTTTAAAATAGGCTTAGGCCTGATAGCATACATAGAACTTTCCAAGGATGAGGGCGTTCGATACATGCAGAACACCCCGTGAAGGAAAGTTGATTCAGCAAGGGACAAGGGTGTAGCTAGAGTCTCGTTTGACTTGTTAAAAATCAGAAGGGTTTCGGCTGCATGTTCAGCGGAATAGAAGACCTGATGGCACAAGCCTTGCTTTCCCATTTTAAATCTCTATCCATGCTAGCCTGAAGATCCCTAAGTAACACTTTTTCGACTGGCCTCTATTCTCTGTAGGCAGCCCTCTGGAAAGAAAAGGAGTTTTCTCTAAGGAAACACGGTGCTTCCATAGCATGTGTGGGAGCTCCTCCTGTCATGCTCTAGAGCTACAGGGAAACTTGACGTGAGTACTTGCCTCAAGCTAAGGCCTGTAAAGCCCTGCTGAAACGAAAGCGCTTAGCAGTTTCCATTCGGTCGTATTCGCAGTTCTGCTTTACTTTAACGTTTCTTCACTTTCCTAGACACGTAGCACCCTGTGTAGGCACCCTTTTGCCTACAAATACAGTGAGTAGCAGCAGGCTCCTCTGCCCTTCTAAGAAACATCCAGGCCTAGTAGCCTTTCCCAGTCAGTCTATGTATTCAGAGGGTAGGGCAACACACTGCACTCTTCCTTGGGAAAGCTAGATGTCCGCAGCGCACCCACAGCTCCAGGAATTGTGTTCTCTCACGTCCTACATGCTATGGAAGTCTGCCTCATTGCCCTCATTGGAGCTACACTAAGAAACACAATCTGCTTCGCCTTCCTCTAGGAACTCTTACCCAAGGACCCCATACCTACAGGAGAAAGGAGGCTTGCATTCCTACTGGAACCAAAGCACAGTTTTTCCTGCTACACTGCAGGATTTTAGAATAGGCTTAGGCCCGATAGCATACATAGAACGTTCCAAGGATGAGGGAGTATGATACATGCAGAACACCCTGTGAAGAAAAGTTGATTCAGCAAAGGACCTTGGCGTAGCTAGAGTCTCTTTTGACTTGTGAGAAATCAGAAGGTGTTAGGCTGCATGTTCACCGGAAAAGAATACCTGATGGCACAAACCTTGCTTTCCCAGTTGAAAAGCTCTATCCATGCTGCACAGAAGATACCTAAATAACACTGTTTTTGACTGGCGTCTAGTCACTGTAGGGAGCCCTCTGGAAAGCAAAGGCGTTTTCACTAAGGAAACACGGTGCTTCCATAGCGTGTGGGGGAGCTCCTCCTGTCATGCTCTAGAGCTACAGGGAAACTTGCCGTGAGTACTTGCCTCAAGCTAAGGCCTGAAAAGCCCTGCTGAAGCGAAAGCACTTAGCAGGTTCCATTAGGTCGTATTCGCAGTTCTGCTCTACTTTAAGGTTTCTTCACTTTTCCTGACACCAGGCACCCTCGTGTAGGCACCCTTTTTCTTGCAAATACAGTGAGTACCAGCAGTCTCCTTTGCCCTTCCAGGAAACATCCAGACATAAAAGCCTTTCCCAGTAACTCTACGTATTCAGAGTGTAGGGCAACTCGCTGCACCCTTCCTTAGGAAGCTAGGTGGACTCAGCTCTTCAACAGCTCCAGGGATTCTCTTCTCGCACGTCCTACATGCCATGGAAGTCTGCCTCATTGCCCTCATTGGAGCTACACTAAGAAACACAATCTGCTTCGCCGTCCTCTAGGAACTCTTACCCAAGGACCCCATACCTACAGGAGAAAGGAGGCTTGCATTCCTACTGCAACCAAAGCACAGTTTTTCCTGGTACACTGCAGGGCTTTAAAATAGGCTTAGGCCTGATAGCATACATAGAACTTTCCAAGGATGAGGGCGTTCGATACATGCAGAACACCCCGTGAAGGAAAGTTGATTCAGCAAGGGACAAGGGTGTAGCTAGAGTCTCGTTTGACTTGTTAGAAATCAGAAGGGTTTCGGCTGCATGTTCAGCGGAATAGAAGACCTGATGGCACAAGCCTTGCTTTCCCATTTTAAATCTCTATCCATGCTAGCCTGAAGATCCCTAAATAACACTTTTTCGACTGGCCTCTATTCTCTGTAGGCAGCCCTCTGGAAAGAAAAGGAGTTTTCTCTAAGGAAACACGGTGCTTCCATAGCATGTGTGGGAGCTCCTCCTGTCATGCTCTAGAGCTACAGGGAAACTTGACGTGAGTACTTGCCTCAAGCTAAGGCCTGTAAAGCCCTGCTGAAACGAAAGCGCTTAGCAGTTTCCATTCGGTCGTATTCGCAGTTCTGCTTTACTTTAACGTTTCTTCACTTTTCTAGACACGTAGCACACTGTGTAGGCACCCTTTTGCCTCCAAATACAGTGAGTACCAGCAGGCTCCTCTGCCCTTCTAAGAAACATCCAGGCCTAGTAGCCTTTCCCAGTCAGTCTATGTATTCAGAGGGTAGGGCAACACACTGCACTCTTCCTTGGGAAAGCTAGATGTCCGCAGCGCTCCCACAGCTCCAGGAATTGTGTTCTCTCACGTCCTACATGCTATGGAAGTCTGCCTCATTGCCCTCATTGGAGCTACACTAAGAAACACAATCTGCTTCGCCTTCCTCTAGGAACTCTTACCCAAGGACCCCATACCTACAGGAGAAAGGAGGCTTGCATTCCTACTGGAACCAAAGCACAGTTTTTCCTGCTACACTGCAGGATTTTAGAATAGGCTTAGGCCCGATAGCATACATAGAACGTTCCAAGGATGAGGGAGTTTGATACATGCAGAACAACCTGTGAAGAAAAGTTGATTCAGCAAAGGACCTTGGCGTAGCTAGAGTCTCTTTTGACTTGTGAGAAATCAGAAGGTGTTAGGCTGCATGTTCACCGGAAAAGAATACCTGATGGCACAAACCTTGCTTTCCCAGTTGAAAAGCTCTATCCACGCTGCACAGAAGATACCTAAATAACACTGTTTTTGACTGGCGTCTAGTCACTGTAGGGAGACCTCTGGAAAGCAAAGGCGTTTTCTCTAAGGAAACACGGTGCTTCCATAGCGTGTGGGGGAGCTCCTCCTGTCATGCTCTAGAGCTACAGGGAAACTTGCCGTGAGTACTTGCCTCAAGCTAAGGCCTGAAAAGCCCTGCTGAAGCGAAAGCGCTTAGCAGGTTCCATTAGGTCGTATTCGCAGTTCTGCTCTACTTTAAGGTTTCTTCACTTTTCCTGACACCAGGCACCCTCGTGTAGGCACCCTTTTTCTTGCAAATACAGTGAGTACCAGCAGTCTCCTTTGCCCTTCCAGGAAACATCCAGACCTAAAAGCCTTTCCCAGTAACTCTACGTATTCAGAGTGTAGGGCAACTCGCTGCACCCTTCCTTAGGAAGCTAGGTGGACTCAGCTCTTCAACAGCTCCAGGGATTCTCTTCTCGCACGTCCTACATGCCATGGAAGTCTGCCTCATTGCCCTCATTGGAGCTACACTAAGAAACACAATCTGCTTCGCCGTCCTCTAGGAACTCTTACCCAAGGACCCCATACCTACAGGAGAAAGGAGGCTTGCATTCCTACTGCAACCAAAGCACAGTTTTTCCTGGTACACTGCAGGGCTTTAAAATAGGCTTAGGCCTGATAGCATACATAGAACTTTCCAAGGATGAGGGCGTTCGATACATGCAGAACACCCCGTGAAGGAAAGTTGATTCAGCAAGGGACAAGGGTGTAGCTAGAGTCTCGTTTGACTTGTTAGAAATCAGAAGGGTTTCGGCTGCATGTTCAGCGGAATAGAAGACCTGATGGCACAAGCCTTGCTTTCCCATTTTAAATCTCTATCCATGCTAGCCTGAAGATCCCTAAGTAACACTTTTTCGACTGGCCTCTATTCTCTGTAGGCAGCCCTCTGGAAAGAAAAGGAGTTTTCTCTAAGGAAACACGGTGCTTCCATAGCATGTGTGGGAGCTCCTCCTGTCATGCTCTAGAGCTACAGGGAAACTTGACGTGAGTACTTGCCTCAAGCTAAGGCCTGTAAAGCCCTGCTGAAACGAAAGCGCTTAGCAGTTTCCATTCGGTCGTATTCGCAGTTCTGCTTTACTTTAACGTTTCTTCACTTTCCTAGACACGTAGCACCCTGTGTAGGCACCCTTTTGCCTACAAATACAGTGAGTAGCAGCAGGCTCCTCTGCCCTTCTAAGAAACATCCAGGCCTAGTAGCCTTTCCCAGTCAGTCTATGTATTCAGAGGGTAGGGCAACACACTGCACTCTTCCTTGGGAAAGCTAGATGTCCGCAGCACTCCCACAGCTCCAGGAATTGTGTTCTCTCACGTCCTACATGCTATGGAAGTCTGCCTCATTGCCCTCATTGGAGCTACACTAAGAAACACAATCTGCTTCGCCGTCCTCTAGGAACTCTTACCCAAGGACCCCATACCTACAGGAGAAAGGAGGCTTGCATTCCTACTGCAACCAAAGCACAGTTTTTCCTGGTACACTGCAGGGCTTTAAAATAGGCTTAGGCCTGATAGCATACATAGAACTTTCCAAGGATGAGGGCGTTCGATACATGCAGAACACCCCGTGAAGGAAAGTTGATTCAGCAAGGGACAAGGGTGTAGCTAGAGTCTCGTTTGACTTGTTAGAAATCAGAAGGGTTTCGGCTGCATGTTCAGCGGAATAGAAGACCTGATGGCACAAGCCTTGCTTTCCCATTTTAAATCTCTATCCATGCTAGCCTGAAGATCCCTAAATAACACTTTTTCGACTGGCCTCTATTCTCTGTAGGCAGCCCTCTGGAAAGAAAAGGAGTTTTCTCTAAGGAAACACGGTGCTTCCATAGCATGTGTGGGAGCTCCACCTGTCATGCTCTAGAGCTACAGGGAAACTTGACGTGAGTACTTGCCTCAAGCTAAGGCCTGTAAAGCCCTGCTGAAACGAAAGCGCTTAGCAGTTTCCATTCGGTCGTATTCGCAGTTCTGCTTTACTTTAACGTTTCTTCACTTTTCTAGACACGTAGCACACTGTGTAGGCACCCTTTTGCCTCCAAATACAGTGAGTACCAGCAGGCTCCTCTGCCCTTCTAAGAAACATCCAGGCCTAGTAGCCTTTCCCAGTCAGTCTATGTATTCAGAGGGTAGGGCAACACACTGCACTCTTCCTTGGGAAAGCTAGATGTCCGCAGCGCTCCCACAGCTCCAGGAATTGTGTTCTCTCACGTCCTACATGCTATGGAAGACTGCCTCATTGCCCTCATTGGAGCTACACTAAGAAACACAATCTGCTTCGCCTTCCTCTAGGAACTCTTACCCAAGGACCCCATACCTACAGGAGAAAGGAGGCTTGCATTCCTACTGGAACCAAAGCACAGTTTTTCCTGCTACACTGCAGGATTTTAGAATAGGCTTAGGCCCGATAGCATACATAGAACTTTCCAAGGATGAGGGAGTTTGATACATGCAGAACACCCTGTGAAGAAAAGTTGATTCAGCAAAGGACCTTGGCGTAGCTAGAGTCTCTTTTGACTTGTGAGAAATCAGAAGGTGTTAGGCTGCATGTTCACCGGAAAAGAATACCTGATGGCACAAACCTTGCTTTCCCAGTTGAAAAGCTCTATCCACGCTGCACAGAAGATACCTAAATAACACTGTTTTTGACTGGCGTCTAGTCACTGTAGGGAGCCCTCTGGAAAGCAAAGGCGTTTTCTCTAAGGAAACACGGTGCTTCCATAGCGTGTGGGGGAGCTCCTCCTGTCATGCTCTAGAGCTACAGGGAAACTTGCCGTGAGTACTTGCCTCAAGCTAAGGCCTGAAAAGCCCTGCTGAAGCGAAAGCGCTTAGCAGGTTCCATTAGGTCGTATTTGCAGTTCTGCTCTACTTTAAGGTTTCTTCACTTTTCCTGACACCAGGCACCCTCGTGTAGGCACCCTTTTTCTTGCAAATACAGTGAGTACCAGCAGTCTCCTTTGCCCTTCCAGGAAACATCCAGACATAAAAGCCTTTCCCAGTAACTCTACGTATTCAGAGTGTAGGGCAACTCGCTGCACCCTTCCTTAGGAAGCTAGGTGGACTCAGCTCTTCAACAGCTCCAGGGATTCTCTTCTCGCACGTCCTACATGCCATGGAAGTCTGCCTCATTGCCCTCATTGGAGCTACACTAAGAAACACAATCTGCTTCGCCGTCCTCTAGGAACTCTTACCCAAGGACCCCATACCTACAGGAGAAAGGAGGCTTGCATTCCTACTGCAACCAAAGCACAGTTTTTCCTGGTACACTGCAGCGCTTTAAAATAGGCTTAGGCCTGATAGCATACATAGAACTTTCCAAGGATGAGGGCGTTCGATACATGCAGAACACCCCGTGAAGGAAAGTTGATTCAGCAAGGGACAAGGGTGTAGCTAGAGTCTCGTTTGACTTGTTAGAAATCAGAAGGGTTTCGGCTGCATGTTCAGCGGAATAGAAGACCTGATGGCACAAGCCTTGCTTTCCCATTTTAAATCTCTATCCATGCTAGCCTGAAGATCCCTAAATAACACTTTTTCGACTGGCCTCTATTCTCTGTAGGCAGCCCTCTGGAAAGAAAAGGAGTTTTCTCTAAGGAAACACGGTGCTTCCATAGCATGTGGGGGAGCTCCTCCTGTCATGCTCTAGAGCTACAGGGAAACTTGACGTGAGTACTTGCCTCAAGCTAAGGCCTGAAAAGCCCTGCTGAAGCGAAAGCGCTTAGCAGGTTCCATTAGGTCGTATTCGCAGTTCTGCTCTACTTTAAGGTTTCTTCACTTTTCCTGACACCAGGCACCCTCGTGTAGGCACCCTTTTTTTTGCAAATACAGTGAGTACCAGCAGTCTCCTTTGCCCTTCCAGGAAACATCCAGACATAAAAGCCTTTCCCAGTAACTCTACGTATTCAGAGTGTAGGGCAACTCGCTGCACCCTTCCTTAGGAAGCTAGGTGGACTCAGCTCTTCAACAGCTCCAGGGATTCTCTTCTCGCACGTCCTACATGCCATGGAAGTCTGCCTCATTGCCCTCATTGGAGCTACACTAAGAAACACAATCTGCTTCGCCGTCCTCTAGGAACTCTTACCCAAGGACCCCATACCTACAGGAGAAAGGAGGCTTGCATTCCTACTGCAACCAAAGCACAGTTTTTCCTGGTACACTGCAGGGCTTTAAAATAGGCTTAGGCCTGATAGTATACATAGAACTTTCCAAGGATGAGGGCGTTCGATACATGCAGAACACCCCGTGAAGGAAAGTTGATTCAGCAAGGGACAAGGGTGTAGCTAGAGTCTCTTTTGACTTGTTAGAAATCAGAAGGGTTTCGGCTGCATGTTCAGCGGAATAGAAGACCTGATGGCACAAGTCTTGCTTTCCCATTTTAAATGTCTATCCATGCTAGCCTGAAGATCCCTAAATAACACTTTTTCGACTGGCCTCTATTCTCTGTAGGCAGCCCTTGGAAAGAAAAGGAGTTTTCTCTAAGGAAACACGGTGCTGCCATAGCATGTGTGGGAGCTCCTCCTGTCATGCTCTAGAGCTACAGGGAAACTTGACGTGAGTACTTGCCTCAAGCTAAGGCCTGTAAAGCCCTGCTGAAACGAAAGCGCTTAGCAGTTTCCATTCGGTCGTATTCGCAGTTCTGCTTTACTTTAACGTTTCTTCACTTTTCTAGACACGTAGCACCCTGTGTAGGCACCCTTTTGCCTCCAAATACAGTGAGTACCAGCAGGCTCCTCTGCCCTTCTAAGAAACATCCAGGCCTAGTAGCCTTTCCCAGTCAGTCTATGTATTCAGAGGGTAGGGCAACACACTGCACTCTTCCTTGGGAAAGCTAGATGTCCGCAGCGCTCCCACAGCTCCAGGAATTGTGTTCTCTCACGTCCTACATGCTATGGAAGTCTGCCTCATTGCCCTCATTGGAGCTACACTAAGAAACACAATCTGCTTCGCCTTCCTCTAGGAACTCTTACCCAAGGACCCCATACCTACAGGAGAAAGGAGGCTTGCATTCCTACTGGAACCAAAGCACAGTTTTTCCTGCTACACTGCAGGATTTTAGAATAGGCTTAGGCCCGATAGCATACATAGAACGTTCCAAGGATGAGGGAGTTTGATACATGCAGAACACCCTGTGAAGAAAAGTTGATTCAGCAAAGGACCTTGGCGTAGCTAGAGTCTCTTTTGACTTGTGAGAAATCAGAAGGTGTTAGGCTGCATGTTCACCGGAAAAGAATACCTGATGGCACAAACCTTGCTTTCCCAGTTGAAAAGCTCTATCCACGCTGCACAGAAGATACCTAAATAACACTGTTTTTGACTGGCGTCTAGTCACTGTAGGGAGCCCTCTGGAAAGCAAAGGCGTTTTCTCTAAGGAAACACGGTGCTTCCATAGCGTGTGGGGGAGCTCCTCCTGTCATGCTCTAGAGCTACAGGGAAACTTGCCGTGAGTACTTGCCTCAAGCTAAGGCCTGAAAAGCCCTGCTGAAGCGAAAGCGCTTAGCAGGTTCCATTAGGTCGTATTCGCAGTTCTGCTCTACTTTAAGGTTTCTTCACTTTTCCTGACACCAGGCACCCTCGTGTAGGCACCCTTTTTCTTGCAAATACAGTGAGTACCAGCAGTCTCCTTTGCCCTTCCAGGAAACATCCAGACCTAAAAGCCTTTCCCAGTAACTCTACGTATTCAGAGTGTAGGGCAACTCGCTGCACCCTTCCTTAGGAAGCTAGGTGGACTCAGCTCTTCAACAGCTCCAGGGATTCTCTTCTCGCACGTCCTACATGCCATGGAAGTCTGCCTCATTGCCCTCATTGGAGCTACACTAAGAAACACAATCTGCTTCGCCGTCCTCTAGGAACTCTTACCCAAGGACCCCATACCTACAGGAGAAAGGAGGCTTGCATTCCTACTGCAACCAAAGCACAGTTTTTCCTGGTACACTGCAGGGCTTTAAAATAGGCTTAGGGCTGATAGCATACATAGAACTTTCCAAGGATGAGAGCGTTCGATACATGCAGAACACCCCGTGAAGGAAAGTTGATTCAGCAAGGGACAAGGGTGTAGCTAGAGTCTCTTTTGACTTGTTAGAAATCAGAAGGGTTTCGGCTGCATGTTCAGCGGAATAGAAGACCTGATGGCACAAGCCTTGCTTTCCCATTTTAAATCTCTATCCATGCTAGCCTGAAGATCCCTAAATAACACTTTTTCGACTGGCCTCTATTCTCTGTAGGCAGCCCTCTGGAAAGAAAAGGAGTTTTCTCTAAGGAAACACGGTGCTTCCATAGCATGTGTGGGAGCTCCACCTGTCATGCTCTAGAGCTACAGGGAAACTTGACGTGAGTACTTGCCTCAAGCTAAGGCCTGTAAAGCCCTGCTGAAACGAAAGCGCTTAGCAGTTTCCATTCGGTCGTATTCGCAGTTCTGCTTTACTTTAACGTTTCTTCACTTTTCTAGACACGTAGCACCCTGTGTAGGCACCCTTTTGCCTACAAATACAGTGAGTACCAGCAGGCTCCTCTGCCCTTCTAAGAAACATCCAGGCCTAGTAGCCTTTCCCAGTCAGTCTATGTATTCAGAGGGTAGGGCAACACACTGCACTCTTCCTTGGGAAAGCTAGATGTCCGCAGCGCGCCCACAGCTCCAGGAATTGTGTTCTCTCACGTCCTACATGCTATGGAAGTCTGCCTCATTGCCCTCATTGGAGCTACACTAAGAAACACAATCTGCTTCGCCTTCCTCTAGGAACTCTTACCCAAGGACCCCATACCTACAGGAGAAAGGAGGCTTGCATTCCTACTGGAACCAAAGCACAGTTTTTCCTGCTACACTGCAGGATTTTAGAATAGGCTTAGGCCCGATAGCATACATAGAACTTTCCAAGGATGAGGGAGTTTGATACATGCAGAACACCCTGTGAAGAAAAGTTGATTCAGCAAAGGACCTTGGCGTAGCTAGAGTCTCTTTTGACTTGTGAGAAATCAGAAGGTGTTAGGCTGCATGTTCACCGGAAAAGAATACCTGATGGCACAAACCTTGCTTTCCCAGGTGAAAAGCTCGATCCACGCTGCACAGAAGATACCTAAATAACACTGTTTTTGACTGGCGTCTAGTCACTGTAGGGAGCCCTCTGGAAAGCAAAGGCGTTTTCTCTAAGGAAACACGGTGCTTCCATAGCGTGTGGGGGAGCTCCTCCTGTCATGCTCTAGAGCTACAGGGAAACTTGCCGTGAGTACTTGCCTCAAGCTAAGGCCTGAAAAGCCCTGCTGAAGCGAAAGCGCTTAGCAGGTTCCATTAGGTCGTATTCGCAGTTCTGCTCTACTTTAAGGTTTCTTCACTTTTCCTGACACCAGGCACCCTCGTGTAGGCACCCTTTTTCTTGCAAATACAGTGAGTACCAGCAGTCTCCTTTGCCCTTCCAGGAAACATCCAGACCTAAAAGCCTTTCCCAGTAACTCTACGTATTCAGAGTGTAGGGCAACTCGCTGCACCCTTCCTTAGGAAGCTAGGTGGACTCAGCTCTTCAACAGCTCCAGGGATTCTCTTCTCGCACGTCCTACATGCCATGGAAGTCTGCCTCATTGCCCTCATTGGAGCTACACTAAGAAACACAATCTGCTTCGCCGTCCTCTAGGAACTCTTACCCAAGGACCCCATACCTACAGGAGAAAGGAGGCTTGCATTCCTACTGCAACCAAAGCACAGTTTTTCCTGGTACACTGCAGGGCTTTAAAATAGGCTTAGGCCTGATAGCATACATAGAACTTTCCAAGGATGAGGGCGTTCGATACATGCAGAACACCCCGTGAAGGAAAGTTGATTCAGCAAGGGACAAGGGTGTAGCTAGAGTCTCGTTTGACTTGTTAGAAATCAGAAGGGTTTCGGCTGCATGTTCAGCGGAATAGAAGACCTGATGGCACAAGCCTTGCTTTCCCATTTTAAATCTCTATCCATGCTAGCCTGAAGATCCCTAAGTAACACTTTTTCGACTGGCCTCTATTCTCTGTAGGCAGCCCTCTGGAAAGAAAAGGAGTTTTCTCTAAGGAAACACGGTGCTTCCATAGCATGTGTGGGAGCTCCTCCTGTCATGCTCTAGAGCTACAGGGAAACTTGACGTGAGTACTTGCCTCAAGCTAAGGCCTGTAAAGCCCTGCTGAAACGAAAGCGCTTAGCAGTTTCCATTCGGTCGTATTCGCAGTTCTGCTTTACTTTAATGTTTCTTCACTTTCCTAGACACGTAGCACCCTGTGTAGGCACCCTTTTGCCTACAAATACAGTGAGTAGCAGCAGGCTCCTCTGCCCTTCTAAGAAACATCCAGGCCTAGTAGCCTTTCCCAGTCAGTCTATGTATTCAGAGGGTAGGGCAACACACTGCACTCTTCCTTGGGAAAGCTAGATGTCCGCAGCGCTCCCACAGCTCCAGGAATTGTGTTCTCTCACGTCCTACATGCTATGGAAGTCTGCCTCATTGCCCTCATTGGAGCTACACTAAGAAACACAATCTGCTTCGCCTTCCTCTAGGAACTCTTACCCAAGGACCCCATACCTACAGGAGAAAGGAGGCTTGCATTCCTACTGGAACCAAAGCACAGTTTTTCCTGCTACACTGCAGAATTTTAGAATAGGCTTAGGCCCGATAGCATACATAGAACGTTCCAAGGATGAGGGAGTTTGATACATGCAGAACACCCTGTGAAGAAAAGTTGATTCAGCAAAGGACCTTGGCGTAGCTACAGTCTCTTTTGACTTGTGAGAAATCAGAAGGTGTTAGGCTGCATGTTCACCGGAAAAGAATACCTGATGGCACAAACCTTGCTTTCCCAGTTGAAAAGCTCTATCCACGCTGCACAGAAGATACCTAAATAACACTGTTTTTGACTGGCGTCTAGTCACTGTAGGGAGCCCTCTGGAAAGCAAAGGCGTTTTCTCTAAGGAAACACGGTGCTTCCATAGCGTGTGGGGGAGCTCCTCCTGTCATGCTCTAGAGCTACAGGGAAACTTGCCGTGAGTACTTGCCTCAAGCTAAGGCCTGAAAAGCCCTGCTGAAGCGAAAGCGCTTAGCAGGTTCCATTAGGTCGTATTCGCAGTTCTGCTCTACTTTAAGGTTTCTTCACTTTTCTAGACACGTAGCACCCTGTGTAGGCACCCTTTTGCCTACAAATACAGTGAGTACCAGCAGTCTCCTTTGCCCTTCCAGGAAACATCCAGACATAAAAGCCTTTGCCAGTAACTCTACGTATTCAGAGTGTAGGGCAACTCGCTGCACCCTTCCTTAGGAAGCTAGGTGGACTCAGCTCTTCAACAGCTCCAGGGATTCTCTTCTCGCACGTCCTACATGCCATGGAAGTCTGCCTCATTGCCCTCATTGGAGCTACACTAAGAAACACAATCTGCTTCGCCGTCCTCTAGGAACTCTTACCCAAGGACCCCATACCTACAGGAGAAAGGAGGCTTGCATTCCTACTGGAACCAAAGCACAGTTTTTCCTGCTACACTGCAGGATTTTAGAATAGGCTTAGGCCCGATAGCATACATAGAACGTTCCAAGGATGAGGGAGTTTGATACATGCAGAACACCCTGTGAAGAAAAGTTGATTCAGCAAAGGGCCTTGGCGTAGCTAGAGTCTCTTTTGACTTGTGAGAAATCAGAAGGTGTTAGGCTGCATGTTCACCGGAAAAGAATACCTGATGGCACAAACCTTGCTTTCCCAGTTGAAAAGCTCTATCCACGCTGCACAGAAGATACCTAAATAACACTGTTTTTGACTGGCGTCTAGTCACTGTAGGCAGCCCTCTGGAAAGAAAAGGCGTTTTCTCTAAGGAAACACGGTGCTTCCATAGCGTGTGTGGGAGCTCCTCCTGTCATGCTCTAGAGCTACAGGGAAACTTGACGTGAGTACTTGCCTCAAGCTAAGGCCTGAAAAGCCCTGCTGAAGCGAAAGCGCTTAGCAGGTTCCATTAGGTCGTATTCGCAGTTCTGCTCTACTTTAAGGTTTCTTCACTTTTCCTGACACCAGGCACCCTCGTGTAGGCACCCTTTTTCTTGCAAATACAGTGAGTACCAGCAGTCTCCTTTGCCCTTCCAGGAAACATCCAGACATAAAAGCCTTTCCCAGTAACTCTACCTATTCAGAGTGTAGGGCAACTCGCTGCACCCTTCCTTAGGAAGCTAGGTGGACTCAGCTCTTCAACAGCTCCAGGGATTCTGTTCTCGCACGTCCTACATGCCATGGAAGTCTGCCTCATTGCCCTCATTGGAGCTACACTAAGAAACACAATCTGCTTCGCCGTCCTCTAGGAACTCTTACCCAAGGACCCCATACCTACAGGAGAAAGGAGGCTTGCATTCCTACTGCAACCAAAGCACAGTTTTTCCTGGTACACTGCAGGGCTTTAAAATAGGCTTAGGCCTGATAGCATACATAGAACTTTCCAAGGATGAGGGCGTTCGATACATGCAGAACAACCCGTGAAGGAAAGTTGATTCAGCAAGGGACAAGGGTGTAGCTAGAGTCTCTTTTGACTTGTTAGAAATCAGAAGGGTTTCGGCTGCATGTTCAGTGGAATAGAAGACCTGATGGCACAAGCCTTGCTTTCCCATTTTAAATCTCTATCCATGCTAGCCAGAAGATCCCTAAATAACACTTTTTCGACTGGCCTCTATTCTCTGTAGGCAGCCCTCTGGAAAGAAAAGGAGTTTTCTCTAAGGAAACACAGTGCTTCCATAGCATGTGTGGGAACTCCTCCTGTCATGCTCTAGAGCTACAGGGAAACTTGACGTTAGTACTTGCCTCAAGCTAAGGCCTGAAAAGCCCTGCTGAAGCGAAAGCGCTTAGCAGTTTCCATTAGGTCGTATTCGCAGTTCTGCTCTACTTTAACGTTTCTTCACTTTTCTAGACACGTAGCACCCTGTGTAGGCACCGTTTTGCCTCCAAATACAGTGAGTACCAGCAGGCTCCTCTGCCCTTCTAAGAAACATCCAGGCCTAGTAGCCTTTCCCAGTCAGTCTATGTATTCAGAGGGTAGGGCAACACACTGCACTCTTCCTTGGGAAAGCTAGATGTCCGCAGCGCTCCCACAGCTCCAGGAATTGTGTTCTCTCACGTCCTACATGCTATGGAAGTCTGCCTCATTGCCCTCATTGGAGCTACACTAAGAAACACAATCTGCTTCGCCTTCCTCTAGGAACTCTTACCCAAGGACCCCATACCTACAGGAGAAAGGAGGCTTGCATTCCTACTGGAACCAAATCACAGTTTTTCCTGCTACACTGCAGGATTTTAGAATAGGCTTAGGCCCGATAGCATACATAGAACGTTCCAAGGATGAGGGAGTTTGATACATGCAGAACACCCTGTGAAGAAAAGTTGATTCAGCAAAGGACCTTGGCGTAGCTAGAGTCTCTTTTGACTTGTGAGAAATCAGAAGGTGTTAGGCTGCATGTTCACCGGAAAAGAATACCTGATGGCACAAACCTTGCTTTCCCAGTTGAAAAGCTCTATCCACGCTGCACAGAAGATACCTAAATAACACTGTTTTTGACTGGCGTCTAGTCACTGTAGGGAGCCCTCTGGAAAGCAAAGGCGTTTTCTCTAAGGAAACATGGTGCTTCCATAGCGTGTGGGGGAGCTCCTCCTGTCATGCTCTAGAGCTACAGGGAAACTTGCCGTGAGTACTTGCCTCAAGCTAAGGCCTGAAAAGCCCTGCTGAAGCGAAAGCGCTTAGCAGGTTCCATTAGGTCGTATTCGCAGTTCTGCTCTACTTTAAGGTTTCTTCACTTTTCCTGACACCAGGCACCCTCGTGTAGGCACCCTTTTTCTTGCAAATACAGTGAGTACCAGCAGTCTCCTTTGCCCTTCCAGGAAACATCCAGACATAAAAGCCTTTCCCAGTAACTCTACGTATTCAGAGTGTAGGGCAACTCGCTGCACCCTTCCTTAGGAAGCTAGGTGGACTCAGCTCTTCAACAGCTCCAGGGATTCTCTTCTCGCACGTCGTACATGCCATGGAAGTCTGCCTCATTGCCCTCATTGGAGCTACACTAAGAAACACAATCTGCTTCGCCGTCCTCTAGGAACTCTTACCCAAGGACCCCATACCTACAGGAGAAAGGAGGCTTGCATTCCTACTGCAACCAAAGCACAGTTTTTCCTGGTACACTGCAGGGCTTTAAAATAGGCTTAGGCCTGATAGCATACATAGAACTTTCCAAGGATGAGGGCGTTCGATACATGCAGAACACCCCGTGAAGGAAAGTTGATTCAGCAAGGGACAAGGGTGTAGCTAGAGTCTCGTTTGACTTGTTAGAAATCAGAAGGGTTTCGGCTGCATGTTCAGCGGAAGAGAAGACCTGATGGCACAAGCCTTGCTTTCCCATTTTAAATCTCTATCCATGCTAGCCTGAAGATCCCTAAGTAACACTTTTTCGACTGGCCTCTATTCTCTGTAGGCAGCCCTCTGGAAAGAAAAGGAGTTTTCTCTAAGGAAACACGGTGCTTCCATAGCATGTGTGGGAGCTCCTCCTGTCATGCTCTAGAGCTACAGGGAAACTTGACGTGAGTACTTGCCTCAAGCTAAGGCCTGTAAAGCCCTGCTGAAACGAAAGCGCTTAGCAGTTTCCATTCGGTCGTATTCGCAGTTCTGCTTTACTTTAACGTTTCTTCACTTTCCTAGACACGTAGCACCCTGTGAAGGCACCCTTTTGCCTACAAATACAGTGAGTAGCAGCAGGCTCCTCTGCCCTTCTAAGAAACATCCAGGCCTAGTAGCCTTTCCCAGTCAGTCTATGTATTCAGAGGGTAGGGCAACACACTGCACTCTTCCTTGGGATAGCTAGATGTCCGCAGCGCTCCCACAGCTCCAGGAATTGTGTTCTCTCACGTCCTACATGCTATGGAAGTCTGCCTCATTGCCCTCATTGGAGCTACACTAAGAAACACAATCTGCTTCGCCTTCCTCTAGGAACTCTTACCCAAGGACCCCATACCTACAGGAGAAAGGAGGCTTGCATTCCTACTGGAACCAAAGCACAGTTTTTCCTGCTACACTGCAGGATTTTAGAATAGGCTTAGGCCCGATAGCATACATAGAACGTTCCAAGGATGAGGGAGTTTGATACATGCAGAACACCCTGTGAAGAAAAGTTGATTCAGCAAAGGACCTTGGCGTAGCTAGAGTCTCTTTTGACTTGTGAGAAATCAGAAGGTGTTAGGCTGCATGTTCACCGGAAAAGAATACCTGATGGCACAAACCTTGCTTTCCCAGTTGAAAAGCTCTATCCACGCTGCACAGAAGATACCTAAATAACACAGTTTTTGACTGGCGTCTAGTCACTGTAGGGAGCCCTCTGGAAAGCAAAGGCGTTTTGTCTAAGGAAACACGGTGCTTCCATAGCGTGTGGGGGAGCTCCTCCTGTCGTGCTCTAGAGCTACAGGGAAACTTGCCGTGAGTACTTGCCTCAAGCTAAGGCCTGAAAAGCCCTGCTGAAGCGAAAGCGCTTAGCAGGTTCCATTAGGTCGTATTCGCAGTTCTGCTCTACTTTAAGGTTTCTTCACTTTTCCTGACACCAGGCACCCTCGTGTAGGCACCCTTTTTCTTGCAAATACAGTGAGTACCAGCAGTCTCCTTTGCCCTTCCAGGAAACATCCAGACATAAAAGCCTTTCCCAGTAACTCTACGTATTCAGAGTGTAGGGCAACTCGCTGCACCCTTCCTTAGGAAGCTAGGTGGACTCAGCTCTTCAACAGCTCCAGGGATTCTCTTCTCGCACGTCCTACATGCCATGGAATCTGCCTCATTGCCCTCATTGGAGCTACACTAAGAAACACAATCTGCTTCGCCGTCCTCTAGGAACTCTTACCCAAGGACCCCATACCTACAGGAGAAAGGAGGCTTGCATTCCTACTGCAACCAAAGCACAGTTTTTCCTGGTACACTGCAGGGCTTTAAAATAGGCTTAGGCCTGATAGCATACATAGAACTTTCCAAGGATGAGGGCGTTCGATAAATGCAGAACACCCCGTGAAGGAAAGTTGATTCAGCAAGGGACAAGGGTGTAGCTAGAGTCTCGTTTGACTTGTTAGAAATCAGAAGGGTTTCGGCTGCATGTTCAGCGGAATAGAAGACCTGATGGCACAAGCCTTGCTTTCCCATTTTAAAACTCTATCCATGCTAGCCTGAAGATCCCTAAATAACACTTTTTCGACTGGCCTCTATTCTCTGTAGGCAGCCCTCTGGAAAGAAAAGGAGTTTTCTCTAAGGAAACAAGGTGCTTCCATAGCATGTGTGGGAGCTCCTCCTGTCATGCTCTAGAGCTACAGGGAAACTTGACGTGAGTACTTGCCTCAAGCTAAGGCCTGAAAAGCCCTGCTGAAGCGAAAGCGCTTAGCAGGTTCCATTAGGTCGTATTCGCAGTTCTGCTCTACTTTAAGGTTTCTTCACTTTTCCTGACACCAGGCACCCTCGTGTAGGCACCCTTTTTCTTGCAAATACAGTGAGTACCAGCAGTCTCCTTTGCCCTTCCAGGAAACATCCAGACCTAAAAGCCTTTCCCAGTAACTCTACGTATTCAGAGTGTAGGGCAACTCGCTGCACCCTTCCTTAGGAAGCTAGGTGGACTCAGCTCTTCAACAGCTCCAGGGATTCTCTTCTCGCACGTCCTACATGCCATGGAAGTCTGCCTCATTGCCCTCATTGGAGCTACACTAAGAAACACAATCTGCTTCGCCGTCCTCTAGGAACTCTTACCCAAGGACCCCATACCTACAGGAGAAAGGAGGCTTGCATTCCTACTGCAACCAAAGCACAGTTTTTCCTGGTACACTGCAGGGCTTTAAAATAGGCTTAGGCCTGATAGCATACATAGAACTTTCCAAGGATGAGGGCGTTCGATACATGCAGAACACCCCGTGAAGGAAAGTTGATTCAGCAAGGGACAAGGGTGTAGCTAGAGTCTCGTTTGACTTGTTAGAAATCAGAAGGGTTTCGGCTGCATGTTCAGCGGAATAGAAGACCTGATGGCACAAGCCTTGCTTTCCCATTTTAAATCTCTATCCATGCTAGCCTGAAGATCCCTAAGTAACACTTTTTCGACTGGCCTCTATTCTCTGTAGGCAGCCCTCTGGAAAGAAAAGGAGTTTTCTCTAAGGAAACACGGTGCTTCCATAGCATGTGTGGGAGCTCCTCCTGTCATGCTCTAGAGCTACAGGGAAACTTGACGTGAGTACTTGCCTCAAGCTAAGGCCTGTAAAGCCCTGCTGAAACGAAAGCGCTTAGCAGTTTCCATTCGGTCGTATTCGCAGTTCTGCTTTACTTTAACGTTTCTTCACTTTTCTAGACACGTAGCACCCTGTGTAGGCACCCTTTTGCCTCCAAATACAGTGAGTACCAGCAGGCTCCTCTGCCCTTCTAAGAAACATCCAGGCCTAGTAGCCTTTCCCAGTCAGTCTATGTATTCAGAGGGTAGGGCAACACACTGCACTCTTCCTTGGGAAAGCTAGATGTCCGCAGCGCTCCCACAGCTCCAGGAATTGTGTTCTCTCACGTCCTACATGCTATGGAAGTCTGCCTCATTGCCCTCATTGGAGCTACACTAAGAAACACAATCTGCTTCGCCTTCCTCTAGGAACTCTTACCCAAGGACCCCATACCTACAGGAGAAAGGAGGCTTGCATTCCTACTGGAACCAAATCACAGTTTTTCCTGCTACACTGCAGGATTTTAGAATAGGCTTAGGCCCGATAGCATACATAGAACGTTCCAAGGATGAGGGAGTTTGATACATGCAGAACACCCTGTGAAGAAAAGTTGATACAGCAAAGGACCTTGGCGTAGCTAGAGTCTCTTTTGACTTGTGAGAAATCAGAAGGTGTTAGGCTGCATGTTCACCGGAAAAGAATACCTGATGGCACAAACCTTGCTTTCCCAGTTGAAAAGCTCTATCCACGCTGCACAGAAGATACCTAAATAACACTGTTTTTGACTGGCGTCTAGTCACTGTAGGGAGCCCTCTGGAAAGCAAAGGCGTTTTCTCTAAGGAAACACGGTGCTTCCATAGCGTGTGGGGGAGCTCCTCCTGTCGTGCTCTAGAGCTACAGGGAAACTTGCCGTGAGTACTTGCCTCAAGCTAAGGCCTGAAAAGCCCTGCTGAAGCGAAAGCGCTTAGCAGGTTCCATTAGGTCGTATTAGCAGTTCTGCTCTACTTTAAGGTTTCTTCACTTTTCCTGACACCAGGCACCCTCGTGTAGGCACCCTTTTTCTTGCAAATACAGTGAGTACCAGCAGTCTCCTTTGCCCTTCCAGGAAACATCCAGACCTAAAAGCCTTTCCCAGTAACTCTACCTATTCAGAGTGTAGGGCAACTCGCTGCACCCTTCCTTAGGAAGCTAGGTGGACTCAGCTCTTCAACAGCTCCAGGGATTCTCTTCTCGCACGTCCTACATGCCATGGAAGTCTGCCTCATTGCCCTCATTGGAGCTACACTAAGAAACACAATCTGCTTCGCCGTCCTCTAGGAACTCTTACCCAAGGACCCCATACCTACAGGAGAAAGGAGGCTTGCATTCCTACTGCAACCAAAGCACAGTTTTTCCTGGTACACTGCAGGGCTTTAAAATAGGCTTAGGCCTGATAGCATACATAGAACTTTCCAAGGATGAGGGCGTTCGATACATGCAGAACACCCCGTGAAGGAAAGTTGATTCGGCAAGGGACAAGGGTGTAGCTAGAGTCTCGTTTGACTTGTTAGAAATCAGAAGGGTTTCGGCTGCATGTTCAGCGGAATAGAAGACCTGATGGCACAAGCCTTGCTTTCCCATTTTAAATCTCTATCCATGCTAGCCTGAAGATCCCTAAATAACACTTTTTCGACTGGCCTCTATTCTCTGTAGGCAGCCCTCTGGAAAGAAAAGGAGTTTTCTCTAAGAAAACACGGTGCTTCCATAGCATGTGTGGGAGCTCCACCTGTCATGCTCTAGAGCTACAGGGAAACTTGACGTGAGTACTTGCCTCAAGCTAAGGCCTGTAAAGCCCTGCTGAAACGAAAGCGCTTAGCAGTTTCCATTCGGTCGTATTCGCAGTTCTGCTTTACTTTAACGTTTCTTCACTTTTCTAGACACGTAGCACCCTGTGTAGGCACCCTTTTGCCTACAAATACAGTGAGTACCAGCAGGCTCCTCTGCCCTTCTAAGAAACATCCAGGCCTAGTAGCCTTTCCCAGTCAGTCTATGTATTCAGAGGGTAGGGCAACACACTGCACTCTTCCTTGGGAAAGCTAGATGTCCGCAGCGCTCCCACAGCTCCAGGAATTGTGTTCTCTCACGTCCTACATGCTATGGAAGTCTGCCTCATTGCCCTCATTGGAGCTACACTAAGAAACACAATCTGCTTCGCCTTCCTCTAGGAACTCTTACCCAAGGACCCCATACCTACAGGAGAAAGGAGGCTTGCATTCCTACTGGAACCAAAGCACAGTTTTTCCTGCTACACTGCAGGATTTTAGAATAGGCTTAGGCCCGATAGCATACATAGAACGTTCCAAGGATGAGGGAGTTTGATACATGCAGAACACCCTGTGAAGAAAAGTTGATTCAGCAAAGGACCTTGGCGTAGCTAGAGTCTCTTTTGACTTGTGAGAAATCAGAAGGTGTTAGGCTGCATGTTCACCGGAAAAGAATACCTGATGGCACATACCTTGCTTTCCCAGTTGAAAAGCTCTATCCACGCTGCACAGAAGATACCTAAATAACACTGTTTTTGACTGGCGTCTAGTCACTGTAGGGAGCCCTCTGGAAAGCAAAGGCGTTTTCTCTAAGGAAACACGGTGCTTCCATAGCGTGTGGGGGAGCTCCTTCTGTCATGCTCTAGAGCTACAGGGAAACTTGCCGTGAGTACTTGCCTCAAGCTAAGGCCTGAAAAGCCCTGCTGAAGCGAAAGCGCTTAGCAGGTTCCATTAGGTCGTATTCGCAGTTCTGCTCTACTTTAAGGTTTCTTCACTTTTCCTGACACCAGGCACCCTCGTGTAGGCACCCTTTTTCTTGCAAATACAGTGAGTACCAGCAGTCTCCTTTGCCCTTCCAGGAAACATCCAGACCTAAAAGCCTTTCCCAGTAACTCTACGTATTCAGAGTGTAGGGCAACTCGCTGCACCCTTCCTTAGGAAGCTAGGTGGACTCAGCTCTTCAACAGCTCCAGGGATTCTCTTCTCGCACGTCCTACATGCCATGGAAGTCTGCCTCATTGCCCTCATTGGAGCTACACTAAGAAACACAATCTGCTTCGCCGTCCTCTAGGAACTCTTACCCAAGGACCCCATACCTACAGGAGAAAGGAGGCTTGCATTCCTACTGCAACCAAAGCACAGTTTTTCCTGGTACACTGCAGGGCTTTAAAATAGGCTTAGGCCTGATAGCATACATAGAACTTTCCAAGGATGAGGGCGTTCGATACATGCAGAACACCCCGTGAAGGAAAGTTGATTCAGCAAGGGACAAGGGTGTAGCTAGAGTCTCGTTTGACTTGTTAGAAATCAGAAGGGTTTCGGCTGCATGTTCAGCGGAATAGAAGACCTGATGGCACAAGCCTTGCTTTCCCATTTTAAATCTCTATCCATGCTAGCCTGAAGATCCCTAAGTAACACTTTTTCGACTGGCCTCTATTCTCTGTAGGCAGCCCTCTGGAAAGAAAAGGAGTTTTCTCTAAGGAAACACGGTGCTTCCATAGCATGTGTGGGAGCTCCTCCTGTCATGCTCTAGAGCTACAGGGAAACTTGACGTGAGTACTTGCCTCAAGCTAAGGCCTGTAAAGCCCTGCTGAAACGAAAGCGCTTAGCAGTTTCCATTCGGTCGTATTCGCAGTTCTGCTTTACTTTAACGTTTCATCACTTTCCTAGACACGTAGCAACCTGTGTAGGCACCCTTTTGCCTACAAATACAGTGAGTACCAGCAGGCTCCTCTGCCCTTCTAAGAAACATCCAGGCCTAGTAGCCTTTCCCAGTCAGTCTATGTATTCAGAGGGTAGGGCAACACACTGCACTCTTCCTTGGGAAAGCTAGATGTCCGCAGCGCTCCCACAGCTCCAGGAATTGTGTTCTCTCACGTCCTACATGCTATGGAAGTCTGCCTCATTGCCCTCATTGGAGCTACACTAAGAAACACAATCTGCTTCGCCTTCCTCTAGGAACTCTTACCCAAGGACCCCATACCTACAGGAGAAAGGAGGCTTGCATTCCTACTGGAACCAAAGCACAGTTTTTCCTGCTACACTGCAGGATTTTAGAATAGGCTTAGGCCCGATAGCATACATAGAACGTTCCAAGGATGAGGGAGTTTGATACATGCAGAACACCCTGTGAAGAAAAGTTGATTCAGCAAAGGACCTTGGCGTAGCTAGAGTCTCTTTTGACTTGTGAGAAATCAGAAGGTGTTAGGCTGCATGTTCACCGGAAAAGAATACCTGATGGCACAAACCTTGCTTTCCCAGTTGAAAAGCTCTATCCACGCTGCACAGAAGATACCTAAATAACACTGTTTTTGACTGGCGTCTAGTCACTGTAGGGAGCCCTCTGGAAAGCAAAGGCGTTTTCTCTAAGGAAACACGGTGCTTCCATAGCGTGTGGGGGAGCTCCTCCTGTCATGCTCTAGAGCTACAGGGAAACTTGCCGTGAGTACTTGCCTCAAGCTAAGGCCTGAAAAGCCCTGCTGAAGCGAAAGCGCTTAGCAGGTTCCATTAGGTCGTATTCGCAGTTCTGCTCTACTTTAAGGTTTCTTCACTTTTCCTGACACCAGGCACCCTCGTGTAGGCACCCTTTTTCTTGCAAATACAGTGAGTACCAGCAGTCTCCTTTGCCCTTCCAGGAAACATCCAGACATAAAAGCCTTTCCCAGTAACTCTACGTATTCAGAGTGTAGGGCAACTCGCTGCACCCTTCCTTAGGAAGCTAGGTGGACTCAGCTCTTCAACAGCTCCAGGGATTCTCTTCTCGCACGTCCTACATGCCATGGAAGTCTGCCTCATTGCCCTCATTGGAGCTACACTAAGAAACACAATCTGCTTCGCCGTCCTCTAGGAACTCTTACCCAAGGACCCCATACCTACAGGAGAAAGGAGGCTTGCATTCCTACTGCAACCAAAGCACAGTTTTTCCTGGTACACTGCAGGGCTTTAAAATAGGCTTAGGCCTGATAGCATACATAGAACTTTCCAAGGATGAGGGCGTTCGATACATGCAGAACACCCCGTGAAGGAAAGTTGATTCAGCAAGGGACAAGGGTGTAGCTAGAATCTCGTTTGACTTGTTAGAAATCAGAAGGGTTTCGGCTGCATGTTCAGCGGAATAGAAGACCTGATGGCACAAGCCTTGCTTTCCCATTTTAAATCTCTATCCATGCTAGCCTGAAGATCCCTAAATAACACTTTTTCGACTGGCCTCTATTCTCTGTAGGCAGCCCTCTGGAAAGAAAAGGAGTTTTCTCTAAGGAAACACGGTGCTTCCATAGCATGTGTGGGAGCTCCTCCTGTCATGCTCTAGAGCTACAGGGAAACTTGACGTGAGTACTTGCCTCAAGCTAAGGCCTGAAAAGCCCTGCTGAAGCGAAAGCGCTTAGCAGATTCCATTAGCTCGTATTCGCAGTTCTGCTCTACTTTAAGGTTTCTTCACTTTTCCTGACACCAGGCACCCTCGTGTAGGCACCCTTTTTCTTGCAAATACAGTGAGTACCAGCAGTCTCCTTTGCCCTTCCAGGAAACATCCAGACCTAAAAGCCTTTCCCAGTAACTCTACCTATTCAGAGTGTAGGGCAACTCGCTGCACCCTTCCTTAGGAAGCTAGGTGGACTCAGCTCTTCAACAGCTCCAGGGATTCTCTTCTCGCACGTCCTACATGCCATGGAAGTCTGCCTCATTGCCCTCATTGGAGCTACACTAAGAAACACAATCTGCTTCGCCGTCCTCTAGGAACTCTTACCCAAGGACCCCATACCTACAGGAGAAAGGAGGCTTGCATTCCTACTGGAACCAAAGCACAGTTTTTCCTGCTACACTGCAGGATTTTAGAATAGGCTTAGGCCCGATAGCATACATAGAACGTTCCAAGGATGAGGGAGTTTGATACATGCAGAACACCCTGTGAAGAAAAGTTGATTCAGCAAAGGACCTTGGCGTAGCTAGAGTCTCTTTTGACTTGTGAGAAATCAGAAGGTGTTAGGCTGCATGTTCACCGGAAAAGAATACCTGATGGCACAAACCTTGCTTTCCCAGTTGAAAAGCTCTATCCACGCTGCACAGAAGATACCTAAATAACACTGTTTTTGACTGGCGTCTAGTCACTGTAGGGAGCCCTCTGGAAAGCAAAGGCGTTTTCTCTAAGGAAACACGGTGCTTCCATAGCGTGTGGGGGAGCTCCTCCTGTCGTGCTCTAGAGCTACAGGGAAACTTGCCGTGAGTACTTGCCTCAAGCTAAGGCCTGAAAAGCCCTGCTGAAGCGAAAGCGCTTAGCAGGTTCCATTAGGTCGTATTCGCAGTTCTGCTCTACTTTAAGGTTTCTTCACTTTTCCTGACACCAGGCACCCTCGTGTAGGCACCCTTTTTCTTGCAAATACAGTGAGTACCAGCAGTCTCCTTTGCCCTTCCAGGAAACATCCAGACATAAAAGCCTTTCCCAGTAACTCTACGTATTCAGAGTGTAGGGCAACTCGCTGCACCCTTCCTTAGGAAGCTAGGTGGACTCAGCTCTTCAACAGCTCCAGGGATTCTCTTCTCGCACGTCCTACATGCCATGGAAGTCTGCCTCATTGCCCTCATTGGAGCTACACTAAGAAACACAATCTGCTTCGCCGTCCTCTAGGAACTCTTACCCAAGGACCCCATACCTACAGGAGAAAGGAGGCTTGCATTCCTACTGCAACCAAAGCACAGTTTTTCCTGGTACACTGCAGGGCTTTAAAATAGGCTTAGGCCTGATAGCATACATAGAACTTTCCAAGGATGAGGGCGTTCGATACATGCAGAACACCCCGTGAAGGAAAGTTGATTCAGCAAGGGACAAGGGTGTAGCTAGAGTCTCGTTTGACTTGTTAGAAATCAGAAGGGTTTCGGCTGCAAGTTCAGCGGAATAGAAGACCTGATGGCACAAGCCTTGCTTTCCCATTTTAAATCTCTATCCATGCTAGCCTGAAGATCCCTAAGTAACACTTTTTCGACTGGCCTCTATTCTCTGTAGGCAGCCCTCTGGAAAGAAAAGGAGTTTTCTCTAAGGAAACACGGTGCTTCCATAGCATGTGTGGGAGCTCCTCCTGTCATGCTCTAGAGCTACAGGGAAACTTGACGTGAGTACTTGCCTCAAGCTAAGGCCTGTAAAGCCCTGCTGAAACGAAAGCGCTTAGCAGTTTCCATTCGGTCGTATTCGCAGTTCTGCTTTACTTTAACGTTTCTTCACTTTCCTAGACACGTAGCACCCTGTGTAGGCACCCTTTTGCCTACAAATACAGTGAGTAGCAGCAGGCTCCTCTGCCCTTCTAAGAAACATCCAGGCCTAGTAGCCTTTCCCAGTCAGTCTATGTATTCAGAGGGTAGGGCAACACACTGCACTCTTCCTTGGGAAAGCTAGATGTCCGCAGCGCTCCCACAGCTCCAGGAATTGTGTTCTCTCACGTCCTACATGCTATGGAAGTCTGCCTCATTGCCCTCATTGGAGCTACACTAAGAAACACAATCTGCTTCGCCTTCCTCTAGGAACTCTTACCCAAGGACCCCATACCTACAGGAGAAAGGAGGCTTGCATTCCTACTGGAACCAAAGCACAGTTTTTCCTGCTACACTGCAGGATTTTAGAATAGGCTTAGGCCCGATAGCATACATAGAACGTTCCAAGGATGAGGGAGTTTAATACATGCAGAACACCCTGTGAAGAAAAGTTGATTCAGCAAAGGACCTTGGCGTAGCTAGAGTCTCTTTTGACTTGTGAGAAATCAGAAGGTGTTAGGCTGCATGTTCACCGGAAAAGAATACCTGATGGCACAAACCTTGCTTTCCCAGTTGAAAAGCTCTATCCACGCTGCACAGAAGATACCTAAATAACACTGTTTTTGACTGGCGTCTAGTCACTGTAGGGAGCCCTCTGGAAAGCAAAGGCGTTTTGTCTAAGGAAACACGGTGCTTCCATAGCGTGTGGGGGAGCTCCTCCTGTCGTGCTCTAGAGCTACAGGGAAACTTGCCGTGAGTACTTGCCTCAACTAAGGCCTGAAAAGCCCTGCTGAAGCGAAAGCGCTTAGCAGGTTCCATTAGGTCGTATTCGCAGTTCTGCTCTACTTTAAGGTTTCTTCACTTTTCCTGACACCAGGCACCCTCGTGTAGGCACCCTTTTTCTTGCAAATACAGTGAGTACCAGCAGTCTCCTTTGCCCTTCCAGGAAACATCCAGACCTAAAAGCCTTTCCCAGTAACTCTACGTATTCAGAGTGTAGGGCAACTCGCTGCACCCTTCCTTAGGAAGCTAGGTGGACTCAGCTCTTCAACAGCTCCAGGGATTCTCTTCTCGCACGTCCTACATGCCATGGAATCTGCCTCATTGCCCTCATTGGAGCTACACTAAGAAACACAATCTGCTTCGCCGTCCTCTAGGAACTCTTACCCAAGGACCCCATACCTACAGGAGAAAGGAGGCTTGCATTCCTACTGCAACCAAAGCACAGTTTTTCCTGGTACACTGCAGGGCTTTAAAATAGGCTTAGGCCTGATAGCATACATAGAACTTTCCAAGGATGAGGGCGTTCGATACATGCAGAACACCCCGTGAAGGAAAGTTGATTCAGCAAGGGACAAGGGTGTAGCTAGAGTCTCGTTTGACTTGTTAGAAATCAGAAGGGTTTCGGCTGCATGTTCAGCGGAATAGAAGACCTGATGGCACAAGCCTTGCTTTCCCATTTTAAATGTCTATCCATGCTAGCCTGAAGATCCCTAAATAACACTTTTTCGACTGGCTTCTATTCTCTGTAGGCAGCGCTCTGGAAAGAAAAGGAGTTTTCTCTAAGGAAACACGGTGCTTCCATAGCATGTGTGGGAGCTCCACCTGTCATGCTCCAGAGCTACAGGGAAACTTGACGTGAGTACTTGCCTCAAGCTAAGGCCTGTAAAGCCCTGCTGAAACGAAAGCGCTTAGCAGTTTCCATTCGGTCGTATTCGCAGTTCTGCTTTACTTTAACGTTTCTTCACTTTTCTAGACACGTAGCACCCTGTGTAGGCACCCTTTTGCCTCCAAATACAGTGAGTACCAGCAGGCTCCTCTGCCCTTCTAAGAAACATCCAGGCCTAGTAGCCTTTCCCAGTCAGTCTATGTATTCAGAGGGTAGGGCAACACACTGCACTCTTCCTTGGGAAAGCTAGATGTCCGCAGCGCTCCCACAGCTCCAGGAATTGTATTCTCTCACGTCCTACATGCTATGGAAGTCTGCCTCATTGCCCTCATTGGAGCTACACTAAGAAACACAATCTGCTTCGCCTTCCTCTAGGAACTCTTACCCAAGGACCCCATACCTACAGGAGAAAGGAGGCTTGCATTCCTACTGGAACCAAAGCACAGTTTTTCCTGCTACACTGCAGGATTTTAGAATAGGCTTAGGCCCGATAGCATACATAGAACGTTCCAAGGATGAGGGAGTTTGATACATGCAGAACACCCTGTGAAGAAAAGTTGATTCAGCAAAGGACCTTGGCGTAGCTAGAGTCTCTTTTGACTTGTGAGAAATCAGAAGGTGTTAGGCTGCATGTTCACCGGAAAAGAATACCTGATGGCACAAACCTTGCTTTCCCAGTTGAAAAGCTCTATCCACGCTGCACAGAAGATACCTAAATAACACTGTTTTTGACTGGCGTCTAGTCACTGTAGGGAGCCCTCTGGAAAGCAAAGGCGTTTTCTCTAAGGAAACACGGTGCTTCCATAGCGTGTGGGGGAGCTCCTCCTGTCATGCTCTAGAGCTACAGGGAAACTTGCCGTGAGTACTTGCCTCAAGCTAAGGCCTGAAAAGCCCTGCTGAAGCGAAAGCGCTTAGCAGGTTCCATTAGGTCGTATTCGCAGTTCTGCTCTACTTTAAGGTTTCTTCACTTTTCCTGACACCAGGCACCCTCGTGTAGGCACCCTTTTTCTTGCAAATACAGTGAGTACCAGCAGTCTCCTTTGCCCTTCCAGGAAACATCCAGACCTAAAAGCCTTTCCCAGTAACTCTACGTATTCAGAGTGTAGGGCAACTCGCTGCACCCTTCCTTAGGAAGCTAGGTGGACTCAGCTCTTCAACAGCTCCAGGGATTCTCTTCTCGCACGTCCTACATGCCATGGAAGTCTGCCTCATTGCCCTCATTGGAGCTACACTAAGAAACACAATCTGCTTCGCCGTCCTCTAGGAACTCTTACCCAAGGACCCCATACCTACAGGAGAAAGGAGGCTTGCATTCCTACTGCAACCAAAGCACAGATTTTCCTGGTACACTGCAGGGCTTTAAAATAGGCTTAGGCCTGATAGCATACATAGAACTTTCCAAGGATGAGGGCGTTCGATACATGCAGAACACCCCGTGAAGGAAAGTTGATTCAGCAAGGGACAAGGGTGTAGCTAGAGTCTCGTTTGACTTGTTAGAAATCAGAAGGGTTTCGGCTGCATGTTCAGCGGAATAGAAGACCTGATGGCACAAGCCTTGCTTTCCCATTTTAAATCTCTATCCATGCTAGCCTGAAGATCCCTAAGTAACACTTTTTCGACTGGCCTCTATTCTCTGTAGGCAGCCCTCTGGAAAGAAAAGGAGTTTTCTCTAAGGAAACACGGTGCTTCCATAGCATGTGTGGGAGCTCCTCCTGTCATGCTCTAGAGCTACAGGGAAACTTGACGTGAGTACTTGCCTCAAGCTAAGGCCTGTAAAGCCCTGCTGAAACGAAAGCGCTTAGCAGTTTCCATTCGGTCGTATTCGCAGTTCTGCTTTACTTTAACGTTTCTTCACTTTCCTAGACACGTAGCACCCTGTGTAGGCACCCTTTTGCCTACAAATACAGTGAGTAGCAGCAGGCTCCTCTGCCCTTCTAAGAAACATCCAGGCCTAGTAGCCTTTCCCAGTCAGTCTATGTATTCAGAGGGTAGGGCAACACACTGCACTCTTCCTTGGGAAAGCTAGATGTCCGCAGCGCTCCCACAGCTCCAGGAATTGTGTTCTCTCACGTCCTACATGCTATGGAAGTCTGCCTCATTGCCCTCATTGGAGCTACACTAAGAAACACAATCTGCTTCGCCTTCCTCTAGGAACTCTTACCCAAGGACCCCATACCTACAGGAGAAAAGAGGCTTGCATTCCTACTGGAACCAAAGCACAGTTTTTCCTGCTACACTGCAGGATTTTAGAATAGGCTCAGGCCCGATAGCATACATAGAACGTTCCAAGGATGAGGGAGTTTGATACATGCAGAACACCCTGTGAAGAAAAGTTGATTCAGCAAAGGACCTTGGCGTAGCTAGAGTCTCTTTTGACTTGTGAGAAATCAGAAGGTGTTAGGCTGCATGTTCACCGGAAAAGAATACCTGATGGCAGAAACCTTGCTTTCCCAGTTGAAAATCTCTATCCACGCTGCACAGAAGATACCTAAATAACACTGTTTTTGACTGGCGTCTAGTCAATGTAGGGAGCCCTCTGGAAAGCAAAGGCGTTTTCTCTAAGGAAACACGGTGCTTCCATAGCGTGTGGGGGAGCTCCTCCTGTCATGCTCTAGAGCTACAGGGAAACTTGCCGTGAGTACTTGCCTCAAGCTAAGGCCTGAAAAGCCCTGCTGAAGCGAAAGCGCTTAGCAGGTTCCATTAGGTCGTATTCGCAGTTCTGCTCTACTTTAAGGTTTCTTCACTTTTCCTGACACCAGGCACCCTCGTGTAGGCACCCTTTTTCTTGCAAATACAGTGAGTACCAGCAGTCTCCTTTGCCCTTCCAGGAAACATCCAGACATGAAAGCCTTTCCCAGTAACTCTACGTATTCAGAGTGCAGGGCAACTCGCTGCACCCTTCCTTAGGAAGCTAGGTGGATTCAGCTCTTCAACAGCTCCAGGGATTCTGTTCTCACACGTCCTACATGCCATGGAAGTCTGCCTCATTGCCCTCATTGGAGCTACACTAAGAAACTCAATCTGCTTCGCCGTCCTCTAGGAACTCTTACCCAAGGACCCCATACCTCCAGGAGAAAGGAGGCTTGCATTCCTACTGCAACCAAAGCACAGTTTTTCCTGGTACACTGCAGGGCTTTAAAATAGGCTTAGGCCTGATAGCATACATAGAACTTTCCAAGGATGAGGGCGTTCGATACATGCAGAACACCCCGTGAAGGAAAGTTGATTCAGCAAGGGACAAGGGTGTAGCTAGAGTCTCGTTTGACTTGTTAGAAATCAGAAGGGTTTCGGCTGCATGTTCAGCGGAATAGAAGACCTGATGGCACAAGCCTTGCTTTCCCATTTTAAATCTCTATCCATGCTAGCCTGAAGATCCCTAAATAACACTTTTTCGACTGGCCTCTATTCTCTGTAGGCAGCCCTCTGGAAAGAAAAGGAGTTTACTCTAAGGAAACACGGTGCTTCCATAGCATGTGTGGGAGCTCCTCCTGTCATGCTCTAGAGCTACAGGGAAACTTGACATGAGTACTTGCCTCAAGCTAAGGCCTGTAAAGCCCTGCTGAAACGAAAGCGCTTAGCAGTTTCCATTCGGTCGTATTCGCAGTTCTGCTTTACTTTAACGTTTCTTCACTTTTCTAGACACGTAGCACCCTGTGTAGGCACCCTTTTGCCTACAAATACAGTGAGTAGCAGCAGGCTCCTCTGCCCTTCTAAGAAACATCCAGGCCTAGAAGCCTTTCCCAGTCAGTCTATGTATTCAGAGGGTAGGGCAACACACTGCACTCTTCCTTGGGAAAGCTAGATGTCCGCAGCGCTCCCACAGCTCCAGGAATTGTGTTCTCTCACGTCCTACATGCTATGGAAGTCTGCCTCATTGCCCTCATTGGAGCTACACTAAGAAACACAATCTGCTTCGCCTTCCTCTAGGAACTCTTACCCAAGGACCCCATACTTACAGGAGAAAGGAGGCTTGCATTCCTACTGGAACCAAAGCACAGTTTTTCCTGCTACACTGCAGTATTTTAGAATAGGCTTAGGCCCGATAGCATACATAGAACGTTCCAAGGATGAGGGAGTTTGATACATGCAGAACACCCTGTGAAGAAAAGTTGATTCAGCAAAGGACCTTGGCGTAGCTAGAGTCTCTTTTGACTTGTGAGAAATCAGAAGGTGTTAGGCTGCATGTTCACCGGAAAAGAATACCTGATGGCAGAAACCTTGCTTTCCCAGTTGAAAAGCTCTATCCACGCTGCACAGAAGATACCTAAATAACACTGTTTTTGACTGGCGTCTAGTCACTGTAGGGAGCCCTCTGGAAAGCAAAGGCGTTTTCTCTAAGGAAACACGGTGCTTCCATAGCGTGTGGGGGAGCTCCTCCTGTCATGCTCTAGAGCTACAGGGAAACTTGCCGTGAGTACTTGCCTCAAGCTAAGGCCTGAAAAGCCCTGCTGAAGCGAAAGCGCTTAGCAGGTTCCATTAGGTCGTATTCGCAGTTCTGCTCTACTTTAAGGTTTCTTCACTTTTCCTGACACTAGGCACCCTCGTGTAGGCACCCTTTTTCTTGCAAATACAGTGAGTACCAGCAGTCTCCTTTGCCCTTCCAGGAAACATCCAGACATGAAAGCCTTTCCCAGTAACTCTACGTATTCAGAGTGCAGGGCAACTCGCTGCACCCTTCCTTAGGAAGCTAGGTGGATTCAGCTCTTCAACAGCTCCAGGGATTCTGTTCTCACACGTCCTACATGCCATGGAAGTCTGCCTCATTGCCCTCATTGGAGCTACACTAAGAAACTCAATCTGCTTCGCCGTCCTCTAGGAACTCTTACCCAAGGACCCCATACCTCCAGGAGAAAGGAGGCTTGCATTCCTACTGCAACCAAAGCACAGTTTTTCCTGGTACACTGCAGGGCTTTAAAATAGGCTTAGGCCTGATAGCATACATAGAACTTTCCAAGGATGAGGGCGTTCGATACATGCAGAACACCCCGTGAAGGAAAGTTGATTCAGCAAGGGACAAGGGTGTAGCTAGAGTCTCTTTTGACTTGTTAGAAATCAGAAGGGTTTCGGCTGCATGTTCAGCGGAATAGAAGACCTGATGGCACAAGCCTTGCTTTCCCATTTTAAATCTCTATCCATGCTAGCCTGAAGATCCCTAAATAACACTTTTTCGACTGGCCTCTATTCTCTGTAGGCAGCCCTCTGGAAAGAAAAGGAGTTTTCTCTAAGGAAACACGGTGCTTCCATAGCATGTGTGGGAGCTCCTCCTGTCATGCTCTAGAGCTACAGGGAAACTTGACGTGAGTACTTGCCTCAAGCTAAGGCCTGTAAAGCCCTGCTGAAACGAAAGCGCTTAGCAGTTTCCATTCGGTCGTATTCGCAGTTCTGCTTTACTTTAACGTTTCTTCACTTTTCTAGACACGTAGCACCCTGTGTAGGCACCCTTTTGCCTACAAATACAGTGAGTACCAGCAGGCTCCTCTGCCCTTCTAAGAAACATCCAGGCCTAGTAGCCTTTCCCAGTCAGTCTATGTATTCAGAGGGTAGGGCAACACACTGCACTCTTCCTTGGGAAAGCTAGATGTCCGCAGCGCTCCCACAGCTCCAGGAATTGTGTTCTCTCACGTCCTACATGCTATGGAAGTCTGCCTCATTGCCCTCATTGGAGCTACACTAAGAAACACAATCTGCTTCGCCTTCCTCTAGGAACTCTTACCCAAGGACCCCATACCTACAGGAGAAAGGAGGCTTGCATTCCTACTGGAACCAAAGCACAGTTTTTCCTGCTACACTGCAGGATTTTAGAATAGGCTTAGGCCCGATAGCATACATAGAACGTTCCAAGGATGAGGGAGTTTGATACATGCAGAACACCCTGTGAAGAAAAGTTGATTCAGCAAAGGACCTTGGCGTAGCTAGAGTCTCTTTTGACTTGTGAGAAATCAGAAGGTGTTAGGCTGCATGTTCACCAGAAAAGAATACCTGATGGCACAAACCTTGCTTTCCCAGTTGAAAAGCTGTATCCACGCTGCACAGAAGATACCTAAATAACACTGTTTTTGACTGGCGTCTAGTCACTGTAGGGAGCCCTCTGGAAAGCAAAGGCGTTTTCTCTAAGGAAACACGGTGCTTCCATAGCGTGTGGGGGAGCTCCTCCTGTCATGCTCTAGAGCTACAGGGAAACTTGCCGTGAGTACTTGCCTCAAGCAAAGGCCTGAAAAGCCCTGCTGAAGCGAAAGCGCTTAGCAGGTTCCATTAGGTCGTATTCGCAGTTCTGCTCTACTTTAAGGTTTCTTCACTTTTCCTGACACCAGGCACCCTCGTGTAGGCACCCTTTTTATTGCAAATACAGTGAGTACCAGCAGTCTCCTTTGCCCTTCCAGGAAACATCCAGACATAAAAGCCTTTCCCAGTAACTCTACGTATTCAGAGTGTAGGGCAACTCGCTGCACCCTTCCTTAGGAAGCTAGGTGGACTCAGCTTTTCAACAGCTCCAGGGATTCTCTTCTCGCACGTCCTACATGCCATGGAAGTCTGCCTCATTGCCCTCATTGGAGCTACACTAAGAAACACAATCTGCTTCGCCGTCCTCTAGGAACTCTTACCCAAGGACCCCATACCTACAGGAGAAAGGAGGCTTGCATTCCTACTGCAACCAAAGCACAGTTTTTCCTGGTACACTGCAGGGCTTTAAAATAGGCTTAGGCCTGATAGCATACATAGAACTTTCCAAGGATGAGGGCATTCGATACATGCAGAACACCCCGTGAAGGAAAGTTGATTCCGCAAGGGACAAGGGTGTAGCTAGAGTCTCGTTTGACTTGTTAGAAATCAGAAGGGTTTCGGCTGCATGTTCAGCGGAATAGAAGACCTGATGGCACAAGCCTTGCTTTCCCATTTTAAATCTCTATCCATGCTAGCCTGAAGATCCCTAAATAACACTTTTTCGACTGGCCTCTATTCTCTGTAGGCAGCCCTCTGGAAAGAAAAGGATTTTTCTGTAAGGAAACACGGTGCTTCCATAGCATGTGTGGGAGCTCCTCCTGTCATGCTCTAGAGCTACAGGGAAACTTGACGTGAGTACTTGCCTCAAGCTAAGGCCTGAAAAGCCCTGCTGAAGCGAAAGCGCTTAGCAGTTTCCATTAGGTCGTATTCGCAGTTCTGCTCTACTTTAACGTTTCTTCACTTTTCCTGACACTAGGCACCCTCGTGTAGGCATCCTTTTTCTTGCAAATACAGTGAGTACCAGCAGTCTCCTTTGCCCTTCCAGGAAACATCCAGACATAAAAGCCTTTCCCAGTAACTCTACGTATTCAGAGTGTAGGGCAACTCGCTGCCCCCTTCCTTAGGAAGCTAGGTGGACTCAGCTCTTCAACAGCTCCAGGGATTCTCTTCTCGCACGTCCTACATGCCATGGAAGTCTGCCTCATTGCCCTCATTGGAGCTACACTAAGAAACACAATCTGCTTCGCCGTCCTCTAGGAACTCTTACCCAAGGACCCCATACCTACAGGAGAAAGGAGGCTTGCATTCCTACTCCAACCAAAGCACAGTTTTTCCTGGTACACTGCAGGGCTTTAAAATAGGCTTAGGCCTGATAGCATACATAGAACTTTCCAAGGATGAGGGCGTTCGATACATGCAGAACACCCCGTGAAGGAAAGTTGATTCAGCAAGGGACAAGGGTTTAGCTAGAGTCTCGTTTGACTTGTTAGAAATCAGAAGGGTTTCGGCTGCATGTTCAGCGGAATAGAAGACCTGATGGCACAAGCCTTGCTTTCCCATTTTAAATCTCTATCCATGCTAGCCTGAAGATCCCTAAATAACACTTTTTCGACTGGCCTCTATTCTCTGTAGGCAGCCCTCTGGAAAGAAAAGGAGTTTTCTCTAAGGAAACACGGTGCTTCCATAGCATGTGTGGGAGCTCCACCTGTCATGCTCTAGAGCTACAGGGAAACTTGACGTGAGTACTTGCCTCAAGCTAAGGCCTGTAAAGCCCTGCTGAAACGAAAGCGCTTAGCAGTTTCCATTCGGTCGTATTCGCAGTTCTCCTTTACTTTAACGTTTCTTCACTTTTCTAGACACGTAGCACCCTGTGTAGGCACCCTTTTGCCTACAAATACAGTGAGTACCAGCAGGCTCCTCTGCCCTTCTAAGAAACATCCAGGCCTAGTAGCCTTTCCCAGTCAGTCTATGTATTCAGAGGGTAGGGCAACACACTGCACTCTTCCTTGGGAAATCTAGATGTCCGCAGCGCTCCCACAGCTCCAGGAATTGTGTTCTCTCACGTCCTACATGCTATGGAAGTCTGCCTCATTGCCCTCATTGGAGCTACACTAAGAAACACAATCTGCTTCGCCTTCCTCTAGGAACTCTTACCCAAGGACCCCATACCTACAGGAGAAAGGAGGCTTGCATTCCTACTGCAACCAAAGCACAGTTTTTCCTGGTACACTGCAGGGCTTTAAAATAGGCTTAGGCCTGATAGCATACATAGAACTTTCCAAGGATGAGGGCGTTCGATACATGCAGAACACCCCGTGAAGGAAAGTTGATTCAGCAAGGGACAAGGGTGTAGCTAGAGTCTCGTTTGACTTGTTAGAAATCAGAATGGTTTCGGCTGCATGTTCAGCGGAATAGAAGACCTGATGGCACAAGCCTTGCTTTCCCATTTTAAATCTCTATCCATGCTAGCCTGAAGATCCCTAAATAACACTTTTTCGACTGGCCTCTATTCTCTGTAGGCAGCCCTCTGGAAAGAAAAGGAGTTTTCTCTAAGGAAACACGGTGCTTCCATAGCATGTGTGGGAGCTCCTCCTGTCATGCTCTAGAGCTACAGGGAAACTTGACATGAGTACTTGCCTCAAGCTAAGGCCTGTAAAGCCCTGCTGAAACGAAAGCGCTTAGCAGTCTCCATTCGGTCGTATTCGCAGTTCTGCTTTACTTTAACGTTTCTTCACTTTTCTAGACACGTAGCACCCTGTGTAGGCACCCTTTTGCCTACAAATACAGTGAGTACCAGCAGGCTCCTCTGCCCTTCTAAGAAACATCCAGGCCTAGTAGCCTTTCCCAGTCAGTCTATGTATTCAGAGGGTAGGGCAACACACTGCACTCTTCCTTAGGAAAGCTAGATGTCCGCAGCGCTCCCACAGCTCCAGGAATTGTGTTCTCTCACGTCCTACATGCTATGGAAGTCTGCCTCATTGCCCTCATTGGAGCTACACTAAGAAACACAATCTGCTTCGCCTTCCTCTAGGAACTCTTACCCAAGGACCCCATACCTACAGGAGAAAGGAGGCTTGCATTCCTACTGGAACCAAAGCACAGATTTTCCTGCTACACTGCAGGATTTTAGAATAGGCTTAGGCCCGATAGCATACATAGAACGTTCCAAGGATGAGGGAGTTTGATACATGCAGAACACCCTGTGAAGAAAAGTTGATTCAGCAAAGGACCTTGGCGTAGCTAGAGTCTCTTTTGACTTGTGAGAAATCAGAAGGTGTTAGGCTGCATGTTCACCGGAAAAGAACACCTGATGGCACAAACCTTGCTTTCCCAGTTGAAAAGCTCTATCCACGCTGCACAGAAGATACCTAAATAACACTGTTTTTGACTGGCGTCTAGTCACTGTAGGGAGCCCTCTGGAAAGCAAAGGCGTTTTCTCTAAGGAAACACGGTGCTTCCATAGCGTGTGGGGGAGCTCCTCCTGTCATGCTCTAGAGCTACAGGGAAACTTGCCGTGAGTACTTGCCTCAAGCTAAGGCCTGAAAAGCCCTGCTGAAGCGAAAGCGCTTAGCAGGTTCCATTAGGTCGTATTCGCAGTTCTGCTCTACTTTAAGGTTTCTTCACTTTTCCTGACACCAGGCACCCTCGTGTAGGCACCCTTTTTCTTGCAAATACAGTGAGTACCAGCAGTCTCCTTTGCCCTTCCAGGAAACATCCAGACATAAAAGCCTTTCCCAGTAACTCTACGTATTCAGAGTGTAGGGCAACTCGCTGCACCCTTCCTTAGGAAGCTAGGTGGACTCAGCTCTTCAACAGCTCCAGGGATTCTCTTCTCGCACGTCCTACATGCCATGGAAGTCTGCCTCATTGCCCTCATTGGAGCTACACTAAGAAACACAATCTGCTTCGCCGTCCTCTAGGAACTCTTACCCAAGGACCCCATACCTACAGGAGAAAGGAGGCTTGCATTCCTACTGCAACCAAAGCACAGTTTTTCCTGGTACACTGCAGGGCTTTAAAATAGGCTTAGGCCTGATAGCATACAAAGAACTTTCCAAGGATGAGGGCATTCGATACATGCAGAACACCCCGTGAAGGAAAGTTGATTCCGCAAGGGACAAGGGTATAGCTAGAGTCTCGTTTGACTTGTTAGAAATCAGAAGGGTTTCGGCTGCATGTTCAGCGGAATACAAGACCTGATGGCACAAGCCTTGCTTTCCCATTTTAAATCTCTATCCATGCTAGCCTGAAGATCCCTAAATAACACTTTTTCGACTGGCCTCTATTCTCTGTAGGCAGCCCTCTGGAAAGAAAAGGATTTTTCTCTAAGGAAACACGGTGCTTCCATAGCATGTGTGGGAGCTCCTCCTGTCATGCTCTAGAGCTACAGGGAAACTTGACGTGAGTACTTGCCTCAAGCTAAGGCCTGAAAAGCCCTGTTGAAGCGAAAGCGCTTAGCAGTTTCCATTAGGTCGTATTCGCAGTTCTGCTCTACTTTAACGTTTCTTCACTTTTCCTGACACTAGGCACCCTCGTGTAGGCACCCTTTTTCTTGCAAATACAGTGAGTACCAGCAGTCTCCTTTGCCCTTCCAGGAAACATCCAGACATAAAAGCCTTTCCCAGTAACTCTACGTATTCAGAGTGTAGGGCAACTCGCTGCACCCTTCCTTAGGAAGCTAGGTGGACTCAGCTCTTCAACAGCTCCAGGGATTCTCTTCTCGCACGTCCTACATGCCATGGAAGTCTGCCTCATTGCCCTCATTGGAGCTACACTAAGAAACTCAATCTGCTTCGCCGTCCTCTAGGAACTCTTACCCAAGGACCCCATACCTACAGGAGAAAGGAGGCTTGCATTCCTACTGCAACCAAAGCACAGTTTTTCCTGGTACACTGCAGGGCTTTAAAATAGGCTTAGGCCTGATAGCATACATAGAACTTTCCAAGGATGAGGGCGTTCGATACATGCAGAACACCCCGTGAAGGAAAGTTGATTCCGCAAGGGACAAGGGTATAGCTAGAGTCTCGTTTGACTTGTTAGAAATCAGAAGGGTTTCGGCTGCATGTTCAGCGGAATACAAGACCTGATGGCACAAGCCTTGCTTTCCCATTTTAAATCTCTATCCATGCTAGCCTGAAGATCCCTAAATAACACTTTTTCGACTGGCCTCTATTCTCTGTAGGCAGCCCTCTGGAAAGAAAAGGATTTTTCTCTAAGGAAACACGGTGCTTCCATAGCATGTGTGGGAGCTCCTCCTGTCATGCTCTAGAGCTACAGGGAAACTTGACGTGAGTACTTACCTCAAGCTAAGGCCTGAAAAGCCCTGTTGAAGCGAAAGCGCTTAGCAGTTTCCATTAGGTCGTATTCGCAGTTCTGCTCTACTTTAACGTTTCTTCACTTTTCCTGACACTAGGCACCCTCGTGTAGGCACCCTTTTTCTTGCAAATACAGTGAGTACCAGCAGTCTCCTTTGCCCTTCCAGGAAACATCCAGACATAAAAGCCTTTCCCAGTAACTCTACGTATTCAGAGTGTAGGGCAACTCGCTGCACCCTTCCTTAGGAAGCTAGGTGGACTCAGCTCTTCAACAGCTCCAGGGATTCTCTTCTCGCACGTCCTACATGCCATGGAAGTCTGCCTCATTGCCCTCATTGGAGCTACACTAAGAAACTCAATCTGCTTCGCCGTCCTCTAGGAACTCTTACCCAAGGACCCCATACCTACAGGAGAAAGGAGGCTTGCATTCCTACTGCAACCAAAGCACAGTTTTTCCTGGTACACTGCAGGGCTTTAAAATAGGCTTAGGCCTGATAGCATACATAGAACTTTCCAAGGATGAGGGCGTTCGATACATGCAGAACACCCCGTGAAGGAAAGTTGATTCGGCAAGGGACAAGGGTGTAGCTAGAGTCTCGTTTGACTTGTTAGAAATCAGAAGGGTTTCGGCTGCATGTTCAGCGGAATAGAAGACCTGATGGCACAAGCCTTGCTTTCCCATTTTAAATCTCTATCCATGCTAGCCTGAAGATCCCTAAATAACACTTTTTCGACTGGCCTCTATTCTCTGTAGGCAGCCCTCTGGAAAGAAAAGGAGTTTTCTCTAAGGAAACACGGTGCTTCCATAGCATGTGTGGGAGCTCCTCCTGTCATGCTCTAGAGCTACAGGGAAACTTGACGTGAGTACTTGCCTCAAGCTAAGGCCTGTAAAGCCCTGCTGAAACGAAAGCGCTTAGCAGTTTCCATTCGGTCGTATTCGCAGTTCTGCTTTACTTTAACGTTTCTTCACTTTCCTAGACACGTAGCACCCTGTGTAGGCACCCTTTTGCCTCCAAATACAGTGAGTACCAGCAGGCTCCTCTGCCCTTCTAAGAAACATCCAGGCCTAGTAGCCTTTCCCAGTCAGTCTATGTATTCAGAGTGTAGGGCAACACACTGCACTCTTCCTTGGGAAAGCTAGATGTCCGCAGCGCTCCCACAGCTCCAGGAATTGTGTTCTCTCACGTCCTACATGCTATGGAAGTCTGCCTCATTGCCCTCATTGGAGCTACACTAAGAAACACAATCTGCTTCGTCTTCCTCTAGGAACTCTTACCCAAGGACCCCATACCTACAGGAGAAAGGAGGCTTGCATTCCTACTGGAACCAAAGCACAGTTTTTCCTGCTACACTGCAGGATTTTAGAATAGGCTTAGGCCCGATAGCATACATAGAACGTTCCAAGGATGAGGGAGTTTGATACATGCAGAACACCCTGTGAAGAAAAGTTGATTCAGCAAAGGACCTTGGTGTAGCTAGAGTCTCTTTTGACTTGAGAGAAATCAGAAGGTGTTAGGCTGCATGTTCACCGGAAAAGAATACCTGATGGCACAAACCTTGCTTTCCCAGTTGAAAAGCTCTATCCACGCTGCACAGAAGATACCTAAATAACACTGTTTTTGACTGGCGTCTAGTCACTGTAGGGAGCCCTCTGGAAAGCAAAGGCGTTTTCTCTAAGGAAACACGGTGCTTCCATAGCGTGTGGGGGAGCTCCTCCTGTCATGCTCTAGAGCTACAGGGAAACTTGCCGTGAGTACTTGCCTCAAGCTAAGGCCTGAAAAGCCCTGCTGAAGCGAAAGCGCTTAGCAGGTTCCATTAGGTCGTATTCGCAGTTCTGCTCTACTTTAAGGTTTCTTCACTTTTCCTGACACCAGGCACCCTCGTGTAGGCACCCTTTTTCTTGCAAATACAGTGAGTACCAGCAGTCTCCTTTGCCCTTCCAGGAAACATCCAGACATAAAAGCCTTTCCCAGTAACTCTACGTATTCAGAGTGTAGGGCAACTCGCTGCACCCTTCCTTAGGAAGCTAGGTGGACTCAGCTCTTCAACAGCTCCAGGGATTCTCTTCTCGTACGTCCTACATGCCATGGAAGTCTGCCTCATTGCCCTCATTGGAGCTACACTAAGAAACACAATCTGCTTCGCCGTCCTCTAGGAACTCTTACCCAAGGACCCCATACCTACAGGAGAAAGGAGGCTTGCATTCCTACTGCAACCAAAGCACAGTTTTTCCTGGTACACTGCAGGGCTTTAAAATAGGCTGAGGCCTGATAGCATACATAGAACTTTCCAAGGATGAGGGCGTTCGATACATGCAGAACACCCCGTGAAGGAAAGTTGATTCAGCAAGGGACAAGGGTGTAGCTAGAGTCTCGTTTGACTTGTTAGAAATCAGAAGGGTTTCGGCTGCATGTTCAGCGGAATAGAAGACCTGATGGCACAAGCCTTGCTTTCCCATTTTAAATCTCTATCCATGCTAGCCTGAAGATCCCTAAATAACACTTTTTCGACTGGCCTCTATTCTCTGTAGGCAGCCCTCTGGAAAGAAAAGGAGTTTTCTCTAAGGAAACACGGTGCTTCCATAGCATGTGTGGGAGCTCCTCCTGTCATGCTCTAGAGCTACAGGGAAACTTGACGTGAGTACTTGCCTCAAGCTAAGGCCTGTAAAGCCCTGCTGAAACGAAAGCGCTTAGCAGTTTCCATTCGGTCGTATTCGCAGTTGTGCTTTACTTTAACGTTTCTTCACTTTTCTAGACACGTAGCACCCTGTGTAGGCACCGTTTTGCCTACAAATACAGTGAGTACCAGCAGGCTCCTCTGCCCTTCTAAGAAACATCCAGGCCTAGTAGCCTTTCCCAGTCAGTCTATGTATTCAGAGGGTAGGGCAACACACTGCACTCTTCCTTGGGAAAGCTAGATGTCCGCAGCGCTCCCACAGCTCCAGGAATTGTGTTCTCTCACGTCCTACATGCTATGGAAGTCTGCCTCATTGCCCTCATTGGAGCTACACTAAGAAACACAATCTGCTTCGCCTTCCTCTAGGAACTCTTACCCAAGGACCCCATACCTACAGGAGAAAGGAGGCTTGCATTCCTACTGGAACCAAAGCACAGTTTTTCCTGCTACACTGCAGGATTTTAGAATAGGCTTAGGCCCGATAGCATACATAGAACGTTCCAAGGATGAGGGAGTTTGATACATGCAGAACACCCTGTGAAGAAAAGTTGATTCAGCAAAGGACCTTGGCGTAGCTAGAGTCTCTTTTGACTTGTGAGAAATCAGAAGGTGTTAGGCTGCATGTTCACCGGAAAAGAATACCTGATGGCGCAAACCTTGCTTTCCCAGTTGAAAAGCTCTATCCACGCTGCACAGAAGATACCTAAATAACACTGTTTTTGACTGGCGTCTAGTCACTGTAGGGAGCCCTCTGGAAAGCAAAGGCGTTTTCTCTAAGGAAACACGGTGCTTCCATAGCGTGTGGGGGAGCTCCTCCTGTCATGCTCTAGAGCTACAGGGAAACTTGCCGTGAGTACTTGCCTCAAGCTAAGGCCTGAAAAGCCCTGCTGAAGCGAAAGCGCTTAGCAGGTTCCAATAGGTCGTATTCACAGTTCTGCTCTACTTTAAGGTTTCTTCACTTTTCCTGACACCAGGCACCCTCGTGTAGGCACCCTTTTTCTTGCAAATACAGTGAGTACCAGCAGTCTCCTTTGCCCTTCCAGGAAACATCCAGACATAAAAGCCTTTCCCAGTAACTCTACGTATTCAGAGTGTAGGGCAACTCGCTGCACCCTTCCTTAGGAAGCTAGGTGGACTCAGCTCTTCAACAGCTCCAGGGATTCTGTTCTCGCACGTCCTACATGCCATGGAAGTCTGCCTCATTGCCCTCATTGGAGCTACACTAAGAAACACAATCTGCTTCGCCGTCCTCTAGGAACTCTTACCCAAGGACCCCATACCTACTGGAGAAAGGAAGCTTGCATTCCTACTGCAACCAAAGCACAGTTTTTCCTGGTACACTGCAGGGCTTTAAAATAGGCTTAGGCCTGATAGCATACATAGAACTTTCCAAGGATGAGGGCGTTCGATACATGCAGAACACCCCGTGAAGGAAAGTTGATTCAGCAAGGGACAAGGGTGTAGCTAGAGTCTCTTTTGACTTGTTAGAAATCAGAAGGGTTTCGGCTGCATGTTCAGCGGAATAGAAGACCTGATGGCACAAGCCTTGCTTTCCCATTTTAAATCTCTATCCATGCTAGCCTGAAGATCCCTAAATAACACTTTTTCGACTGGCCTCTATTCTCTGTAGGCAGCCCTCTGGAAAGAAAAGGAGTTTTCTCTAAGGAAACACGGTGCTTCCATAGCATGTGTGGGAGCTCCTCCTGTCATGCTCTAGAGCTACAGGGAAACTTGACGTGAGTACTTGCCTCAAGCTAAGGCCTGTAAAGCCCTGCTGAAACGAAAGCGCTTAGCAGTTTCCATTCGGTCGTATTCGCAGTTCTGCTTTACTTTAACGTTTCTTCACTTTTCTAGACACGTAGCACCCTGTGTAGGCACCGTTTTGCCTACAAATACAGTGAGTACCAGCAGGCTCCTCTGCCCTTCTAAGAAATATCCAGGCCTAGTAGCCTTTCCCAGTCAGTCTATGTATTCAGAGGGTAGGGCAACACACTGCACTCTTCCTTGGGAAAGCTAGATGTCCGCAGCGCTCCCACAGCTCCAGGAATTGTGTTCTCTCACGTCCTACATGCTATGGAAGTCTGCCTCATTGCCCTCATTGGAGCTACACTAAGAAACACAATCTGCTTCGCCTTCCTCTAGGAACTCTTACCCAAGGACCCCATACCTACAGGAGAAAGGAGGCTTGCATTCCTACTGGAACCAAAGCACAGTTTTTCCTGCTACACTGCAGGATTTTAGAATAGGCTTAGGCCCGATAGCATACATAGAACGTTCCAAGGATGAGGGAGTTTGATACATGCAGAACACCCTGTGAAGAAAAGTTGATTCAGCAAAGGACCTTGGCGTAGCTAGAGTCTCTTTTGACTTGTGAGAAATCAGAAGGTGTTAGGCTGCATGTTCACCGGAAAAGAATACCTGATGGCGCAAACCTTGCTTTCCCAGTTGAAAAGCTCTATCCACGCTGCACAGAAGATACCTAAATAACACTGTTTTTGACTGGCGTCTAGTCACTGTAGGGAGCCCTCTGGAAAGCAAAGGCGTTTTCTCTAAGGAAACACGGTGCTTCCATAGCGTGTGGGGGAGCTCCTCCTGTCATGCTCTAGAGCTACAGGGAAACTTGCCGTGAGTACTTGCCTCAAGCTAAGGCCTGAAAAGCCCTGCTGAAGCGAAAGCGCTTAGCAGGTTCCAATAGGTCGTATTCACAGTTCTGCTCTACTTTAAGGTTTCTTCACTTTTCCTGACACCAGGCACCCTCGTGTAGGCACCCTTTTTCTTGCAAATACAGTGAGTACCAGCAGTCTCCTTTGCCCTTCCAGGAAACATCCAGACATAAAAGCCTTTCCCAGTAACTCTACGTATTCAGAGTGTAGGGCAACTCGCTGCACCCTTCCTTAGGAAGCTAGGTGGACTCAGCTCTTCAACAGCTCCAGGGATTCTGTTCTCGCACGTCCTACATGCCATGGAAGTCTGCCTCATTGCCCTCATTGGAGCTACACTAAGAAACACAATCTGCTTCGCCGTCCTCTAGGAACTCTTACCCAAGGACCCCATACCTACTGGAGAAAGGAAGCTTGCATTCCTACTGCAACCAAAGCACAGTTTTTCCTGGTACACTGCAGGGCTTTAAAATAGGCTTAGGCCTGATAGCATACATAGAACTTTCCAAGGATGAGGGCGTTCGATACATGCAGAACACCCCGTGAAGGAAAGTTGATTCAGCAAGGGACAAGGGTGTAGCTAGAGTCTCTTTTGACTTGTTAGAAATCAGAAGGGTTTCGGCTGCATGTTCAGCGGAATAGAAGACCTGATGGCACAAGCCTTGCTTTCCCATTTTAAATCTCTATCCATGCTAGCCTGAAGATCCCTAAATAACACTTTTTCGACTGGCCTCTATTCTCTGTAGGCAGCCCTCTGGAAAGAAAAGGAGTTTTCTCTAAGGAAACCCGGTGCTTCCATAGCATGTGTGGGAGCTCCTCCTGTCATGCTCTAGAGCTACAGGGAAACTTGACGTGAGTACTTGCCTCAAGCTAAGGCCTGTAAAGCCCTGCTGAAACGAAAGCGCTTAGCAGTTTCCATTCGGTCGTATTCGCAGTTCTGCTTTACTTTAACGTTTCTTCACTTTTCTAGACACGTAGCACCCTGTGTAGGCACCGTTTTGCCTACAAATACAGTGAGTACCAGCAGGCTCCTCTGCCCTTCTAAGAAATATCCAGGCCTAGTAGCCTTTCCCAGTCAGTCTATGTATTCAGAGGGTAGGGCAACACACTGCACTCTTCCTTGGGAAAGCTAGATGTCCGCAGCGCTCCCACAGCTCCAGGAATTGTGTTCTCTCACGTCCTACATGCTATGGAAGTCTGCCTCATTGCCCTCATTGGAGCTACACTAAGAAACACAATCTGCTTCGCCTTCCTCTAGGAACTCTTACCCAAGGACCCCATACCAACAGGAGAAAGGAGGCTTGCATTCCTACTGGAACCAAAGCACAGTTTTTCCTGCTACACTGCAGGATTTTAGAATAGGCTTAGGCCCGATAGCATACATAGAACGTTCCAAGGATGAGGGAGTTTGATACATGCAGAACACCCTGTGAAGAAAAGTTGATTCAGCAAAGGACCTTGGCGTAGCTAGAGTCTCTTTTGACTTGTGAGAAATCAGAAGGTGTTAGGCTGCATGTTCACCGGAAAAGAATACCTGATGGCGCAAACCTTGCTTTCCCAGTTGAAAAGCTCTATCCACGCTGCACAGAAGATACCTAAATAACACTGTTTTTGACTGGCGTCTAGTCACTGTAGGGAGCCCTCTGGAAAGCAAAGGCGTTTTCTCTAAGGAAACACGGTGCTTCCATAGCGTGTGGGGGAGCTCCTCCTGTCATGCTCTAGAGCTACAGGGAAACTTGCCGTGAGTACTTGCCTCAAGCTAAGGCCTGAAAAGCCCTGCTGAAGCGAAAGCGCTTAGCAGGTTCCAATAGGTCGTATTCACAGTTCTGCTCTACTTTAAGGTTTCTTCACTTTTCCTGACACCAGGCACCCTCGTGTAGGCACCCTTTTTCTTGCAAATACAGTGAGTACCAGCAGTCTCCTTTGCCCTTCCAGGAAACATCCAGACATAAAAGCCTTTCCCAGTAACTCTACGTATTCAGAGTGTAGGGCAACTCGCTGCACCCTTCCTTAGGAAGCTAGGTGGACTCAGCTCTTCAACAGCTCCAGGGATTCTGTTCTCGCACGTCCTACATGCCATGGAAGTCTGCCTCATTGCCCTCATTGGAGCTACACTAAGAAACACAATCTGCTTCGCCGTCCTCTAGGAACTCTTACCCAAGGACCCCATACCTACTGGAGAAAGGAAGCTTGCATTCCTACTGCAACCAAAGCACAGTTTTTCCTGGTACACTGCAGGGCTTTAAAATAGGCTTAGGCCTGATAGCATACATAGAACTTTCCAAGGATGAGGGCGTTCGATACATGCAGAACACCCCGTGAAGGAAAGTTGATTCAGCAAGGGACAAGGGTGTAGCTAGAGTCTCTTTTGACTTGTTAGAAATCAGAAGGGTTTCGGCTGCATGTTCAGCGGAATAGAAGACCTGATGGCACAAGCCTTGCTTTCCCATTTTAAATCTCTATCCATGCTAGCCTGAAGATCCCTAAATAACACTTTTTCGACTGGCCTCTATTCTCTGTAGGCAGCCCTCTGGAAAGAAAAGGAGTTTTCTCTAAGGAAACACGGTGCTTCCATAGCATGTGTGGGAGCTCCTCCTGTCATGCTCTAGAGCTACAGGGAAACTTGACGTGAGTACTTGCCTCAAGCTAAGGCCTGTAAAGCCCTGCTGAAACGAAAGCGCTTAGCAGTTTCCATTCGGTCGTATTCGCAGTTCTGCTTTACTTTAACGTTTCTTCACTTTTCTAGACACGTAGCACCCTGTGTAGGCACCCTTTTGCCTCCAAATACAGTGAGTACCAGCAGGCTCCTCTGCCCTTCTAAGAAACATCCAGGCCTAGTAGCCTTTCCCAGTCAGTCTATGTATTCAGAGGGTAGGGCAACACACTGCACTCTTCCTTGGGAAAGCTAGATGTCCGCAGCGCTCCCACAGCTCCAGGAATTGTGTTCTCTCACGTCCTACATGCTATGGAAGTCTGCCTCATTGCCCTCATTGGAGCTACACTAAGAAACACAATCTGCTTCGCCTTCCTCTAGGAACTCTTACCCAAGGACCCCATACCTACAGGAGAAAGGAGGCTTGCATTCCTACTGGAACCAAAGCACAGTTTTTCCTGCTACACTGCAGGATTTTAGAATAGGCTTAGGCCCGATAGCATACATAGAACGTTCCAAGGATGAGGGAGTTTGATACATGCAGAACACCCTGTGAAGAAAAGTTGATTCAGCAAAGGACCTTGGCGTAGCTAGAGTCTCTTTTGACTTGTGAGAAATCAGAAGGTGTTAGGGTGCATGTTCACTGGAAAAGAATACCTGATTGCGCAAACCTTGCTTTCCCAGTTGAAAAGCTCTATCCACGCTGCACAGAAGTTACCTAAATAACACTGTTTTTGACTGGCGTCTAGTCACTGTAGGGAGCCCTCTGGAAAGGAAAGGCGTTTTCTCTAAGGAAACACGGTGCTTCCATAGCGTGTGGGGGAGCTCCTCCTGTCATGCTCTAGAGCTACAGGGAAACTTGCCGTGAGTACTTGCCTCAAGCTAAGGCCTGAAAAGCCCTGCTGAAGCGAAAGTGCTTAGCAGGTTCCATTAGGTCGTATTCGCAGTTCTGCTCTACTTTAAGGTTTCTTCACTTTTCCTGACACCAGGCACCCTCGTGTAGGCACCCTTTTTCTTGCAAATACAGTGAGTACCAGCAGTCTCCTTTGCCCTTCCAGGAAACATCCAGACATAAAAGCCTTTCCCAGTAACTCTACGTATTCAGAGTGTAGGGCAACTCGCTGCACCCTTCCTTAGGAAGCTAGGTGGACTCAGCTCTTCAACAGCTCCAGGGATTCTGTTCTCGCACGTCCTACATGCCATGGAAGTCTGCCTCATTGCCCTCATTGGAGCTACACTAAGAAACACAATCTGCTTCGCCGTCCTCTAGGAACTCTTACCCAAGGACCCCATACCTACTGGAGAAAGGAAGCTTGCATTCCTACTGCAACCAAAGCACAGTTTTTCCTGGTACACTGCAGGGCTTTAAAATAGGCTTAGGCCTGATAGCATACATAGAACTTTCCAAGGATGAGGGCGTTCGATACATGCAGAACACCCCGTGAAGGAAAGTTGATTCAGCAAGGGACAAGGGTGTAGCTAGAGTCTCTTTTGACTTGTTAGAAATCAGAAGGGTTTCGGCTGCATGTTCAGCGGAATAGAAGACCTGATGGCACAAGCCTTGCTTTCCCATTTTAAATCTCTATCCATGCTAGCCTGAAGATCCCTAAATAACACTTTTTCGACTGGCCTCTATTCTCTGTAGGCAGCCCTCTGGAAAGAAAAGGAGTTTTCTCTAAGGAAACACGGTGCTTCCATAGCATGTGTGGGAGCTCCTCCTGTCATGCTCTAGAGCTACAGGGAAACTTGACGTGAGTACTTGCCTCAAGCTAAGGCCTGTAAAGCCCTGCTGAAACGAAAGCGCTTAGCAGTTTCCATTCGGTCGTATTCGCAGTTCTGCTTTACTTTAACGTTTCTTCACTTTTCTAGACACGTAGCACCCTGTGTAGGCACCCTTTTGCCTCCAAATACAGTGAGTACCAGCAGGCTCCTCTGCCCTTCTAAGAAACATCCAGGCCTAGTAGCCTTTCCCAGTCAGTCTATGTATTCAGAGGGTAGGGCAACACACTGCACTCTTCCTTGGGAAAGCTAGATGTCCGCAGCGCTCCCACAGCTCCAGGAATTGTGTTCTCTCACGTCCTACATGCTATGGAAGTCTGCCTCATTGCCCTCATTGGAGCTACACTAAGAAACACAATCTGCTTCGCCTTCCTCTAGGAACTCTTACCCAAGGACCCCATACCTACAGGAGAAAGGAGGCTTGCATTCCTACTGGAACCAAAGCACAGTTTTTCCTGCTACACTGCAGGATTTTAGAATAGGCTTAGGCCCGATAGCATACATAGAACGTTCCAAGGATGAGGGAGTTTGATACATGCAGAACACCCTGTGAAGAAAAGTTGATTCAGCAAAGGACCTTGGCGTAGCTAGAGTCTCTTTTGACTTGTGAGAAATCAGAAGGTGTTAGGGTGCATGTTCACTGGAAAAGAATACCTGATTGCGCAAACCTTGCTTTCCCAGTTGAAAAGCTCTATCCACGCTGCACAGAAGTTACCTAAATAACACTGTTTTTGACTGGCGTCTAGTCACTGTAGGGAGCCCTCTGGAAAGGAAAGGCGTTTTCTCTAAGGAAACACGGTGCTTCCATAGCGTGTGGGGGAGCTCCTCCTGTCATGCTCTAGAGCTACAGGGAAACTTGCCGTGAGTACTTGCCTCAAGCTAAGGCCTGAAAAGCCCTGCTGAAGCGAAAGTGCTTAGCAGGTTCCATTAGGTCGTATTCGCAGTTCTGCTCTACTTTAAGGTTTCTTCACTTTTCCTGACACCAGGCACCCTCGTGTAGGCACCCTTTTTCTTGCAAATACAGTGAGTACCAGCAGTCTCCTTTGCCCTTCCAGGAAACATCCAGACATAAAAGCCTTTCCCAGTAACTCTACGTATTCAGAGTGTAGGGCAACTCGCTGCACCCTTCCTTAGGAAGCTAGGTGGACTCAGCTCTTCAACAGCTCCAGGGATTCTGTTCTCGCACGTCCTACATGCCATGGAAGTCTGCCTCATTGCCCTCATTGGAGCTACACTAAGAAACACAATCTGCTTCGCCGTCCTCTAGGAACTCTTACCCAAGGACCCCATACCTACTGGAGAAAGGAAGCTTGCATTCCTACTGCAACCAAAGCACAGTTTTTCCTGGTACACTGCAGGGCTTTAAAATAGGCTTAGGCCTGATAGCATACATAGAACTTTCCAAGGATGAGGGCGTTCGATACATGCAGAACACCCCGTGAAGGAAAGTTGATTCAGCAAGGGACAAGGGTGTAGCTAGAGTCTCTTTTGACTTGTTAGAAATCAGAAGGGTTTCGGCTGCATGTTCAGCGGAATAGAAGACCTGATGGCACAAGCCTTGCTTTCCCATTTTAAATCTCTATCCATGCTAGCCTGAAGATCCCTAAATAACACTTTTTCGACTGGCCTCTATTCTCTGTAGGCAGCCCTCTGGAAAGAAAAGGAGTTTTCTCTAAGGAAACACGGTGCTTCCATAGCATGTGTGGGAGCTCCTCCTGTCATGCTCTAGAGCTACAGGGAAACTTGACGTGAGTACTTGCCTCAAGCTAAGGCCTGTAAAGCCCTGCTGAAACGAAAGCGCTTAGCAGTTTCCATTCGGTCGTATTCGCAGTTCTGCTTTACTTTAACGTTTCTTCACTTTTCTAGACACGTAGCACCCTGTGTAGGCACCCTTTTGCCTCCAAATACAGTGAGTACCAGCAGGCTCCTCTGCCCTTCTAAGAAACATCCAGGCCTAGTAGTCTTTCCCAGTCAGTCTATGTATTCAGAGGGTAGGGCAACACACTGCACTCTTCCTTGGGAAAGCTAGATGTCCGCAGCGCTCCCACAGCTCCAGGAATTGTGTTCTCTCACGTCCTACATGCTATGGAAGTCTGCCTCATTGCCCTCATTGGAGCTACACTAAGAAACACAATCTGCTTCGCCTTCCTCTAGGAACTCTTACCCAAGGACCCCATACCTACAGGAGAAAGGAGGCTTGCATTCCTACTGGAACCAAAGCACAGTTTTTCCTGCTACACTGCAGGATTTTAGAATAGGCTTAGGCCCGATAGCATACATAGAACGTTCCAAGGATGAGGGAGTTTGATACATGCAGAACACCCTGTGAAGAAAAGTTGATTCAGCAAAGGACCTTGGCGTAGCTAGAGTCTCTTTTGACTTGTGAGAAATCAGAAGGTGTTAGGGTGCATGTTCACTGGAAAAGAATACCTGATTGCGCAAACCTTGCTTTCCCAGTTGAAAAGCTCTATCCACGCTGCACAGAAGTTACCTAAATAACACTGTTTTTGACTGGCGTCTAGTCACTGTAGGGAGCCCTCTGGAAAGCAAAGGCGTTTTCTCTAAGGAAACACGGTGCTTCCATAGCGTGTGGGGGAGCTCCTCCTGTCATGCTCTAGAGCTACAGGGAAACTTGACGTGAGTACTTGCCTCAAGCTAAGGCCTGAAAAGCCCTGCTGAAGCGAAAGTGCTTAGCAGGTTCCATTAGGTCGTATTCGCAGTTCTGCTCTACTTTAAGGTTTCTTCACTTTTCCTGACACCAGGCACCCTCGTGTAGGCACCCTTTTTCTTGCAAATACAGTGAGTACCAGCAGTCTCCTTTGCCCTTCCAGGAAACATCCAGACATAAAAGACTTTCCCAGGAACTCTACGTATTCAGAGTGTAGGGCAACTCGCTGCACCCTTCCTTAGGAAGCTAGGTGGACTCAGCTCTTCAACAGCTCCAGGGATTCTGTTCTCGCACGTCCTACATGCCATGGAAGTCTGCCTCATTGCCCTCATTGGAGCTACACTAAGAAACACAATCTGCTTCGCCGTCCTCTAGGAACTCTTACCCAAGGACCCCATACCTACTGGAGAAAGGAAGCTTGCATTCCTACTGCAACCAAAGCACAGTTTTTCCTGGTACACTGCAGGGCTTTAAAATAGGCTTAGGCCTGATAGCATACATAGAACTTTCCAAGGATGAGGGCGTTCGATACATGCAGAACACCCCGTGAAGGAAAGTTGATTCAGCAAGGGACAAGGGTGTAGCTAGAGTCTCTTTTGACTTGTTAGAAATCAGAAGGGTTTCGGCTGCATGTTCAGCGGAATAGAAGACCTGATGGCACAAGCCTTGCTTTCCCATTTTAAATCTCTATCCATGCTAGCCTGAAGATCCCTAAATAACACTTTTTCGACTGGCCTCTATTCTCTGTAGGCAGCCCTCTGGAAAGAAAAGGAGTTTTCTCTAAGGAAACACGGTGCTTCCATAGCATGTGTGGGAGCTCCTCCTGTCATGCTCTAGAGCTACAGGGAAACTTGACGTGAGTACTTGCCTCAAGCTAAGGCCTGTAAAGCCCTGCTGAAACGAAAGCGCTTAGCAGTTTCCATTCGGTCGTATTCGCAGTTCTGCTTTACTTTAACGTTTCTTCACTTTTCTAGACACGTAGCACCCTGTGTAGGCACCCTTTTGCCTCCAAATACAGTGAGTACCAGCAGGCTCCTCTGCCCTTCTAAGAAACATCCAGGCCTAGTAGTCTTTCCCAGTCAGTCTATGTATTCAGAGGGTAGGGCAACACACTGCACTCTTCCTTGGGAAAGCTAGATGTCCGCAGCGCTCCCACAGCTCCAGGAATTGTGTTCTCTCACGTCCTACATGCTATGGAAGTCTGCCTCATTGCCCTCATTGGAGCTACACTAAGAAACACAATCTGCTTCGCCTTCCTCTAGGAACTCTTACCCAAGGACCCCATACCTACAGGAGAAAGGAGGCTTGCATTCCTACTGGAACCAAAGCACAGTTTTTCCTGCTACACTGCAGGATTTTAGAATAGGCTTAGGCCCGATAGCATACATAGAACGTTCCAAGGATGAGGGAGTTTGATACATGCAGAACACCCTGTGAAGAAAAGTTGATTCAGCAAAGGACCTTGGCGTAGCTAGAGTCTCTTTTGACTTGTGAGAAATCAGAAGGTGTTAGGGTGCATGTTCACTGGAAAAGAATACCTGATTGCGCAAACCTTGCTTTCCCAGTTGAAAAGCTCTATCCACGCTGCACAGAAGTTACCTAAATAACACTGTTTTTGACTGGCGTCTAGTCACTGTAGGGAGCCCTCTGGAAAGCAAAGGCGTTTTCTCTAAGGAAACACGGTGCTTCCATAGCGTGTGGGGGAGCTCCTCCTGTCATGCTCTAGAGCTACAGGGAAACTTGACGTGAGTACTTGCCTCAAGCTAAGGCCTGAAAAGCCCTGCTGAAGCGAAAGTGCTTAGCAGGTTCCATTAGGTCGTATTCGCAGTTCTGCTCTACTTTAAGGTTTCTTCACTTTTCCTGACACCAGGCACCCTCGTGTAGGCACCCTTTTTCTTGCAAATACAGTGAGTACCAGCAGTCTCCTTTGCCCTTCCAGGAAACATCCAGACATAAAAGACTTTCCCAGGAACTCTACGTATTCAGAGTGTAGGGCAACTCGCTGCACCCTTCCTTAGGAAGCTAGGTGGACTCAGCTCTTCAACAGCTCCAGGGATTCTGTTCTCGCACGTCCTACATGCCATGGAAGTCTGCCTCATTGCCCTCATTGGAGCTACACTAAGAAACACAATCTGCTTCGCCGTCCTCTAGGAACTCTTACCCAAGGACCCCATACCTACTGGAGAAAGGAAGCTTGCATTCCTACTGCAACCAAAGCACAGTTTTTCCTGGTACACTGCAGGGCTTTAAAATAGGCTTAGGCCTGATAGCATACATAGAACTTTCCAAGGATGAGGGCGTTCGATACATGCAGAACACCCCGTGAAGGAAAGTTGATTCAGCAAGGGACAAGGGTGTAGCTAGAGTCTCTTTTGACTTGTTAGAAATCAGAAGGGTTTCGGCTGCATGTTCAGCGGAATAGAAGACCTGATGGCACAAGCCTTGCTTTCCCATTTTAAATCTCTATCCATGCTAGCCTGAAGATCCCTAAATAACACTTTTTCGACTGGCCTCTATTCTCTGTAGGCAGCCCTCTGGAAAGAAAAGGAGTTTTCTCTAAGGAAACACGGTGCTTCCATAGCATGTGTGGGAGCTCCTCCTGTCATGCTCTAGAGCTACAGGGAAACTTGACGTGAGTACTTGCCTCAAGCTAAGGCCTGTAAAGCCCTGCTGAAACGAAAGCGCTTAGCAGTTTCCATTCGGTCGTATTCGCAGTTCTGCTTTACTTTAACGTTTCTTCACTTTTCTAGACACGTAGCACCCTGTGTAGGCACCCTTTTGCCTACAAATACAGTGAGTACCAGCAGGCTCCTCTGCCCTTCTAAGAAACATCCAGGCCTAGTAGCCTTTCCCAGTCAGTCTATGTATTCAGAGGGTAGGGCAACACACTGCACTCTTCCTTGGGAAAGCTAGATGTCCGCAGCGCTCCCACAGCTCCAGGAATTGTGTTCTCTCACGTCCTACATGCTATGGAAGTCTGCCTCATTGCCCTCATTGGAGCTACACTAAGAAACACAATCTGCTTCGCCTTCCTCTAGGAACTCTTACCCAAGGACCCCATACCTACAGGAGAAAGGAGGCTTGCATTCCTACTGGAACCAAAGCACAGTTTTTCCTGCTACACTGCAGGATTTTAGAATAGGCTTAGGCCCGATAGCATACATAGAACGTTCCAAGGATGAGGGAGTTTGATACATGCAGAACACCCTGTGAAGAAAAGTTGATTCAGCAAAGGACCTTGGCGTAGCTAGAGTCTCTTTTGACTTGTGAGAAATCAGAAGGTGTTAGGGTGCATGTTCACCGGAAAAGAATACCTGATTGCGCAAACCTTGCTTTCCCAGTTGAAAAGCTCTATCCACGCTGCACAGAAGTTACCTAAATAACACTGTTTTTGACTGGCGTCTAGTCACTGTAGGGAGCCCTCTGGAAAGCAAAGGCGTTTTCTCTAAGGAAACACGGTGCTTCCATAGCGTGTGGGGGAGCTCCTCCTGTCATGCTCTAGAGCTACAGGGAAACTTGCCGTGAGTACTTGCCTCAAGCTAAGGCCTGAAAAGCCCTGCTGAAGCGAAAGCGCTTAGCAGGTTCCATTAGGTCGTATTCGCAGTTCTGCTCTACTTTAAGGTTTCTTCACTTTTCCTGACACCAGGCACCCTCGTGTAGGCACCCTTTTTCTTGCAAATACAGTGAGTACCAGCAGTCTCCTTTGCCCTTCCAGGAAACATCCAGACATAAAAGCCTTTCCCAGTAACTCTACGTATTCAGAGTGTAGGGCAACTCGCTGCACCCTTCCTTAGGAAGCTAGGTGGACTCAGCTCTTCAACAGCTCCAGGGATTCTGTTCTCGCACGTCCTACATGCCATGGAAGTCTGCCTCATTGCCCTCATTGGAGCTACACTAAGAAACACAATCTGCTTCGCCGTCCTCTAGGAACTCTTACCCAAGGATCCCATACCTACTGGAGAAAGGAAGCTTGCATTCCTACTGCAACCAAAGCACAGTTTTTCCTGGTACACTGCAGGGCTTTAAAATAGGCTTAGACCTGATAGCATACATAGAACTTTCCAAGGATGAGGGCGTTCGATACATGCAGAACACCCCGTGAAGGAAAGTTGATTCAGCAAGGGACAAGTGTGTAGCTAGAGTCTCTTTTGACTTGTTAGAAATCAGAAGGGTTTCGGCTGCATGTTAAGCGGAATAGAAGACCTGATGGCACAAGCCTTGCTGTCCCATTTTAAATCTCTATCCATGCTAGCCTGAAGATCCCTAAATAACACTTTTTCGACTGGCCTCTATTCTCTGTAGGCAGCCCTCTGGAAAGAAAAGGAGTTTTCTCTAAGGAAACACGGTGCTTCCATAGCATGTGTGGGAGCTCCTCCTGTCATGCTCTAGAGCTACAGGGAAACTTGACGTGAGTACTTGCCTCAAGCTAAGGCCTGTAAAGCCCTGCTGAAACGAAAGCGCTTAGCAGTTTCCATTCGGTCGTATTCGCAGTTCTGCTTTACTTTAACGTTTCTTCACTTTTCTAGACACGTAGCACCCTGTGTAGGCACCCTTTTGCCTACAAATACAGTGAGTACCAGCAGGCTCCTCTGCCCTTCTAAGAAACATCCAGGCCTAGTAGCCTTTCCCAGTCAGTCTATGTATTCAGAGGGTAGGGCAACACACTGCACTCTTCCTTGGGAAAGCTAGATGTCCGCAGCGCTCCCACAGCTCCAGGAATTGTGTTCTCTCACGTCCTACATGCTATGGAAGTCTGCCTCATTGCCCTCATTGGAGCTACACTAAGAAACACAATCTGCTTCGCCTTCCTCTAGGAACTCTTACCCAAGGACCCCATACCTACAGGAGAAAGGAGGCTTGCATTCCTACTGGAACCAAAGCACAGTTTTTCCTGCTACACTGCAGGATTTTAGAATAGGCTTAGGCCCGATAGCATACATAGAACGTTCCAAGGATGAGGGAGTTTGATACATGCAGAACACCCTGTGAAGAAAAGTTGATTCAGCAAAGGACCTTGGCGTAGCTAGAGTCTCTTTTGACTTGTGAGAAATCAGAAGGTGTTAGGGTGCATGTTCACCGGAAAAGAATACCTGATTGCGCAAACCTTGCTTTCCCAGTTGAAAAGCTCTATCCACGCTGCACAGAAGTTACCTAAATAACACTGTTTTTGACTGGCGTCTAGTCACTGTAGGGAGCCCTCTGGAAAGCAAAGGCGTTTTCTCTAAGGAAACACGGTGCTTCCATAGCGTGTGGGGGAGCTCCTCCTGTCATGCTCTAGAGCTACAGGGAAACTTGCCGTGAGTACTTGCCTCAAGCTAAGGCCTGAAAAGCCCTGCTGAAGCGAAAGCGCTTAGCAGGTTCCATTAGGTCGTATTCGCAGTTCTGCTCTACTTTAAGGTTTCTTCAATTTTCCTGACACCAGGCACCCTCGTGTAGGCACCCTTTTTCTTGCAAATACAGTGAGTACCAGCAGTCTCCTTTGCCCTTCCAGGAAACATCCAGACATAAAAGCCTTTCCCAGTAACTCTACGTATTCAGAGTGTAGGGCAACTCGCTGCACCCTTCCTTAGGAAGCTAGGTGGACTCAGCTCTTCAACAGCTCCAGGGATTCTGTTCTCGCACGTCCTACATGCCATGGAAGTCTGCCTCATTGCCCTCATTGGAGCTACACTAAGAAACACAATCTGCTTCGCCGTCCTCTAGGAACTCTTACCCAAGGATCCCATACCTACTGGAGAAAGGAAGCTTGCATTCCTACTGCAACCAAAGCACAGTTTTTCCTGGTACACTGCAGGGCTTTAAAATAGGCTTAGACCTGATAGCATACATAGAACTTTCCAAGGATGAGGGCGTTCGATACATGCAGAACACCCCGTGAAGGAAAGTTGATTCAGCAAGGGACAAGGGTGTAGCTAGAGTCTCTTTTGACTTGTTAGAAATCAGAAGGGTTTCGGCTGCATGTTAAGCGGAATAGAAGACCTGATGGCACAAGCCTTGCTGTCCCATTTTAAATCTCTATCCATGCTAGCCTGAAGATCCCTAAATAACACTTTTTCGACTGGCCTCTATTCTCTGTAGGCAGCCCTCTGGAAAGAAAAGGAGTTTTCTCTAAGGAAACACGGTGCTTCCATAGCATGTGTGGGAGCTCCTCCTGTCATGCTCTAGAGCTACAGGGAAACTTGACGTGAGTACTTGCCTCAAGCTAAGGCCTGTAAAGCCCTGCTGAAACGAAAGCGCTTAGCAGTTTCCATTCGGTCGTATTTGCAGTTCTGCTTTACTTTAACGTTTCTTCACTTTTCTAGACACGTAGCACCCTGTGTAGGCACCCTTTTGCCTACAAATACAGTGAGTACCAGCAGGCTCCTCTGCCCTTCTAAGAAACATCCAGGCCTAGTAGCCTTTCCCAGTCAGTCTATGTATTCAGAGGGTAGGGCAACACACTGCACTCTTCCTTGGGAAAGCTAGATGTCCGCAGCGCTCCCACAGCTCCAGGAATTGTGTTCTCTCACGTCCTACATGCTATGGAAGTCTGCCTCATTGCCCTCATTGGAGCTACACTAAGAAACACAATCTGCTTCGCCTTCCTCTAGGAACTCTTACCCAAGGACCCCATACCTACAGGAGAAAGGAGGCTTGCATTCCTACTGGAACCAAAGCACAGTTTTTCCTGCTACACTGCAGGATTTTAGAATAGGCTTAGGCCCGATAGCATACATAGAACGTTCCAATGATGAGGGAGTTTGATACATGCAGAACACCCTGTGAAGAAAAGTTGATTCAGCAAAGGACCTTGGTGTAGCTAGAGTCTCTTTTGACTTGTGAGAAATCAGAAGGTGTTAGGCTGCATGTTCACCGGAAAAGAATACGTGATGGCATAAACCTTGCTTTCCCAGTTGAAAAGCTCTATCCACGTTGCACTGAAGATACCTAAAAAACACTGTTTTTGACTGGCGTCTAGTCACTGTAGGGAGCCATCTGGAAAGCAAAGGCGTTTTCTCTAAGGAAACACGGTGCTTCCATAGCGTGTGGGGGAGCTCCACCTGTCATGCTCTAGAGCTACAGGGAAACTTGCCGTGAGTACTTGCCTCAAGCTAAGGCCTGAAAAGCCCTGCTGAAGCGAAAGCGCTTAGCAGGTTCCATTAGGTCGTATTCGCAGTTCTGCTCTACTTTAAGGTTTCTTCACTTTTCCTGACACCAGGCACCCTCGCGTAGGCACCCTTTTTCTTGCAAATACAGTGAGTACCAGCAGTCTCCTTTGCCCTTCCAGGAAACATCCAGACATAAAAGCCTTTCCCAGTAACTCTACGTATTCAGAGTGTAGGGCAACTCGCTGCACCCTTCCTTAGGAAGCTAGGTGGACTCAGCTCTTCAACAGCTCCAGGGATTCTCTTCTCGCACGTCCTACATGCCTTGGAAGTCGGCCTCATTGCCCTCATTGGAGCTACACTAAGAAACACAATCTGCTTCGCCGTCCTCTAGGAACTCTTACCCAAGGACCCCATACCTACAGGAGAAAGGAGGCTTGCATTCCTACTGCAACCAAAGCACAGTTTTTCCTGGTACACTGCAGGGCTTTAAAATAGGCTTAGGCCTGATAGCATACATAGAACTTTCCAAGGATGAGGGCGTTCGATACATGCAGAACACCCCGTGAAGGAAAGTTGATTCAGCAAGGGACAAGGGTGTAGCTAGAGTCTCTTTTGACTTGTTAGAAATCAGAAGGGTTTCGGCTGCATGTTCAGCGGAATAGAAGACCTGATGGCACAAGCCTTGGTTTCCCATTTTAAATCTCTATCCATGCTATCCTGAAGATCCCTAAATAACACTTTTTCGACTGGCCTCTATTCTCTGTAGGCAGCCCTCTGGAAAGAAAAGGAGTTTTCTCTAAGGAAACACGGTGCTTCCATAGCATGTGTGGGAGCTCCTCCTGTCATGCTCTAGAGCTACAGGGAAACTTGACGTGAGTACTTGCCTCAAGCTAAGGCCTGTAAAGCCCTGCTGAAACGAAAGCGCTTAGCAGTTTCCATTCGGTCGTATTCGCAGTTCTGCTTTACTTTAACGTTTCTTCACTTTTCTAGACACGTAGCACCCTGTGTAGGCACCCTTTTGCCTCCAAATACAGTGAGTACCAGCAGGCTCCTCTGCCCTTCTAAGAAACATCCAGGCCTAGTAGCCTTTCCCAGTCAGTCTATGTATTCAGAGGGTAGGGCAACACACTGCACTCTTCCTTGGGAAAGCTAGATGTCCGCAGCGCTCCCACAGCTCCAGGAATTGTGTTCTCTCACGTCCTACATGCTATGGAAGTCTGCCTCATTGCCCTCATTGGAGCTACACTAAGAAACACAATCTGCTTCGCCTTCCTCTAGGAACTCTTACCCAAGGACCCCATACCTACAGGAGAAAGGAGGCTTGCATTCCTACTGGAACCAAAGCACAGTTTTCCCTGCTACACTGCAGGATTTTAGAATAGGCTTAGGCCCGATAGCATACATAGAACGTTCCAAGGATGAGGGAGTTTGATACATGCAGAACACCCTGTGAAGAAAAGTTGATTCAGCAAAGGACCTTGGCGCAGCTAGAGTCTCTTTTGACTTGTGAGAAATCAGAAGGTGTTAGGCTGCATGTTCACCGGAAAAGAATACCTGATGGCGCAAACCTTGCTTTCCCAGTTGAAAAGCTCTATCCACGCTGCACAGAAGATACCTAAATAACACTGTTTTTGACTGGCGTCTAGTCACTGTAGGGAGCCATCTGGAAAGCAAAGGCGTTTTCTCTAAGGAAACACGGTGCTTCCATAGCGTGTGGGGGAGCTCCTCCTGTCATGCTCTAGAGCTACAGGGAAACTTGCCGTGAGTACTTGCCTCAAGCTAAGGCCTGAAAAGCCCTGCTGAAGCGAAAGCGCTTAGCAGGTTCCATTAGGTCGTATTCGCAGTTCTGCTCTACTTTAAGGTTTCTTTACTTTTCCTGACACCAGGCACCCTCGTGTAGGCACCCTTTTTCTTGCAAATACAGTGAGTACCAGCAGTCTCCTTTGCCCTTCCAGGAAACATCCAGACATAAAAGACTTTCCCAGGAACTCTACGTATTCAGAGTGTAGGGCAACTCGCTGCACCCTTCCTTAGGAAGCTAGGTGGACTCAGCTCTTCAACAGCTCCAGGGATTCTCTTCTCGCACGTCCTACATGCCTTGGAAGTCTGCCTCATTGCCCTCATTGGAGCTACACTAAGAAACACAATCTGCTTCGCCGTCCTCTAGGAACTCTTACCCAAGGACCCCATACCTACAGGAGAAAGGAGGCTTGCATTCCTACTGCAACCAAAGCACAGTTTTTCCTGGTAAACTGCAGGGCTTTAAAATAGGCTTAGGCCTGATAGCATACATAGAACTTTCCAAGGATGAGGGCGTTCGATACATGCAGAACACCCCGTGAAGGAAAGTTGATTCAGCAAGGGACAAGGGTGTAGCTAGAGTCTCTTTTGACTTGTTAGAAATCAGAAGGGTTTCGGCTGCATGTTCAGCGGAATAGAAGACCTGATGGCACAAGCCTTGCTTTCCCATTTTAAATCTCTATCCATGCTAGCCTGAAGATCCCTAAATAACACATTTTCGACTGGCCTCTATTCTCTGTAGGCAGCCCTCTGGAAAGAAAAGGAGTTTTCTCTAAGGAAACACGGTGCTTCCATAGCATGTGTGGGAGCTCCTCCTGTCATGCTCTAGAGCTACAGGGAAACTTGACGTGAGTACTTGCCTCAAGCTAAGGCCTGTAAAGCCCTGCTGAAACGAAAGCGCTTAGCAGTTTCCATTCGGTCGTATTCGCAGTTCTGCTTTACTTTAACGTTTCTTCACTTTTCTAGACACGTAGCACCCTGTGTAGGCACCCTTTTGCCTCCAAATACAGTGAGTACCAGCAGGCTCCTCTGCCCTTCTAAGAAACATCCAGGCCTAGTAGCCTTTCCCAGTCAGTCTATGTATTCAGAGGGTTGGGCAACACACTGCACTCTTCCTTGGGAAAGCTAGATGTCCGCAGCGCTCCCACAGCTCCAGGAATTGTGTTCTCTCACGTCCTACATGCTATGGAAGTCTGCCTCATTGCCCTCATTGGAGCTACACTAAGAAACACAATCTGCTTCGCCTTCCTCTAGGAACTCTTACCCAAGGACCCCATACCTACAGGAGAAAGGAGGCTTGCATTCCTACTGGAACCAAAGCACAGTTTTTCCTGCTACACTGCAGGATTTTAGAATAGGCTTAGCCCCGATAGCATACATAGAACGTTCCAAGGATGAGGGAGTTTGATACATGCAGAACACCCTGTGAAGAAAAGTTGATTCAGCAAAGGACCTTGGCGTAGCTAGAGTCTCTTTTGACTTGTGAGAAATCAGAAGGTGTTAGGCTGCATGTTCACCGGAAAAGAATACCTGATGGCACAAACCTTGCTTTCCCAGTTGAAAAGCTCTATCCACGCTGCACAGAAGATACCTAAATAACACTGTTTTTGACTGGCGTCTAGTCACTGTAGGGAGCCCTCTGGAAAGCAAAGGCGTTTTCTCTAAGGAAACACGGTGCTTCCATAGCGTGTGGGGGAGCTCCTCCTGTCATGCTCTAGAGCTACAGGGAAACTTGCCGTGAGTACTTGCCTCAAGCTAAGGCCTGAAAAGCCCTGCTGAAGCGAAAGCGCTTAGCAGGTTCCATTAGGTCGTATTCGCAGTTCTGCTCTACTTTAAGGTTTCTTCACTTTTCCTGACACCAGCCACCCTCGTGTAGGCACCCTTTTTCTTGCAAATACAGTGAGTACCAGCAGTCTCCTTTGCCCTTCCAGGAAACATCCAGACATAAAAGCCTTTCCCAGTAACTCTACGTATTCAGAGTGTAGGGCAACTCGCTGCACCCTTCCTTAGGAAGCTAGGTGGACTCAGCTCTTCAACAGCTCCAGGGATTCTCTTCTCGCACGTCCTACATGCCATGGAAGTCTGCCTCATTGCCCTCATTGGAGCTACACTAAGAAACACAATCTGCTTCGCCGTCCTCTAGGAACTCTTACCCAAGGACCCCATACCTACAGGAGAAAGGAAGCTTGCATTCCTACTGCAACCAAAGCACAGTTTTTCCTGGTACACTGCAGGGCTTTAAAATAGGCTTAGGCCTGATAGCATACATAGAACTTTCCAAGGATGAGGGCGTTCGATACATGCAGAACACCCCGTGAAGGAAAGTTGATTCAGCAAGGGACAAGGGTGTAGCTAGAGTCTCTTTTGACTTGTTAGAAATCAGAAGGGTTTCGGCTGCATGTTCAGCGGAATAGAAGACCTGATGGCACAAGCCTTGCTTTCCCATTTTAAATCTCTATCCATGCTAGCCTGAAGATCCCTAAATAACACTTTTTCGACTGGCCTCTATTCTCTGTAGGCAGCCCTCTGGAAAGAAAAGGAGTTTTCTCTAAGGAAACACGGTGCTTCCATAGCATGTGTGGGAGCTCCTCCTGTCATGCTCTAGAGCTACAGGGAAACTTGACGTGAGTACTTGCCTCAAGCTAAGGCCTGTAAAGCCCTGCTGAAACGAAAGCGCTTAGCAGTTTCCATTCGGTCGTATTCGCAGTTCTGCTTTACTTTAACGTTTCTTCACTTTTCTAGACACGTAGCACCCTGTGTAGGCACCCTTTTGCCTCCAAATACAGTGAGTACCAGCAGGCTCCTCTGCCCTTCTAAGAAACATCCAGGCCTAGTAGCCTTTCCCAGTCAGTCTATGTATTCAGAGGGTAGGGCAACACACTGCACTCTTCCTTGGGAAAGCTAGATGTCCGCAGCGCTCCCACAGCTCCAGGAATTGTGTTCTCTCACGTCCTACATGCTATGGAAGTCTGCCTCATTGCCCTCATTGGAGCTACACTAAGAAACACAATCTGCTTCGCCTTCCTCTAGGAACTCTTACCCAAGGACCCCATACCTACAGGAGAAAGGAGGCTTGCATTCCTACTGGAACCAAAGCACAGTTTTTCCTGGTACACTGCAGGGCTTTAAAATAGGCTTAGGCCTGATAGCATACATAGAACTTTCCAAGGATGAGGGCGTTCGGTACATGCAGAACACCCCGTGAAGGAAAGTTGATTCAGCAAGGGACAAGGGTGTAGCTAGAGTCTCGTTTGACTTGTTAGAAATCAGAAGGGTTTCGGCTGCATGTTCAGCGGAATAGAAGACCTGATGGCACAAGCCTTGCTTTCCCATTTTAAATCTCTATCCATGCTAGCCTGAAGATCCCTAAATAACACTTTTTCGACTGGCCTCTATTCTCTGTAGGCAGCCCTCTGGAAAGAAAAGGAGTTTTCTCTAAGGAAACATGGTGCTTCCATAGCATGTGTGGGAGCTCCTCCTGTCATGCTCTAGAGCTACAGGGAAACTTGACGTGAGTACTTGCCTCAAGCTAAGGCCTGTAAAGCCCTGCTGAAACGAAAGCGCTTAGCAGTTTCCATTCGGTCGTATTCGCAGTTCTGCTTTACTTTAACGTTTCTTCACTTTTCTAGACACGTAGCACCCTGTGTAGGCACCCTTTTGCCTACAAATACAGTGAGTACCAGCAGGCTCCTCTGCCCTTCTAAGAAACATCCAGGCCTAGTAGCCTTTCCCAGTCAGTCTATGTATTCAGAGGGTAGGGCAACACACTGCACTCTTCCTTGGGAAAGCTAGATGTCCGCAGCGCTCCCACAGCTCCAGGAATTGTGTTCTCTCACGTCCTACATGCTATGGAAGTCTGCCTCATTGCCCTCATTGGAGCTACACTAAGAAACACAATCTGCTTCGCCTTCCTCTAGGAACTCTTACCCAAGGACCCCATACCTACAGGAGAAAGGAGGCTTGCATTCCTACTGGAACCAAAGCACAGTTTTTCCTGCTACACTGCAGGATTTTAGAATAGGCTTAGGCCCGATAGCATACATAGAACGTTCCAAGGATGAGGGAGTTTGATACATGCAGAACACCCTGTGAAGAAAAGTTGATTCAGCAAAGGACCTTGGCGTAGCTAGAGTCTCTTTTGACTTGTGAGAAATCAGAAGGTGTTAGGCTGCATGTTCACCGGAAAAGAATACCTGATGGCACAAACCTTGCTTTCCCAGTTGAAAAGCTCTATCCACGCTGCACAGAAGATACCTAAATAACACTGTTTTTGACTGGCGTCTAGTCACTGTAGGGAGCCCTCTGGAAAGCAAAGGCGTTTTCTCTAAGGAAACACGGTGCTTCCATAGCGTGTGGGGGAGCTCCTCCTGTCATGCTCTAGAGCTACAGGGAAACTTGCCGTGAGTACTTGCCTCAAGCTAAGGCCTGAAAAGCCCTGCTGAAGCGAAAGCGCTTAGCAGGTTCCATTAGGTCGTATTCGCAGTTCTGCTCTACTTTAAGGTTTCTTCACTTTTCCTGACACCAGGCACCCTCGTGTAGGCACCCTTTTTCTTGCAAATACAGTGAGTACCAGCAGTCTCCTTTGCCCTTCCAGGAAACATCCAGACATAAAAGCCTTTCCCAGTAACTCTACGTATTCAGAGTGTAGGGCAACTCGCTGCACCCTTCCTTAGGAAGCTAGGTGGACTCAGCTCTTCAACAGCTCCAGGGATTCTGTTCTCGCACGTCCTACATGCCATGGAAGTCTGCCTCATTGCCCTCATTGGAGCTACACTAAGAAACACAATCTGCTTCGCCGTCCTCTAGGAACTCTTACCCAAGGACCCCATACCTACAGGAGAAAGGAGGCTTGCATTCCTACTGCAACCAAAGCACAGTTTTTCCTGGTACACTGCAGGGCTTTAAAATAGGCTTAGGCCTGATAGCATACATAGAACTTCCCAAGGATGAGGGCGTTCGATACATGCAGAACACCCCGTGAAGGAAAGTTGATTCAGCAAGGGACAAGGGTGTAGCTAGAGTCTCTTTTGACTTGTTAGAAATCAGAAGGGTTTCGGCTGCATGTTCAGCGGAATAGAAGACCTGATGGCACAAGCCTTGCTTTCCCATTTTAAATCTCTATCCATGCTAGCCTGAAGATCCCTAAATAACACTTTTTCGACTGGCCTCTATTCTCTGTAGGCAGCCCTCTGGAAAGAAAAGGAGTTTTCTCTAAGGAAACACGGTGCTTCCATAGCATGTGTGGGAGCTCCTCCTGTCATGCTCTAGAGCTACAGGGAAACTTGACGTGAGTACTTGCCTCAAGCTAAGGCCTGTAAAGCCCTGCTGAAACGAAAGAGCTTAGCAGTTTCCATTCGGTCGTATTCGCAGTTCTGCTTTACTTTAACGTTTCTTCACTTTTCTAGACACGTAGCACCCTGTGTAGGCACCCTTTTGCCTACAAATACAGTGAGTAGCAGCAGGCTCCTCTGCCCTTCTAAGAAACATCCAGGCCTAGTAGCCTTTCCCAGTCAGTCTATGTATTCAGAGGGTAGGGCAACACACTGCACTCTTCCTTGGGAAAGCTAGATGTCCGCAGCGCTCCCACAGCTCCAGGAATTGTGTTCTCTCACGTCCTACATGCTATGGAAGTCTGCCTCATTGCCCTCATTGGAGCTACACTAAGAAACACAATCTGCTTCGCCTTCCTCTAGGAACTCTTACCCAAGGACCCCATACCTACAGGAGAAAGGAGGCTTGCATTCCTACTGGAACCAAAGCACAGTTTTTCCTGCTACACTGCAGGATTTTAGAATAGGCTTAGGCCCGATAGCATACATAGAACGTTCCAAGGATGAGGGAGTTTGATACATGCAGAACACCCTGTGAAGAAAAGTTGATTCAGCAAAGGACCTTGGCGTAGCTAGAGTCTCTTTTGACTTGTGAGAAATCAGAAGGTGTTAGGCTGCATGTTCACCGGAAAAGAATACCTGATGGCGCAAACCTTGCTTTCCCAGTTGAAAAGCTCTATCCACGCTGCACTGAAGATACCTAAATAACACTGTTTTTGACTGGCGTCTAGTCACTGTAGGGAGCCCTCTGGAAAGCAAAGGCGTTTTCTCTAAGGAAACACGGTGCTTCCATAGCGTGTGGGGGAGCTCCTGCTGTCATGCTCTAGAGCTACAGGGAAACTTGCCGTGAGTACTTGCCTCAAGCTAAGGCCTGAAAAGCCCTGCTGAAGCGAAAGCGCTTAGCAGGTTCCATTAGGTCGTATTCGCAGTTCTGCTCTACTTTAAGGTTTCTTCACTTTTCCTGACACCAGGCACCCTCGTGTAGGCACCCTTTTTCTTGCAAATACAGTGAGTACCAGCAGTCTCCTTTGCCCTTCCAGGAAACATCCAGACATAAAAGCCTTTCCCAGTAACTCTACGTATTCAGAGTGTAGGGCAACTCGCTGCACCCTTCCTTAGGAAGCTAGGTGGACTCAGCTCTTCAACAGCTCCAGGGATTCTGTTCTCGCACGTCCTACATGCCATGGAAGTCTGCCTCATTGCCCTCATTGGAGCTACACTAAGAAACACAATCTGCTTCGCCGTCCTCTAGGAACTCTTACCCAAGGACCCCATACCTACAGGAGAAAGGAAGCTTGCATTCCTACTGCAACCAAAGCACAGTTTTTCCTGGTACACTGCAGGGCTTTAAAATAGGCTTAGGCCTGATAGCATACATAGAACTTTCCAAGGATGAGGGCGTTCGATACATGCAGAACACCCCGTGAAGGAAAGTTGATTCAGCAAGGGACAAGGGTGTAGCTAGAGTCTCTTTTGACTTGTTAGAAATCAGAAGGGTTTCGGCTGCATGTTCAGCGGAATAGAAGACCTGATGGCACAAGCCTTGCTTTCCCATTTTAAATCTCTATCCATGCTAGCCTGAAGATCCCTAAATAACACTTTTTCGACTGGCCTCTATTCTCTGTAGGCAGCCCTCTGGAAAGAAAAGGAGTTTTCTCTAAGGAAACAAGGTGCTTCCATAGCATGTGTGGGAGCTCCTCCTGTCATGCTCTAGAGCTACAGGGAAACTTGACGTGAGTACTTGCCTCAAGCTAAGGCCTGTAAAGCCCTGCTGAAACGAAAGCGCTTAGCAGTTTCCATTCGGTCGTATTCGCAGTTCTGCTTTACTTTAACGTTTCTTCACTTTTCTAGACACGTAGCACCCTGTGTAGGCACCCTTTTGCCTACAAATACAGTGAGTACCAGCAGGCTCCTCTGCCCTTCTAAGAAACATCCAGGCCTAGTAGCCTTTCCCAGTCAGTCTATGTATTCAGAGGGTAGGGCAACACACTGCACTCTTCCTTGGGAAAGCTAGATGTCCGCAGCGCTCCCACAGGTCCAGGAATTGTGTTCCCTCACGTCCTACATGCTATGGAAGTCTGCCTCATTGCCCTCATTGGAGCTACACTAAGAAACACAATCTGCTTCGCCTTCCTCTAGGAACTCTTACCCAAGGACCCCATACCTACAGGAGAAAGGAGGCTTGCATTCCTACTGGAACCAAAGCACAGTTTTTCCTGCTACACTGCAGGATTTTAGAATAGGCTTAGGCCCGATAGCATACATAGAACGTTCCAAGGATGAGGGAGTTTGATACATGCAGAACACCCTGTGAAGAAAAGTTGATTCAGCAAAGGACCTTGGCGTAGCTAGAGTCTCTTTTGACTTGTGAGAAATCAGAAGGTGTTAGGCTGCATGTTCACCGGAAAAGAATACCTGATGGCGCAAACCTTGCTTTCCCAGTTGAAAAGCTCTATCCACGCTGCACAGAAGATACCTAAATAACACTGTTTTTGACTGGCGTCTAGTCACTGTAGGGAGCCCACTGGAAAGCAAAGGCGTTTTCTCTAAGGAAACACGGTGCTTCCATAGCGTGTGGGGGAGCTCCTCCTGTCATGCTCTAGAGCTACAGGGAAACTTGCCGTGAGTACTTGCCTCAAGCTAAGGCCTGAAAAGCCCTGCTGAAGCGAAAGCGCTTAGCAGGTTCCATTAGGTCGTATTCGCAGTTCTGCTCTACTTTAAGGTTTCTTCACTTTTCCTGACACCAGGCACCCTCGTGTAGGCACCCTTTTTCTTGCAAATACAGTGAGTACCAGCAGTCTCCTTTGCCCTTCCAGGAAACATCCAGACATAAAAGCCTTTCCCAGTAACTCTACGTATTCAGAGTGTAGGGCAACTCGCTGCACCCTTCCTTAGGAAGCTAGGTGGACTCAGCTCTTCAACAGCTCCAGGGATTCTCTTCTCGCACGTCCTACATGCCATGGAAGTCTGCCTCATTGCCCTCATTGGAGCTACACTAAGAAACACAATCTGCTTCGCCGTCCTCTAGGAACTCTTACCCAAGGACCCCATACCTACAGGAGAAAGGAAGCTTGCATTCCTACTGCAACCAAAGCACAGTTTTTCCTGGTACACTGCAGGGCTTTAAAATAGGCTTAGGCCTGATAGCATACATAGAACTTTCCAAGGATGAGGGCGTTCGATACATGCAGAACACCCCGTGAAGGAAAGTTGATTCAGCAAGGGACAAGGGTGTAGCTAGAGTCTCTTTTGACTTGTTAGAAATCAGAAGGGTTTCGGCTGCATGTTCAGCGGAATAGAAGACCTGATGGCACAAGCCTTGCTTTCCCATTTTAAATCTCTATCCATGCTAGCCTGAAGATCCCTAAATAACACTTTTTCGACTGGCCTCTATTCTCTGTAGGCAGCCCTCTGGAAAGAAAAGGAGTTTTCTCTAAGGAAACACGGTGCTTCCATAGCATGTGTGGGAGCTCCTCCTGTCATGCTCTAGAGCTACAGGGAAACTTGACGTGAGTACTTGCCTCAAGCTAAGGCCTGTAAAGCCCTGCTGAAACGAAAGCGCTTAGCAGTTTCCATTCGGTCGTATTCGCAGTTCTGCTTTACTTTAACGTTTCTTCACTTTTCTAGACACGTAGCACCCTGTGTAGGCACCCTTTTGCCTACAAATACAGTGAGTACCAGCAGGCTCCTCTGCCCTTCTAAGAAACATCCAGGCCTAGTAGCCTTTCCCAGTCAGTCTATGTATTCAGAGGGTAGGGCAACACACTGCACTCTTCCTTGGGAAAGCTAGATGTCCGCAGCGCTCCCACAGGTCCAGGAATTGTGTTCCCTCACGTCCTACATGCTATGGAAGTCTGCCTCATTGCCCTCATTGGAGCTACACTAAGAAACACAATCTGCTTCGCCTTCCTCTAGGAACTCTTACCCAAGGACCCCATACCTACAGGAGAAAGGAGGCTTGCATTCCTACTGGAACCAAAGCACAGTTTTTCCTGCTACACTGCAGGATTTTAGAATAGGCTTAGGCCCGATAGCATACATAGAACGTTCCAAGGATGAGGGAGTTTGATACATGCAGAACACCCTGTGAAGAAAAGTTGATTCAGCAAAGGACCTTGGCGTAGCTAGAGTCTCTTTTGACTTGTGAGAAATCAGAAGGTGTTAGGCTGCATGTTCACCGGAAAAGAATACCTGATGGTGCAAACCTTGCTTTCCCAGTTGAAAAGCTTTATCCACGCTGCACAGAAGTTACCTAAATAACACTGTTTTTGACTGGCGTCTAGTCACTGTAGGGAGCCCTCTGGAAAGCAAAGGCGTTTTCTCTAAGGAAACACGGTGCTTCCATAGCGTGTGGGGGAGCTCCTCCTGTCATGCTCTAGAGCTACAGGGAAACTTGCCGTGAGTACTTGCCTCAAGCTAAGGCCTGAAAAGCCCTGCTGAAGCGAAAGCGCTTAGCAGGTTCCATTAGGTCGTATTCGCAGTTCTGCTCTACTTTAAGATTTCTTCACTTTTCCTGACACCAGGCACCCTCGTGTAGGCACCCTTTTTCTTGCAAATACAGTGAGTACCAGCAGTCTCCTTTGCCCTTCCAGGAAACATCCAGACATAAAAGCCTTTCCCAGTAACTCTACGTATTCAGAGTGTAGGGCAACTCGCTGCACCCTTCCTTAGGAAGCTAGGTGGACTCAGCTCTTCAACAGCTCCAGGGATTCTGTTCTCGCACGTCCTACATGCCATGGAAGTCTGCCTCATTGCCCTCATTGGAGCTACACTAAGAAACACAATCTGCTTCGCCGTCCTCTAGGAACTCTTACCCAAGGACCCCATACCTACAGGAGAAAGGAGGCTTGCATTCCTACTGCAACCAAAGCACAGTTTTTCCTGGTACACTGCAGGGCTTTAAAATAGGCTTAGGCCTGATAGCATACATAGAACTTTCCAAGGATGAGGGCGTTCGATACATGCAGAACACCCCGTGAAGGAAAGTTGATTCAGCAAGGGACAAGTGTGTAGCTAGAGTCTCTTTTGACTTGTTAGAAATCAGAAGGGTTTCGGCTGCATGTTCAGCGGAATAGAAGACCTGATGGCACAAGCCTTGCTGTCCCATTTTAAATCTCTATCCATGCTAGCCTGAAGATCCCTAAATAACACTTTTTCGACTGGCCTCTATTCTCTGTAGGCAGCCCTCTGGAAAGAAAAGGAGTTTTCTCTAAGGAAACACGGTGCTTCCATAGCATGTGTGGGAGCTCCTCCTGTCATGCTCTAGAGCTACAGGGAAACTTGACGTGAGTACTTGCCTCAAGCTAAGGCCTGTAAAGCCCTGCTGAAACGAAAGCGCTTAGCAGTTTCCATTCGGTCGTATTCGCAGTTCTGCTTTACTTTAACGTTTCTTCACTTCTCTAGACACGTAGCACCCTGTGTAGGCACCCTTTTGCCTACAAATACAGTGAGTACCAGCAGGCTCCTCTGCCCTTCTAAGAAACATCCAGGCCTAGTAGCCTTTCCCAGTCAGTCTATGTATTCAGAGGGTAGGGCAACACACTGCACTCTTCCTTGGGAAAGCTAGATGTCCGCAGCGCTCCCACAGCTCCAGGAATTGTGTTCTCTCACGTCCTACATGCTATGGAAGTCTGCCTCATTGCCCTCATTGGAGCTACACTAAGAAACACAATCTGCTTCGCCTTCCTGTAGGAACTCTTACCCAACGACCCCATACCTACAGGAGAAAGGAGGCTTGCATTCCTACTGGAACCAAAGCACAGTTTTTCCTGCTACACTGCAGGATTTTAGAATAGGTTTAGGCCCGATAGCATACATAGAACGTTCCAAGGATGAGGGAGTTTGATACATGCAGAACACCCTGTGAAGAAAAGTTGATTCAGCAAAGGACCTTGGTGTAGCTAGAGTCTCTTTTGACTTGTGAGAAATCAGAAGGTGTTAGGCTGCATGTTCACCGGAAAAGAATACCTGATGGCACAAACCTTGCTTTCCCAGTTGAAAAGCTCTATCCACGTTGCACTGAAGATACCTAAAAAACACTGTTTTTGACTGGCGTCTAGTCACTGTAGGGAGCCCTCTGGAAAGCAAAGGCGTTTTCTCTAAGGAAACACGGTGCTTCCATAGCGTGTGGGGGAGCTCCTCCTGTCATGGTCTAGAGCTACAGGGAAACTTGCTGTGAGTACTTGCCTCAAGCTAAGGCCTGAAAAGCCCTGCTGAAGCGAAAGCGCTTAGCAGGTTCCATTAGGTCGTATTCGCAGTTCTGCTCTACTTTAAGGTTCCTTCACTTTTCCTGACACCAGGCACCCTCGCGTATGCACCCTTTTTCTTGCAAATACAGTGAGTACCAGCAGTCTCCTTTGCCCTTCCAGGAAACATCCAGACATAAAAGCCTTTCCCAGTAACTCTATGTATTCAGAGTGTAGGGCAACTCGCTGCACCCTTCCTTAGGAAGCTAGGTGGACTCAGCTCTTCAACAGCTCCAGGGATTCTCTTCTCGCACGTCCTACATGCCTTGGAAGTCTGCCTCATTGCCCTCATTGGAGCTACACTAAGAAACACAATCTGCTTCGCCGTCCTCTAGGAACTCTTACCCAAGGACCCCATACCTACAGGAGAAAGGAGGCTTGCATTCCTACTGCAACCAAAGCACAGTTTTTCCTGGTACACTGCAGGGCTTTAAAATAGGCTTAGGCCTGATAGCATACATAGAACTTTCCAAGGATGAGGGCGTTCGATACATGCAGAACACCCCGTGAAGGAAAGTTGATTCAGCAAGGGACAAGGGTGTAGCTAGAGTCTCTTTTGACTTGTTAGAAATCAGAAGGGTTTCGGCTGCATGTTCAGCGGAATAGAAGACCTGATGGCACAAGCCTTGCTTTCCCATTTTAAATCTCTATCCATGCTAGCCTGAAGATCCCTAAATAACACTTTTTCGACTGGCCTCTATTCTCTGTAGGCAGCCCTCTGGAAAGAAAAGGAGTTTTCTCTAAGGAAACACGGTGCTTCCATAGCATGTGTGGGAGCTCCTCCTGTCATGCTCTAGAGCTACAGGGAAACTTGACGTGAGTACTTGCCTCAAGCTAAGGCCTGTAAAGCCCTGCTGAAACGAAAGCGCTTAGCAGTTTCCATTCGGTCGTATTCGCAGTTCTGCTTTACTTTAACGTTTCTTCACTTTTCTAGACACGTAGCAACCTGTGTAGGCACCCTTTTGCCTACAAATACAGTGAGTACCAGCAGGCTCCTCTGCCCTTCTAAGAAACATCCAGGCCTAGTAGCCTTTCCCAGTCAGTCTATGTATTCAGAGGGTAGGGCAACACACTGCACTCTTCCTTGGGAAAGCTAGATGTCCGCAGCGCTCCCACAGGTCCAGGAATTGTGTTCCCTCACGTCCTACATGCTATGGAAGTCTGCCTCATTGCCCTCATTGGAGCTACACTAAGAAACACAATCTGCTTCGCCTTCCTCTAGGAACTCTTACCCAAGGACCCCATACCTACAGGAGAAAGGAGGCTTGCATTCCTACTGGAACCAAAGCACAGTTTTTCCTGCTACACTGCAGGATTTTAGAATAGGCTTAGGCCCGATAGCATACATAGAACGTTCCAAGGATGAGGGAGTTTGATACATGCAGAACACCCTGTGAAGAAAAGTTGATTCAGCAAAGGACCTTGGCGTAGCTAGAGTCTCTTTTGACTTGTGAGAAATCAGAAGGTGTTAGGCTGCATGTTCACCGGAAAAGAATACTTGATGGCGCAAACCTTGCTTTCCCAGTTGAAAAGCTTTATCCACGCTGCACAGAAGTTACCTAAATAACACTGTTTTTGACTGGCGTCTAGTCACTGTAGGGAGCCCTCTGGAAAGCAAAGGCGTTTTCTCTAAGGAAACACGGTGCTTCCATAGCGTGTGGGGGAGCTCCTCCTGTCATGCTCTAGAGCTACAGGGAAACTTGCCGTGAGTACTTGCCTCAAGCTAAGGCCTGAAAAGCCCTGCTGAAGCGAAAGCGCTTAGCAGGTTCCATTAGGTCGTATTCGCAGTTCTGCTCTACTTTAAGGTTTCTTCACTTTTCCTGACACCAGGCACCCTCGTGTAGGCACCCTTTTTCTTGCAAATACAGTGAGTACCAGCAGTCTCCTTTGCCCTTCCAGGAAACATCCAGACATAAAAGCCTTTCCCAGTAACTCTACGTATTCAGAGTGTAGGGCAACTCGCTGCACCCTTCCTTAGGAAGCTAGGTGGACTCAGCTCTTCAACAGCTCCAGGGATTCTGTTCTCGCACGTCCTACATGCCATGGAAGTCTGCCTCATTGCCCTCATTGGAGCTACACTAAGAAACACAATCTGCTTCGCCGTCCTCTAGGAACTCTTACCCAAGGACCCCATACCTACAGGAGAAAGGAGGCTTGCATTCCTACTGCAACCAAAGCACAGTTTTTCCTGGTACACTGCAGGGCTTTAAAATAGGCTTAGGCCTGATAGCATACATAGAACTTTCCAAGGATGAGGGCGTTCGATACATGCAGAACACCCCGTGAAGGAAAGTTGATTCAGCAAGGGACAAGGGTGTAGCTAGAGTCTCTTTTGACTTGTTAGAAATCAGAAGGGTTTCGGCTGCATGTTCAGCGGAATAGAAGACCTGATGGCACAAGCCTTGCTGTCCCATTTTAAATCTCTATCCATGCTAGCCTGAAGATCCCTAAATAACACTTTTTCGACTGGCCTCTATTCTCTGTAGGCAGCCCTCTGGAAAGAAAAGGAGTTTTCTCTAAGGAAACACGGTGCTTCCATAGCATGTGTGGGAGCTCCTCCTGTCATGCTCTAGAGCTACAGGGAAACTTGACGTGAGTACTTGCCTCAAGCTAAGGCCTGTAAAGCCCTGCTGAAATGAAAGCGCTTAGCAGTTTCCATTCGGTCGTATTCGCAGTTCTGCTTTACTTTAACGTTTCTTCACTTTTCTAGACACGTAGCACCCTGTGTAGGCACCCTTTTGCCTACAAATACAGTGAGTACCAGCAGGCTCCTCTGCCCTTCTAAGAAACATCCAGGCCTAGTAGCCTTTCCCAGTCAGTCTATGTATTCAGAGGGTAGGGCAACACACTGCACTCTTCCTTGGGAAAGCTAGATGTCCGCAGCGCTCCCACAGCTCCAGGAATTGTGTTCTCTCACGTCCTACATGCTATGGAAGTCTGCCTCATTGCCCTCATTGGAGCTACACTAAGAAACACAATCTGCTTCGCCTTCCTGTAGGAACTCTTACCCAACGACCCCATACCTACAGGAGAAAGGAGGCTTGCATTCCTACTGGAACCAAAGCACAGTTTTTCCTGCTACACTGCAGGATTTTAGAATAGGCTTAGGCCCGATAGCATACATAGAACGTTCCAAGGATGAGGGAGTTTGATACATGCAGAACACCCTGTGAAGAAAAGTTGATTCAGCAAAGGACCTTGGTGTAGCTAGAGTCTCTTTTGACTTGTGAGAAATCAGAAGGTGTTAGGCTGCATGTTCACCGGAAAAGAATACCTGATGGCACAAACCTTGCTTTCCCAGTTGAAAAGCTCTATCCACGTTGCACTGAAGATACCTAAAAAACACTGTTTTTGACTGGCGTCTAGTCACTGTAGGGAGCCCTCTGGAAAGCAAAGGCGTTTTCTCTAAGGAAACACGGTGCTTCCATAGCGTGTGGGGGAGCTCCTCCTGTCATGGTCTAGAGCTACAGGGAAACTTGCTGTGAGTACTTGCCTCAAGCTAAGGCCTGAAAAGCCCTGCTGAAGCGAAAGCGCTTAGCAGGTTCCATTAGGTCGTATTCGCAGTTCTGCTCTACTTTAAGGTTTCTTCACTTTTCCTGACACCAGGCACCCTCGCGTATGCACCCTTTTTCTTGCAAATACAGTGAGTACCAGCAGTCTCCTTTGCCCTTCCAGGAAACATCCAGACATAAAAGCCTTTCCCAGTAACTCTATGTATTCAGAGTGTAGGGCAACTCGCTGCACCCTTCCTTAGGAAGCTAGGTGGACTCAGCTCTTCAACAGCTCCAGGGATTCTCTTCTCGCACGTCCTACATGCCTTGGAAGTCTGCCTCATTGCCCTCATTGGAGCTACACTAAGAAACACAATCTGCTTCGCCGTCCTCTAGGAACTCTTACCAAGGACCCCATACCTACAGGAGAAAGGAGGCTTGCATTCCTACTGCAACCAAAGCACAGTTTTTCCTGGTACACTGCAGGGCTTTAAAATAGGCTTAGGCCTGATAGCATACATAGAACTTTCCAAGGATGAGGGCGTTCGATACATGCAGAACACCCCGTGAAGGAAAGTTGATTCAGCAAGGGACAAGGGTGTAGCTAGAGTCTCTTTTGACTTGTTAGAAATCAGAAGGGTTTCGGCTGCATGTTCAGCGGAATAGAAGACCTGATGGCACAAGCCTTGCTTTCCCATTTTAAATCTCTATCCATGCTAGCCTGAAGATCCCTAAATAACACTTTTTCGACTGGCCTCTATTCTCTGTAGGCAGCCCTCTGGAAAGAAAAGGAGTTTTCTCTAAGGAAACACGGTGCTTCCATAGCATGTGTGGGAGCTCCTCCTGTCATGCTCTAGAGCTACAGGGAAACTTGACGTGAGTACTTGCCTCAAGCTAAGGCCTGTAAAGCCCTGCTGAAACGAAAGCGCTTAGCAGTTTCCATTAGGTCGTATTCGCAGTTCTGCTTTACTTTAACGTTTCTTCACTTTTCTAGACACGTAGCACCCTGTGTAGGCACCCTTTTGCCTACAAATACAGTGAGTACCAGCAGGCTCCTCTGCCCTTCTAAGAAACATCCAGGCCTAGTAGCCTTTCCCAGTCAGTCTATGTATTCAGAGGGTAGGGCAACACACTGCACTCTTCCTTGGGAAAGCTAGATGTCCGCAGCGCTCCCACAGCTCCAGGAATTGTGTTCTCTCACGTCCTACATGCTATGGAAGTCTGCCTCATTGCCCTCATTGGAGCTACACTAAGAAACACAATCTGCTTCGCCTTCCTCTAGGAACTCTTACCCAAGGGCCCCATACCTACAGGAGAAAGGAGGCTTGCATTCCTACTGGAACCAAAGCACAGTTTTTCCTGCTACACTGCAGGATTTTAGAATAGGCTTAGGCCCGATAGCATACATAGAACGTTCCAAGGATGAGGGAGTTTGATACATGCAGAACACCCTGTGAAGAAAAGTTGATTCAGCAAAGGACCTTGGCGTAGCTAGAGTCTCTTTTGACTTGTGAGAAATCAGAAGGTGTTAGGCTGCATGTTCACCGGAAAAGAATACCTGATGGCACAAACCTTGCTTTCCCAGTTGAAAAGCTCTATCCACGCTGCACAGAAGATACCTAAATAACACTGTTTTTGACTGGCGTCTAGTCACTGTAGGGAGCCCTCTGGAAAGCAAAGGCGTTTTCTCTAAGGAAACACGGTGCTTCCATAGCGTGTGGGGGAGCTCCTCCTGTCATGCTCTAGAGCTACAGGGAAACTTGCCGTGAGTACTTGCCTCAAGCTAAGGCCTGAAAAGCCCTGCTGAAGCGAAAGCGCTTAGCAGGTTCCATTAGGTCGTATTCGCAGTTCTGCTCTACTTTAAGGTTTCTTCACTTTTCCTGACACCAGGCACCCTCGCGTATGCACCCTTTTTCTTGCAAATACAGTGAGTACCAGCAGTCTCCTTTGCCCTTCCAGGAAACATCCAGACATAAAAGCCTTTCCCAGTAACTCTATGTATTCAGAGTGTAGGGCAACTCGCTGCACCCTTCCTTAGGAAGCTAGGTGGACTCAGCTCTTCAACAGCTCCAGGGATTCTCTTCTCGCACGTCCTACATGCCTTGGAAGTCTGCCTCATTGCCCTCATTGGAGCTACACTACGAAACACAATCTGCTTCGCCGTCCTCTAGGAACTCTTACCCAAGGACCCCATACCTACAGGAGAAAGGAGGCTTGCATTCCTACTGCAACCAAAGCACAGTTTTTCCTGGTACACTGCAGGGCTTTAAAATAGGCTTAGGCCTGATAGCATACATAGAACTTTCCAAGGATGAGGGCGTTCGATACATGCAGAACACCCCGTGAAGGAAAGTTGATTCAGCAAGGGACAAGGGTGTAGCTAGAGTCTCTTTTGACTTGTTAGAAATCAGAAGGGTTTCGGCTGCATGTTCAGCGGAATAGAAGACCTGATGGCACAAGCCTTGCTTTCCCATTTTAAATCTCTATCCATGCTAGCCTGAAGATCCCTAAATAACACTTTTTCGACTGGCCTCTATTCTCTGTAGGCAGCCCTCTGGAAAGAAAAGGAGTTTTCTCTAAGGAAACACGGTGCTTCCATAGCATGTGTGGGAGCTCCTCCTGTCATGCTCTAGAGCTACAGGGAAACTTGACGTGAGTACTTGCCTCAAGCTAAGGCCTGTAAAGCCCTGCTGAAACGAAAGCGCTTAGCAGTTTCCATTCGGTCGTATTCGCAGTTCTGCTTTACTTTAACGTTTCTTCACTTTTCTAGACACGTAGCACCCTGTGTAGGCACCCTTTTGCCTCCAAATACAGTGAGTACCAGCAGGCTCCTCTGCCCTTCTAAGAAACATCCAGGCCTAGTAGCCTTTCCCAGTCAGTCTATGTATTCAGAGGGTAGGGCAACACACTGCACTCTTCCTTGGGAAAGCTAGATGTCCGCAGCGCTCCCACAGGTCCAGGAATTGTGTTCCCTCACGTCCTACATGCTATGGAAGTCTGCCTCATTGCCCTCATTGGAGCTACACTAAGAAACACAATCTGCTTCGCCTTCCTCTAGGAACTCTTACCCAAGGACCCCATACCTACAGGAGAAAGGAGGCTTGCATTCCTACTGGAACCAAAGCACAGTTTTTCCTGCTACACTGCAGGATTTTAGAATAGGCTTAGGCCCGATAGCATACATAGAACGTTCCAAGGATGAGGGAGTTTGATACATGCAGAACACCCTGTGAAGAAAAGTTGATTCAGCAAAGGACCTTGGCGTAGCTAGAGTCTCTTTTGACTTGTGAGAAATCAGAAGGTGTTAGGCTGCATGTTCACCGGAAAAGAATACCTGATGGCACAAACCTTGCTTTCCCAGTTGAAAACCTCTATCCACGTTGCACTGAAGATACCTAAAAAACACTGTTTTTGACTGGCGTCTAGTCACTGTAGGGAGCCATCTGGAAAGCAAAGGCGTTTTCTCTAAGGAAACACGGTGCTTCCATAGCGTGTGGGGGAGCTCCACCTGTCATGCTCTAGAGCTACAGGGAAACTTGCCGTCAGTACTTGCCTCAAGCTAAGGCCTGAAAAGCCCTGCTGAAGCGAAAGCGCTTAGCAGGTTCCATTAGGTCGTATTCGCAGTTCTGCTCTACTTTAAGGTTTCTTCACTTTTCCTGACACCAGGCACCCTCGCGTATGCACCCTTTTTCTTGCAAATACAGTGAGTACCAGCAGTCTCCTTTGCCCTTCCAGGAAACATCCAGACCTAAAAGCCTTTCCCAGTAACTCTATGTATTCAGAGTGTAGGGCAACTCGCTGCACCCTTCCTTAGGAAGCTAGGTGGACTCAGCTCTTCAACAGCTCCAGGGATTCTCTTCTCGCACGTCCTACATGCCTTGGAAGTCTGCCTCATTGCCCTCATTGGAGCTACACTACGAAACACAATCTGCTTCGCCGTCCTCTAGGAACTCTTACCCAAGGACCCCATACCTACAGGAGAAAGGAGGCTTGCATTCCTACTGCAACCAAAGCACAGTTTTTCCTGGTACACTGCAGGGCTTTAAAATAGGCTTAGGCCTGATAGCATACATAGAACTTTCCAAGGATGAGGGCGTTCGATACATGCAGAACACCCCGTGAAGGAAAGTTGATTCAGCAAGGGACAAGGGTGTAGCTAGAGTCTCTTTTGACTTGTTAGAAATCAGAAGGGTTTCGGCTGCATGTTCAGCGGAATAGAAGACCTGATGGCACAAGCCTTGCTTTCCCATTTTAAATCTCTATCCATGCTAGCCTGAAGATCCCTAAATAACACTTTTTCGACTGGCCTCTATTCTCTGTAGGCAGCCCTCTGGAAAGAAAAGGAGTTTTCTCTAAGGAAACACGGTGCTTCCATAGCATGTGTGGGAGCTCCTCCTGTCATGCTCTAGAGCTACAGGGAAACTTGACGTGAGTACTTGCCTCAAGCTAAGGCCTGTAAAGCCCTGCTGAAACGAAAGCGCTTAGCAGTTTCCATTCGGTCGTATTCGCAGTTCTGCTTTACTTTAACGTTTCTTCACTTTTCTAGACACGTAGCACCCTGTGTAGGCACCCTTTTGCCTCCAAATACAGTGAGTACCAGCAGGCTCCTCTGCCCTTCTAAGAAACATCGAGGCCTAGTAGCCTTTCCCAGTCAGTCTATGTATTCAGAGGGTAGGGCAACACACTGCACTCTTCCTTGGGAAAGCTAGATGTCCGCAGCGCTCCCACAGGTCCAGGAATTGTGTTCCCTCACGTCCTACATGCTATGGAAGTCTGCCTCATTGCCCTCATTGGAGCTACACTAAGAAACACAATCTGCTTCGCCTTCCTCTAGGAACTCTTACCCAAGGACCCCATACCTACAGGAGAAAGGAGGCTTGCATTCCTACTGGGACCAAAGCACAGTTTTTCCTGCTACACTGCAGGATTTTAGAATAGGCTTAGGCCCGATAGCATACATAGTACGTTCCAAGGATGAGGGAGTTTGATACATGCAGAACACCCTGTGAAGAAAAGTTGATTCAGCAAAGGACCTTGGCGTAGCTAGAGTCTCTTTTGACTTGTGAGAAATCAGAAGGTGTTAGGCTGCATGTTCACCGGAAAAGAATACCTGATGGCACAAACCTTGCTTTCCCAGTTGAAAAGGTCTATCCACGCTGCACAGAAGATACCTAAATAACACTGTTTTTGACTGGCGTCTAGTCACTGTAGGGAGCCATCTGGAAAGCAAAGGCGTTTTCTCTAAGGAAACACGGTGCTTCCATAGCGTGTGGGGGAGCTCCTCCTGTCATGCTCTAGAGCTACAGGGAAACTTGCCGTGAGTACTTGCCTCAAGCTAAGGCCTGAAAAGCCCTGCTGAAGCGAAAGCGCTTAGCAGGTTCCATTAGGTCGTATTCGCAGTTCTGCTCTACTTTAAGGTTTCTTCACTTTTCCTGACACCAGGCACCCTCGTGTAGGCACCCTTTTTCTTGCAAATACAGTGAGTACCAGCAGTCTCCTTTGCCCTTCCAGGAAACATCCAGACATAAAAGCCTTTCCCAGGAACTCTACGTATTCAGAGTGTAGGGCAACTCGCTGCACCCTTCCTTAGGAAGCTAGGTGGACTCAGCTCTTCAACAGCTCCAGGGATTCTGTTCTCGCACGTCCTACATGCCATGGAAGTCTGCCTCATTGCCCTCATTGGAGCTACACTAAGAAACACAATCTGCTTCGCCGTCCTCTAGGAACTCTTACCCAAGGACCCCATACCTACAGGAGAAAGGAAGCTTGCATTCCTACTGCAACCAAAGCACAGTTTTTCCTGGTACACTCCAGGGCTTTAAAATAGGCTTAGGCCTGATAGCATACATAGAACTTTCCAAGGATGAGGGCGTTCGATACATGCAGAACACCCCGTGAAGGAAAGTTGATTCAGCAAGGGACAAGGGTGTAGCTAGAGTCTCTTTTGACTTGTTAGAAATCAGAAGGGTTTCGGCTGCATGTTCAGCGGAATAGAAGACCTGATGGCACAAGCCTTGCTGTCCCATTTTAAATCTCTATCCATGCTAGCCTGAAGATCCCTAAATAACACTTTTTCGACTGGCCTCTATTCTCTGTAGGCAGCCCTGTGGAAAGAAAAGGAGTTTTCTCTAAGGAAACACGGTGCTTCCATAGCATGTGTGGGAGCTCCTTCTGTCATCCTCTAGAGCTACAGGGAAACTTGACGTGAGTACTTGCCTCAAGCTAAGGCCTGTAAAGCCCTGCTGAAATGAAAGCGCTTAGCAGTTTCCATTCGGTCGTATTCGCAGTTCTGCTTTACTTTAACGTTTCTTCACTTTTCTAGACACGTAGCACCCTGTGTAGGCACCCTTTTGCCTACAAATACAGTGAGTACCAGCAGGCTCCTCTGCCCTTCTAAGAAACATCCAGGCCTAGTAGCCTTTCCCAGTCAGTCTATGTATTCAGAGGGTAGGGCAACACACTGCACTCTTCCTTGGGAAAGCTAGATGTCCGCAGCGCTCCCACAGCTCCAGGAATTGTGTTCTCTCACGTCCTACATGCTATGGAAGTCTGCCTCATTGCCCTCATTGGAGCTACACTAAGAAACACAATCTGCTTCGCCTTCCTCTAGGAACTCTTACCCAAGGACCCCATACCTACAGGAGAAAGGAGGCTTGCATTCCTACTGGAACCAAAGCACAGTTTTTCCTGCTACACTGCAGGATTTTAGAATAGGCTTAGGCCCGATAGCATACATAGAACGTTCCAAGGATGAGGGAGTTTGATACTTGCAGAACACCCTGTGAAGAAAAGTTGATTCAGCAAAGGACCTTGGTGTAGCTAGAGTCTCTTTTGACTTGTGAGAAATCAGAAGGTGTTAGGCTGCATGTTCACCGGAAAAGAATACCTGATGGCATAAACCTTGCTTTCCCAGTTGAAAAGCTCTATCCACGTTGCACTGAAGATACCTAAAAAACACTGTTTTTTACTGGCGTCTAGTCACTGTAGGGAGCCATCTGGAAAGCAAAGGCGTTTTCTCTAAGGAAACACGGTGCTTCCATAGCGTGTGGGGGAGCTCCACCTGTCATGCTCTAGAGCTACAGGGAAACTTGCCCTGAGTACTTGCCTCAAGCTAAGGCCTGAAAAGCCCTGCTGAAGCGAAAGCGCTTAGCAGGTTCCATTAGGTCGTATTCGCAGTTCTGCTCTACTTTAAGGTTTCTTCACTTTTCCTGACACCAGGCACCCTCGCGTAGGCACCCTTTTTCTTGCAAATACAGTGAGTACCAGCAGTCTCCTTTGCCCTTCCAGGAAACATCCAGACATAAAAGCCTTTCCCAGTAACTCTACGTATTCAGAGTGTAGGGCAACTCGCTGCACCCTTCCTTAGGAAGCTAGGTGGACTCAGCTCTTCAACAGCTCCAGGGATTCTCTTCTCGCACGTCCTACATGCCTTGGAAGTCTGCCTCATTGCCCTCATTGGAGCTACACTAAGAAACACAATCTGCTTCGCCGTCCTCTAGGAACTCTTACCCAAGGACCCCATACCTACAGGAGAAAGGAGGCTTGCATTCCTACTGCAACCAAAGCACAGTTTTTCCTGGTACACTGCAGGGCTTTAAAATAGGCTTAGGCCTGATAGCATACATAGAACTTTCCAAGGATGAGGGCGTTCGATACATGCAGAACACCCCGTGAAGGAAAGTTGATTCAGCAAGGGACAAGGGTGTAGCTAGAGTCTCTTTTGACTTGTTAGAAATCAGAAGGGTTTCGGCTGCATGTTCAGCGGAGTAGAAGACCTGATGGCACAAGCCTTGCTGTCCCATTTTAAATCTCTATCCATGCTAGCCTGAAGATCCCTAAATAACACTTTTTCGACTGGCCTCTATTCTCTGTAGGCAGCCCTCTGGAAAGAAAAGGAGTTTTCTCTAAGGAAACACGGTGCTTCCATAGCATGTGTGGGAGCTCCTCCTGTCATGCTCTAGAGCTACAGGGAAACTTGACGTGAGTACTTGCCTCAAGCTAAGGCCTGTAAAGCCCTGCTGAAATGAAAGCGCTTAGCAGTTTCCATTCGGTCGTATTCGCAGTTCTGCTTTACTTTAACGTTTCTTCACTTTTCTAGACACGTAGCACCCTGTGTAGGCACCCTTTTGCCTACAAATACAGTGAGTACCAGCAGGCTCCTCTGCCCTTCTAAGAAACATCCAGGCCTAGTAGCCTTTCCCAGTCAGTCTATGTATTCAGAGGGTAGGGCAACACACTGCACTCTTCCTTGGGAAAGCTAGATGTCCGCAGCGCTCCCACAGCTCCAGGAATTGTGTTCTCTCACGTCCTACATGCTATGGAAGTCTGCCTCATTGCCCTCATTGGAGCTACACTAAGAAACACAATCTGCTTCGCCTTCCTGTAGGAACTCTTACCCAACGACCCCATACCTACAGGAGAAAGGAGGCTTGCATTCCTACTGGAACCAAAGCACAGTTTTTCCTGCTACACTGCAGGATTTTAGAATAGGCTTAGGCCCGATAGCATACATAGAACGTTCCAAGGATGAGGGAGTTTGATACATGCAGAACACCCTGTGAAGAAAAGTTGATTCAGCAAAGGACCTTGGCGTAGCTAGAGTCTCTTTTGACTTGTGAGAAATCAGAAGGTGTTAGGCTGCATGTTCACCGGAAAAGAATACCTGATGGCACAAACCTTGCTTTCCCAGTTGAAAAGGTCTATCCACGCTGCACAGAAGATACCTAAATAACACTGTTTTTGACTGGCGTCTAGTCACTGTAGGGAGCCATCTGGAAAGCAAAGGCGTTTTCTCTAAGGAAACACGGTGCTTCCATAGCGTGTGGGGGAGCTCCTCCTGTCATGCTCTAGAGCTACAGGGAAACTTGCCGTGAGTACTTGCCTCAAGCTAAGGCCTGAAAAGCCCTGCTGAAGCGAAAGCGCTTAGCAGGTTCCATTATTTCGTATTCGCAGTTCTGCTCTACTTTAAGGTTTCTTCACTTTTCCTGACACCAGGCACCCTCGTGTAGGCACCCTTTTTCTTGCAAATACAGTGAGTACCAGCAGTCTCCTTTGCCCTTCCAGGAAACATCCAGACATAAAAGCCTTTCCCAGTAACTCTACGTATTCAGAGTGTAGGGCAACTCGCTGCACCCTTCCTTAGGAAGCTAGGTGGACTCAGCTCTTCAACAGCTCCAGGGATTCTCTTCTCGCACGTCCTACATGCCTTGGAAGTCTGCCTCATTGCCCTCATTGGAGCTACACTAAGAAACACAATCTGCTTCGCCGTCCTCTAGGAACTCTTACCCAAGGACCCCATACCTACAGGAGAAAGGAGGCTTGCATTCCTACTGCAACCAAAGCAGAGTTTTTCCTGGTACACTGCAGGGCTTTAAAATAGGCTTAGGCCTGATAGCATACATAGAACTTTCCAAGGATGAGGGCGTTCGATACATGCAGAACACCCCGTGAAGGAAAGTTGATTCAGCAAGGGACAAGGGTGTAGCTAGAGTCTCTTTTGACTTGTTAGAAATCAGAAGGGTTTCGGCTGCATGTTCAGCGGAATAGAAGACCTGATGGCACAAGCCTTGCTTTCCCATTTTAAATCTCTATCCATGCTAGCCTGAAGATCCCTAAATAACACTTTTTCGACTGGCCTCTATTCTCTGTAGGCAGCCCTCTGGAAAGAAAAGGAGTTTTCTCTAAGGAAACACGGTGCTTCCATAGCATGTGTGGGAGCTCCTCCTGTCATGCTCTAGAGCTACAGGGAAACTTGACGTGAGTACTTGCCTCAAGCTAAGGCCTGTAAAGCCCTGCTGAAACGAAAGCGCTTAGCAGTTTCCATTCGGTCGTATTCGCAGTTCTGCTTTACTTTAACGTTTCTTCACTTTTCTACACACGTAGCACCCTGTGTAGGCACCCTTTTGCCTACAAATACAGTGAGGACCAGCAGGCTCCTCTGCCCTTCTAAGAAACATCCAGGCCTAGTAGCCTTTCCCAGTCAGTCTATGTATTCAGAGGGTAGGGCAACACACTGCACTCTTCCTTGGGAAAGCTAGATGTCCGCAGCGCTCCCACAGCTCCAGGAATTGTGTTCTCTCACGTCCTACATGCTATGGAAGTCTGCCTCATTGCCCTCATTGGAGCTACACTAAGAAACACAATCTGCTTCGCCTTCCTCTAGGAACTCTTACCCAAGGACCCCATACCTAGAGGAGAAAGGAGGCTTGCATTCCTACTGGAACCAAAGCACAGTTTTTCCTGCTACACGGCAGGATTTTAGAATAGGCTTAGGCCCGATAGCATACATAGAACGTTCCAAGGATGAGGGAGTTTGATACATGCAGAACACCCTGTGAAGAAAAGTTGATTCAGCAAAGGACCTTGGCGTAGCTAGAGTCTCTTTTGACTTGTGAGAAATCAGAAGGTGTTAGGCTGCATGTTCACCGGAAAAGAATACCTGATGGCACAAACCTTGCTTTCCCAGTTGAAAAGGTCTATCCACGCTGCACAGAAGATACCTAAATAACACTGTTTTTGACTGGCGTCTAGTCACTGTAGGGAGCCATCTGGAAAGCAAAGGCGTTTTCTCTAAGGAAACACGGTGCTTCCATAGCGTGTGGGGGAGCTCCTCCTGTCATGCTCTAGAGCTACAGGGAAACTTGCCGTGAGTACTTGCCTCAAGCTAAGGCCTGAAAAGCCCTGCTGAAGCGAAAGCGCTTAGCAGGTTCCATTAGGTCGTATTCGCAGTTCTGCTCTACTTTAAGGTTTCTTCATTTTCCTGACACCAGGCACCCTCGTGTAGGCACCCTTTTTCTTGCAAATACAGTGAGTACCAGCAGTCTCCTTTGCCCTTCCAGGAAACATCCAGACATAAAAGCCTTTCCCAGTAACTCTACGTATTCAGAGTGTAGGGCAACTCGCTGCACCCTTCCTTAGGAAGCTAGGTGGACTCAGCTCTTCAAAAGCTCCAGGGATTCTGTTCTCGCACGTCCTACATGCCATGGAAGTCTGCCTCATTGCCCTCATTGGAGCTACACTAAGAAACACAATCTGCTTCGCCGTCCTCTAGGAACTCTTACCCAAGGACCCCATACCTACAGGAGAAAGGAAGCTTGCATTCCTACTGCAACCAAAGCACAGTTTTTCCTGGTACACTGCAGGGCTTTAAAATAGGCTTAGGCCTGATAGCATACATAGAACTTTCCAAGGATGAGGGCGTTCGATACATGCAGAACACCCCGTGAAGGAAAGTTGATTCAGCAAGGGACAAGGGTGTAGCTAGAGTCTCGTTTGACTTGTTAGAAATCAGAAGGGTTTCGGCTGCATGTTCAGCGGAATAGAAGACCTGATGGCACAAGCCTTGCTGTCCCATTTTAAATCTCTATCCATGCTAGCCTGAAGATCCCTAAATAACACTTTTTCGACTGGCCTCTATTCTCTGTAGGCAGCCCTCTGGAAAGAAAAGGAGTTTTCTCTAAGGAAACACGGTGCTTCCATAGCATGTGTGGGAGCTCCTTCTGTCATGCTCTAGAGCTACAGGGAAACTTGACGTGAGTACTTGCCTCAAGCTAAGGCCTGTAAAGCCCTGCTGAAATGAAAGCGCTTAGCAGTTTCCATTCGGTCGTATTCGCAGTTCTGCTTTACTTTAACGTTTCTTCACTTTTCTAGACACTTAGCACCCTGTGTAGGCACCCTTTTGCCTACAAATACAGTGAGTACCAGCAGGCTCCTCTGCCCTTCTAAGAAACATCCAGGCCTAGTAGCCTTTCCCAGTCAGTCTATGTATTCAGAGGGTAGGGCAACACACTGCACTCTTCCTTGGGAAAGCTAGATGTCCGCAGCGCTCCCACAGCTCCAGGAATTGTGTTCTCTCACGTCCTACATGCTATGGAAGTCTGCCTCATTGCCCTCATTGGAGCTACACTAAGAAACACAATCTGCTTCGCCTTCCTCTAGGAACTCTTACCCAAGGACCCCATACCTACAGGAGAAAGGAGGCTTGCATTCCCACTGGAACCAAAGCACAGTTTTTCCTGCTACACTGCAGGATTTTAGAATAGGCTTAGGTCCGATAGCATACATAGAACGTTCCAAGGATGAGGGAGTTTGATACATGCAGAACACCCTGTGAAGAAAAGTTGATTCAGCAAAGGACCTTGGTGTAGCTAGAGTCTCTTTTGACTTGTGAGAAATCAGAAGGTGTTAGGCTGCATGTTCACCGGAAAAGAATACCTGATGGCATAAACCTTGCTTTCCCAGTTGAAAAGTTCTATCCACGTTGCACTGAAGATACCTAAAAAACACTGTTTTTGACTGGCGTCTAGTCACTGTAGGGAGCCATCTGGAAAGCAAAGGCGTTTTCTCTAAGGAAACACGGTGCTTCCATAGCGTGTGGGGGAGCTCCACCTGTCATGCTCTAGAGCTACAGGGAAACTTGCCCTGAGTACTTGCCTCAAGCTAAGGCCTGAAAAGCCCTGCTGAAGCGAAAGCGCTTAGCAGGTTCCATTAGGTCGTATTCGCAGTTCTGCTCTACTTTAAGGTTTCTTCACTTTTCCTGACACCAGGCACCCTCGCGTAGGCACCCTTTTTCTTGCAAATACAGTGAGTACCAGCAGTCTCCTTTGCCCTTCCAGGAAACATCCAGACATAAAAGCCTTTCCCAGTAACTATACGTATTCAGAGTGTAGGGCAACTCGCTGCACACTTCCTTAGGAAGCTAGGTGGACTCAGCTCTTCAACAGCTCCAGGGATTCTCTTCTCGCACGTCCTACATGCCTTGGAAGTCTGCCTCATTGCCCTCATTGGAGCTACACTAAGAAACACAATCTGCTTCGCCGTCCTCTAGGAACTCTTACCCAAGGACCCCATACCTACAGGAGAAAGGAGGCTTGCATTCCTACTGCAACCAAAGCACAGTTTTTCCTGGTACACTGCAGGGCTTTAAAATAGGCTTAGGCCTGATAGCATACATAGAACTTTCCAAGGATGAGGGCGTTCGATACATGCAGAACACCCCGTGAAGGAAAGTTGATTCAGCAAGGGACAAGGGTGTAGCTAGAGTCTCTTTTGACTTGTTAGAAATCAGAAGGGTTTCGGCTGCATGTTCAGCGGAATAGAAGACCTGATGGCACAAGCCTTGCTGTCCCATTTTAAATCTCTATCCATGCTAGCCTGAAGATCCCTAAATAACACTTTTTCGACTGGCCTCTATTCTCTGTAGGCAGCCCTCTGGAAAGAAAAGGAGTTTTCTCTAAGGAAACACGGTGCTTCCATAGCATGTGTGGGAGCTCCTTCTGTCATGCTCTAGAGCTACAGGGAAACTTGACGTGAGTACTTGCCTCAAGCTAAGGCCTGTAAAGCCCTGCTGAAATGAAATCGCTTAGCAGTTTCCATTCGGTCGTATTCGCAGTTCTGCTTTACTTTAACGTTTCTTCACTTTTCTAGACACGTAGCACCCTGTGTAGGCACCCTTTTGCCTACAAATACAGTGAGTACCAGCAGGCTCCTCTGCCCTTCTAAGAAACATCCAGGCCTAGTAGGCTTTCCCAGTCAGTCTATGTATTCAGAGGGTAGGGCAACACACTGCACTCTTCCTTGGGAAAGCTAGATGTCCGCAGCGCTCCCACAGCTCCAGGAATTGTGTTCTCTCACGTCCTACATGCTATGGAAGTCTGCCTCATTGCCCTCATTGGAGCTACACTAAGAAACACAATCTGCTTCGCCTTCCTGTCGGAACTCTAACCCAACGACCCCATACCTACAGGAGAAAGGAGGCTTGCATTCCTACTGGAACCAAAGCACAGTTTTTCCTGCTACACTGCAGGATTTTAGAATAGGCTTGGCCCGATAGCATACATAGAACGTTCCAAGGATGAGGGAGTTTGATACATGCAGAACACCCTGTGAAGAAAAGTTGATTCAGCAAAGGACCTTGGTGTAGCTAGAGTCTCTTTTGACTTGTGAGAAATCAGAAGGTGTTAGGCTGCATGTTCACCGGAAAAGAATACCTGATGGCACAAACCTTGCTTTCCCAGTTGAAAAGCTCTATCCACGCTGCACAGAAGATACCTAAATAACACTGTTTTTGACTGGCGTCTAGTCACTGTAGGGAGCCATCTGGAAAGCAAAGGCGTTTTCTCTAAGGAAACACGGTGCTTCCATAGCATGTGGGGGAGCTCCTCCTGTCATGCTCTAGAGCTACAGGGAAACTTGCCGTGAGTACTTGCCTCAAGCTAAGGCCTGAAAAGCCCTGCTGAAGCGAAAGCGCTTAGCAGGTTCCATTAGGTCGTATTCGCAGTTCTGCTCTACTTTAAGGTTTCTTCACTTTTCCTGACACCAGGCACCCTCGTGTAGGCACCCTTTTTCTTGCAAATACAGTGAGTACCAGCAGTCTCCTTTGCCCTTCCAGGAAACATCCAGACATAAAAGCCTTTCCCAGTAACTCTACGTATTCAGAGTGTAGGGCAACTCGCTGCACCCTTCCTTAGGAAGCTAGGTGGACTCAGCTCTTCAACAGCTCCAGGGATTCTCTTCTCGCACGTCCTACATGCCTTGGAAGTCTGCCTCATTGCCCTCATTGGAGCTACACTAAGAAACACAATCTGCTTCGCCGTCCTCTAGGAACTCTTACCCAAGGACCCCATACCTACAGGAGAAAGGAGGCTTGCATTCCTACTGCAACCAAAGCACAGTTTTTCCTGGTACACTGCAGGGCTTTAAAATAGGCTTAGGCCTGATAGCATACATAGAACTTTCCAAGGATGAGGGCGTTCGATACATGCAGAACACCCCGTGAAGGAAAGTTGATTCAGCAAGGGACAAGGGTGTAGCTAGAGTCTCTTTTGACTTGTTAGAAATCAGAAGGGTTTCGGCTGCATGTTCAGCGGAATAGAAGACCTGATGGCACAAGCCTTGCTGTCCCATTTTAAATCTCTATCCATGCTAGCCTGAAGATCTCTAAATAACACTTTTTCGACTGGCCTCTATTCTCTGTAGGCAGCCCTCTGGAAAGAAAAGGAGTTTTCTCTAGGGAAACACGGTGCTTCCATAGCATGTGTGGGAGCTCCTTCTGTCATGCTCTAGAGCTACAGGGAAACTTGACGTGAGTACTTGCCTCAAGCTAAGGCCTGTAAGGCCCTGCTGAAATGAAATCGCTTAGCAGTTTCCATTCGGTCGTATTCGCAGTTCTGCTTTACTTTAACGTTTCTTCACTTTTCTAGACACGTAGCACCCTGTGTAGGCACCCTTTTGCCTACAAATACAGTGAGTACCAGCAGGCTCCTCTGCCCTTCTAAGAAACATCCAGGCCTAGTAGGCTTTCCCAGTCAGTCTATGTATTCAGAGGGTAGGGCAACACACTGCACTCTTCCTTGGGAAAGCTAGATGTCCGCAGCGCTCCCACAGCTCCAGGAATTGTGTTCTCTCACGTCCTACATGCTATGGAAGTCTGCCTCATTGCCCTCATTGGAGCTACACTAAGAAACACAATCTGCTTCGCCTTCCTGTAGGAACTCTTACCCAACGACCCCATACCTACAGGAGAAAGGAGGCTTGCATTCCTACTGGAACCAAAGCACAGTTTTTCCTGCTACACTGCAGGATTTTAGAATAGGCTTAGGCCCGATAGCATACATAGAACGTTCCAAGGATGAGGGAGTTTGATACATGCAGAACACCCTGTGAAGAAAAGTTGATTCAGCAAAGGACCTTGGTGTAGCTAGAGTCTCTTTTGACTTGTGAGAAATCAGAAGGTGTTAGGCTGCATGTTCACCGGAAAAGAATACCTGATGGCACAAACCTTGCTTTCCCAGTTGAAAAGCTCTATCCACGTTGCACTGAAGATACCTAAAAAACACTGTTTTTGACTGGCGTCTAGTCACTGTAGGGAGCCCTCTGGAAAGCAAAGGCGTTTTCTCTAAGGAAACACGGTGCTTCCATAGCGTGTGGGGGAGCTCCTCCTGTCATGGTCTAGAGCTACAGGGAAACTTGCCGTGAGTACTTGCCTCAAGCTAAGGCCTGAAAAGCCCTGCTGAAGCGAAAGCGCTTAGCAGGTTCCATTAGGTCGTATTCGCAGTTCTGCTCTACTTTAAGGTTTCTTCACTTTTCCTGACACCAGGCACCCTCGCGTAGGCACCCTTTTTCTTGCAAATACAGTGAGTACCAGCAGTCTCCTTTGCCCTTCCAGGAAACATCCAGACATAAAAGCCTTTCCCAGTAACTCTATGTATTCAGAGTGTAGGGCAACTCGCTGCAACCTTCCTTAGGAAGCTAGGTGGACTCAGCTCCTCAACAGCACCAGGGATTCTCTTCTCGCACGTCCTACATGCCTTGGAAGTCTGCCTCATTGCCCTCATTGGAGCTACACTAAGAAACACAATCTGCTTCGCCGTCCTCTAGGAACTCTTACCCAAGGACCCCATACCTACAGGAGAAAGGAGGCTTGCATTCCTACTGCAACCAAAGCACAGTTTTTCCTGGTACACTGCAGGACTTTAAAATAGGCTTAGGCCTGATAGCATACATAGAACTTTCCAAGGATGAGGGCGTTCGATACATGCAGAACACCCCGTGAAGGAAAGTTGATTCAGCAAGGGACAAGGGTGTAGCTAGAGTCTCTTTTGACTTGTTAGAAATCAGAAGGGTTTCGGCTGCATGTTCAGCGGAATAGAAGACCTGATGGCACAAGCCTTGCTTTCCCATTTTAAATCTCTATCCATGCTAGCCTGAAGATCCCTAAATAACACTTTTTCGACTGGCCTCTATTCTCTGTAGGCAGCCCTCTGGAAAGAAAAGGAGTTTTCTCTAAGGAAACACGGTGCTTCCATAGCATGTGTGGGAGCTCCTCCTGTCATGCTCTAGAGCTACAGGGAAACTTGACGTGAGTACTTGCCTCAAGCTAAGGCCTGTAAAGCCCTGCTGAAACGAAAGCGCTTAGCAGTTTCCATTAGGTCGTATTCGCAGTTCTGCTTTACTTTAACGTTTCTTCACTTTTCTAGACACATAGCACCCTGTGTAGGCACCCTTTTGCCTACAAATACAGTGAGTACCAGCAGGCTCCTCTGCCCTTCTAAGAAACATCCAGGCCTAGTAGCCTTTCCCAGTCAGTCTATGTATTCAGAGGGTAGGGCAACACACTGCACTCTTCCTTGGGAAAGCTAGATGTCCGCAGCGCTCCCACAGCTCCAGGAATTGTGTTCTCTCACGTCCTACATGCTATGGAAGTCTGCCTCATTGCCCTCATTGGAGCTACACTAAGAAACACAATCTGCTTCGCCTTCCTCTAGGAACTCTTACCCAAGGACCCCATACCTACAGGAGAAAGGAGGCTTGCATTCCTACTGGAACCAAAGCACAGTTTTTCCTGCTACACGGCAGGATTTTAGAATAGGCTTAGGCCCGATAGCATACATAGAACGTTCCAAGGATGAGGGAGTTTGATACATGCAGAACACCCTGTGAAGAAAAGTTGATTCAGCAAAGGACCTTGGCGTAGCTAGAGTCTCTTTTGACTTGTGAGAAATCAGAAGGTGTTAGGCTGCATGTTCACCGGAAAAGAATACCTGATGGCACAAACCTTGCTTTCCCAGTTGAAAAGGTCTATCCACGCTGCACAGAAGATACCTAAATAACACTGTTTTTGACTGGCGTCTAGTCACTGTAGGGAGCCATCTGGAAAGCAAAGGCGTTTTCTCTAAGGAAACACGGTGCTTCCATAGCGTGTGGGGGAGCTCCTCCTGTCATGCTCTAGAGCTACAGGGAAACTTGCCGTGAGTACTTGCCTCAAGCTAAGGCCTGAAAAGCCCTGCTGAAGCGAAAGCGCTTAGCAGGTTCCATTAGGTCGTATTCGCAGTTCTGCTCTACTTTAAGGTTTCTTCACTTTTCCTGACACCAGGCACCCTCGTGTAGGCACCCTTTTTCTTGCAAATACAGTGAGTACCAGCAGTCTCCTTTGCCCTTCCAGGAAACATCCAGACATAAAAGCCTTTCCCAGTAACTCTACGTATTCAGAGTGTAGGGCAACTCGCTGCACCCTTCATTAGGAAGCTAGGTGGACTCAGCTCTTCAACAGCTCCAGGGATTCTGTTCTCGCACGTCCTACATGCCATGGAAGTCTGCCTCATTGCCCTCATTGGAGCTACACTAAGAAACACAATCTGCTTCGCCGTCCTCTAGGAACTCTTACCCAAGGACCCCATACCTACAGGAGAAAGGAAGCTTGCATTCCTACTGCAACCAAAGCACAGTTTTTCCTGGTACACTGCAGGGCTTTAAAATAGGCTTAGGCCTGATAGCATACATAGAACTTTCCAAGGATGAGGGCGTTCGATACATGCAGAACACCCCGTGAAGGAAAGTTGATTCAGCAAGGGACAAGGGTGTAGCTAGAGTCTCTTTTGACTTGTTAGAAATCAGAAGGGTTTCGGCTGCATGTTCAGTGGAATAGAAGACCTGATGGCACAAGCCTTGCTGTCCCATTTTAAATCTCTATCCATGCTAGCCTGAAGATCCCTAAATAACACTTTTTCGACTGGCCTCTATTCTCTGTAGGCAGCCCTCTGGAAAGAAAAGGAGTTTTCTCTAAGGAAACACGGTGCTTCCATAGCATGTGTGGGAGCTCCTTCTGTCATGCTCTAGAGCTACAGGGAAACTTGACGTGAGTACTTGCCTCAAGCTAAGGCCTGTAAAGCCCTGCTGAAATGAAAGCGCTTAGCAGTTTCCATTCGGTCGTATTCGCAGTTCTGCTTTACTTTAACGTTTCTTCACTTTTCTAGACACGTAGCACCCTGTGTAGGCACCCTTTTGCCTACAAATACAGTGAGTACCAGCAGGCTCCTCTGCCCTTCTAAGAAACATCCAGGCCTAGTAGCCTTTCCCAGTCAGTCTATGTATTCAGAGGGTAGGGCAACGCACTGCACTCTTCCTTGGGAAAGCTAGATGTCCGCAGCGCTCCCACAGCTCCAGGAATTGTGTTCTCTCACGTCCTACATGCTATGGAAGTCTGCCTCATTGCCCTCATTGGAGCTGCACTAAGAAACACAATCTTCTTCGCCTTCCTCTAGGAACTCTTACCCAAGGACCCCATACCTACAGGAGAAAGGAGGCTTGCATTCCTACTGGAACCAAAGCACAGTTTTTCCTGCTACACTGCAGGATTTTAGAATAGGCTTAGGCCCGATAGCATACATAGAACGTTCCAAGGATGAGGGAGTTTGATACATGCAGAACACCCTGTGAAGAAAAGTTGATTCAGCAAAGGACCTTGGTGTAGCTAGAGTCTCTTTTGACTTGTGAGAAATCAGAAGGTGTTAGGCTGCATGTTCACCGGAAAAGAATACCTGATGGCATAAACCTTGCTTTCCCAGTTGAAAAGCTCTATCCACGTTGCACTGAAGATACCTAAAAAACACTGTTTTTGACTGGCGTCTAGTCACTGTAGGGAGCCATCTGGAAAGCAAAGGCGTTTTCTCTAAGGAAACACGGTGCTTCCATAGCGTGTGGGGGAGCTCCACCTGTCATGCTCTAGAGCTACAGGGAAACTTGCCCTGAGTACTTGCCTCAAGCTAAGGCCTGAAAAGCCCTGCTGAAGCGAAAGCGCTTAGCAGGTTCCATTAGGTCGTATTCGCAGTTCTGCTCTACTTTAAGGTTTCTTCACTTTTCCTGACACCAGGCACCCTCGCGTAGGCACCCTTTTTCTTGCAAATACAGTGAGTACCAGCAGTCTCCTTTGCCCTTCCAGGAAACATCCAGACATAAAAGCCTTTCCCAGTAACTCTACGTATTCAGAGTGTAGGGCAACTCGCTGCACCCTTCCTTAGGAAGCTAGGTGGACTCAGCTCTTCAACAGCTCCAGGGATTCTCTTCTCGCACGTCCTACATGCCTTGGAAGTCTGCCTCATTGCCCTCATTGGAGCTACACTAAGAAACACAATCTGCTTCGCCGTCCTCTAGGAACTCTTACCCAAGGACCCCATACCTACAGGAGAAAGGAGGCTTGCATTCCTACTGCAACCAAAGCACAGTTTTTCCTGGTACACTGCAGGGCTTTAAAATAGGCTTAGGCCTGATAGCATACATAGAACTTTCCAAGGATGAGGGCGTACGATACATGCAGAACACCCCGTGAAGGAAAGTTGATTCAGCAAGGGACAAGGGTGTAGCTAGAGTCTCTTTTGACTTGTTAGAAATCAGAAGGGTTTCGGCTGCATGTTCAGCGGAATAGAAGACCTGATGGCACAAGCCTTGCTGTCCCATTTTAAATCTCTATCCATGCTAGCCTGAAGATCCCTAAATAACACTTTTTCGACTGGCCTCTATTCTCTGTAGGCAGCCCTCTGGAAAGAAAAGGAGTTTTCTCTAAGGAAACACGGTGCTTCCATAGCATGTGTGGGAGCTCCTTCTGTCATGCTCTAGAGCTACAGGGAAACTTGACGTGAGTACTTGCCTCAAGCTAAGGCCTGTAAAGCCCTGCTGAAATGAAAGCGCTTAGCAGTTTCCATTCGGTCGTATTCGCAGTTCTGCTTTACTTTAACGTTTCTTCACTTTTCTAGACACGTAGCACCCTGTGTAGGCACCCTTTTGCCTACAAATACAGTGAGTACCAGCAGGCTCCTCTGCCCTTCTAAGAAACATCCAGGCCTAGTAGCCTTTCCCAGTCAGTCTATGTATTCAGAGGGTAGGGCAACACACTGCACTCTTCCTTGGGAAAGCTAGATGTCCGCAGCGCTCCCACAGCTCCAGGAATTGTGTTCTCTCACGTCCTACATGCTATGGAAGTCTGCCTCATTGCCCTCATTGGAGCTACACTAAGAAACACAATCTGCTTCGCCTTCCTCTAGGAACTCTTACCCAAGGACCCCATACCTACAGGAGAAAGGAGGCTTGCATTCCCACTGGAACCAAAGCACAGTTTTTCCTGCTACACTGCAGGATTTTAGAATAGGCTTAGGTCCGATAGCATACATAGAACGTTCCAAGGATGAGGGAGTTTGATACATGCAGAACACCCTGTGAAGAAAAGTTGATTCAGCAAAGGACCTTGGTGTAGCTAGAGTCTCTTTTGACTTGTGAGAAATCAGAAGGTGTTAGGCTGCATGTTCACCGGAAAAGAATACCTGATGGCATAAACCTTGCTTTCCCAGTTGAAAAGTTCTATCCACGTTGCACTGAAGATACCTAAAAAACACTGTTTTTGACTGGCGTCTAGTCACTGTAGGGAGCCATCTGGAAAGCAAAGGCGTTTTCTCTAAGGAAACACGGTGCTTCCATAGCGTGTGGGGGAGCTCCACCTGTCATGCTCTAGAGCTACAGGGAAACTTGCCCTGAGTACTTGCCTCAAGCTAAGGCCTGAAAAGCCCTGCTGAAGCGAAAGCGCTTAGCAGGTTCCATTAGGTCGTATTCGCAGTTCTGCTCTACTTTAAGGTTTCTTCACTTTTCCTGACACCAGGCACCCTCCCGTAGGCACCCTTTTTCTTGCAAATACAGTGAGTACCAGCAGTCTCCTTTGCCCTTCCAGGAAACATCCAGACATAAAAGCCTTTCCCAGTAACTATACGTATTCAGAGTGTAGGGCAACTCGCTGCACACTTCCTTAGGAAGCTAGGTGGACTCAGCTCTTCAACAGCTCCAGGGATTCTCTTCTCGCACGTCCTACATGCCTTGGAAGTCTGCCTCATTGCCCTCATTGGAGCTACACTAAGAAACACAATCTGCTTCGCCGTCCTCTAGGAACTCTTACCCAAGGACCCCATACCTACAGGAGAAAGGAGGCTTGCATTCCTACTGCAACCAAAGCACAGTTTTTCCTGGTACACTGCAGGGCTTTAAAATAGGCTTAGGCCTGATAGCATACATAGAACTTTCCAAGGATGAGGGCGTTCGATACATGCAGAACACCCCGTGAAGGAAAGTTGATTCAGCAAGGGACAAGGGTGTAGCTAGAGTCTCTTTTGACTTGTTAGAAATCAGAAGGGTTTCGGCTGCATGTTCAGCGGAATAGAAGACCTGATGGCACAAGCCTTGCTGTCCCATTTTAAATCTCTATCCATGCTAGCCTGAAGATCCCTAAATAACACTTTTTCGACTGGCCTCTATTCTCTGTAGGCAGCCCTCTGGAAAGAAAAGGAGTTTTCTCTAAGGAAACACGGTGCTTCCATAGCATGTGTGGGAGCTCCTTCTGTCATGCTCTAGAGCTACAGGGAAACTTGACGTGAGTACTTGCCTCAAGCTAAGGCCTGTAAAGCCCTGCTGAAATGAAATCGCTTAGCAGTTTCCATTCGGTCGTATTCGCAGTTCTGCTTTACTTTAACGTTTCTTCACTTTTCTAGACACGTAGCACCCTGTGTAGGCACCCTTTTGCCTCCAAATACAGTGAGTACCAGCAGGCTCCTCTGCCCTTCTAAGAAACATCCAGGCCTAGTAGCCTTTCCCAGTCAGTCTATGTATTCAGAGGGTAGGGCAACACACTGCACTCTTCCTTGGGAAAGCTAGATGTCCGCAGCGCTCCCACAGCTCCAGGAATTGTGTTCTCTCACGTCCTACATGCTATGGAAGTCTGCCTCATTGCCCTCATTGGAGCTACACTAAGAAACACAATCTGCTTCGCCTTCCTGTAGGAACTCTTACCCAACGACCCCATACCTACAGGAGAAAGGAGGCTTGCATTCCTACTGGAACCAAAGCACAGTTTTTCCTGCTACACTGCAGGATTTTAGAATAGGCTTGGCCCGATAGCATACATAGAACGTTCCAAGGATGAGGGAGTTTGATACATGCAGAACACCCTGTGAAGAAAAGTTGATTCAGCAAAGGACCTTGGTGTAGCTAGAGTCTCTTTTGACTTGTGAGAAATCAGAAGGTGTTAGGCTGCATGTTCACCGGAAAAGAATACCTGATGGCACAAACCTTGCTTTCCCAGTTGAAAAGCTCTATCCACGCTGCACAGAAGATACCTAAATAACACTGTTTTTGACTGGCGTCTAGTCACTGTAGGGAGCCATCTGGAAAGCAAAGGCGTTTTCTCTAAGGAAACACGGTGCTTCCATAGCATGTGGGGGAGCTCCTCCTGTCATGCTCTAGAGCTACAGGGAAACTTGCCGTGAGTACTTGCCTCAAGCTAAGGCCTGAAAAGCCCTGCTGAAGCGAAAGCGCTTAGCAGGTTCCATTAGGTCGTATTCGCAGTTCTGCTCTACTTTAAGGTTTCTTCACTTTTCCTGACACCAGGCACCCTCGTGTAGGCACCCTTTTTCTTGCAAATACAGTGAGTACCAGCAGTCTCCTTTGCCCTTCCAGGAAACATCCAGACATAAAAGCCTTTCCCAGTAACTCTACGTATTCAGAGTGTAGGGCAACTCGCTGCACCCTTCCTTAGGAAGCTAGGTGGACTCAGCTCTTCAACAGCTCCAGGGATTCTCTTCTCGCACGTCCTACATGCCTTGGAAGTCTGCCTCATTGCCCTCATTGGAGCTACACTAAGAAACACAATCTGCTTCGCCGTCCTCTAGGAACTCTTACCCAAGGACCCCATACCTACAGGAGAAAGGAGGCTTGCATTCCTACTGCAACCAAAGCACAGTTTTTCCTGGTACACTGCAGGGCTTTAAAATAGGCTTAGGCCTGATAGCATACATAGAACTTTCCAAGGATGAGGGCGTTCGATACATGCAGAACACCCCGTGAAGGAAAGTTGATTCAGCAAGGGACAAGGGTGTAGCTAGAGTCTCTTTTGACTTGTTAGAAATCAGAAGGGTTTCGGCTGCATGTTCAGCGGAATAGAAGACCTGATGGCACAAGCCTTGCTGTCCCATTTTAAATCTCTATCCATGCTAGCCTGAAGATCTCTAAATAACACTTTTTCGACTGGCCTCTATTCTCTGTAGGCAGCCCTCTGGAAAGAAAAGGAGTTTTCTCTAGGGAAACACGGTGCTTCCATAGCATGTGTGGGAGCTCCTTCTGTCATGCTCTAGAGCTACAGGGAAACTTGACGTGAGTACTTGCCTCAAGCTAAGGCCTGTAAGGCCCTGCTGAAATGAAATCGCTTAGCAGTTTCCATTCGGTCGTATTCGCAGTTCTGCTTTACTTTAACGTTTCTTCACTTTTCTAGACACGTAGCACCCTGTGTAGGCACCCTTTTGCCTACAAATACAGTGAGTAACAGCAGGCTCCTCTGCCCTTCTAAGAAACATCCAGGCCTAGTAGCCTTTCCCAGTCAGTCTATGTATTCAGAGGGTAGGGCAACACACTGCACTCTTCCTTGGGAAAGCTAGATGTCCGCAGCGCTCCCACAGCTCCAGGAATTGTGTTCTCTCACGTCCTACATGCTATGGAAGTCTGCCTCATTGCCCTCATTGGAGCTACACTAAGAAACACAATCTGCTTCGCCTTCCTGTAGGAACTCTTACCCAACGACCCCATACCTACAGGAGAAAGGAGGCTTGCATTCCTACTGGAACCAAAGCACAGTTTTTCCTGCTACACTGCAGGATTTTAGAATAGGCTTAGGCCCGATAGCATACATAGAACGTTCCAAGGATGAGGGAGTTTGATACATGCAGAACACCCTGTGAAGAAAAGTTGATTCAGCAAAGGACCTTGGCGTAGCTAGAGTCTCTTTTGACTTGTGAGAAATCAGAAGGTGTTAGGCTGCATGTTCACCGGAAAAGAATACCTGATGGCACAAACCTTGCTTTCCCAGTTGAAAAGGTCTATCCACGCTGCACAGAAGATACCTAAATAACACTGTTTTTGACTGGCGTCTAGTCACTGTAGGGAGCCATCTGGAAAGCAAAGGCGTTTTCTCTAAGGAAACACGGTGCTTCCATAGCGTGTGGGGGAGCTCCTCCTGTCATGCTCTAGAGCTACAGGGAAACTTGCCGTGAGTACTTGCCTCAAGCTAAGGCCTGAAAAGCCCTGCTGAAGCGAAAGCGCTTAGCAGGTTCCATTAGGTCGTATTCGCAGTTCTGCTCTACTTTAAGGTTTCTTCACTTTTCCTGACACCAGGCACCCTCGTGTAGGCACCCTTTTTCTTGCAAATACAGTGAGTACCAGCAGTCTCCTTTGCCCTTCCAGGAAACATCCAGACATAAAAGCCTTTCCCAGTAACTCTACGTATTCAGAGTGTAGGGCAACTCGCTGCACCCTTCCTTAGGAAGCTAGGTGGACTCAGCTCTTCAACAGCTCCAGGGATTCTGTTCTCGCACGTCCTACATGCCATGGAAGTCTGCCTCATTGCCCTCATTGGAGCTACACTAAGAAACACAATCTGCTTCGCCGTCCTCTAGGAACTCTTACCCAAGGACCCCATACCTACAGGAGAAAGGAAGCTTGCATTCCTACTGCAACCAAAGCACAGTTTTTCCTGGTACACTGCAGGGCTTTAAAATAGGCTTAGGCCTGATAGCATACATAGAACTTTCCAAGGATGAGGGCGTTCGATACATGCAGAACACCCCGTGAAGGAAAGTTGATTCAGCAAGGGACAAGGGTGTAGCTAGAGTCTCTTTTGACTTGTTAGAAATCAGAAGGGTTTCGGCTGCATGTTCAGTGGAATAGAAGACCTGATGGCACAAGCCTTGCTGTCCCATTTTAAATCTCTATCCATGCTAGCCTGAAGATCCCTAAATAACACTTTTTCGACTGGCCTCTATTCTCTGTAGGCAGCCCTCTGGAAAGAAAAGGAGTTTTCTCTAAGGAAACACGGTGCTTCCATAGCATGTGTGGGAGCTCCTTCTGTCATGCTCTAGAGCTACAGGGAAACTTGACGTGAGTACTTGCCTCAAGCTAAGGCCTGTAAAGCCCTGCTGAAATGAAAGCGCTTAGCAGTTTCCATTCGGTCGTATTCGCAGTTCTGCTTTACTTTAACGTTTCTTCACTTTTCTAGACACGTAGCACCCTGTGTAGGCACCCTTTTGCCTACAAATACAGTGAGTACCAGCAGGCTCCTCTGCCCTTCTAAGAAACATCCAGGCCTAGTAGCCTTTCCCAGTCAGTCTATGTATTCAGAGGGTAGGGCAACACACTGCACTCTTCCTTGGGAAAGCTAGATGTCCGCAGCGCTCCCACAGCTCCAGGAATTGTGTTCTCTCACGTCCTACATGCTATGGAAGTCTGCCTCATTGCCCTCATTGGAGCTGCACTAAGAAACACAATCTTCTTCGCCTTCCTCTAGGAACTCTTACCCAAGGACCCCATACCTACAGGAGAAAGGAGGCTTGCATTCCTACTGGAACCAAAGCACAGTTTTTCCTGCTACACTGCAGGATTTTAGAATAGGCTTAGGCCCGATAGCATACATAGAACGTTCCAAGGATGAGGGAGTTTGATACATGCAGAACACCCTGTGAAGAAAAGTTGATTCAGCAAAGGACCTTGGTGTAGCTAGAGTCTCTTTTGACTTGTGAGAAATCAGAAGGTGTTAGGCTGCATGTTCACCGGAAAAGAATACCTGATGGCATAAACCTTGCTTTCCCAGTTGAAAAGCTCTATCCACGTTGCACTGAAGATACCTAAAAAACACTGTTTTTGACTGGCGTCTAGTCACTGTAGGGAGCCATCTGGAAAGCAAAGGCGTTTTCTCTAAGGAAACACGGTGCTTCCATAGCGTGTGGGGGAGCTCCACCTGTCATGCTCTAGAGCTACAGGGAAACTTGCCCTGAGTACTTGCCTCAAGCTAAGGCCTGAAAAGCCCTGCTGAAGCGAAAGCGCTTAGCAGGTTCCATTAGGTCGTATTCGCAGTTCTGCTCTACTTTAAGGTTTCTTCACTTTTCCTGACACCAGGCACCCTCGCGTAGGCACCCTTTTTCTTGCAAATACAGTGAGTACCAGCAGTCTCCTTTGCCCTTCCAGGAAACATCCAGACATAAAAGCCTTTCCCAGTAACTCTACGTATTCAGAGTGTAGGGCAACTCGCTGCACCCTTCCTTAGGAAGCTAGGTGGACTCAGCTCTTCAACAGCTCCAGGGATTCTCTTCTCGCACGTCCTACATGCCTTGGAAGTCTGCCTCATTGCCCTCATTGGAGCTACACTAAGAAACACAATCTGCTTCGCCGTCCTCTAGGAACTCTTACCCAAGGACCCCATACCTACAGGAGAAAGGAGGCTTGCATTCCTACTGCAACCAAAGCACAGTTTTTCCTGGTACACTGCAGGGCTTTAAAATAGGCTTAGGCCTGATAGCATACATAGAACTTTCCAAGGATGAGGGCGTACGATACATGCAGAACACCCCGTGAAGGAAAGTTGATTCAGCAAGGGACAAGGGTGTAGCTAGAGTCTCTTTTGACTTGTTAGAAATCAGAAGGGTTTCGGCTGCATGTTCAGCGGAATAGAAGACCTGATGGCACAAGCCTTGCTTTCCCATTTTAAATCTCTATCCATGCTAGCATGAAGATCCCTAAATAACACTTTTTCGACTGGCCTCTATTCTCTGTAGGCAGCCCTCTGGAAAGAAAAGGAGTTTTCTCTAAGGAAACACGGTGCTTCCATAGCGTGTGGGGGAGCTCCTCCTGTCATGCTCTAGAGCTACAGGGAAACTTGACGTGAGTACTTGCCTCAAGCTAAGGCCTGTAAAGCCCTGCTGAAACGAAAGCGATTAGCAGTTTCCATTCGGTCGTATTCACAGTTCTGCTTTACTTTAACGTTTCTTCACTTTTCTAGACACGTAGCACCCTGTGTAGGCACCCTTTTGCCTACAAATACAGTGAGTACCAGCAGGCTCCTCTGCCCTTCTAAGAAACATCCAGGCCTAGTAGCCTTTCCCAGTCAGTCTATGTATTCAGAGGGTAGGGCAACACACTGCACTCTTCCTTGGGAAAGCTAGATGTCCGCAGCGCTCCCACAGCTCCAGGAATTGTGTTCTCTCACGTCCTACATGCTATGGAAGTCTGCCTCATTGCCCTCATTGGAGCTACACTAAGAAACACAATCTGCTTCACCTTCCTGTAGGAACTCTTACCCAACGACCCCATACCTACAGGAGAAAGGAGGCTTGCATTCCTACTGGAACCAAAGCACAGTTTTTCCTGCTACACTGCAGGATTTTAGAATAGGCTTAGGCCCGATAGCATACATAGAACGTTCCAAGGATGAGGGAGTTTGATACATGCAGAACACCCTGTGAAGAAAAGTTGATTCAGCAAAGGACCTTGGTGTAGCTAGAGTCTCTTTTGACTTGTGAGAAATCAGAAGGTGTTAGGCTGCATGTTCACCGGAAAAGAATACCTGATGGCACAAACCTTGCTTTCCCAGTTGAAAAGCTCTATCCACGTTGCACTGAAGATACCTAAAAAACACTGTTTTTGACTGGCGTCTAGTCACTGTAGGGAGCCCTCTGGAAAGCAAAGGCGTTTTCTCTAAGGAAACACGGTGCTTCCATAGCGTGTGGGGGAGCTCCTCCTGTCATGGTCTAGAGCTACAGGGAAACTTGCCGTGAGTACTTGCCTCAAGCTAAGGCCTGAAAAGCCCTGCTGAAGCGAAAGCGCTTAGCAGGTTCCATTAGGTCGTATTCGCAGTTCTGCTCTACTTTAAGGTTTCTTCACTTTTCCTGACACCAGGCACCCTCGCGTAGGCACCCTTTTTCTTGCAAATACAGTGAGTACCAGCAGTCTCCTTTGCCCTTCCAGGAAACATCCAGACATAAAAGCCTTTCCCAGTAACTCTATGTATTCAGAGTGTAGGGCAACTCGCTGCACCCTTCCTTAGGAAGCTAGGTGGACTCAGCTCCTCAACAGCACCAGGGATTCTCTTCTCGCACGTCCTACATGCCTTGGAAGTCTGCCTCATTGCCCTCATTGGAGCTACACTAAGAAACACAATCTGCTTCGCCGTCCTCTAGGAACTCTTACCCAAGGACCCCATACCTACAGGAGAAAGGAGGCTTGCATTCCTACTGCAACCAAAGCACAGTTTTTCCTGGTACACTGCAGGACTTTAAAATAGGCTTAGGCCTGATAGCATACATAGAACTTTCCAAGGATGAGGGCGTTCGATACATGCAGAACACCCCGTGAAGGAAAGTTGATTCAGCAAGGGACAAGGGTGTAGCTAGAGTCTCTTTTGACTTGTTAGAATTCAGAAGGGTTTCGGCTGCATGTTCAGCGGAATAGAAGACCTGATGGCACAAGCCTTGCTTTCCCATTTTAAATCTCTATCCATGCTAGCCTGAAGATCCCTAAATAACACTTTTTCGACTGGCCTCTATTCTCTGTAGGCAGCCCTCTGGAAAGAAAAGGAGTTTTCTCTAAGGAAACACGGTGCTTCCATAGCATGTGTGGGAGCTCCTCCTGTCATGCTCTAGAGCTACAGGGAAACTTGACGTGAGTACTTGCCTCAAGCTAAGGCCTGTAAAGCCCTGCTGAAACGAAAGCGCTTAGCAGTTTCCATTAGGTCGTATTCGCAGTTCTGCTTTACTTTAACGTTTCTTCACTTTTCTAGACACGTAGCACCCTGTGTAGGCACCCTTTTGCCTACAAATACAGTGAGTACCAGCAGGCTCCTCTGCCCTTCTAAGAAACATCCAGGCCTAGTAGCCTTTCCCAGTCAGTCTATGTATTCAGAGGGTAGGGCAACACACTGCACTCTTCCTTGGGAAAGCTAGATGTCCGCAGCGCTCCCACAGCTCCAGGAATTGTGTTCTCTCACGTCCTACATGCTATGGAAGTCTGCCTCATTGCCCTCATTGGAGCTACACTAAGAAACACAATCTGCTTCGCCTTCCTCTAGGAACTCTTACCCAAGGACCCCATACCTAGAGGAGAAAGGAGGCTTGCATTCCTACTGGAACCAAAGCACAGTTTTTCCTGCTACACGGCAGGATTTTAGAATAGGCTTAGGCCCGATAGCATACATAGAACGTTCCAAGGATGAGGGAGTTTGATACATGCAGAACACCCTGTGAAGAAAAGTTGATTCAGCAAAGGACCTTGGCGTAGCTAGAGTCTCTTTTGACTTGTGAGAAATCAGAAGGTGTTAGGCTGCATGTTCACCGGAAAAGAATACCTGATGGCACAAACCTTGCTTTCCCAGTTGAAAAGCTCTATCCACGCTGCACAGAAGATACCTAAATAACACTGTTTTTGACTGGCGTCTAGTCACTGTAGGGAGCCATCTGGAAAGCAAAGGCGTTTTCTCTAAGGAAACACGGTGCTTCCATAGCGTGTGGGGGAGCTCCTCCTGTCATGCTCTAGAGCTACAGGGAAACTTGCCGTGAGTACTTGCCTCAAGCTAAGGCCTGAAAAGCCCTGCTGAAGCGAAAGCGCTTAGCAGGTTCCATTAGGTCGTATTCGCAGTTCTGCTCTACTTTAAGGTTTCTTCACTTTTCCTGACACCAGGCACCCTCGTGTAGGCACCCTTTTTCTTGCAAATACAGTGAGTACCAGCAGTCTCCTTTGCCCTTCCAGGAAACATCCAGACATAAAAGCCTTTCCCAGGAACTCTACGTATTCAGAGTGTAGGGCAACTCGCTGCACCCTTCCTTAGGAAGCTAGGTGGACTCAGCTCTTCAACAGCTCCAGGGATTCTGTTCTCGCACGTCCTACATGCCATGGAAGTCTGCCTCATTGCCCTCATTGGAGCTACACTAAGAAACACAATCTGCTTCGCCGTCCTCTAGGAACTCTTACCCAAGGACCCCATACCTACAGGAGAAAGGAAGCTTGCATTCCTACTGCAACCAAAGCACAGTTTTTCCTGGTACACTGCAGGGCTTTAAAATAGGCTTAGGCCTGATAGCATACATAGAACTTTCCAAGGATGAGGGCGTTCGATACATGCAGAACACCCCGTGAAGGAAAGTTGATTCAGCAAGGGACAAGGGTGTAGCTAGAGTCTCTTTTGACTTGTTAGAAATCAGAAGGGTTTCGGCTGCATGTTCAGCGGAATAGAAGACCTGATGGCACAAGCCTTGCTGTCCCATTTTAAATCTCTATCCATGCTAGCCTGAAGATCCCTAAATAACACTTTTTCGACTGGCCTCTATTCTCTGTAGGCAGCCCTCTGGAAAGAAAAGGAGTTTTCTCTAAGGAAACACGGTGCTTCCATAGCATGTGTGGGAGCTCCTTCTGTCATGCTCTAGAGCTACAGGGAAACTTGACGTGAGTACTTGCCTCAAGCTAAGGCCTGTAAAGCCCTGCTGAAATGAAAGCGCTTAGCAGTTTCCATTCGGTCGTATTCGCAGTTCTGCTTTACTTTAACGTTTCTTCACTTTTCTAGACACGTAGCACCCTGTGTAGGCACCCTTTTGCCTACAAATACAGTGAGTACCAGCAGGCTCCTCTGCCCTTCTAAGAAACATCCAGGCCTAGTAGCCTTTCCCAGTCAGTCTATGTATTCAGAGGGTAGGGCAACACACTGCACTCTTCCTTGGGAAAGCTAGATGTCCGCAGCGCTCCCACAGCTCCAGGAATTGTGTTCTCTCACGTCCTACATGCTATGGAAGTCTGCCTCATTGCCCTCATTGGAGCTGCACTAAGAAACACAATCTGCTTCGCCTTCCTCTAGGAACTCTTACCCAAGGACCCCATACCTACAGGAGAAAGGAGGCTTGCATTCCTACTGGAACCAAAGCACAGTTTTTCCTGCTACACTGCAGGATTTTAGAATAGGCTTAGGCCCGATAGCATACATAGAACGTTCCAAGGATGAGGGAGTTTGATACATGCAGAACACCCTGTGAAGAAAAGTTGATTCAGCAAAGGACCTTGGTGTAGCTAGAGTCTCTTTTGACTTGTGAGAAATCAGAAGGTGTTAGGCTGCATGTTCACCGGAAAAGAATACCTTATGGCATAAACCTTGCTTTCCCAGTTGAAAAGCTCTATCCACGTTGCACTGAATATACCTAAAAAACACTGTTTTTGACTGGCGTCTAGTCACTGTAGGGAGCCATCTGGAAAGCAAAGGCGTTTTCTCTAAGGAAACACGGTGCTTCCATAGCGTGTGGGGGAGCTCCACCTGTCATGCTCTAGAGCTACAGGGAAACTTGCCCTGAGTACTTGCCTCAAGCTAAGGCCTGAAAAGCCCTGCTGAAGCGAAAGCGCTTAGCAGGTTCCATTAGGTCGTATTCGCAGTTCTGCTCTACTTTAAGGTTTCTTCACTTTTCCTGACACCAGGCACCCTCGCGTAGGCACCCTTTTTCTTGCAAATACAGTGAGTACCAGCAGTCTCCTTTGCCCTTCCAGGAAACATCCAGACATAAAAGCCTTTCCCAGTAACTCTACGTATTCAGAGTGTAGGGCAACTCGCTGCACCCTTCCTTAGGAAGCTAGGTGGACTCAGCTCTTCAACAGCTCCAGGGATTCTCTTCTCGCACGTCCTACATGCCTTGGAAGTCTGCCTCATTGCCCTCATTGGAGCTACACTAAGAAACACAATCTGCTTCGCCGTCCTCTAGGAACTCTTACCCAAGGACCCCATACCTACAGGAGAAAGGAGGCTTGCATTCCTACTGCAACCAAAGCACAGTTTTTCCTGGTACACTGCAGGGCTTTAAAATAGGCTTAGGCCTGATAGCATACATAGAACTTTCCAAGGATGAGGGCGTACGATACATGCAGAACACCCCGTGAAGGAAAGTTGATTCAGCAAGGGACAAGGGTGTAGCTAGAGTCTCTTTTGACTTGTTAGAAATCAGAAGGGTTTCGGCTGCATGTTCAGCGGAATAGAAGACCTGATGGCACAAGCCTTGCTTTCCCATTTTAAATCTCTATCCATGCTAGCCTGAAGATCCCTAAATAACACTTTTTCGACTGGCCTCTATTCTCTGTAGGCAGCCCTCTGGAAAGAAAAGGAGTTTTCTCTAAGGAAACACGGTGCTTCCATAGCGTGTGGGGGAGCTCCTCCTGTCATGCTCTAGAGCTACAGGGAAACTTGACGTGAGTACTTGCCTCAAGCTAAGGCCTGTAAAGCCCTGCTGAAACGAAAGCGATTAGCAGTTTCCATTCGGTCGTATTCACAGTTCTGCTTTACTTTAACGTTTCTTCACTTTTCTAGACACGTAGCACCCTGTGTAGGCACCCTTTTGCCTACAAATACAGTGAGTACCAGCAGGCTCCTCTGCCCTTCTAAGAAACATCCAGGCCTAGTAGCCTTTCCCAGTCAGTCTATGTATTCAGAGGGTAGGGCAACACACTGCACTCTTCCTTGGGAAAGCTAGATGTCCGCAGCCCTCCCACAGCTCCAGGAATTGTGTTCTCTCACGTCCTACATGCTATGGAAGTCTGCCTCATTGCCCTCATTGGAGCTACACTAAGAAACACAATCTGCTTCACCTTCCTGTAGGAACTCTTACCCAAGGACCCCATACCTACAGGAGAAAGGAGGCTTGCATTCCTACTGGAACCAAAGCACAGTTTTTCCTGCTACACTGCAGGATTTTAGATTAGGCTTAGGCCCGATAGCATACATAGAACGTTCCAAGGATGAGGGAGTTTGATACATGCAGAACACCCTGTGAAGAAAAGTTGATTCAGCAAAGGACCTTGGTGTAGCTAGAGTCTCTTTTGACTTGTGAGAAATCAGAAGGTGTTAGGCTGCATGTTCACCGGAAAAGAATACCTGATGGCACAAACCTTGCTTTCCCAATTGAAAAGCTCTATCCACGTTGCACTGAAGATACCTAAAAAACACTGTTTTTGACTGGCGTCTAGTCACTGTAGGGAGCCCTCTGGAAAGCAAAGGCGTTTTCTCTAAGGAAACACGGTGCTTCCATAGCGTGTGGGGGAGCTCCTCCTGTCATGGTCTAGAGCTACAGGGAAACTTGCCGTGAGTACTTGCCTCAAGCTAAGGCCTGAAAAGCCCTGCTGAAGCGAAAGCGCTTAGCAGGTTCCATTAGGTCGTATTCGCAGTTCTGCTCTACTTTAAGGTTTCTTCACTTTTCCTGACACCAGGCACCCTCGCGTAGGCACCCTTTTTCTTGCAAATACAGTGAGTACCAGCAGTCTCCTTTGCCCTTCCAGGAAACATCCAGACATAAAAGCCTTTCCCAGTAACTCTATGTATTCAGAGTGTAGGGCAACTCGCTGCACCCTTCCTTAGGAAGCTAGGTGGACTCAGCTCCTCAACAGCACCAGGGATTCTCTTCTCGCACGTCCTACATGCCTTGGAAGTCTGCCTCATTGCCCTCATTGGAGCTACACTAAGAAACACAATCTGCTTCGCCGTCCTCTAGGAACTCTTACCCAAGGACCCCATACCTACAGGAGAAAGGAGGCTTGCATTCCTACTGCAACCAAAGCACAGTTTTTCCTGGTACACTGCAGGACTTTAAAATAGGCTTAGGCCTGATAGCATACATAGAACTTTCCAAGGATGAGGGCGTTCGATACATGCAGAACACCCCGTGAAGGAAAGTTGATTCAGCAAGGGACAAGGGTGTAGCTAGAGTCTCTTTTGACTTGTTAGAAATCAGAAGGGTTTCGGCTGCATGTTCAGCGGAATAGAAGACCTGATGGCACAAGCCTTGCTTTCCCATTTTAAATCTCTATCCATGCTAGCCTGAAGATCCCTAAATAACACTTTTTCGACTGGCCTCTATTCTCTGTAGGCAGCCCTCTGGAAAGAAAAGGAGTTTTCTCTAAGGAAACACGGTGCTTCCATAGCATGTGTGGGAGCTCCTCCTGTCATGCTCTAGAGCTACAGGGAAACTTGACGTGAGTACTTGCCTCAAGCTAAGGCCTGTAAAGCCCTGCTGAAACGAAAGCGCTTAGCAGTTTCCATTAGGTCGTATTCGCAGTTCTGCTTTACTTTAACGTTTCTTCACTTTTCTAGACACGTAGCACCCTGTGTAGGCACCCTTTTGCCTACAAATACAGTGAGTACCAGCAGGCTCCTCTGCCCTTCTAAGAAACATCCAGGCCTAGTAGCCTTTCCCAGTCAGTCTATGTATTCAGAGGGTAGGGCAACACACTGCACTCTTCCTTGGGAAAGCTAGATGTCCGCAGCGCTCCCACAGCTCCAGGAATTGTGTTCTCTCACGTCCTACATGCTATGGAAGTCTGCCTCATTGCCCTCATTGGAGCTACACTAAGAAACACAATCTGCTTCGCCTTCCTCTAGGAACTCTTACCCAAGGACGCCATACCTAGAGGAGAAAGGAGGCTTGCATTCCTACTGGAACCAAAGCACAGTTTTTCCTGCTACACGGCAGGATTTTAGAATAGGCTTAGGCCCGATAGCATACATAGAACGTTCCAAGGATGAGGGAGTTTGATACATGCAGAACACCCTGTGAAGAAAAGTTGATTCAGCAAAGGACCTTGGCGTAGCTAGAGTCTCTTTTGACTTGTGAGAAATCAGAAGGTGTTAGGCTGCATGTTCACCGGAAAAGAATACCTGATGGCACAAACCTTGCTTTCCCAGTTGAAAAGCTCTATCCACGCTGCACAGAAGATACCTAAATAACACTGTTTTTGACTGGCGTCTAGTCACTGTAGGGAGCCATCTGGAAAGCAAAGGCGTTTTCTCTAAGGAAACACGGTGCTTCCATAGCGTGTGGGGGAGCTCCTCCTGTCATGCTCTAGAGCTACAGGGAAACTTGCCGTGAGTACTTGCCTCAAGCTAAGGCCTGAAAAGCCCTGCTGAAGCGAAAGCGCTTAGCAGGTTCCATTAGGTCGTATTCGCAGTTCTGCTCTACTTTAAGGTTTCTTCACTTTTCCTGACACCAGGCACCCTCGTGTAGGCACCCTTTTTCTTGCAAATACAGTGAGTACCAGCAGTCTCCTTTGCCCTTCCAGGAAACATCCAGACATAAAAGCCTTTCCCAGGAACTCTACGTATTCAGAGTGTAGGGCAACTCGCTGCACCCTTCCTTAGGAAGCTAGGTGGACTCAGCTCTTCAACAGCTCCAGGGATTCTGTTCTCGCACGTCCTACATGCCATGGAAGTCTGCCTCATTGCCCTCATTGGAGCTACACTAAGAAACACAATCTGCTTCGCCGTCCTCTAGGAACTCTTACCCAAGGACCCCATACCTACAGGAGAAAGGAAGCTTGCATTCCTACTGCAACCAAAGCACAGTTTTTCCTGGTACACTGCAGGGCTTTAAAATAGGCTTAGGCCTGATAGCATACATAGAACTTTCCAAGGATGAGGGCGTTCGATACATGCAGAACACCCCGTGAAGGAAAGTTGATTCAGCAAGGGACAAGGGTGTAGCTAGAGTCTCTTTTGACTTGTTAGAAATCAGAAGGGTTTCGGCTGCATGTTCAGCGGAATAGAAGACCTGATGGCACAAGCCTTGCTGTCCCATTTTAAATCTCTATCCATGCTAGCCTGAAGATCCCTAAATAACACTTTTTCGACTGGCCTCTATTCTCTGTAGGCAGCCCTCTGGAAAGAAAAGGAGTTTTCTCTAAGGAAACACGGTGCTTCCATAGCATGTGTGGGAGCTCCTTCTGTCATGCTCTAGAGCTACAGGGAAACTTGACGTGAGTACTTGCCTCAAGCTAAGGCCTGTAAAGCCCTGCTGAAATGAAAGCGCTTAGCAGTTTCCATTCGGTCGTATTCGCAGTTCTGCTTTACTTTAACGTTTCTTCACTTTTCTAGACACGTAGCACTCTGTGTAGGCACCCTTTTGCCTACAAATACAGTGAGTACCAGCATGCTCCTCTGCCCTTCTAAGAAACATCCAGGCCTAGTAGCCTTTCCCAGTCAGTCTATGTATTCAGAGGGTAGGGCAACACACTGCACTCTTCCTTGGGAAAGCTAGATGTCCGCAGCGCTCCCACAGCTCCAGGAATTGTGTTCTCTCACGTCCTACATGCTATGGAAGTCTGCCTCATTGCCCTCATTGGAGCTACACTAAGAAACACAATCTGCTTCGCCTTCCTCTAGGAACTCTTACCCAAGGACCCCATACCTACAGGAGAAAGGAGGCTTGCATTCCTACTGGAACCAAAGCACAGTTTTTCCTGCTACACTGCAGGATTTTAGAATAGGCTTAGGCCCGATAGCATACATAGAACGTTCCAAGGATGAGGGAGTTTGATACATGCAGAACACCCTGTGAAGAAAAGTTGATTCAGCAAAGGACCTTGGTGTAGCTAGAGTCTCTTTTGACTTGTGAGAAATCAGAAGGTGTTAGGCTGCATGTTCACCGGAAAAGAATACCTTATGGCATAAACCTTGCTTTCCCAGTTGAAAAGCTCTATCCACGTTGCACTGAATATACCTAAAAAACACTGTTTTTGACTGGCGTCTAGTCACTGTAGGGAGCCATCTGGAAAGCAAAGGCGTTTTCTCTAAGGAAACACGGTGCTTCCATAGCGTGTGGGGGAGCTCCACCTGTCATGCTCTAGAGCTACAGGGAAACTTGCCCTGAGTACTTGCCTCAAGCTAAGGCCTGAAAAGCCCTGCTGAAGCGAAAGCGCTTAGCAGGTTCCATTAGGTCGTATTCGCAGTTCTGCTCTACTTTAAGGTTTCTTCACTTTTCCTGACAACAGGCACCCTCGCGTAGGCACCCTTTTTCTTGCAAATACAGTGAGTACCAGCAGTCTCCTTTGCCCTTCCAGGAAACATCCAGACATAAAAGCCTTTCCCAGTAACTCTACGTATTCAGAGTGTAGGGCAACTCGCTGCACCCTTCCTTAGGAAGCTAGGTGGACTCAGCTCTTCAACAGCTCCAGGGATTCTCTTCTCGCACGTCCTACATGCCTTGGAAGTCTGCCTCATTGCCCTCATTGGAGCTACACTAAGAAACACAATCTGCTTCGCCGTCCTCTAGGAACTCTTACCCAAGGACCCCATACCTACAGGAGAAAGGAGGCTTGCATTCCTACTGCAACCAAAGCACAGTTTTTCCTGGTACACTGCAGGGCTTTAAAATAGGCTTAGGCCTGATAGCATACATAGAACTTTCCAAGGATGAGGGCGTACGATACATGCAGAACACCCCGTGAAGGAAAGTTGATTCAGCAAGGGACAAGGGTGTAGCTAGAGTCTCTTTTGACTTGTTAGAAATCAGAAGGGTTTCGGCTGCATGTTCAGCGGAATAGAAGACCTGATGGCACAAGCCTTGCTTTCCCATTTTAAATCTCTATCCATGCTAGCCTGAAGATCCCTAAATAACACTTTTTCGACTGGCCTCTATTCTCTGTAGGCAGCCCTCTGGAAAGAAAAGGAGTTTTCTCTAAGGAAACACGGTGCTTCCATAGCGTGTGGGGGAGCTCCTCCTGTCATGCTCTAGAGCTACAGGGAAACTTGACGTGAGTACTTGCCTCAAGCTAAGGCCTGTAAAGCCCTGCTGAAACGAAAGCGATTAGCAGTTTCCATTCGGTCGTATTCACAGTTCTGCTTTACTTTAACGTTTCTTCACTTTTCTAGACACGTAGCACCCTGTGTAGGCACCCTTTTGCCTACAAATACAGTGAGTACCAGCAGGCTCCTCTGCCCTTCTAAGAAACATCCAGGCCTAGTAGCCTTTCCCAGTCAGTCTATGTATTCAGAGGGTAGGGCAACACACTGCACTCTTCCTTGGGAAAGCTAGATGTCCGCAGCCCTCCCACAGCTCCAGGAATTGTGTTCTCTCACGTCCTACATGCTATGGAAGTCTGCCTCATTGCCCTCATTGGAGCTACACTAAGAAACACAATCTGCTTCACCTTCCTGTAGGAACTCTTACCCAAGGACCCCATACCTACAGGAGAAAGGAGGCTTGCATTCCTACTGGAACCAAAGCACAGTTTTTCCTGCTACACTGCAGGATTTTAGATTAGGCTTAGGCCCGATAGCATACATAGAACGTTCCAAGGATGAGGGAGTTTGATACATGCAGAACACCCTGTGAAGAAAAGTTGATTCAGCAAAGGACCTTGGTGTAGCTAGAGTCTCTTTTGACTTGTGAGAAATCAGAAGGTGTTAGGCTGCATGTTCACCGGAAAAGAATACCTGATGGCACAAACCTTGCTTTCCCAATTGAAAAGCTCTATCCACGTTGCACTGAAGATACCTAAAAAACACTGTTTTTGACTGGCGTCTAGTCACTGTAGGGAGCCCTCTGGAAAGCAAAGGCGTTTTCTCTAAGGAAACACGGTGCTTCCATAGCGTGTGGGGGAGCTCCTCCTGTCATGGTCTAGAGCTACAGGGAAACTTGCCGTGAGTACTTGCCTCAAGCTAAGGCCTGAAAAGCCCTGCTGAAGCGAAAGCGCTTAGCAGGTTCCATTAGGTCGTATTCGCAGTTCTGCTCTACTTTAAGGTTTCTTCACTTTTCCTGACACCAGGCACCCTCGCGTAGGCACCCTTTTTCTTGCAAATACAGTGAGTACCAGCAGTCTCCTTTGCCCTTCCAGGAAACATCCAGACATAAAAGCCTTTCCCAGTAACTCTATGTATTCAGAGTGTAGGGCAACTCGCTGCACCCTTCCTTAGGAAGCTAGGTGGACTCAGCTCCTCAACAGCACCAGGGATTCTCTTCTCGCACGTCCTACATGCCTTGGAAGTCTGCCTCATTGCCCTCATTGGAGCTACACTAAGAAACACAATCTGCTTCGCCGTCCTCTAGGAACTCTTACCCAAGGACCCCATACCTACAGGAGAAAGGAGGCTTGCATTCCTACTGCAACCAAAGCACAGTTTTTCCTGGTACACTGCAGGACTTTAAAATAGGCTTAGGCCTGATAGCATACATAGAACTTTCCAAGGATGAGGGCGTTCGATACATGCAGAACACCCCGTGAAGGAAAGTTGATTCAGCAAGGGACAAGGGTGTAGCTAGAGTCTCTTTTGACTTGTTAGAAATCAGAAGGGTTTCGGCTGCATGTTCAGCGGAATAGAAGACCTGATGGCACAAGCCTTGCTTTCCCATTTTAAATCTCTATCCATGCTAGCCTGAAGATCCCTAAATAACACTTTTTCGACTGGCCTCTATTCTCTGTAGGCAGCCCTCTGGAAAGAAAAGGAGTTTTCTCTAAGGAAACACGGTGCTTCCATAGCATGTGTGGGAGCTCCTCCTGTCATGCTCTAGAGCTACAGGGAAACTTGACGTGAGTACTTGCCTCAAGCTAAGGCCTGTAAAGCCCTGCTGAAACGAAAGCGCTTAGCAGTTTCCATTAGGTCGTATTCGCAGTTCTGCTTTACTTTAACGTTTCTTCACTTTTCTAGACACGTAGCACCCTGTGTAGGCACCCTTTTGCCTACAAATACAGTGAGTACCAGCAGGCTCCTCTGCCCTTCTAAGAAACATCCAGGCCTAGTAGCCTTTCCCAGTCAGTCTATGTATTCAGAGGGTAGGGCAACACACTGCACTCTTCCTTGGGAAAGCTAGATGTCCGCAGCGCTCCCACAGCTCCAGGAATTGTGTTCTCTCACGTCCTACATGCTATGGAAGTCTGCCTCATTGCCCTCATTGGAGCTACACTAAGAAACACAATCTGCTTCGCCTTCCTCTAGGAACTCTTACCCAAGGACGCCATACCTAGAGGAGAAAGGAGGCTTGCATTCCTACTGGAACCAAAGCACAGTTTTTCCTGCTACACGGCAGGATTTTAGAATAGGCTTAGGCCCGATAGCATACATAGAACGTTCCAAGGATGAGGGAGTTTGATACATGCAGAACACCCTGTGAAGAAAAGTTGATTCAGCAAAGGACCTTGGCGTAGCTAGAGTCTCTTTTGACTTGTGAGAAATCAGAAGGTGTTAGGCTGCATGTTCACCGGAAAAGAATACCTGATGGCACAAACCTTGCTTTCCCAGTTGAAAAGCTCTATCCACGCTGCACAGAAGATACCTAAATAACACTGTTTTTGACTGGCGTCTAGTCACTGTAGGGAGCCATCTGGAAAGCAAAGGCGTTTTCTCTAAGGAAACACGGTGCTTCCATAGCGTGTGGGGGAGCTCCTCCTGTCATGCTCTAGAGCTACAGGGAAACTTGCCGTGAGTACTTGCCTCAAGCTAAGGCCTGAAAAGCCCTGCTGAAGCGAAAGCGCTTAGCAGGTTCCATTAGGTCGTATTCGCAGTTCTGCTCTACTTTAAGGTTTCTTCACTTTTCCTGACACCAGGCACCCTCGTGTAGGCACCCTTTTTCTTGCAAATACAGTGAGTACCAGCAGTCTCCTTTGCCCTTCCAGGAAACATCCAGACATAAAAGCCTTTCCCAGGAACTCTACGTATTCAGAGTGTAGGGCAACTCGCTGCACCCTTCCTTAGGAAGCTAGGTGGACTCAGCTCTTCAACAGCTCCAGGGATTCTGTTCTCGCACGTCCTACATGCCATGGAAGTCTGCCTCATTGCCCTCATTGGAGCTACACTAAGAAACACAATCTGCTTCGCCGTCCTCTAGGAACTCTTACCCAAGGACCCCATACCTACAGGAGAAAGGAAGCTTGCATTCCTACTGCAACCAAAGCACAGTTTTTCCTGGTACACTGCAGGGCTTTAAAATAGGCTTAGGCCTGATAGCATACATAGAACTTTCCAAGGATGAGGGCGTTCGATACATGCAGAACACCCCGTGAAGGAAAGTTGATTCAGCAAGGGACAAGGGTGTAGCTAGAGTCTCTTTTGACTTGTTAGAAATCAGAAGGGTTTCGGCTGCATGTTCAGCGGAATAGAAGACCTGATGGCACAAGCCTTGCTGTCCCATTTTAAATCTCTATCCATGCTAGCCTGAAGATCCCTAAATAACACTTTTTCGACTGGCCTCTATTCTCTGTAGGCAGCCCTCTGGAAAGAAAAGGAGTTTTCTCTAAGGAAACACGGTGCTTCCATAGCATGTGTGGGAGCTCCTTCTGTCATGCTCTAGAGCTACAGGGAAACTTGACGTGAGTACTTGCCTCAAGCTAAGGCCTGTAAAGCCCTGCTGAAATGAAAGCGCTTAGCAGTTTCCATTCGGTCGTATTCGCAGTTCTGCTTTACTTTAACGTTTCTTCACTTTTCTAGACACGTAGCACTCTGTGTAGGCACCCTTTTGCCTACAAATACAGTGAGTACCAGCATGCTCCTCTGCCCTTCTAAGAAACATCCAGGCCTAGTAGCCTTTCCCAGTCAGTCTATGTATTCAGAGGGTAGGGCAACACACTGCACTCTTCCTTGGGAAAGCTAGATGTCCGCAGCGCTCCCACAGCTCCAGGAATTGTGTTCTCTCACGTCCTACATGCTATGGAAGTCTGCCTCATTGCCCTCATTGGAGCTACACTAAGAAACACAATCTTCTTCGCCTTCCTCTAGGAACTCTTACCCAAGGACCCCATACCTACAGGAGAAAGGAGGCTTGCATTCCTACTGGAACCAAAGCACAGTTTTTCCTGCTACACTGCAGGATTTTAGAATAGGCTTAGGCCCGATAGCATACATAGAACGTTCCAAGGATGAGGGAGTTTGATACATGCAGAACACCCTGTGAAGAAAAGTTGATTCAGCAAAGGACCTTGGTGTAGCTAGAGTCTCTTTTGACTTGTGAGAAATCAGAAGGTGTTAGGCTGCATGTTCACCGGAAAAGAATACCTGATGGCATAAACCTTGCTTTCCCAGTTGAAAAGCTCTATCCACGTTGCACTGAAGATACCTAAAAAACACTGTTTTTGACTGGCGTCTAGTCACTGTAGGGAGCCATCTGGAAAGCAAAGGCGTTTTCTCTAAGGAAACACGGTGCTTCCATAGCGTGTGGGGGAGCTCCACCTGTCATGCTCTAGAGCTACAGGGAAACTTGCCCTGAGTACTTGCCTCAAGCTAAGGCCTGAAAAGCCCTGCTGAAGCGAAAGCGCTTAGCAGGTTCCATTAGGTCGTATTCGCAGTTCTGCTCTACTTTAAGGTTTCTTCACTTTTCCTGACACCAGGCACCCTCGCGTAGGCACCCTTTTTCTTGCAAATACAGTGAGTACCAGCAGTCTCCTTTGCCCTTCCAGGAAACATCCAGACATAAAAGCCTTTCCCAGTAACTCTACGTATTCAGAGTGTAGGGCAACTCGCTGCACCCTTCCTTAGGAAGCTAGGTGGACTCAGCTCTTCAACAGCACCAGGGATTCTCTTCTCGCACGTCCTACATGCCTTGGAAGTCTGCCTCATTGCCCTCATTGGAGCTACACTAAGAAACACAATCTGCTTCGCCGTCCTCTAGGAACTCTTACCCAAGGACCCCATACCTACAGGAGAAAGGAAGCTTGCATTCCTACTGCAACCAAAGCACAGTTTTTCCTGGTACACTGCAGGGCTTTAAAATAGGCTTAGGCCTGATAGCATACATAGAACTTTCCAAGGATGAGGGCGTTCGATACATGCAGAACACCCCGTGAAGGAAAGTTGATTCAGCAAGGGACAAGGGTGTAGCTAGAGTCTCTTTTGACTTGTTAGAAATCAGAAGGGTTTTGGCTGCATGTTCAGCGGAATAGAAGACCTGATGGCACAAGCCTTGCTTTCCCATTTTAAATCTCTATCCATGCTAGCCTGAAGATCCCTAAATAACACTTTTTCGACTGGCCTCTATTCTCTGTAGGCAGCCCTCTGGAAAGAAAAGGAGTTTTCTCTAAGGAAACACGGTGCTTCCATAGCGTATGGGGGAGCTCCTCCTGTCATGCTCTAGAGCTACAGGGAAACTTGACGTGAGTACTTGCCTCAAGCTAAGGCCTGTAAAGCCCTGCTGAAACGAAAGCGATTAGCAGTTTCCATTCGGTCGTATTCGCAGTTCTGCTTTACTTTAACGTTTCTTCACTTTTCTAGACACGTAGCACCCTGTGTAGGCACCCTTTTGCCTACAAATACAGTGAGTACCAGCAGGCTCCTCTGCCCTTCTAAGAAACATCCAGGCCTAGTAGCCTTTCCCAGTCAGTCTATGTATTCAGAGGTTAGGGCAACACACTGCACTCTTCCTTGGGAAAGCTAGATGTCCGCAGCGCTCCCACAGCTCCAGGAATTGTGTTCTCTCACGTCCTACATGCTATGGAAGTCTGCCTCATTGCCCTCATTGGAGCTACACTAAGAAACACAATCTGCTTCGCCTTCCTGTAGGAACTCTTACCCAACGACCCCATACCTACAGGAGAAAGGAGGCTTGCATTCCTACTGGAACCAAAGCACAGTTTTTCCTGCTACACTGCAGGATTTTAGAATAGGCTTAGGCCCGATAGCATACATAGAACGTTCCAAGGATGAGGGAGTTTGATACATGCAGAACACCCTGTGAAGAGAAGTTGATTCAGCAAAGGACCTTGGTGTAGCTAGAGTCTCTTTTGACTTGTGAGAAATCAGAAGGTGTTAGGCTGCATGTTCACCGGAAAAGAATACCTGATGGCACAAACCTTGCTTTCCCAGTTGAAAAGCTCTATCCACGTTGCACTGAAGATACCTAAAAAACACTGTTTTTGACTGGCGTCTAGTCACTGTAGGGAGCCCTCTGGAAAGCAAAGGCGTTTTCTCTAAGGAAACACGGTGCTTCCATAGCGTGTGGGGGAGCTCCTCCTGTCATGGTCTAGAGCTACAGGGAAACTTGACGTGAGTACTTGCCTCAAGCTAAGGCCTGAAAAGCCCTGCCGAAGCGAAAGCGCTTAGCAGGTTCCATTAGGTCGTATTCGCAGTTCTGCTCTACTTTAAGGTTTCTTCACTTTTCCTGACACCAGGCACCCTCGCGTATGCACCCTTTTTCTTGCAAATACAGTGAGTACCAGCAGTCTCCTTTGCCCTTCCAGGAAACATCCAGACATAAAAGCCTTTCCCAGTAACTCTACGTATTCAGAGTGTAGGGCAACTCGCTGCACCCTTCCTTAGGAAGCTAGGTGGACTCAGCTCTTCAACAGCTCCAGGGATTCTCTTCTCGCACGTCCTACATTCCTTGGAAGTCTGCCTCATTGCCCTCATTGGAGCTACACTAAGAAACACAATCTGCTTCGCCGTCCTCTAGGAACTCTTACCCAAGGACCCCATACCTACAGGAGAAAGGAGGCTTGCATTCCTCCTGCAACCAAAGCACAGTTTTTCCTGGTACACTGCAGGGCTTTAAAATAGGCTTAGGCCTGATAGCATACATAGAACTTTCCAAGGATGAGGGCGTTCGATACATGCAGAACACCCCGTGAAGGAAAGTTGATTCAGCAAGGGACAAGGGTGTAGCTAGAGTCTCTTTTGACTTGTTAGAAATCAGAAGGGTTTCGGCTGCATGTTCAGCGGAATAGAAGACCTGATGGCACAAGCCTTGCTTTCCCATTTTAAATCTCTATCCATGCTAGCCTGAAGATCCCTAAATAACACTTTTTCGACTGGCCTCTATTCTCTGTAGGCAGCCCTCTGGAAAGAAAAGGAGTTTTCTCTAAGGAAACACGGTGCTTCCATAGCATGTGTGGGAGCTCCTCCTGTCATGCTCTAGAGCTACAGGGAAACTTGACGTGAGTACTTGCCTCAAGCTAAGGCCTGTAAAGCCCTGCTGAAACGAAAGCGCTTAGCAGTTTCCATTCGGTCGTATTCGCAGTTCTGCTTTACTTTAACGTTTCTTCACTTTTCTAGACACGTAGCACCCTGTGTAGGCACCCTTTTGCCTACAAATACAGTGAGTACCAGCAGGCTCCTCTGCCCTTCTAAGAAACATCCAGGCCTAGTAGCCTTTCCCAGTCAGTCTATGTATTCAGAGGGTAGGGCAACACACTGCACTCTTCCTTGGGAAAGCTAGATGTCCGCAGCGCTCCCACAGCTCCAGGAATTGTGTTCTCTCACGTCCTACATGCTATGGAAGTCTGCCTCATTGCCCTCATTGGAGCTACACTAAGAAACACAATCTGCTTCGCCTTCCTCTAGGAACTCTTACCCAAGGACCCCATACCTACAGGAGAAAGGAGGCTTGCATTCCTACTGGAACCAAAGCACAGTTTTTCCTGCTACACTGCAGGATTTTAGAATAGGCTTAGGCCCGATAGCATACATAGAACGTTCCAAGGATGAGGGAGTTTGATACATGCAGAACACCCTGTGAAGAAAAGTTGATTCAGCAAAGGACCTTGGCGTAGCTAGAGTCTCTTTTGACTTGTGAGAAATCAGAAGGTGTTAGGCTGCATGTTCACCGGAAAAGAATACCTGATGGCACAAACCTTGCTTTCCCAGTTGAAAAGGTCTATCCACGCTGCACAGAAGATACCTAAATAACACTGTTTTTGACTGGCGTCTAGTCACTGTAGGGAGCCATCTGGAAAGCAAAGGCGTTTTCTCTAAGGAAACACGGTGCTTCCATAGCGTGTGGGGGAGCTCCTCCTGTCATGCACTAGAGCTACAGGGAAACTTGCCCTGAGTACTTGCCTCAAGCTAAGGCCTGAAAAGCCCTGCTGAAGCGAAAGCGCTTAGCAGGTTCCATTAGGTCGTATTCGCAGTTCTGCTCTACTTTAAGGTTTCTTCACTTTTCCTGACACCAGGCACCCTCGTGTAGGCACCCTTTTTCTTGCAAATACAGTGAGTACCAGCAGTCTCCTTTGCCCTTCCAGGAAACATCCAGACATAAAAGCCTTTCCCAGTAACTCTACGTATTCAGAGTTTAGGGCAACTCGCTGCACCCTTCCTTAGGAAGCTAGGTGGACTCAGCTCTTCAACAGCTCCAGGGATTCTCTTCTCGCACGTCCTACATGCCATGGAAGTCTGCCTCATTGCCCTCATTGGAGCTACACTAAGAAACACAATCTGCTTCGCCGTCCTCTAGGAACTCTTACCCAAGGACCCCATACCTACAGGAGAAAGGAGGCTTGCATTCCTACTGCAACCAAAGCACAGTTTTTCCTGGTACACTGCAGGGCTTTAAAATAGGCTTAGGCCTGATAGCATACATAGAACTTTCCAAGGATGAGGGCGTTCGATACATGCAGAACACCCCGTGAAGGAAAGTTGATTCAGCAAGGGACAAGGGTGTAGCTAGAGTCTCTTTTGACTTGTTAGAAATCAGAAGGGTTTCGGCTGCATGTTCAGCGGAATAGAAGACCTGATGGCACAAGCCTTGCTTTCCCATTTTAAATCTCTATCCATGCTAGCCTGAAGATCCCTAAATAACACTTTTTCGACTGGCCTCTATTCTCTGTAGGCAGCCCTCTGGAAAGAAAAGGAGTTTTCTCTAAGGAAACACGGTGCTTCCATAGCATGTGTGGGAGCTCCTCCTGTCATGCTCTAGAGCTACAGGGAAACTTGACGTGAGTACTTGCCTCAAGCTAAGGCCTGTAAAGCCCTGCTGAAACGAAAGCGCTTAGCAGTTTCCATTCGGTCGTATTCGCAGTTCTGCTTTACTTTAACGTTTCTTCACTTTTCTAGACACGTAGCACCCTGTGTAGGCACCCTTTTGCCTCCAAATACAGTGAGTACCAGCAGGCTCCTCTGCCCTTCTAAGAAACATCCAGGCCTAGTAGCCTTTCCCAGTCAGTCTATGTATTCAGAGGGTAGGGCAACACACTGCACTCTTCCTTGGGAAAGCTAGATGTCCGCAGCGCTCCCACAGCTCCAGGAATTGTGTTCTCTCACGTCCTACATGCTATGGAAGTCTGCCTCATTGCCCTCATTGGAGCTACACTAAGAAACACAATCTGCTTTGCCTTCCTCTAGGAACTCTTAACCAAGGACCCCATACCTACAGGAGAAAGGAGGCTTGCCTTCCTACTGGAACCAAAGCACAGTTTTTCCTGCTACACTGCAGGATTTTAGAATAGGCTTAGGCCCGATAGCATACATAGAACGTTCCAAGGATGAGGGAGTTTGATACATGCAGAACACCCTGTGAAGAAAAGTTGATTCAGCAAAGGACCTTGGCGTAGCTAGAGTCTCTTTTGACTTGTGAGAAATCAGAAGGTGTTAGGCTGCATGTTCACCGGAAAAGAATACCTGATGGCGCAAACCTTGCTTTCCCAGTTGAAAAGCTCTATCCACGCTGCACAGAAGATACCTAAATAACACTGTTTTTGACTGGCGTCTAGTCACTGTAGGGAGCCCTCTGGAAAGCAAAGGCGTTTTCTCTAAGGAAACACGGTGCTTCCATAGCGTGTGGGGGAGCTCCTCCTGTCATGCTCTAGAGCTACAGGGAAACTTGCCGTGAGTACTTGCCTCAAGCTAAGGCCTGAAAAGCCCTGCTGAAGCGAAATCGCTTAGCAGGTTCCATTAGGTCGTATTCGCAGTTCTGCTCTACTTTCAGGTTTCTTCACTTTTCCTGACACCAGGCACCCTCGTGTAGGCACCCTTTTTCTTGCAAATACAGTGAGTACCAGCAGTCTCTTTTGCCCTTCCAGGAAACATCCAGACATAAAAGCCTTTCCCAGTAACTCTACGTATTCAGAGTGTAGGGCAACTCGCTGCACCCTTCCTTAGGAAGCTAGGTGGACTCAGCTCTTCAACAGCTCCAGGGATTCTGTTCTCGCACGTCCTACATGCCATGGAAGTCTGCCTCATTGCCCTCATTGGAGCTACACTAAGAAACACAATCTGCTTCGCCGTCCTCTAGGAACTCTTACCCAAGGACCCCATACCTACAGGAGAAAGGAAGCTTGCATTCCTACTGCAACCAAAGCACAGTTTTTCCTGGTACACTGCAGGGCTTTAAAATAGGCTTAGGCCTGATAGCATACATAGAACTTTCCAAGGATGAGGGCGTTCGATACATGCAGAACACCCCGTGAAGGAAAGTTGATTCAGCAAGGGACAAGGGTGTAGCTAGAGTCTCTTTTGACTTGTTAGAAATCAGAAGGGTTTCGGCTGCATGTTCAGCGGAATAGAAGACCTGATGGCACAAGCCTTGCTTTCCCATTTTAAATCTCTATCCATGCTAGCCTGAAGATCCCTAAATAACACTTTTTCGACTGGCCTCTATTCTCTGTACGCAGCCCTCTGGAAAGAAAAGGAGTTTTCTCTAAGGAAACACGGTGCTTCCATAGCATGTGTGGGAGCTCCTCCTGTCATGCTCTAGAGCTACGGGGAAACTTGACGTGAGTACTTGCCTCAAGCTAAGGCCTGTAAAGCCCTGCTGAAACGAAAGCGCTTAGCAGTTTCCATTCGGTCGTATTCGCAGTTCTGCTTTACTTTAACGTTTCTTCACTTTTCTAGACACGTAGCACCCTGTGTAGGCACCCTTTTGCCTCCAAATACAGTGAGTACCAGCAGGCTCCTCTGCCCTTCTAAGAAACATCCAGGCCTAGTAGCCTTTCCCAGTCAGTCTATGTATTCAGAGGGTAGGGCAACACACTGCACTCTTCCTTGGGAAAGCTAGATGTCCGCAGCGCTCCCACAGCTCCAGGAATTGTGTTCTCTCACGTCCTACATGCTATGGAAGTCTGCCTCATTGCCCTCATTGGAGCTACACTAAGAAACACAATCTGCTTCGCCTTCCTCTAGGAACTCTTACCCAAGGACCCCATACCTGCAGGATAAAGAGGCTTGCATTCCTACTGGAACCAAAGCACAGTTTTTCCTGCTACACTGCAGGATTTTAGAATAGGCTTAGGCCCGATAGCATACATAGAACGTTCCAAGGATGAGGGAGTTTGATACATGCAGAACACCCTGTGAAGAAAAGTTGATTCAGCAAAGGACCTTGGCGTAGCTAGAGTCTCTTTTGACTTGTGAGAAATCAGAAGGTGTTAGGCTGCATGTTCACCGGAAAAGAATACCTGATGGCGCAAACCTTGCTTTCCCAGTTGAAAAGCTCTATCCACGCTGCACAGAAGATACCTAAATAACACTGTTTTTGACTGGCGTCTAGTCACTGTAGGGAGCCCTCTGGAAAGCAAAGGCGTTTTCTCTAAGGAAACACGGTGCTTCCATAGCGTGTGGGGGAGCTCCTCCTGTCATGCTCTAGAGCTACAGGGAAACTTGCCGTGAGTACTTGCCTCAAGCTAAGGCCTGAAAAGCCCTGCTGAAGCGAAATCGCTTAGCAGGTTCCATTAGGTCGTATTCGCAGTTCTGCTCTACTTTAAGGTTTCTTCACTTTTCCTGACACCAGGCACCCTCGTGTAGGCACCCTTTTTCTTGCAAATACAGTGAGTACCAGCAGTCTCCTTTGCCCTTCCAGGAAACATCCAGACATAAAAGCCTTTCCCAGGAACTCTACGTATTCAGAGTGTAGGGCAACTCGCTGCACCCTTCCTTAGGAAGCTAGGTGGACTCAGCTCTTCAACAGCTCCAGGGATTCTGTTCTCGCACGTCCTACATGCCATGGAAGTCTGCCTCATTGCCCTCATTGGAGCTACACTAAGAAACACAATCTGCTTCGCCGTCCTCTAGGAACTCTTACCCAAGGACCCCATACCTACAGGAGAAAGGAAGCTTGCATTCCTACTGCAACCAAAGCACACTTTTTCCTGGTACACTGCAGGGCTTTAAAATAGGCTTAGGCCTGATAGCATACATAGAACTTTCCAAGGATGAGGGCGTTCGATACATGCAGAACACCCCGTGAAGGAAAGTTGATTCAGCAAGGGACAAGGGTGTAGCTAGAGTCTCTTTTGACTTGTTAGAAATCAGAAGGGTTTCGGCTGCATGTTCAGCGGAATAGAAGACCTGATGGCACAAGCCTTGCTTTCCCATTTTAAATCCCTATCCATGCTAGCCTGAAGATCCCTAAATAACACTTTTTCGACTGGCCTCTATTCTCTGTAGGCAGCCCTCTGGAAAGAAAAGGAGTTTTCTCTAAGGAAACACGGTGCTTCCATAGCATGTGTGGGAGCTCCTCCTGTCATGCTCTAGAGCTACGGGGAAACTTGACGTGAGTACTTGCCTCAAGCTAAGGCCTGTAAAGCCCTGCTGAAACGAAAGCGCTTAGCAGTTTCCATTCGGTCGTATTCGCAGTTCTGCTTTACTTTAACGTTTCTTCACTTTTCTAGACACGTAGCACCCTGTGTAGGCACCCTTTTGCCTCCAAATACAGTGAGTACCAGCAGGCTCCTCTGCCCTTCTAAGAAACATCCAGGCCTAGTAGCCTTTCCCAGTCAGTCTATGTATTCAGAGGGTAGGGCAACACACTGCACTCTTCCTTGGGAAAGCTAGATGTCCGCAGCGCTCCCACAGCTCCAGGAATTGTGTTCTCTCACGTCCTACATGCTATGGAAGTCTGCCTCATTGCCCTCATTGGAGCTACACTAAGAAACACAATCTGCTTCGCCTTCCTCTAGGAACTCTTACCCAAGGACCCCATACCTACAGGAGAAAGGAGGCTTGCCTTCCTACTGGAACCAAAGCACAGTTTTTCCTGCTACACTGCAGGATTTTAGAATAGGCTTAGGCCCGATAGCATACATAGAACGTTCCAAGGATGAGGGAGTTTGATACATGCAGAACACCCTGTGAAGAAAAGTTGATTCAGCAAAGGACCTTGGCGTAGCTAGAGTCTCTGTTGACTTGTGAGAAATCAGAAGGTGTTAGGCTGCATGTTCACCGGAAAAGAATACCTGATGGCGCAAACCTTGCTTTCCCAGTTGAAAAGCTCTATCCACGCTGCACAGAAGATACCTAAATAACACTGTTTTTGACTGGCGTCTAGTCACTGTAGGGAGCCCTCTGGAAAGCAAAGGCGTTTTCTCTAAGGAAACACGGTGCTTCCATAGCGTGTGGGGGAGCTCCTCCTGTCATGCTCTAGAGCTACAGGGAAACTTGCCGTGAGTACTTGCCTCAAGCTAAGGCCTGAAAAGCCCTGCTGAAGCGAAAGCGCTTAGCAGGTTCCATTAGGTCGTATTCGCAGTTCTGCTCTACTTTAAGGTTTCTTCACTTTTCCTGACACCAGGCACCCTCGTGTAGGCACCCTTTTTCTTGCAAATACAGTGAGTACCAGCAGTCTCCTTTGCCCTTCCAGGAAACATCCAGACATAAAAGCCTTTCCCAGTAACTCTACGTATTCAGAGTGTAGGGCAACTCGCTGCACCCTTCCTTAGGAAGCTAGGTGGACTCAGCTCTTCAACAGCTCCAGGGATTCTCTTCTCGCACGTCCTACATGCCATGGAAGTCTGCCTCATTGCCCTCATTGGAGCTACACTAAGAAACACAATCCGCTTCGCCGTCCTCTAGGAACTCTTACCCAAGGACCCCATACCTACAGGAGAAAGGAAGCTTGCATTCCTACTGCAACCAAAGCACAGTTTTTCCTGGTACACTGCAGGGCTTTAAAATAGGCTTAGGCCTGATAGCATACATAGCACTTTCCAAGGATGAGGGCGTTCGATACATGCAGAACACCCCGTGAAGGAAAGTTGATTCGGCAAGGGACAAGGGTGTAGCTAGAGTCTCGTTTGACTTGTTAGAAATCAGAAGGGTTTCGGCTGCATGTTCAGCGGAATAGAAGACCTGATGGCACAAGCCTTGCTTTCCCATTTTAAATCTCTATCCATGCTAGCCTGAAGATCCCTAAATAACACTTTTTCGACTGGCCTCTATTCTCTGTAGGCAGCCCTCTGGAAAGAAAAGGAGTTTTTCTAAGGAAACACGGTGCTTCCATAGCATGTGTGGGAGCTCCTCCTGTCATGCTCTAGAGCTACAGGGAAACTTGACGTGAGTACTTGCCTCAAGCTAAGGCCTGTAAAGCCCTGCTGAAACGAAAGCGCTTAGCAGTTTCCATTCGGTCGTATTCGCAGTTCTGCTTTACTTTAACGTTTCTTCACTTTCCTAGACACGTAGCACCCTGTGTAGGCACCCTTTTGCCTCCAAATACAGTGAGTACCAGCAGGCTCCTCTGCCCTTCTAAGAAACATCCAGGCCTAGTAGCCTTTCCCAGTCAGTCTATGTATTCAGAGGGTAGGGCAACACACTGCACTCTTCCTTGGGAAAGCTAGATGTCCGCAGCGCTCCCACAGCTCCAGGAATTGTGTTCTCTCACGTCCTACATGCTATGGAAGTCTGCCTCATTGCCCTCATTGGAGCTACACTAAGAAACACAATCTGCTTCGCCTTCCTCTAGGAACTCTTACCCAAGGACCCCATACCTGCAGGATAAAGAGGCTTGCATTCCTACTGGAACCAAAGCACAGTTTTTCCTGCTACACTGCAGGATTTTAGAATAGGCTTAGGCCCGATAGCATACATAGAACGTTCCAAGGATGAGGGAGTTTGATACATGCAGAACACCCTGTGAAGAAAAGTTGATTCAGCAAAGGACCTTGGCGTAGCTAGAGTCTCTGTTGACTTGTGAGAAATCAGAAGGTGTTAGGCTGCATGTTCACCGGAAAAGAATACCTGATGGCGCAAACCTTGCTTTCCCAGTTGAAAAGCTCTATCCACGCTGCACAGAAGATACCTAAATAACACTGTTTTTGACTGGCGTCTAGTCACTGTAGGGAGCCCTCTGGAAAGCAAAGGCGTTTTCTCTAAGGAAACACGGTGCTTCCATAGCGTGTGGGGGAGCTCCTCCTGTCATGCTCTAGAGCTACAGGGAAACTTGCCGTGAGTACTTGCCTCAAGCTAAGGCCTGAAAAGCCCTGCTGAAGCGAAAGCGCTTAGCAGGTTCCATTAGGTCGTATTCGCAGTTCTGCTCTACTTTAAGGTTTCTTCACTTTTCCTGACACCAGGCACCCTCGTGTAGGCACCCTTTTTCTTGCAAATACAGTGAGTACCAGCAGTCTCCTTTGCCCTTCCAGGAAACATCCAGACATAAAAGCCTTTCCCAGTAACTCTACGTATTCAGAGTGTAGGGCAACTCGCTGCACCCTTCCTTAGGAAGCTAGGTGGACTCAGCTCTTCAACAGCTCCAGGGATTCTCTTCTCGCACGTCCTACATGCCATGGAAGTCTGCCTCATTGCCCTCATTGGAGCTACACTAAGAAACACAATCTGCTTCGCCGTCCTCTAGGAACTCTTACCCAAGGACCCCATACCTACAGGAGAAAGGAAGCTTGCATTCCTACTGCAACCAAAGCACAGTTTTTCCTGGTACACTGCAGGGCTTTAAAATAGGCTTAGGCCTGATAGCATACATAGCACTTTCCAAGGATGAGGGCGTTCGATACATGCAGAACACCCCGTGAAGGAAAGTTGATTCGGCAAGGGACAAGGGTGTAGCTAGAGTCTCGTTTGACTTGTTAGAAATCAGAAGGGTTTCGGCTGCATGTTCAGCGGAATAGAAGACCTGATGGCACAAGCCTTGCTTTCCCATTTTAAATCTCTATCCATGCTAGCCTGAAGATCCCTAAATAACACTTTTTCGACTGGCCTCTATTCTCTGTAGGCAGCCCTCTGGAAAGAAAAGGAGTTTTTCTAAGGAAACACGGTGCTTCCATAGCATGTGTGGGAGCTCCTCCTGTCATGCTCTAGAGCTACAGGGAAACTTGACGTGAGTACTTGCCTCAAGCTAAGGCCTGTAAAGCCCTGCTGAAACGAAAGCGCTTAGCAGTTTCCATTCGGTCGTATTCGCAGTTCTGCTTTACTTTAACGTTTCTTCACTTTCCTAGACACGTAGCACCCTGTGTAGGCACCCTTTTGCCTCCAAATACAGTGAGTACCAGCAGGCTCCTCTGCCCTTCTAAGAAACATCCAGGCCTAGTAGCCTTTCCCAGTCAGTCTATGTATTCAGAGGGTAGGGCAACACACTGCACTCTTCCTTGGGAAAGCTAGATGTCCGCAGCGCTCCCACAGCTCCAGGAATTGTGTTCTCTCACGTCCTACATGCTATGGAAGTCTGCCTCATTGCCCTCATTGGAGCTACACTAAGAAACACAATCTGCTTCGCCTTCCTCTAGGAACTCTTACCCAAGGACCCCATACCTACAGGAGAAAGGAGGCTTGCCTTCCTACTGGAACCAAAGCACAGTTTTTCCTGCTACACTGCAGGATTTTAGAATAGGCTTAGGCCCGATAGCATACATAGAACGTTCCAAGGATGAGGGAGTTTGATACATGCAGAACACCCTGTGAAGAAAAGTTGATTCAGCAAAGGACCTTGGTGTAGCTAGAGTCTCTTTTGGCTTGTGAGAAATCAGAAGGTGTTAGGCTGCATGTTCACCGGAAAAGAGTACCTGATGGCACATACCTTGCTTTCCCAGTTGAAAAGCTCTATCCACGTTGCACTGAAGATACCTAAAAAACACTGTTTTTGACTGGCGTCTAGTTACTGTAGGGAGCCATCTGGAAAGCAAAGGCGTTTTCTCTAAGGAAACACGGTGCTTCCATAGCGTGTGGGGGAGCTCCTCCTGTCATGCTCTAGAGCTACAGGGAAACTTGCCGTGAGTACTTGCCTCAAGCTAAGGCCTGAAAAGCCCTGCTGAAGCGAAAGCGCTTAGCAGGTTCCATTAGGTCGTATTCGCAGTTCTGCTCTACTTTAAGGTTTCTTCACTTTTCCTGACACCAGGCACCCTCGTGTAGGCACCCTTTTTCTTGCAAATACAGTGAGTACCAGCAGTCTCCTTTGCCCTTCCAGGAAACATCCAGACATAAAAGCCTTTCCCAGTAACTCTACGTATTCAGAGTGTAGGGCAACTCGCTGCACCCTTCCTTAGGAAGCTAGGTGGACTCAGCTCTTCAACAGCTCCAGGGATTCTCTTCTCGCACGTCCTACATGCCTTGGAAGTCTGCCTCATTGCCCTCATTGGAGCTACACTAAGAAACACAATCTGCTTCGCCGTCCTCTAGGAACTCTTACCCAAGGACCCCATACCTACAGGAGAAAGGAGGCTTGCATTCCTACTGCAACCAAAGCACAGTTTTTCCTGGTACACTGCAGGGCTTTAAAATAGGCTTAGGCCTGATAGCATACATAGAACTTTCCAAGGATGAGGGCGTTTGATACATGCAGAACACCCCGTGAAGGAAAGTTGATTCAGCAAGGGACAAGGGTGTAGCTAGAGTCTCTTTTGACTTGTTAGAAATCAGAAGGGTTTCGGCTGCATGTTCAGCGGAATAGAAGACCTGATGGCACAAGCCTTGCTTTCCCATTTTAAATCTCTATCCATGCTAGCCTGATGATCCCTAAATAACACTTTTTCGACTGGCCTCTATTCTCTGTAGGCAGCCCTCTGGAAAGAAAAGGAGTTTTCTCTAAGGAAACACGGTGCTTCCATAGCATGTGTGGGAGCTCCGCCTGTCATGCTCTAGAGCTACAGGGAAACTTGACGTGAGTACTTGCCTCAAGCTAAGGCCTGTAAAGCCCTGCTGAAACGAAAGCGCTTAGCAGTTTCCATTCGGTCGTATTCGCAGTTCTGCTTTACTTTAACGTTTCTTCACTTTTCTAGACACGTAGCACCCTGTGTAGGCACACTTTTGCCTACAAATACAGTGAGTACCAGCAGGCTCCTCTGCCCTTCTAAGAAACATCCAGGCCTAGTAGCCTTTCCCAGTCAGTCTATGTATTCAGAGGGTAGGGCAACACACTGCACTCTTCCTTGGGAAAGCTAGATGTCCGCAGCGCTCCCACAGCTCCAGGAATTGTGTTCTCTCACGTCCTACATGCTATGGAAGTCTGCCTCATTGCCCTCATTGGAGCTACACTAAGAAACACAATCTGCTTCGCCTTCCTCTAGGAACTCTTACCCAAGGACCCCATACCTACAGGAGAAAGGAGGCTTGCCTTCCTACTGGAACCAAAGCACAGTTTTTCCTGCTACACTGCAGGATTTTAGAATAGGCTTAGGCCCGATAGCATACATAGAACGTTCCAAGGATGAGGGAGTTTGATACATGCAGAACACCCTGTGAAGAAAAGTTGATTCAGCAAAGGACCTTGGCGTAGCTAGAGTCTCTGTTGACTTGTGAGAAATCAGAAGGTGTTAGGCTGCATGTTCACCGGAAAAGAATACCTGATGGCGCAAACCTTGCTTTCCCAGTTGAAAAGCTCTATCCACGCTGCACAGAAGATACCTAAATAACACTGTTTTTGACTGGCGTCTAGTCACTGTAGGGAGCCCTCTGGAAAGCAAAGGCGTTTTCTCTAAGGAAACACGGTGCTTCCATAGCGTGTGGGGGAGCTCCTCCTGTCATGCTCTAGAGCTACAGGGAAACTTGCCGTGAGTACTTGCCTCAAGCTAAGGCCTGAAAAGCCCTGCTGAAGCGAAATCGCTTAGCAGGTTCCATTAGGTCGTATTCGCAGTTCTGCTCTACTTTAAGGTTTCTTCACTTTTCCTGACACCAGGCACCCTCGTGTAGGCACCCTTTTTCTTGCAAATACAGTGAGTACCAGCAGTCTCCTTTGCCCTTCCAGGAAACATCCAGACATAAAAGCCTTTCCCAGTAACTCTACGTATTCAGAGTGTAGGGCAACTCGCTGCACCCTTCCTTAGGAAGCTAGGTGGACTCAGCTCTTCAACAGCTCCAGGGATTCTGTTCTCGCACGTCCTACATGCCATGGAAGTCTGCCTCATTGCCCTCATTGGAGCTACACTAAGAAACACAATCTGCTTCGCCGTCCTCTAGGAACTCTTACCCAAGGACCCCATACCTACAGGAGAAAGGAAGCTTGCATTCCTACTGCAACCAAAGCACAGTTTTTCCTGGTACACTGCAGGGCTTTAAAATAGGCTTAGGCCTGATAGCATACATAGAACTTTCCAAGGATGAGGGCGTTCGATACATGCAGAACACCCCGTGAAGGAAAGTTGATTCAGCAAGGGACAAGGGTGTAGCTAGAGTCTCTTTTGACTTGTTAGAAATCAGAAGGGTTTCGGCTGCATGTTCAGCGGAATAGAAGACCTGATGGCACAAGCCTTGCTTTCCCATTTTAAATCTCTATCCATGCTAGCCTGAAGATCCCTAAATAACACTTTTTCGACTGGCCTCTATTCTCTGTAGGCAGCCCTCTGGAAAGAAAAGGAGTTTTCTCTAAGGAAACACGGTGCTTCCATAGCATGTGTGGGAGCTCCTCCTGTCATGCTCTAGAGCTACGGGGAAACTTGACGTGAGTACTTGCCTCAAGCTAAGGCCTGTAAAGCCCTGCTGAAACGAAAGCGCTTAGCAGTTTCCATTCGGTCGTATTCGCAGTTCTGCTTTACTTTAACGTTTCTTCACTTTTCTAGACACGTAGCACCCTGTGTAGGCACCCTTTTGCCTCCAAATACAGTGAGTACCAGCAGGCTCCTCTGCCCTTCTAAGAAACATCCAGGCCTAGTAGCCTTTCCCAGTCAGTCTATGTATTCAGAGGGTAGGGCAACACACTGCACTCTTCCTTGGGAAAGCTAGATGTCCGCAGCGCTCCCACAGCTCCAGGAATTGTGTTCTCTCACGTCCTACATGCTATGGAAGTCTGCCTCATTGCCCTCATTGGAGCTACACTAAGAAACACAATCTGCTTCGCCTTCCTCTAGGAACTCTTACCCAAGGACCCCATACCTACAGGAGAAAGGAGGCTTGCCTTCCTACTGGAACCAAAGCACAGTTTTTCCTGCTACACTGCAGGATTTTAGAATAGGCTTAGGCCCGATAGCATACATAGAACGTTCCAAGGATGAGGGAGTTTGATACATGCAGAACACCCTGTGAAGAAAAGTTGATTCAGCAAAGGACCTTGGCGTAGCTAGAGTCTCTGTTGACTTGTGAGAAATCAGAAGGTGTTAGGCTGCATGTTCACCGGAAAAGAATACCTGATGGCGCAAACCTTGCTTTCCCAGTTGAAAAGCTCTATCCACGCTGCACAGAAGATACCTAAATAACACTGTTTTTGACTGGCGTCTAGTCACTGTAGGGAGCCCTCTGGAAAGCAAAGGCGTTTTCTCTAAGGAAACACGGTGCTTCCATAGCGTGTGGGGGAGCTCCTCCTGTCATGCTCTAGAGCTACAGGGAAACTTGCCGTGAGTACTTGCCTCAAGCTAAGGCCTGAAAAGCCCTGCTGAAGCGAAAGCGCTTAGCAGGTTCCATTAGGTCGTATTCGCAGTTCTGCTCTACTTTAAGGTTTCTTCACTTTTCCTGACACCAGGCACCCTCGTGTAGGCACCCTTTTTCTTGCAAATACAGTGAGTACCAGCAGTCTCCTTTGCCCTTCCAGGAAACATCCAGACATAAAAGCCTTTCCCAGTAACTCTACGTATTCAGAGTGTAGGGCAACTCGCTGCACCCTTCCTTAGGAAGCTAGGTGGACTCAGCTCTTCAACAGCTCCAGGGATTCTCTTCTCGCACGTCCTACATGCCATGGAAGTCTGCCTCATTGCCCTCATTGGAGCTACACTAAGAAACACAATCTGCTTCGCCGTCCTCTAGGAACTCTTACCCAAGGACCCCATACCTACAGGAGAAAGGAAGCTTGCATTCCTACTGCAACCAAAGCACAGTTTTTCCTGGTACACTGCAGGGCTTTAAAATAGGCTTAGGCCTGATAGCATACATAGCACTTTCCAAGGATGAGGGCGTTCGATACATGCAGAACACCCCGTGAAGGAAAGTTGATTCGGCAAGGGACAAGGGTGTAGCTAGAGTCTCGTTTGACTTGTTAGAAATCAGAAGGGTTTCGGCTGCATGTTCAGCGGAATAGAAGACCTGATGGCACAAGCCTTGCTTTCCCATTTTAAATCTCTATCCATGCTAGCCTGAAGATCCCTAAATAACACTTTTTCGACTGGCCTCTATTCTCTGTAGGCAGCCCTCTGGAAAGAAAAGGAGTTTTTCTAAGGAAACACGGTGCTTCCATAGCATGTGTGGGAGCTCCTCCTGTCATGCTCTAGAGCTACAGGGAAACTTGACGTGAGTACTTGCCTCAAGCTAAGGCCTGTAAAGCCCTGCTGAAACGAAAGCGCTTAGCAGTTTCCATTCGGTCGTATTCGCAGTTCTGCTTTACTTTAACGTTTCTTCACTTTCCTAGACACGTAGCACCCTGTGTAGGCACCCTTTTGCCTCCAAATACAGTGAGTACCAGCAGGCTCCTCTGCCCTTCTAAGAAACATCCAGGCCTAGTAGCCTTTCCCAGTCAGTCTATGTATTCAGAGGGTAGGGCAACACACTGCACTCTTCCTTGGGAAAGCTAGATGTCCGCAGCGCTCCCACAGCTCCAGGAATTGTGTTCTCTCACGTCCTACATGCTATGGAAGTCTGCCTCATTGCCCTCATTGGAGCTACACTAAGAAACACAATCTGCTTCGCCTTCCTCTAGGAACTCTTACCCAAGGACCCCATACCTGCAGGATAAAGAGGCTTGCATTCCTACTGGAACCAAAGCACAGTTTTTCCTGCTACACTGCAGGATTTTAGAATAGGCTTAGGCCCGATAGCATACATAGAACGTTCCAAGGATGAGGGAGTTTGATACATGCAGAACACCCTGTGAAGAAAAGTTGATTCAGCAAAGGACCTTGGCGTAGCTAGAGTCTCTGTTGACTTGTGAGAAATCAGAAGGTGTTAGGCTGCATGTTCACCGGAAAAGAATACCTGATGGCGCAAACCTTGCTTTCCCAGTTGAAAAGCTCTATCCACGCTGCACAGAAGATACCTAAATAACACTGTTTTTGACTGGCGTCTAGTCACTGTAGGGAGCCCTCTGGAAAGCAAAGGCGTTTTCTCTAAGGAAACACGGTGCTTCCATAGCGTGTGGGGGAGCTCCTCCTGTCATGCTCTAGAGCTACAGGGAAACTTGCCGTGAGTACTTGCCTCAAGCTAAGGCCTGAAAAGCCCTGCTGAAGCGAAAGCGCTTAGCAGGTTCCATTAGGTCGTATTCGCAGTTCTGCTCTACTTTAAGGTTTCTTCACTTTTCCTGACACCAGGCACCCTCGTGTAGGCACCCTTTTTCTTGCAAATACAGTGAGTACCAGCAGTCTCCTTTGCCCTTCCAGGAAACATCCAGACATAAAAGCCTTTCCCAGTAACTCTACGTATTCAGAGTGTAGGGCAACTCGCTGCACCCTTCCTTAGGAAGCTAGGTGGACTCAGCTCTTCAACAGCTCCAGGGATTCTCTTCTCGCACGTCCTACATGCCATGGAAGTCTGCCTCATTGCCCTCATTGGAGCTACACTAAGAAACACAATCTGCTTCGCCGTCCTCTAGGAACTCTTACCCAAGGACCCCATACCTACAGGAGAAAGGAAGCTTGCATTCCTACTGCAACCAAAGCACAGTTTTTCCTGGTACACTGCAGGGCTTTAAAATAGGCTTAGGCCTGATAGCATACATAGCACTTTCCAAGGATGAGGGCGTTCGATACATGCAGAACACCCCGTGAAGGAAAGTTGATTCGGCAAGGGACAAGGGTGTAGCTAGAGTCTCGTTTGACTTGTTAGAAATCAGAAGGGTTTCGGCTGCATGTTCAGCGGAATAGAAGACCTGATGGCACAAGCCTTGCTTTCCCATTTTAAATCTCTATCCATGCTAGCCTGAAGATCCCTAAATAACACTTTTTCGACTGGCCTCTATTCTCTGTAGGCAGCCCTCTGGAAAGAAAAGGAGTTTTTCTAAGGAAACACGGTGCTTCCATAGCATGTGTGGGAGCTCCTCCTGTCATGCTCTAGAGCTACAGGGAAACTTGACGTGAGTACTTGCCTCAAGCTAAGGCCTGTAAAGCCCTGCTGAAACGAAAGCGCTTAGCAGTTTCCATTCGGTCGTATTCGCAGTTCTGCTTTACTTTAACGTTTCTTCACTTTCCTAGACACGTAGCACCCTGTGTAGGCACCCTTTTGCCTCCAAATACAGTGAGTACCAGCAGGCTCCTCTGCCCTTCTAAGAAACATCCAGGCCTAGTAGCCTTTCCCAGTCAGTCTATGTATTCAGAGGGTAGGGCAACACACTTCACTCTTCCTTGGGAAAGCTAGATGTCCGCAGCGCTCCCACAGCTCCAGGAATTGTGTTCTCTCACGTCCTACATGCTATGGAAGTCTGCCTCATTGCCCTCATTGGAGCTACACTAAGAAACACAATCTGCTTCGCCTTCCTCTAGGAACTCTTACCCAAGGACCCCATACCTACAGGAGAAAGGAGGCTTGCCTTCCTACTGGAACCAAAGCACAGTTTTTCCTGCTACACTGCAGGATTTTAGAATAGGCTTAGGCCCGATAGCATACATAGAACGTTCCAAGGATGAGGGAGTTTGATACATGCAGAACACCCTGTGAAGAAAAGTTGATTCAGCAAAGGACCTTGGTGTAGCTAGAGTCTCTTTTGACTTGTGAGAAATCAGAAGGTGTTAGGCTGCATGTTCACCGGAAAAGAGTACCTGATGGCACATACCTTGCTTTCCCAGTTGAAAAGCTCTATCCACGTTGCACTGAAGATACCTAAAAAACACTGTTTTTGACTGGCGTCTAGTTACTGTAGGGAGCCATCTGGAAAGCAAAGGCGTTTTCTCTAAGGAAACACGGTGCTTCCATAGCGTGTGGGGGAGCTCCTCCTGTCATGCTCTAGAGCTACAGGGAAACTTGCCGTGAGTACTTGCCTCAAGCTAAGGCCTGAAAAGCCCTGCTGAAGCGAAAGCGCTTAGCAGGTTCCATTAGGTCGTATTCGCAGTTCTGCTCTACTTTAAGGTTTCTTCACTTTTCCTGACACCAGGCACCCTCGTGTAGGCACCCTTTTTCTTGCAAATACAGTGAGTACCAGCAGTCTCCTTTGCCCTTCCAGGAAACATCCAGACATAAAAGCCTTTCCCAGTAACTCTACGTATTCAGAGTGTAGGGCAACTCGCTGCACCCTTCCTTAGGAAGCTAGGTGGACTCAGCTCTTCAACAGCTCCAGGGATTCTCTTCTCGCACGTCCTACATGCCTTGGAAGTCTGCCTCATTGCCCTCATTGGAGCTACACTAAGAAACACAATCTGCTTCGCCGTCCTCTAGGAACTCTTACCCAAGGACCCCATACCTACAGGAGAAAGGAGGCTTGCATTCCTACTGCAACCAAAGCACAGTTTTTCCTGGTACACTGCAGGGCTTTAAAATAGGCTTAGGCCTGATAGCATACATAGAACTTTCCAAGGATGAGGGCGTTTGATACATGCAGAACACCCCGTGAAGGAAAGTTGATTCAGCAAGGGACAAGGGTGTAGCTAGAGTCTCTTTTGACTTGTTAGAAATCAGAAGGGTTTCGGCTGCATGTTCAGCGGAATAGAAGACCTGATGGCACAAGCCTTGCTTTCCCATTTTAAATCTCTATCCATGCTAGCCTGATGATCCCTAAATAACACTTTTTCGACTGGCCTCTATTCTCTGTAGGCAGCCCTCTGGAAAGAAAAGGAGTTTTCTCTAAGGAAACACGGTGCTTCCATAGCATGTGTGGGAGCTCCGCCTGTCATGCTCTAGAGCTACAGGGAAACTTGACGTGAGTACTTGCCTCAAGCTAAGGCCTGTAAAGCCCTGCTGAAACGAAAGCGCTTAGCAGTTTCCATTCGGTCGTATTCGCAGTTCTGCTTTACTTTAACGTTTCTTCACTTTTCTAGACACGTAGCACCCTGTGTAGGCACACTTTTGCCTACAAATACAGTGAGTACCAGCAGGCTCCTCTGCCCTTCTAAGAAACATCCAGGCCTAGTAGCCTTTCCCAGTCAGTCTATGTATTCAGAGGGTAGGGCAACACACTGCACTCTTCCTTGGGAAAGCTAGATGTCCGCAGCGCTCCCACAGCTCCAGGAATTGTGTTCTCTCACGTCCTACATGCTATGGAAGTCTGCCTCATTGCCCTCATTGGAGCTACACTAAGAAACACAATCTGCTTCGCCTTCCTCTAGGAACTCTTACCCAAGGACCCCATACCTACAGGAGAAAGGAGGCTTGCATTCCTACTGGAACCAAAGCACAGATTTTCCTGCTACACTGCAGGATTTTAGAATAGGCTTAGGCCCGATAGCATACATAGAACGTTCCAAGGATGAGGGAGTTTGATACATGCAGAACACCCTGTGAAGAAAAGTTGATTCAGCAAAGGACCTTGGCGTAGCTAGAGTCTCTTTTGACTTGTGAGAAATCAGAAGGTGTTAGGCTGCATGTTCACCGGAAAAGAATACCTGATGGCGCAAACCTTGCTTTCCCAGTTGAAAAGCTCTATCCACGCTGCACAGAAGATACCTAAATAACACTGTTTTTGACTGGCGTCTAGTCACTGTAGGGAGCCCTCTGGAAAGCAAAGGCGTTTTCTCTAAGGAAACACGGTGCTTCCATAGCGTGTGGGGGAGCTCCTCCTGTCATGCTCTAGAGCTACAGGGAAACTTGCCGTGAGTACTTGCCTCAAGCTAAGGCCTGAAAAGCCCTGCTGAAGCGAAAGCGCTTAGCAGGTTCCATTAGGTCGTATTCGCAGTTCTGCTCTACTTTAAGGTTTCTTCACTTTTCCTGACAACAGGCACCCTCGTGTAGGCACCCTTTTTCTTGCAAATACAGTGAGTACCAGCAGTCTCCTTTGCCCTTCCAGGAAACATCCAGACATAATAGCCTTTCCCAGGAACTCTACGTATTCAGAGTGTAGGGCAACTCGCTGCAACCTTCCTTAGGAAGCTAGGTGGACTCAGCTCTTCAACAGCTCCAGGGATTCTCTTCTCGCACGTCCTACATGCCTTGGAAGTCTGCCTCATTGCCCTCATTGGAGCTACACTAAGAAACACAATCTGCTTCGCCGTCCTCTAGGAACTCTTACCCAAGGACCCCATACCTACAGGAGAAAGGAGGCTTGCATTCCTACTGCAACCAAAGCACAGGTTTTCCTGGTACACTGCAGGGCTTTAAAATAGGCTTAGGCCTGATAGCATACATAGAACTTTCCAAGGATGAGGGCGTTCGATACATGCAGAACACCCCGTGAAGGAAAGTTGATTCAGCAAGGGACAAGGGTGTAGCTAGAGTCTCGTTTGACTTGTTAGAAATCAGAAGGGTTTCGGCTGCATGTTCAGCGGAATAGAAGACCTGATGGCACAAGCCTTGCTTTCCCATTTTAAATCTCTATCCATGCTAGCCTGAAGATCCCTAAATAACACTTTTTCGTCTGGCCTCTATTCTCTGTAGGCAGCCCTCTGGAAAGAAAAGGAGTTTTCTCTAAGGAAACACGGTGCTTCCATAGCATGTGTGGGAGCTCCTCCTGTCATGCTCTAGAGCTACAGGGAAACTTGACGTGAGTACTTGCCTCAAGCTAAGGCCTGTAAAGCCCTGCTGAAACGAAAGCGCTTAGCAGTTTCCATTAGGTCGTATTCGCAGTTCTGCTTTACTTTAACGTTTCTTCACTTTTCTAGACACGTAGCACCCTGTGTAGGCACCCTTTTGCCTCCAAATACAGTGAGTACCAGCAGGCTCCTCTGCCCTTCTAAGAAACATCCAGGCCTAGTAGCCTTTCCCAGTCAGTCTATGTATTCAGAGGGTAGGGCAACACACTGCACTCTTCCTTGGGAAAGCTAGATGTCCGCAGCGCTCCCACAGCTCCAGGAATTGTGTTCTCTCACGTCCTACATGCTATGGAAGTCTGCCTCATTGCCCTCATTGGAGCTACACTAAGAAACACAATCTGCTTCGCCTTCCTCTAGGAACTCTTACCCAAGGACCCCATACCTACAGGAGAAAGGAGGCTTGCATTCCTACTGGAACCAAAGCACAGTTTTTCCTGCTACACTGCAGGATTTTAGAATAGGCTTAGGCCCGATAGCATACATAGAACGTTCCAAGGATGAGGGAGTTTGATACATGCAGAACACCCTGTGAAGAAAAGTTGATTCAGCAAAGGACCTTGGTGTAGCTAGAGTCTCTTTTGACTTGTGAGAAATCAGAAGGTGTTAGGCTGCATGTTCACCGGAAAAGAATACCTGATGGCACAAACCTTGCTTTCCCAGTTGAAAAGCTCTATCCACGCTGCACAGAAGATACCTAAATAACACTGTTTTTGACTGGCGTCTAGTCACTGTAGGGAGCCCTCTGGAAAGCAAAGGCGTTTTCTCTAAGGAAACACGGTGCTTCCATAGCGTGTCGGGGAGCTCCTCCTGTCATGCTCTAGAGCTACAGGGAAACTTGCCGTGAGTACTTGCCTCAAGCTAAGGCCTGAAAAGCCCTGCTGAAGCGAAAGCGCTTAGCAGGTTCCATTAGGTCGTATTCGCAGTTCTGCTCTACTTTAAGGTTTCTTCACTTTTCCTGACACCAGGCACCCTCGTGTAGGCACCCTTTTTCTTGCAAATACAGTGAGTACCAGCAGTCTCCTTTGCCCTTCCAGGAAACATCCAGACATAAAAGCCTTTCCCAGTAACTCTACGTATTCAGAGTGTAGGGCAACTCGCTGCACCCTTCCTTAGGAAGCTAGGTGGACTCAGCTCTTCAACAGCTCCAGGGATTCTCTTCTCGCACGTCCTACATGCCTTGGAAGTCTGCCTCATTGCCCTCATTGGAGCTACACTAAGAAACACAATCTGCTTCGCCGTCCTCTAGGAACTCTTACCCAAGGACCCCATACCTACAGGAGAAAGGAGGCTTGCATTCCTACTGCAACCAAAGCACAGTTTTTCCTGGTACACTGCAGGGCTTTAAAATAGGCTTAGGCCTGATAGCATACATAGAACTTTCCAAGGATGAGGGCGTTCGATACATGCAGAACACCCCGTGAAGGAAAGTTGATTCAGCAAGGGACAAGGGTGTAGCTAGAGTCTCGTTTGACTTGTTAGAAATCAGAAGGGTTTCGGCTGCATGTTCAGCGGAATAGAAGACCTGATGGCACAAGCCTTGCTTTCCCATTTTAAATCTCTATCCATGCTAGCCTGAAGATCCCTAAATAACACTTTTTCGTCTGGCCTCTATTCTCTGTAGGCAGCCCTCTGGAAAGAAAAGGAGTTTTCTCTAAGGAAACACGGTGCTTCCATAGCATGTGTGGGAGCTCCTCCTGTCATGCTCTAGAGCTACAGGGAAACTTGACGTGAGTACTTGCCTCAAGCTAAGGCCTGTAAAGCCCTGCTGAAACGAAAGCGCTTAGCAGTTTCCATTAGGTCGTATTCGCAGTTCTGCTTTACTTTAACGTTTCTTCACTTTTCTAGACACGTAGCACCCTGTGTAGGCACCCTTTTGCCTACAAATACAGTGAGTACCAGCAGGCTCCTCTGCCCTTCTAAGAAACATCCAGGCCTAGTAGCCTTTCCCAGTCAGTCTATGTATTCAGAGGGTAGGGCAACACACTGCACTCTTCCTTGGGAAAGCTAGATGTCCGCAGCGCTCCCACAGCTCCAGGAATTGTGTTCTCTCACGTCCTACATGCTGTGGAAGTCTGCCTCATTGCCCTCATTGGAGCTACACTAAGAAACACAATCTGCTTCGCCTTCCTCTAGGAACTCTTACCCAAGGACCCCATACCTACAGGAGAAAGGAGGCTTGCATTCCTACTGGAACCAAAGCACAGTTTTTCCTGCTACACTGCAGGATTTTAGAATAGGCTTAGGCCCGATAGCATACATAGAACGTTCCAAGGATGAGGGAGTTTGATACAGGCAGAACACCCTGTGAAGAAAAGTTGATTCAGCAAAGGACCTTGGTGTAGCTAGAGTCTCTTTTGACTTGTGAGAAATCAGAAGGTCTTAGGCTGCATGTTCACCGGAAAAGAATACCTGATGGCACAAACCTTGCTTTCCCAGTTGAAAAGCTCTATCCACGCTGCACAGAAGATACCTAAATAACACTGTTTTTGACTGGCGTCTAATCACTGTAGGGAGCCATCTGGAAAGCAAAGGCGTTTTCTCTAAGGAAACACGGTGCTTCCATAGCGTGTGGGGGAGCTCCTCCTGTCATGCTCTAGAGCTACAGGGAAACTTGCCGTGAGTACTTGCCTCAAGCTAAGGCCTGAAAAGCCCTGCTGAAGCGAAAGCGCTTAGCAGGTTCCATTAGGTCGTATTCGCAGTTCTGCTCTACTTTAAGGTTTCTTCACTTTTCCTGACACCAGGCACCCTCGTGTAGGCACCCTTTTTCTTGCAAATACAGTGAGTACCAGCAGTCTCCTTTGCCCTTCCAGGAAACATCCAGATATAAAAGCCTTTCCCAGGAACTCTACGTATTCAGAGTGTAGGGCAACTCACTGCACCCTTCCTTAGGAAGCTAGGTGGACTCAGCTCTTCAACAGCTCCAGGGATTCTCTTCTCGCACGTCCTACATGCCATGGAAGTCTGCCTCATTGCCCTCATTGGAGCTACACTAAGAAACACAATCTGCTTCGCCGTCCTCTAGGAACTCTTACCCAAGGGCCCCATACCTACAGGAGAAAGGAGGCTTGCATTCCTACTGCAACCAAAGCACAGTTTTTCCTGGTACACTGCAGGGCTTTAAAATAGGCTTAGGCCTGATAGCATACATAGAACTTTCCAAGGATGAGGGCGTTCGATACATGCAGAACACCCCGTGAAGGAAAGTTGATTCGGCAAGGGACAAGGGTGTAGCTAGAGTCTCGTTTGACTTGTTAGAAATCAGAAGGGTTTCGGCTGCATGTTCAGCGGAATAGAAGACCTGATGGCACAAGCCTTGCTTTCCCATTTTAAATCTCTATCCATGCTAGCCTGAAGATCCCTAAATAACACTTTTTCGACTGGCCTCTATTCTCTGTAGGCAGCCCTCTGGAAAGAAAAGGAGTTTTTCTAAGGAAACACGGTGCTTCCATAGCATGTGTGGGAGCTCCTCCTGTCATGCTCTAGAGCTACAGGGAAACTTGACGTGAGTACTTGCCTCAAGCTAAGGCCTGTAAAGCCCTGCTGAAACGAAAGCGCTTAGCAGTTTCCATTCGGTCGTATTCGCAGTTCTGCTTTACTTTAACGTTTCTTCACTTTCCTAGACACGTAGCACCCTGTGTAGGCACCCTTTTGCCTCCAAATACAGTGAGTACCAGCAGGCTCCTCTGCCCTTCTAAGAAACATCCAGGCCTAGTAGCCTTTCCCAGTCAGTCTATGTATTCAGAGGGTAGGGCAACACACTGCACTCTTCCTTGGGAAAGCTAGATGTCCGCAGCGCTCCCACAGCTCCAGGAATTGTGTTCTCTCACGTCCTACATGCTATGGAAGTCTGCCTCATTGCCCTCATTGGAGCTACACTAAGAAACACAATCTGCTTCGCCTTCCTCTAGGAACTCTTACCCAAGGACCCCATACCTACAGGAGAAAGGAGGCTTGCCTTCCTACTGGAACCAAAGCACAGTTTTTCCTGCTACACTGCAGGATTTTAGAATAGGCTTAGGCCCGATAGCATACATAGAACGTTCCAAGGATGAGGGAGTTTGATACATGCAGAACACCCTGTGAAGAAAAGTTGATTCAGCAAAGGACCTTGGTGTAGCTAGAGTCTCTTTTGACTTGTGAGAAATCAGAAGGTGTTAGGCTGCATGTTCACCGGAAAAGAGTACCTGATGGCACATACCTTGCTTTCCCAGTTGAAAAGCTCTATCCACGTTGCACTGAAGATACCTAAAAAACACTGTTTTTGACTGGCGTCTAGTTACTGTAGGGAGCCATCTGGAAAGCAAAGGCGTTTTCTCTAAGGAAACACGGTGCTTCCATAGCGTGTGGGGGAGCTCCTCCTGTCATGCTCTAGAGCTACAGGGAAACTTGCCGTGAGTACTTGCCTCAAGCTAAGGCCTGAAAAGCCCTGCTGAAGCGAAAGCGCTTAGCAGGTTCCATTAGGTCGTATTCGCAGTTCTGCTCTACTTTAAGGTTTCTTCACTTTTCCTGACACCAGGCACCCTCGTGTAGGCACCCTTTTTCTTGCAAATACAGTGAGTACCAGCAGTCTCCTTTGCCCTTCCAGGAAACATCCAGACATAAAAGCCTTTCCCAGTAACTCTACGTATTCAGAGTGTAGGGCAACTCGCTGCACCCTTCCTTAGGAAGCTAGGTGGACTCAGCTCTTCAACAGCTCCAGGGATTCTCTTCTCGCACGTCCTACATGCCTTGGAAGTCTGCCTCATTGCCCTCATTGGAGCTACACTAAGAAACACAATCTGCTTCGCCGTCCTCTAGGAACTCTTACCCAAGGACCCCATACCTACAGGAGAAAGGAGGCTTGCATTCCTACTGCAACCAAAGCACAGTTTTTCCTGGTACACTGCAGGGCTTTAAAATAGGCTTAGGCCTGATAGCATACATAGAACTTTCCAAGGATGAGGGCGTTTGATACATGCAGAACACCCCGTGAAGGAAAGTTGATTCAGCAAGGGACAAGGGTGTAGCTAGAGTCTCTTTTGACTTGTTAGAAATCAGAAGGGTTTCGGCTGCATGTTCAGCGGAATAGAAGACCTGATGGCACAAGCCTTGCTTTCCCATTTTAAATCTCTATCCATGCTAGCCTGATGATCCCTAAATAACACTTTTTCGACTGGCCTCTATTCTCTGTAGGCAGCCCTCTGGAAAGAAAAGGAGTTTTCTCTAAGGAAACACGGTGCTTCCATAGCATGTGTGGGAGCTCCGCCTGTCATGCTCTAGAGCTACAGGGAAACTTGACGTGAGTACTTGCCTCAAGCTAAGGCCTGTAAAGCCCTGCTGAAACGAAAGCGCTTAGCAGTTTCCATTCGGTCGTATTCGCAGTTCTGCTTTACTTTAACGTTTCTTCACTTTTCTAGACACGTAGCACCCTGTGTAGGCACACTTTTGCCTACAAATACAGTGAGTACCAGCAGGCTCCTCTGCCCTTCTAAGAAACATCCAGGCCTAGTAGCCTTTCCCAGTCAGTCTATGTATTCAGAGGGTAGGGCAACACACTGCACTCTTCCTTGGGAAAGCTAGATGTCCGCAGCGCTCCCACAGCTCCAGGAATTGTGTTCTCTCACGTCCTACATGCTATGGAAGTCTGCCTCATTGCCCTCATTGGAGCTACACTAAGAAACACAATCTGCTTCGCCTTCCTCTAGGAACTCTTACCCAAGGACCCCATACCTACAGGAGAAAGGAGGCTTGCATTCCTACTGGAACCAAAGCACAGATTTTCCTGCTACACTGCAGGATTTTAGAATAGGCTTAGGCCCGATAGCATACATAGAACGTTCCAAGGATGAGGGAGTTTGATACATGCAGAACACCCTGTGAAGAAAAGTTGATTCAGCAAAGGACCTTGGCGTAGCTAGAGTCTCTTTTGACTTGTGAGAAATCAGAAGGTGTTAGGCTGCATGTTCACCGGAAAAGAATACCTGATGGCGCAAACCTTGCTTTCCCAGTTGAAAAGCTCTATCCACGCTGCACAGAAGATACCTAAATAACACTGTTTTTGACTGGCGTCTAGTCACTGTAGGGAGCCCTCTGGAAAGCAAAGGCGTTTTCTCTAAGGAAACACGGTGCTTCCATAGCGTGTGGGGGAACTCCTCCTGTCATGCTCTAGAGCTACAGGGAAACTTGCCGTGAGTACTTGCCTCAAGCTAAGGCCTGAAAAGCCCTGCTGAAGCGAAAGCGCTTAGCAGGTTCCATTAGGTCGTATTCGCAGTTCTGCTCTACTTTAAGGTTTCTTCACTTTTCCTGACAACAGGCACCCTCGTGTAGGCACCCTTTTTCTTGCAAATACAGTGAGTACCAGCAGTCTCCTTTGCCCTTCCAGGAAACATCCAGACATAATAGCCTTTCCCAGGAACTCTACGTATTCAGAGTGTAGGGCAACTCGCTGCAACCTTCCTTAGGAAGCTAGGTGGACTCAGCTCTTCAACAGCTCCAGGGATTCTCTTCTCGCACGTCCTACATGCCTTGGAAGTCTGCCTCATTGCCCTCATTGGAGCTACACTAAGAAACACAATCTGCTTCGCCGTCCTCTAGGAACTCTTACCCAAGGACCCCATACCTACAGGAGAAAGGAGGCTTGCATTCCTACTGCAACCAAAGCACAGGTTTTCCTGGTACACTGCAGGGCTTTAAAATAGGCTTAGGCCTGATAGCATACATAGAACTTTCCAAGGATGAGGGCGTTCGATACATGCAGAACACCCCGTGAAGGAAAGTTGATTCAGCAAGGGACAAGGGTGTAGCTAGAGTCTCGTTTGACTTGTTAGAAATCAGAAGGGTTTCGGCTGCATGTTCAGCGGAATAGAAGACCTGATGGCACAAGCCTTGCTTTCCCATTTTAAATCTCTATCCATGCTAGCCTGAAGATCCCTAAATAACACTTTTTCGTCTGGCCTCTATTCTCTGTAGGCAGCCCTCTGGAAAGAAAAGGAGTTTTCTCTAAGGAAACACGGTGCTTCCATAGCATGTGTGGGAGCTCCTCCTGTCATGCTCTAGAGCTACAGGGAAACTTGACGTGAGTACTTGCCTCAAGCTAAGGCCTGTAAAGCCCTGCTGAAACGAAAGCGCTTAGCAGTTTCCATTCGGTCGTATTCGCAGTTCTGCTTTACTTTAACGTTTCTTCACTTTTCTAGACACGTAGCACCCTGTGTAGGCACCCTTTTGCCTCCAAATACAGTGAGTACCAGCAGGCTCCTCTGCCCTTCTAAGAAACATCCAGGCCTAGTAGCCTTTCCCAGTCAGTCTATGTATTCAGAGGGTAGGGCAACACACTGCACTCTTCCTTGGGAAAGCTAGATGTCCGCAGCGCTCCCACAGCTCCAGGAATTGTGTTCTCTCACGTCCTACATGCTATGGAAGTCTGCCTCATTGCCCTCATTGGAGCTACACTAAGAAACACAATCTGCTTCGCCTTCCTCTAGGAACTCTTACCCAAGGACCCCATACCTACAGGAGAAAGGAGGCTTGCATTCCTACTGGAACCAAAGCACAGTTTTTCCTGCTACACTGCAGGATTTTAGAATAGGCTTAGGCCCGATAGCATACATAGAACGTTCCAAGGATGAGGGAGTTTGATACATGCAGAACACCCTGTGAAGAAAAGTTGATTCAGCAAAGGACCTTGGTGTAGCTAGAGTCTCTTTTGACTTGTGAGAAATCAGAAGGTGTTAGGCTGCATGTTCACCGGAAAAGAATACCTGATGGCACAAACCTTGCTTTCCCAGTTGAAAAGCTCTATCCACGCTGCACAGAAGATACCTAAATAACACTGTTTTTGACTGGCGTCTAGTCACTGTAGGGAGCCCTCTGGAAAGCAAAGGCGTTTTCTCTAAGGAAACACGGTGCTTCCATAGCGTGTCGGGGAGCTCCTCCTGTCATGCTCTAGAGCTACAGGGAAACTTGCCGTGAGTACTTGCCTCAAGCTAAGGCCTGAAAAGCCCTGCTGAAGCGAAAGCGCTTAGCAGGTTCCATTAGGTCGTATTCGCAGTTCTGCTCTACTTTAAGGTTTCTTCACTTTTCCTGACACCAGGCACCCTCGTGTAGGCACCCTTTTTCTTGCAAATACAGTGAGTACCAGCAGTCTCCTTTGCCCTTCCAGGAAACATCCAGACATAAAAGCCTTTCCCAGTAACTCTACGTATTCAGAGTGTAGGGCAACTCGCTGCACCCTTCCTTAGGAAGCTAGGTGGACTCAGCTCTTCAACAGCTCCAGGGATTCTCTTCTCGCACGTCCTACATGCCTTGGAAGTCTGCCTCATTGCCCTCATTGGAGCTACACTAAGAAACACAATCTGCTTCGCCGTCCTCTATGAACTCTTACCCAAGGACCCCATACCTACAGGAGAAAGGAGGCTTGCATTCCTACTGCAACCAAAGCACAGTTTTTCCTGGTACACTGCAGGGCTTTAAAATAGGCTTAGGCCTGATAGCATACATAGAACTTTCCAAGGATGAGGGCGTTCGATACATGCAGAACACCCCGTGAAGGAAAGTTGATTCAGCAAGGGACAAGGGTGTAGCTAGAGTCTCGTTTGACTTGTTAGAAATCAGAAGGGTTTCGGCTGCATGTTCAGCGGAATAGAAGACCTGATGGCACAAGCCTTGCTTTCCCATTTTAAATCTCTATCCATGCTAGCCTGAAGATCCCTAAATAACACTTTTTCGTCTGGCCTCTATTCTCTGTAGGCAGCCCTCTGGAAAGAAAAGGAGTTTTCTCTAAGGAAACACGGTGCTTCCATAGCATGTGTGGGAGCTCCTCCTGTCATGCTCTAGAGCTACAGGGAAACTTGACGTGAGTACTTGCCTCAAGCTAAGGCCTGTAAAGCCCTGCTGAAACGAAAGCGCTTAGCAGTTTCCATTAGGTCGTATTCGCAGTTCTGCTTTACTTTAACGTTTCTTCACTTTTCTAGACACGTAGCACCCTGTGTAGGCACCCTTTTGCCTACAAATACAGTGAGTACCAGCAGGCTCCTCTGCCCTTCTAAGAAACATCCAGGCCTAGTAGCCTTTCCCAGTCAGTCTATGTATTCAGAGGGTAGGGCAACACACTGCACTCTTCCTTGGGAAAGCTAGATGTCCGCAGCGCTCCCACAGCTCCAGGAATTGTGTTCTCTCACGTCCTACATGCTGTGGAAGTCTGCCTCATTGCCCTCATTGGAGCTACACTAAGAAACACAATCTGCTTCGCCTTCCTCTAGGAACTCTTACCCAAGGACCCCATACCTACAGGAGAAAGGAGGCTTGCATTCCTACTGGAACCAAAGCACAGTTTTTCCTGCTACACTGCAGGATTTTAGAATAGGCTTAGGCCCGATAGCATACATAGAACGTTCCAAGGATGAGGGAGTTTGATACAGGCAGAACACCCTGTGAAGAAAAGTTGATTCAGCAAAGGACCTTGGTGTAGCTAGAGTCTCTTTTGACTTGTGAGAAATCAGAAGGTCTTAGGCTGCATGTTCACCGGAAAAGAATACCTGATGGCACAAACCTTGCTTTCCCAGTTGAAAAGCTCTATCCACGCTGCACAGAAGATACCTAAATAACACTGTTTTTGACTGGCGTCTAATCACTGTAGGGAGCCATCTGGAAAGCAAAGGCGTTTTCTCTAAGGAAACACGGTGCTTCCATAGCGTGTGGGGGAGCTCCTCCTGTCATGCTCTAGAGCTACAGGGAAACTTGCCGTGAGTACTTGCCTCAAGCTAAGGCCTGAAAAGCCCTGCTGAAGCGAAAGCGCTTAGCAGGTTCCATTAGGTCGTATTCGCAGTTCTGCTCTACTTTAAGGTTTCTTCACTTTTCCTGACACCAGGCACCCTCGTGTAGGCACCCTTTTTCTTGCAAATACAGTGAGTACCAGCAGTCTCCTTTGCCCTTCCAGGAAACATCCAGATATAAAAGCCTTTCCCAGGAACTCTACGTATTCAGAGTGTAGGGCAACTCACTGCACCCTTCCTTAGGAAGCTAGGTGGACTCAGCTCTTCAACAGCTCCAGGGATTCTCTTCTCGCACGTCCTACATGCCATGGAAGTCTGCCTCATTGCCCTCATTGGAGCTACACTAAGAAACACAATCTGCTTCGCCGTCCTCTAGGAACTCTTACCCAAGGGCCCCATACCTACAGGAGAAAGGAGGCTTGCATTCCTACTGCAACCAAAGCACAGTTTTTCCTGGTACACTGCAGGGCTTTAAAATAGGCTTAGGCCTGATAGCATACATAGAACTTTCCAAGGATGAGGGCGTTCGATACATGCAGAACACCCCGTGAAGGAAAGTTGATTCAGCAAGGGACAAGGGTGTAGCTAGAGTCTCTTTTGACTTGTTAGAAATCAGAAGGGTTTCGGCTGCATGTTCAGCGGAATAGAAGACCTGATGGCACAAGCCTTGCTTTCCCATTTTAAATCTGTATCCATGCTAGCCTGAAGATCCCTAAATAACACTTTTTCGACTGTCCTCTTTTCTCTGTAGGCAGCCCTCTGGAAAGAAAAGGAGTTTTCTCTAAGGAAACACGGTGCTTCCATAGCATGTGTGGGAGCTCCTCCTGTCATGCTCTAGAGCTACAGGGAAACTTGACGTGAGTACTTGCCTCAAGCTAAGGCCTGTAAAGCCCTGCTGAAACGAAAGCGCTTAGCAGTTTCCATTCGGTCGTATTCGCAGTTCTGCTGTACTTTAACGTTTCTTCACTTTTCTAGACACGTAGCACCCTGTGTAGGCACCCTTTTGCCTACAAATACAGTGAGTACCAGCAGGCTCCTCTGCCCTTCTAAGAAACATCCAGGCCTAGTAGCCTTTCCCAGTCAGTCTATGTATTCAGAGGGTAGGGCAACACACTGCACTCTTCCTTGGGAAAGCTAGATGTCCGCAGCGCTCCCACAGCTCCAGGAATTGTGTTCTCTCACGTCCTACATGCTATGGAAGTCTGCCTCATTGCCCTCATTGGAGCTACACTAAGAAACACAATCTGCTTCGCCTTCCTCTAGGAACTCTTACCCAAGGACCCCATACCTACAGGAGAAAGGAGGCTTGCATTCCTACTGGAACCAAAGCACAGTTTTTCCTGCTACACTGCAGGATTTTAGAATAGGCTTAGGCCCGATAGCATACATAGAACGTTCCAAGGATGAGGGAGTTTGATACATGCAGAACACCCTGTGAAGAAAAGTTGATTCAGCAAAGGACCTTGGCGTAGCTAGAGTCTCTTTTGACTTGTGAGAAATCAGAAGGTGTTAGGCTGCATGTTCACCGGAAAAGAATACCTGATGGCACAAACCTTGCTTTCCCAGTTGAAAAGCTCTATCCACGCTGCACAGAAGATACCTAAATAACACTGTTTTTGACTGGCGTCTAGTCACTGTAGGGAGCCATCTGGAAAGCAAAGGCGTTTTCTCTAAGGAAACACGGTGCTTCCATAGCGTGTGGGGGAGCTCCTCCTGTCATGCACTAGAGCTACAGGGAAACTTGCCCTGAGTACTTGCCTCAAGCTAAGGCCTGAAAAGCCCTGCTGAAGCGAAAGCGCTTAGCAGGTTCCATTAGGTCGTATTCGCAGTTCTGCTCTACTTTAAGGTTTCTTCACTTTTCCTGACACCAGGCACCCTCGTGTAGGCACCCTTTTTCTTGCAAATACAGTGAGTACCAGCAGTCTCCTTTGCCCTTCCAGGAAACATCCAGACATAAAAGCCTTTCCCAGTAACTCTACGTATTCAGAGTTTAGGGCAACTCGCTGCACCCTTCCTTAGGAAGCTAGGTGGACTCAGCTCTTCAACAGCTCCAGGGATTCTCTTCTCGCACGTCCTACATGCCATGGAAGTCTGCCTCATTGCCCTCATTGGAGCTACACTAAGAAACACAATCTGCTTCGCCGTCCTCTAGGAACTCTTACCCAAGGACCCCATACCTACAGGAGAAAGGAGGCTTGCATTCCTACTGCAACCAAAGCACAGTTTTTCCTGGTACACTGCAGGGCTTTAAAATAGGCTTAGGCCTGATAGCATACATAGAACTTTCCAAGGATGAGGGCGTTCGATACATGCAGAACACCCCGTGAAGGAAAGTTGATTCAGCAAGGGACAAGGGTGTAGCTAGAGTCTCTTTTGACTTGTTAGAAATCAGAAGGGTTTCGGCTGCATGTTCAGCGGAATAGAAGACCTGATGGCACAAGCCTTGCTTTCCCATTTTAAATCTCTATCCATGCTAGCCTGAAGATCCCTAAATAACACTTTTTCGACTGGCCTCTATTCTCTGTAGGCAGCCCTCTGGAAAGAAAAGGAGTTTTCTCTAAGGAAACACGGTGCTTCCATAGCATGTGTGGGAGCTCCTCCTGTCATGCTCTAGAGCTACAGGGAAACTTGACGTGAGTACTTGCCTCAAGCTAAGGCCTGTAAAGCCCTGCTGAAACGAAAGCGCTTAGCAGTTTCCATTCGGTCGTATTCGCAGTTCTGCTTTACTTTAACGTTTCTTCACTTTTCTAGACACGTAGCACCCTGTGTAGGCACCCTTTTGCCTCCAAATACAGTGAGTACCAGCAGGCTCCTCTGCCCTTCTAAGAAACATCCAGGCCTAGTAGCCTTTCCCAGTCAGTCTATGTATTCAGAGGGTAGGGCAACACACTGCACTCTTCCTTGGGAAAGCTAGATGTCCGCAGCGCTCCCACAGCTCCAGGAATTGTGTTCTCTCACGTCCTACATGCTATGGAAGTCTGCCTCATTGCCCTCATTGGAGCTACACTAAGAAACACAATCTGCTTCGCCTTCCTCTAGGAACTCTTACCCAAGGACCCCATACCTGCAGGATAAAGAGGCTTGCATTCCTACTGGAACCAAAGCACAGTTTTTCCTGCTACACTGCAGGATTTTAGAATAGGCTTAGGCCCGATAGCATACATAGAACGTTCCAAGGATGAGGGAGTTTGATACATGCAGAACACCCTGTGAAGAAAAGTTGATTCAGCAAAGGACCTTGGCGTAGCTAGAGTCTCTTTTGACTTGTGAGAAATCAGAAGGTGTTAGGCTGCATGTTCACCGGAAAAGAATACCTGATGGCGCAAACCTTGCTTTCCCAGTTGAAAAGCTCTATCCACGCTGCACAGAAGATACCTAAATAACACTGTTTTTGACTGGCGTCTAGTCACTGTAGGGAGCCCTCTGGAAAGCAAAGGCGTTTTCTCTAAGGAAACACGGTGCTTCCATAGCGTGTGGGGGAGCTCCTCCTGTCATGCTCTAGAGCTACAGGGAAACTTGCCGTGAGTACTTGCCTCAAGCTAAGGCCTGAAAAGCCCTGCTGAAGCGAAATCGCTTAGCAGGTTCCATTAGGTCGTATTCGCAGTTCTGCTCTACTTTAAGGTTTCTTCACTTTTCCTGACACCAGGCACCCTCGTGTAGGCACCCTTTTTCTTGCAAATACAGTGAGTACCAGCAGTCTCCTTTGCCCTTCCAGGAAACATCCAGACATAAAAGCCTTTCCCAGTAACTCTACGTATTCAGAGTGTAGGGCAACTCGCTGCACCCTTCCTTAGGAAGCTAGGTGGACTCAGCTCTTCAACAGCTCCAGGGATTCTGTTCTCGCACGTCCTACATGCCATGGAAGTCTGCCTCATTGCCCTCATTGGAGCTACACTAAGAAACACAATCTGCTTCGCCGTCCTCTAGGAACTCTTACCCAAGGACCCCATACCTACAGGAGAAAGGAAGCTTGCATTCCTACTGCAACCAAAGCACAGTTTTTCCTGGTACACTGCAGGGCTTTAAAATAGGCTTAGGCCTGATAGCATACATAGAACTTTCCAAGGATGAGGGCGTTCGATACATGCAGAACACCCCGTGAAGGAAAGTTGATTCAGCAAGGGACAAGGGTGTAGCTAGAGTCTCTTTTGACTTGTTAGAAATCAGAAGGGTTTCGGCTGCATGTTCAGCGGAATAGAAGACCTGATGGCACAAGCCTTGCTTTCCCATTTTAAATCTCTATCCATGCTAGCCTGAAGATCCCTAAATAACACTTTTTCGACTGGCCTCTATTCTCTGTAGGCAGCCCTCTGGAAAGAAAAGGAGTTTTCTCTAAGGAAACACGGTGCTTCCATAGCATGTGTGGGAGCTCCTCCTGTCATGCTCTAGAGCTACGGGGAAACTTGACGTGAGTACTTGCCTCAAGCTAAGGCCTGTAAAGCCCTGCTGAAACGAAAGCGCTTAGCAGTTTCCATTCGGTCGTATTCGCAGTTCTGCTTTACTTTAACGTTTCTTCACTTTTCTAGACACGTAGCACCCTGTGTAGGCACCCTTTTGCCTCCAAATACAGTGAGTACCAGCAGGCTCCTCTGCCCTTCTAAGAAACATCCAGGCCTAGTAGCCTTTCCCAGTCAGTCTATGTATTCAGAGGGTAGGGCAACACACTGCACTCTTCCTTGGGAAAGCTAGATGTCCGCAGCGCTCCCACAGCTCCAGGAATTGTGTTCTCTCACGTCCTACATGCTATGGAAGTCTGCCTCATTGCCCTCATTGGAGCTACACTAAGAAACACAATCTGCTTCGCCTTCCTCTAGGAACTCTTACCCAAGGACCCCATACCTACAGGAGAAAGGAGGCTTGCCTTCCTACTGGAACCAAAGCACAGTTTTTCCTGCTACACTGCAGGATTTTAGAATAGGCTTAGGCCCGATAGCATACATAGAACGTTCCAAGGATGAGGGAGTTTGATACATGCAGAACACCCTGTGAAGAAAAGTTGATTCAGCAAAGGACCTTGGCGTAGCTAGAGTCTCTGTTGACTTGTGAGAAATCAGAAGGTGTTAGGCTGCATGTTCACCGGAAAAGAATACCTGATGGCGCAAACCTTGCTTTCCCAGTTGAAAAGCTCTATCCACGCTGCACAGAAGATACCTAAATAACACTGTTTTTGACTGGCGTCTAGTCACTGTAGGGAGCCCTCTGGAAAGCAAAGGCGTTTTCTCTAAGGAAACACGGTGCTTCCATAGCGTGTGGGGGAGCTCCTCCTGTCATGCTCTAGAGCTACAGGGAAACTTGCCGTGAGTACTTGCCTCAAGCTAAGGCCTGAAAAGCCCTGCTGAAGCGAAAGCGCTTAGCAGGTTCCATTAGGTCGTATTCGCAGTTCTGCTCTACTTTAAGGTTTCTTCACTTTTCCTGACACCAGGCACCCTCGTGTAGGCACCCTTTTTCTTGCAAATACAGTGAGTACCAGCAGTCTCCTTTGCCCTTCCAGGAAACATCCAGACATAAAAGCCTTTCCCAGTAACTCTACGTATTCAGAGTGTAGGGCAACTCGCTGCACCCTTCCTTAGGAAGCTAGGTGGACTCAGCTCTTCAACAGCTCCAGGGATTCTCTTCTCGCACGTCCTACATGCCATGGAAGTCTGCCTCATTGCCCTCATTGGAGCTACACTAAGAAACACAATCCGCTTCGCCGTCCTCTAGGAACTCTTACCCAAGGACCCCATACCTACAGGAGAAAGGAAGCTTGCATTCCTACTGCAACCAAAGCACAGTTTTTCCTGGTACACTGCAGGGCTTTAAAATAGGCTTAGGCCTGATAGCATACATAGCACTTTCCAAGGATGAGGGCGTTCGATACATGCAGAACACCCCGTGAAGGAAAGTTGATTCGGCAAGGGACAAGGGTGTAGCTAGAGTCTCGTTTGACTTGTTAGAAATCAGAAGGGTTTCGGCTGCATGTTCAGCGGAATAGAAGACCTGATGGCACAAGCCTTGCTTTCCCATTTTAAATCTCTATCCATGCTAGCCTGAAGATCCCTAAATAACACTTTTTCGACTGGCCTCTATTCTCTGTAGGCAGCCCTCTGGAAAGAAAAGGAGTTTTTCTAAGGAAACACGGTGCTTCCATAGCATGTGTGGGAGCTCCTCCTGTCATGCTCTAGAGCTACAGGGAAACTTGACGTGAGTACTTGCCTCAAGCTAAGGCCTGTAAAGCCCTGCTGAAACGAAAGCGCTTAGCAGTTTCCATTCGGTCGTATTCGCAGTTCTGCTTTACTTTAACGTTTCTTCACTTTCCTAGACACGTAGCACCCTGTGTAGGCACCCTTTTGCCTCCAAATACAGTGAGTACCAGCAGGCTCCTCTGCCCTTCTAAGAAACATCCAGGCCTAGTAGCCTTTCCCAGTCAGTCTATGTATTCAGAGGGTAGGGCAACACACTGCACTCTTCCTTGGGAAAGCTAGATGTCCGCAGCGCTCCCACAGCTCCAGGAATTGTGTTCTCTCACGTCCTACATGCTATGGAAGTCTGCCTCATTGCCCTCATTGGAGCTACACTAAGAAACACAATCTGCTTCGCCTTCCTCTAGGAACTCTTACCCAAGGACCCCATACCTGCAGGATAAAGAGGCTTGCATTCCTACTGGAACCAAAGCACAGTTTTTCCTGCTACACTGCAGGATTTTAGAATAGGCTTAGGCCCGATAGCATACATAGAACGTTCCAAGGATGAGGGAGTTTGATACATGCAGAACACCCTGTGAAGAAAAGTTGATTCAGCAAAGGACCTTGGCGTAGCTAGAGTCTCTGTTGACTTGTGAGAAATCAGAAGGTGTTAGGCTGCATGTTCACCGGAAAAGAATACCTGATGGCGCAAACCTTGCTTTCCCAGTTGAAAAGCTCTATCCACGCTGCACAGAAGATACCTAAATAACACTGTTTTTGACTGGCGTCTAGTCACTGTAGGGAGCCCTCTGGAAAGCAAAGGCGTTTTCTCTAAGGAAACACGGTGCTTCCATAGCATGTGGGGGAGCTCCTCCTGTCATGCTCTAGAGCTACAGGGAAACTTGCCGTGAGTACTTGCCTCAAGCTAAGGCCTGAAAAGCCCTGCTGAAGCGAAAGCGCTTAGCAGGTTCCATTAGGTCGTATTCGCAGTTCTGCTCTACTTTAAGGTTTCTTCACTTTTCCTGACACCAGGCACCCTCGTGTAGGCACCCTTTTTCTTGCAAATACAGTGAGTACCAGCAGTCTCCTTTGCCCTTCCAGGAAACATCCAGACATAAAAGCCTTTCCCAGTAACTCTACGTATTCAGAGTGTAGGGCAACTCGCTGCACCCTTCCTTAGGAAGCTAGGTGGACTCAGCTCTTCAACAGCTCCAGGGATTCTCTTCTCGCACGTCCTACATGCCATGGAAGTCTGCCTCATTGCCCTCATTGGAGCTACACTAAGAAACACAATCTGCTTCGCCGTCCTCTAGGAACTCTTACCCAAGGACCCCATACCTACAGGAGAAAGGAAGCTTGCATTCCTACTGCAACCAAAGCACAGTTTTTCCTGGTACACTGCAGGGCTTTAAAATAGGCTTAGGCCTGATAGCATACATAGCACTTTCCAAGGATGAGGGCGTTCGATACATGCAGAACACCCCGTGAAGGAAAGTTGATTCGGCAAGGGACAAGGGTGTAGCTAGAGTCTCGTTTGACTTGTTAGAAATCAGAAGGGTTTCGGCTGCATGTTCAGCGGAATAGAAGACCTGATGGCACAAGCCTTGCTTTCCCATTTTAAATCTCTATCCATGCTAGCCTGAAGATCCCTAAATAACACTTTTTCGACTGGCCTCTATTCTCTGTAGGCAGCCCTCTGGAAAGAAAAGGAGTTTTTCTAAGGAAACACGGTGCTTCCATAGCATGTGTGGGAGCTCCTCCTGTCATGCTCTAGAGCTACAGGGAAACTTGACGTGAGTACTTGCCTCAAGCTAAGGCCTGTAAAGCCCTGCTGAAACGAAAGCGCTTAGCAGTTTCCATTCGGTCGTATTCGCAGTTCTGCTTTACTTTAACGTTTCTTCACTTTCCTAGACACGTAGCACCCTGTGTAGGCACCCTTTTGCCTCCAAATACAGTGAGTACCAGCAGGCTCCTCTGCCCTTCTAAGAAACATCCAGGCCTAGTAGCCTTTCCCAGTCAGTCTATGTATTCAGAGGGTAGGGCAACACACTGCACTCTTCCTTGGGAAAGCTAGATGTCCGCAGCGCTCCCACAGCTCCAGGAATTGTGTTCTCTCACGTCCTACATGCTATGGAAGTCTGCCTCATTGCCCTCATTGGAGCTACACTAAGAAACACAATCTGCTTCGCCTTCCTCTAGGAACTCTTACCCAAGGACCCCATACCTACAGGAGAAAGGAGGCTTGCCTTCCTACTGGAACCAAAGCACAGTTTTTCCTGCTACACTGCAGGATTTTAGAATAGGCTTAGGCCCGATAGCATACATAGAACGTTCCAAGGATGAGGGAGTTTGATACATGCAGAACACCCTGTGAAGAAAAGTTGATTCAGCAAAGGACCTTGGTGTAGCTAGAGTCTCTTTTGACTTGTGAGAAATCAGAAGGTGTTAGGCTGCATGTTCACCGGAAAAGAGTACCTGATGGCACATACCTTGCTTTCCCAGTTGAAAAGCTCTATCCACGTTGCACTGAAGATACCTAAAAAACACTGTTTTTGACTGGCGTCTAGTTACTGTAGGGAGCCATCTGGAAAGCAAAGGCGTTTTCTCTAAGGAAACACGGTGCTTCCATAGCGTGTGGGGGAGCTCCTCCTGTCATGCTCTAGAGCTACAGGGAAACTTGCCGTGAGTACTTGCCTCAAGCTAAGGCCTGAAAAGCCCTGCTGAAGCGAAAGCGCTTAGCAGGTTCCATTAGGTCGTATTCGCAGTTCTGCTCTACTTTAAGGTTTCTTCACTTTTCCTGACACCAGGCACCCTCGTGTAGGCACCCTTTTTCTTGCAAATACAGTGAGTACCAGCAGTCTCCTTTGCCCTTCCAGGAAACATCCAGACATAAAAGCCTTTCCCAGTAACTCTACGTATTCAGAGTGTAGGGCAACTCGCTGCACCCTTCCTTAGGAAGCTAGGTGGACTCAGCTCTTCAACAGCTCCAGGGATTCTCTTCTCGCACGTCCTACATGCCTTGGAAGTCTGCCTCATTGCCCTCATTGGAGCTACACTAAGAAACACAATCTGCTTCGCCGTCCTCTAGGAACTCTTACCCAAGGACCCCATACCTACAGGAGAAAGGAGGCTTGCATTCCTACTGCAACCAAAGCACAGTTTTTCCTGGTACACTGCAGGGCTTTAAAATAGGCTTAGGCCTGATAGCATACATAGAACTTTCCAAGGATGAGGGCGTTTGATACATGCAGAACACCCCGTGAAGGAAAGTTGATTCAGCAAGGGACAAGGGTGTAGCTAGAGTCTCTTTTGACTTGTTAGAAATCAGAAGGGTTTCGGCTGCATGTTCAGCGGAATAGAAGACCTGATGGCACAAGCCTTGCTTTCCCATTTTAAATCTCTATCCATGCTAGCCTGATGATCCCTAAATAACACTTTTTCGACTGGCCTCTATTCTCTGTAGGCAGCCCTCTGGAAAGAAAAGGAGTTTTCTCTAAGGAAACACGGTGCTTCCATAGCATGTGTGGGAGCTCCGCCTGTCATGCTCTAGAGCTACAGGGAAACTTGACGTGAGTACTTGCCTCAAGCTAAGGCCTGTAAAGCCCTGCTGAAACGAAAGCGCTTAGCAGTTTCCATTCGGTCGTATTCGCAGTTCTGCTTTACTTTAACGTTTCTTCACTTTTCTAGACACGTAGCACCCTGTGTAGGCACACTTTTGCCTACAAATACAGTGAGTACCAGCAGGCTCCTCTGCCCTTCTAAGAAACATCCAGGCCTAGTAGCCTTTCCCAGTCAGTCTATGTATTCAGAGGGTAGGGCAACACACTGCACTCTTCCTTGGGAAAGCTAGATGTCCGCAGCGCTCCCACAGCTCCAGGAATTGTGTTCTCTCACGTCCTACATGCTATGGAAGTCTGCCTCATTGCCCTCATTGGAGCTACACTAAGAAACACAATCTGCTTCGCCTTCCTCTAGGAACTCTTACCCAAGGACCCCATACCTACAGGAGAAAGGAGGCTTGCATTCCTACTGGAACCAAAGCACAGATTTTCCTGCTACACTGCAGGATTTTAGAATAGGCTTAGGCCCGATAGCATACATAGAACGTTCCAAGGATGAGGGAGTTTGATACATGCAGAACACCCTGTGAAGAAAAGTTGATTCAGCAAAGGACCTTGGCGTAGCTAGAGTCTCTTTTGACTTGTGAGAAATCAGAAGGTGTTAGGCTGCATGTTCACCGGAAAAGAATACCTGATGGCGCAAACCTTGCTTTCCCAGTTGAAAAGCTCTATCCACGCTGCACAGAAGATACCTAAATAACACTGTTTTTGACTGGCGTCTAGTCACTGTAGGGAGCCCTCTGGAAAGCAAAGGCGTTTTCTCTAAGGAAACACGGTGCTTCCATAGCGTGTGGGGGAGCTCCTCCTGTCATGCTCTAGAGCTACAGGGAAACTTGCCGTGAGTACTTGCCTCAAGCTAAGGCCTGAAAAGCCCTGCTGAAGCGAAATCGCTTAGCAGGTTCCATTAGGTCGTATTCGCAGTTCTGCTCTACTTTAAGGTTTCTTCACTTTTCCTGACACCAGGCACCCTCGTGTAGGCACCCTTTTTCTTGCAAATACAGTGAGTACCAGCAGTCTCCTTTGCCCTTCCAGGAAACATCCAGACATAAAAGCCTTTCCCAGTAACTCTACGTATTCAGAGTGTAGGGCAACTCGCTGCACCCTTCCTTAGGAAGCTAGGTGGACTCAGCTCTTCAACAGCTCCAGGGATTCTGTTCTCGCACGTCCTACATGCCATGGAAGTCTGCCTCATTGCCCTCATTGGAGCTACACTAAGAAACACAATCTGCTTCGCCGTCCTCTAGGAACTCTTACCCAAGGACCCCATACCTACAGGAGAAAGGAAGCTTGCATTCCTACTGCAACCAAAGCACAGTTTTTCCTGGTACACTGCAGGGCTTTAAAATAGGCTTAGGCCTGATAGCATACATAGAACTTTCCAAGGATGAGGGCGTTCGATACATGCAGAACACCCCGTGAAGGAAAGTTGATTCAGCAAGGGACAAGGGTGTAGCTAGAGTCTCTTTTGACTTGTTAGAAATCAGAAGGGTTTCGGCTGCATGTTCAGCGGAATAGAAGACCTGATGGCACAAGCCTTGCTTTCCCATTTTAAATCTCTATCCATGCTAGCCTGAAGATCCCTAAATAACACTTTTTCGACTGGCCTCTATTCTCTGTAGGCAGCCCTCTGCAAAGAAAAGGAGTTTTCTCTAAGGAAACACGGTGCTTCCATAGCATGTGTGGGAGCTCCTCCTGTCATGCTCTAGAGCTACGGGGAAACTTGACGTGAGTACTTGCCTCAAGCTAAGGCCTGTAAAGCCCTGCTGAAACGAAAGCGCTTAGCAGTTTCCATTCGGTCGTATTCGCAGTTCTGCTTTACTTTAACGTTTCTTCACTTTTCTAGACACGTAGCACCCTGTGTAGGCACCCTTTTGCCTCCAAATACAGTGAGTACCAGCAGGCTCCTCTGCCCTTCTAAGAAACATCCAGGCCTAGTAGCCTTTCCCAGTCAGTCTATGTATTCAGAGGGTAGGGCAACACACTGCACTCTTCCTTGGGAAAGCTAGATGTCCGCAGCGCTCCCACAGCTCCAGGAATTGTGTTCTCTCACGTCCTACATGCTATGGAAGTCTGCCTCATTGCCCTCATTGGAGCTACACTAAGAAACACAATCTGCTTCGCCTTCCTCTAGGAACTCTTACCCAAGGACCCCATACCTACAGGAGAAAGGAGGCTTGCCTTCCTACTGGAACCAAAGCACAGTTTTTCCTGCTACACTGCAGGATTTTAGAATAGGCTTAGGCCCGATAGCATACATAGAACGTTCCAAGGATGAGGGAGTTTGATACATGCAGAACACCCTGTGAAGAAAAGTTGATTCAGCAAAGGACCTTGGCGTAGCTAGAGTCTCTGTTGACTTGTGAGAAATCAGAAGGTGTTAGGCTGCATGTTCACCGGAAAAGAATACCTGATGGCGCAAACCTTGCTTTCCCAGTTGAAAAGCTCTATCCACGCTGCACAGAAGATACCTAAATAACACTGTTTTTGACTGGCGTCTAGTCACTGTAGGGAGCCCTCTGGAAAGCAAAGGCGTTTTCTCTAAGGAAACACGGTGCTTCCATAGCGTGTGGGGGAGCTCCTCCTGTCATGCTCTAGAGCTACAGGGAAACTTGCCGTGAGTACTTGCCTCAAGCTAAGGCCTGAAAAGCCCTGCTGAAGCGAAAGCGCTTAGCAGGTTCCATTAGGTCGTATTCGCAGTTCTGCTCTACTTTAAGGTTTCTTCACTTTTCCTGACACCAGGCACCCTCGTGTAGGCACCCTTTTTCTTGCAAATACAGTGAGTACCAGCAGTCTCCTTTGCCCTTCCAGGAAACATCCAGACATAAAAGCCTTTCCCAGTAACTCTACGTATTCAGAGTGTAGGGCAACTCGCTGCACCCTTCCTTAGGAAGCTAGGTGGACTCAGCTCTTCAACAGCTCCAGGGATTCTCTTCTCGCACGTCCTACATGCCATGGAAGTCTGCCTCATTGCCCTCATTGGAGCTACACTAAGAAACACAATCTGCTTCGCCGTCCTCTAGGAACTCTTACCCAAGGACCCCATACCTACAGGAGAAAGGAAGCTTGCATTCCTACTGCAACCAAAGCACAGTTTTTCCTGGTACACTGCAGGGCTTTAAAATAGGCTTAGGCCTGATAGCATACATAGCACTTTCCAAGGATGAGGGCGTTCGATACATGCAGAACACCCCGTGAAGGAAAGTTGATTCGGCAAGGGACAAGGGTGTAGCTAGAGTCTCGTTTGACTTGTTAGAAATCAGAAGGGTTTCGGCTGCATGTTCAGCGGAATAGAAGACCTGATGGCACAAGCCTTGCTTTCCCATTTTAAATCTCTATCCATGCTAGCCTGAAGATCCCTAAATAACACTTTTTCGACTGGCCTCTATTCTCTGTAGGCAGCCCTCTGGAAAGAAAAGGAGTTTTTCTAAGGAAACACGGTGCTTCCATAGCATGTGTGGGAGCTCCTCCTGTCATGCTCTAGAGCTACAGGGAAACTTGACGTGAGTACTTGCCTCAAGCTAAGGCCTGTAAAGCCCTGCTGAAACGAAAGCGCTTAGCAGTTTCCATTCGGTCGTATTCGCAGTTCTGCTTTACTTTAACGTTTCTTCACTTTCCTAGACACGTAGCACCCTGTGTAGGCACCCTTTTGCCTCCAAATACAGTGAGTACCAGCAGGCTCCTCTGCCCTTCTAAGAAACATCCAGGCCTAGTAGCCTTTCCCAGTCAGTCTATGTATTCAGAGGGTAGGGCAACACACTGCACTCTTCCTTGGGAAAGCTAGATGTCCGCAGCGCTCCCACAGCTCCAGGAATTGTGTTCTCTCACGTCCTACATGCTATGGAAGTCTGCCTCATTGCCCTCATTGGAGCTACACTAAGAAACACAATCTGCTTCGCCTTCCTCTAGGAACTCTTACCCAAGGACCCCATACCTGCAGGATAAAGAGGCTTGCATTCCTACTGGAACCAAAGCACAGTTTTTCCTGCTACACTGCAGGATTTTAGAATAGGCTTAGGCCCGATAGCATACATAGAACGTTCCAAGGATGAGGGAGTTTGATACATGCAGAACACCCTGTGAAGAAAAGTTGATTCAGCAAAGGACCTTGGCGTAGCTAGAGTCTCTGTTGACTTGTGAGAAATCAGAAGGTGTTAGGCTGCATGTTCAACGGAAAAGAATACCTGATGGCGCAAACCTTGCTTTCCCAGTTGAAAAGCTCTATCCACGCTGCACAGAAGATACCTAAATAACACTGTTTTTGACTGGCGTCTAGTCACTGTAGGGAGCCCTCTGGAAAGCAAAGGCGTTTTCTCTAAGGAAACACGGTGCTTCCATAGCGTGTGGGGGAGCTCCTCCTGTCATGCTCTAGAGCTACAGGGAAACTTGCCGTGAGTACTTGCCTCAAGCTAAGGCCTGAAAAGCCCTGCTGAAGCGAAAGCGCTTAGCAGGTTCCATTAGGTCGTATTCGCAGTTCTGCTCTACTTTAAGGTTTCTTCACTTTTCCTGACACCAGGCACCCTCGTGTAGGCACCCTTTTTCTTGCAAATACAGTGAGTACCAGCAGTCTCCTTTGCCCTTCCAGGAAACATCCAGACATAAAAGCCTTTCCCAGTAACTCTACGTATTCAGAGTGTAGGGCAACTCGCTGCACCCTTCCTTAGGAAGCTAGGTGGACTCAGCTCTTCAACAGCTCCAGGGATTCTCTTCTCGCACGTCCTACATGCCATGGAAGTCTGCCTCATTGCCCTCATTGGAGCTACACTAAGAAACACAATCTGCTTCGCCGTCCTCTAGGAACTCTTACCCAAGGACCCCATACCTACAGGAGAAAGGAAGCTTGCATTCCTACTGCAACCAAAGCACAGTTTTTCCTGGTACACTGCAGGGCTTTAAAATAGGCTTAGGCCTGATAGCATACATAGCACTTTCCAAGGATGAGGGCGTTCGATACATGCAGAACACCCCGTGAAGGAAAGTTGATTCGGCAAGGGACAAGGGTGTAGCTAGAGTCTCGTTTGACTTGTTAGAAATCAGAAGGGTTTCGGCTGCATGTTCAGCGGAATAGAAGACCTGATGGCACAAGCCTTGCTTTCCCATTTTAAATCTCTATCCATGCTAGCCTGAAGATCCCTAAATAACACTTTTTCGACTGGCCTCTATTCTCTGTAGGCAGCCCTCTGGAAAGAAAAGGAGTTTTTCTAAGGAAACACGGTGCTTCCATAGCATGTGTGGGAGCTCCTCCTGTCATGCTCTAGAGCTACAGGGAAACTTGACGTGAGTACTTGCCTCAAGCTAAGGCCTGTAAAGCCCTGCTGAAACGAAAGCGCTTAGCAGTTTCCATTCGGTCGTATTCGCAGTTCTGCTTTACTTTAACGTTTCTTCACTTTCCTAGACACGTAGCACCCTGTGTAGGCACCCTTTTGCCTACAAATACAGTGAGTACCAGCAGGCTCCTCTGCCCTTCTAAGAAACATCCAGGCCTAGTAGCCTTTCCCAGTCAGTCTATGTATTCAGAGGGTAGGGCAACACACTGCACTCTTCCTTGGGAAAGCTAGATGTCCGCAGCGCTCCCACAGCTCCAGGAATTGTGTTCTCTCACGTCCTACATGCTATGGAAGTCTGCCTCATTGCCCTCATTGGAGCTACACTAAGAAACACAATCTGCTTCGCCTTCCTCTAGGAACTCTTACCCAAGGACCCCATACCTACAGGAGAAAGGAGGCTTGCCTTCCTACTGGAACCAAAGCACAGTTTTTCCTGCTACACTGCAGGATTTTAGAATAGGCTTAGGCCCGATAGCATACATAGAACGTTCCAAGGATGAGGGAGTTTGATACATGCAGAACACCCTGTGAAGAAAAGTTGATTCAGCAAAGGACCTTGGTGTAGCTAGAGTCTCTTTTGACTTGTGAGAAATCAGAAGGTGTTAGGCTGCATGTTCACCGGAAAAGAGTACCTGATGGCACATACCTTGCTTTCCCAGTTGAAAAGCTCTATCCACGTTGCACTGAAGATACCTAAAAAACACTGTTTTTGACTGGCGTCTAGTTACTGTAGGGAGCCATCTGGAAAGCAAAGGCGTTTTCTCTAAGGAAACACGGTGCTTCCATAGCGTGTGGGGGAGCTCCTCCTGTCATGCTCTAGAGCTACAGGGAAACTTGCCGTGAGTACTTGCCTCAAGCTAAGGCCTGAAAAGCCCTGCTGAAGCGAAAGCGCTTAGCAGGTTCCATTAGGTCGTATTCGCAGTTCTGCTCTACTTTAAGGTTTCTTCACTTTTCCTGACACCAGGCACCCTCGTGTAGGCACCCTTTTTCTTGCAAATACAGTGAGTACCAGCAGTCTCCTTTGCCCTTCCAGGAAACATCCAGACATAAAAGCCTTTCCCAGTAACTCTACGTATTCAGAGTGTAGGGCAACTCGCTGCACCCTTCCTTAGGAAGCTAGGTGGACTCAGCTCTTCAACAGCTCCAGGGATTCTCTTCTCGCACGTCCTACATGCCTTGGAAGTCTGCCTCATTGCCCTCATTGGAGCTACACTAAGAAACACAATCTGCTTCGCCGTCCTCTAGGAACTCTTACCCAAGGACCCCATACCTACAGGAGAAAGGAGGCTTGCATTCCTACTGCAACCAAAGCACAGTTTTTCCTGGTACACTGCAGGGCTTTAAAATAGGCTTAGGCCTGATAGCATACATAGAACTTTCCAAGGATGAGGGCGTTTGATACATGCAGAACACCCCGTGAAGGAAAGTTGATTCAGCAAGGGACAAGGGTGTAGCTAGAGTCTCTTTTGACTTGTTAGAAATCAGAAGGGTTTCGGCTGCATGTTCAGCGGAATAGAAGACCTGATGGCACAAGCCTTGCTTTCCCATTTTAAATCTCTATCCATGCTAGCCTGATGATCCCTAAATAACACTTTTTCGACTGGCCTCTATTCTCTGTAGGCAGCCCTCTGGAAAGAAAAGGAGTTTTCTCTAAGGAAACACGGTGCTTCCATAGCATGTGTGGGAGCTCCGCCTGTCATGCTCTAGAGCTACAGGGAAACTTGACGTGAGTACTTGCCTCAAGCTAAGGCCTGTAAAGCCCTGCTGAAACGAAAGCGCTTAGCAGTTTCCATTCGGTCGTATTCGCAGTTCTGCTTTACTTTAACGTTTCTTCACTTTTCTAGACACGTAGCACCCTGTGTAGGCACACTTTTGCCTACAAATACAGTGAGTACCAGCAGGCTCCTCTGCCCTTCTAAGAAACATCCAGGCCTAGTAGCCTTTCCCAGTCAGTCTATGTATTCAGAGGGTAGGGCAACACACTGCACTCTTCCTTGGGAAAGCTAGATGTCCGCAGCGCTCCCACAGCTCCAGGAATTGTGTTCTCTCACGTCCTACATGCTATGGAAGTCTGCCTCATTGCCCTCATTGGAGCTACACTAAGAAACACAATCTGCTTCGCCTTCCTCTAGGAACTCTTACCCAAGGACCCCATACCTACAGGAGAAAGGAGGCTTGCATTCCTACTGGAACCAAAGCACAGATTTTCCTGCTACACTGCAGGATTTTAGAATAGGCTTAGGCCCGATAGCATACATAGAACGTTCCAAGGATGAGGGAGTTTGATACATGCAGAACACCCTGTGAAGAAAAGTTGATTCAGCAAAGGACCTTGGCGTAGCTAGAGTCTCTTTTGACTTGTGAGAAATCAGAAGGTGTTAGGCTGCATGTTCACCGGAAAAGAATACCTGATGGCGCAAACCTTGCTTTCCCAGTTGAAAAGCTCTATCCACGCTGCACAGAAGATACCTAAATAACACTGTTTTTGACTGGCGTCTAGTCACTGTAGGGAGCCCTCTGGAAAGCAAAGGCGTTTTCTCTAAGGAAACACGGTGCTTCCATAGCGTGTGGGGGAGCTCCTCCTGTCATGCTCTAGAGCTACAGGGAAACTTGCCGTGAGTACTTGCCTCAAGCTAAGGCCTGAAAAGCCCTGCTGAAGCGAAAGCGCTTAGCAGGTTCCATTAGGTCGTATTCGCAGTTCTGCTCTACTTTAAGGTTTCTTCACTTTTCCTGACAACAGGCACCCTCGTGTAGGCACCCTTTTTCTTGCAAATACAGTGAGTACCAGCAGTCTCCTTTGCCCTTCCAGGAAACATCCAGACATAAAAGCCTTTCCCAGGAACTCTACGTATTCAGAGTGTAGGGCAACTCGCTGCAACCTTCCTTAGGAAGCTAGGTGGACTCAGCTCTTCAACAGCTCCAGGGATTCTCTTCTCGCACGTCCTACATGCCTTGGAAGTCTGCCTCATTGCCCTCATTGGAGCTACACTAAGAAACACAATCTGCTTCGCCGTCCTCTAGGAACTCTTACCCAAGGACCCCATACCTACAGGAGAAAGGAGGCTTGCATTCCTACTGCAACCAAAGCACAGGTTTTCCTGGTACACTGCAGGGCTTTAAAATAGGCTTAGGCCTGATAGCATACATAGAACTTTCCAAGGATGAGGGCGTTCGATACATGCAGAACACCCCGTGAAGGAAAGTTGATTCAGCAAGGGACAAGGGTGTAGCTAGAGTCTCGTTTGACTTGTTAGAAATCAGAAGGGTTTCGGCTGCATGTTCAGCGGAATAGAAGACCTGATGGCACAAGCCTTGCTTTCCCATTTTAAATCTCTATCCATGCTAGCCTGAAGATCCCTAAATAACACTTTTTCGTCTGGCCTCTATTCTCTGTAGGCAGCCCTCTGGAAAGAAAAGGAGTTTTCTCTAAGGAAACACGGTGCTTCCATAGCATGTGTGGGAGCTCCTCCTGTCATGCTCTAGAGCTACAGGGAAACTTGACGTGAGTACTTGCCTCAAGCTAAGGCCTGTAAAGCCCTGCTGAAACGAAAGCGCTTAGCAGTTTCCATTAGGTCGTATTCGCAGTTCTGCTTTACTTTAACGTTTCTTCACTTTTCTAGACACGTAGCACCCTGTGTAGGCACCCTTTTGCCTCCAAATACAGTGAGTACCAGCAGGCTCCTCTGCCCTTCTAAGAAACATCCAGGCCTAGTAGCCTTTCCCAGTCAGTCTATGTATTCAGAGGGTAGGGCAACACACTGCACTCTTCCTTGGGAAAGCTAGATGTCCGCAGCGCTCCCACAGCTCCAGGAATTGTGTTCTCTCACGTCCTACATGCTATGGAAGTCTGCCTCATTGCCCTCATTGGAGCTACACTAAGAAACACAATCTGCTTCGCCTTCCTCTAGGAACTCTTACCCAAGGACCCCATACCTACAGGAGAAAGGAGGCTTGCATTCCTACTGGAACCAAAGCACAGTTTTTCCTGCTACACTGCAGGATTTTAGAATAGGCTTAGGCCCGATAGCATACATAGAACGTTCCAAGGATGAGGGAGTTTGATACATGCAGAACACCCTGTGAAGAAAAGTTGATTCAGCAAAGGACCTTGGTGTAGCTAGAGTCTCTTTTGACTTGTGAGAAATCAGAAGGTGTTAGGCTGCATGTTCACCGGAAAAGAATACCTGATGGCACAAACCTTGCTTTCCCAGTTGAAAAGCTCTATCCACGCTGCACAGAAGATACCTAAATAACACTGTTTTTGACTGGCGTCTAGTCACTGTAGGGAGCCCTCTGGAAAGCAAAGGCGTTTTCTCTAAGGAAACACGGTGCTTCCATAGCGTGTCGGGGAGCTCCTCCTGTCATGCTCTAGAGCTACAGGGAAACTTGCCGTGAGTACTTGCCTCAAGCTAAGGCCTGAAAAGCCCTGCTGAAGCGAAAGCGCTTAGCAGGTTCCATTAGGTCGTATTCGCAGTTCTGCTCTACTTTAAGGTTTCTTCACTTTTCCTGACACCAGGCACCCTCGTGTAGGCACCCTTTTTCTTGCAAATACAGTGAGTACCAGCAGTCTCCTTTGCCCTTCCAGGAAACATCCAGACATAAAAGCCTTTCCCAGTAACTCTACGTATTCAGAGTGTAGGGCAACTCGCTGCACCCTTCCTTAGGAAGCTAGGTGGACTCAGCTCTTCAACAGCTCCAGGGATTCTCTTCTCGCACGTCCTACATGCCTTGGAAGTCTGCCTCATTGCCCTCATTGGAGCTACACTAAGAAACACAATCTGCTTCGCCGTCCTCTAGGAACTCTTACCCAAGGACCCCATACCTACAGGAGAAAGGAGGCTTGCATTCCTACTGCAACCAAAGCACAGTTTTTCCTGGTACACTGCAGGGCTTTAAAATAGGCTTAGGCCTGATAGCATACATAGAACTTTCCAAGGATGAGGGCGTTCGATACATGCAGAACACCCCGTGAAGGAAAGTTGATTCAGCAAGGGACAAGGGTGTAGCTAGAGTCTCGTTTGACTTGTTAGAAATCAGAAGGGTTTCGGCTGCATGTTCAGCGGAATAGAAGACCTGATGGCACAAGCCTTGCTTTCCCATTTTAAATCTCTATCCATGCTAGCCTGAAGATCCCTAAATAACACTTTTTCGTCTGGCCTCTATTCTCTGTAGGCAGCCCTCTGGAAAGAAAAGGAGTTTTCTCTAAGGAAACACGGTGCTTCCATAGCATGTGTGGGAGCTCCTCCTGTCATGCTCTAGAGCTACAGGGAAACTTGACGTGAGTACTTGCCTCAAGCTAAGGCCTGTAAAGCCCTGCTGAAACGAAAGCGCTTAGCAGTTTCCATTAGGTCGTATTCGCAGTTCTGCTTTACTTTAACGTTTCTTCACTTTTCTAGACACGTAGCACCCTGTGTAGGCACCCTTTTGCCTACAAATACAGTGAGTACCAGCAGGCTCCTCTGCCCTTCTAAGAAACATCCAGGCCTAGTAGCCTTTCCCAGTCAGTCTATGTATTCAGAGGGTAGGGCAACACACTGCACTCTTCCTTGGGAAAGCTAGATGTCCGCAGCGCTCCCACAGCTCCAGGAATTGTGTTCTCTCACGTCCTACATGCTGTGGAAGTCTGCCTCATTGCCCTCATTGGAGCTACACTAAGAAACACAATCTGCTTCGCCTTCCTCTAGGAACTCTTACCCAAGGACCCCATACCTACAGGAGAAAGGAGGCTTGCATTCCTACTGGAACCAAAGCACAGTTTTTCCTGCTACACTGCAGGATTTTAGAATAGGCTTAGGCCCGATAGCATACATAGAACGTTCCAAGGATGAGGGAGTTTGATACAGGCAGAACACCCTGTGAAGAAAAGTTGATTCAGCAAAGGACCTTGGTGTAGCTAGAGTCTCTTTTGACTTGTGAGAAATCAGAAGGTCTTAGGCTGCATGTTCACCGGAAAAGAATACCTGATGGCACAAACCTTGCTTTCCCAGTTGAAAAGCTCTATCCACGCTGCACAGAAGATACCTAAATAACACAGTTTTTGACTGGCGTCTAATCACTGTAGGGAGCCATCTGGAAAGCAAAGGCGTTTTCTCTAAGGAAACACGGTGCTTCCATAGCGTGTGGGGGAGCTCCTCCTGTCATGCTCTAGAGCTACAGGGAAACTTGCCGTGAGTACTTGCCTCAAGCTAAGGCCTGAAAAGCCCTGCTGAAGCGAAAGCGCTTAGCAGGTTCCATTAGGTCGTATTCGCAGTTCTGCTCTACTTTAAGGTTTCTTCACTTTTCCTGACACCAGGCACCCTCGTGTAGGCACCCTTTTTCTTGCAAATACAGTGAGTACCAGCAGTCTCCTTTGCCCTTCCAGGAAACATCCAGATATAAAAGCCTTTCCCAGGAACTCTACGTATTCAGAGTGTAGGGCAACTCACTGCACCCTTCCTTAGGAAGCTAGGTGGACTCAGCTCTTCAACAGCTCCAGGGATTCTCTTCTCGCACGTCCTACATGCCATGGAAGTCTGCCTCATTGCCCTCATTGGAGCTACACTAAGAAACACAATCTGCTTCGCCGTCCTCTAGGAACTCTTACCCAAGGGCCCCATACCTACAGGAGAAAGGAGGCTTGCATTCCTACTGCAACCAAAGCACAGTTTTTCCTGGTACACTGCAGGGCTTTAAAATAGGCTTAGGCCTGATAGCATACATAGAACTTTCCAAGGATGAGGGCGTTCGATACATGCAGAACACCCCGTGAAGGAAAGTTGATTCAGCAAGGGACAAGGGTGTAGCTAGAGTCTCTTTTGACTTGTTAGAAATCAGAAGGGTTTCGGCTGCATGTTCAGCGGAATAGAAGACCTGATGGCACAAGCCTTGCTTTCCCATTTTAAATCTGTATCCATGCTAGCCTGAAGATCCCTAAATAACACTTTTTCGACTGTCCTCTTTTCTCTGTAGGCAGCCCTCTGGAAAGAAAAGGAGTTTTCTCTAAGGAAACACGGTGCTTCCATAGCATGTGTGGGAGCTCCTCCTGTCATGCTCTAGAGCTACAGGGAAACTTGACGTGAGTACTTGCCTCAAGCTAAGGCCTGTAAAGCCCTGCTGAAACGAAAGCGCTTAGCAGTTTCCATTCGGTCGTATTCGCAGTTCTGCTGTACTTTAACGTTTCTTCACTTTTCTAGACACGTAGCACCCTGTGTAGGCACCCTTTTGCCTACAAATACAGTGAGTACCAGCAGGCTCCTCTGCCCTTCTAAGAAACATCCAGGCCTAGTAGCCTTTCCCAGTCAGTCTATGTATTCAGAGGGTAGGGCAACACACTGCACTCTTCCTTGGGAAAGCTAGATGTCCGCAGCGCTCCCACAGCTCCAGGAATTGTGTTCTCTCACGTCCTACATGCTATGGAAGTCTGCCTCATTGCCCTCATTGGAGCTACACTAAGAAACACAATCTGCTTCGCCTTCCTCTAGGAACTCTTACCCAAGGACCCCATACCTACAGGAGAAAGGAGGCTTGCATTCCTACTGGAACCAAAGCACAGTTTTTCCTGCTACACTGCAGGATTTTAGAATAGGCTTAGGCCCGATAGCATACATAGAACGTTCCAAGGATGAGGGAGTTTGATACATGCAGAACACCCTGTGAAGAAAAGTTGATTCAGCAAAGGACCTTGGTGTAGCTAGAGTCTCTTTTGACTTGTGAGAAATCAGAAGGTGTTAGGCTGCATGTTCACCGGAAAAGAATACCTGATGGCACAAACCTTGCTTTCCCAGTTGAAAAGCTCTATCCACGTTGCACTGAAGATACCTAAAAAACACTGTTTTTGACTGGCGTCTAGTTACTGTAGGGAGCCATCTGGAAAGCAAAGGCGTTTTCTCTAAGGAAACACGGTGCTTCCATAGCGTGTGGGGGAGCTCCTCCTGTCATGCTCTAGAGCTACAGGGAAACTTGCCGTGAGTACTTGCCTCAAGCTAAGGCCTGAAAAGCCCTGCTGAAGCGAAAGCGCTTAGCAGGTTCCATTAGGTCGTATTCGCAGTTCTGCTCTACTTTAAGGTTTCTTCACTTTTCCTGACACCAGGCACCCTCGTGTAGGCACCCTTTTTCTTGCAAATACAGTGAGTACCAGCAGTCTCCTTTGCCCTTCCAGGAAACATCCAGACATAAAAGCCTTTCCCAGTAACTCTACGTATTCAGAGTGTAGGGCAACTCGCTGCACCCTTCCTTAGGAAGCTAGGTGGACTCAGCTCTTCAACAGCTCCAGGGATTCTCTTCTCGCACGTCCTACATGCCTTGGAAGTCTGCCTCATTGCCCTCATTGGAGCTACACTAAGAAACACAATCTGCTTCGCCGTCCTCTAGGAACTCTTACCCAAGGACCCCATACCTACAGGAGAAAGGAGGCTTGCATTCCTACTGCAACCAAAGCACAGTTTTTCCTGGTACACTGCAGGGCTTTAAAATAGGCTTAGGCCTGATAGCATACATAGAACTTTCCAAGGATGAGGGCGTTCGATACATGCAGAACACCCCGTGAAGGAAAGTTGATTCAGCAAGGGACAAGGGTGTAGCTAGAGTCTCGTTTGACTTGTTAGAAATCAGAAGGGTTTCGGCTGCATGTTCAGCGGAATAGAAGACCTGATGGCACAAGCCTTGCTTTCCCATTTTAAATCTCTATCCATGCTAGCCTGAAGATCCCTAAATAACACTTTTTCGTCTGGCCTCTATTCTCTGTAGGCAGCCCTCTGGAAAGAAAAGGAGTTTTCTCTAAGGAAACACGGTGCTTCCATAGCATGTGTGGGAGCTCCTCCTGTCATGCTCTAGAGCTACAGGGAAACTTGACGTGAGTACTTGCCTCAAGCTAAGGCCTGTAAAGCCCTGCTGAAACGAAAGCGCTTAGCAGTTTCCATTAGGTCGTTTTCGCAGTTCTGCTTTACTTTAACGTTTCTTCACTTTTCTAGACACGTAGCACCCTGTGTAGGCACCCTTTTGCCTACAAATACAGTGAGTACCAGCAGGCTCCTCTGCCCTTCTAAGAAACATCCAGGCCTAGTAGCCTTTCCCAGTCAGTCTATGTATTCAGAGGGTAGGGCAACACACTGCACTCTTCCTTGGGAAAGCTAGATGTCCGCAGCGCTCCCACAGCTCCAGGAATTGTGTTCTCTCACGTCCTACATGCTGTGGAAGTCTGCCTCATTGCCCTCATTCGAGCTACACTAAGAAACACAATCTGCTTCGCCTTCCTCTAGGAACTCTTACCCAAGGACCCCATACCTACAGGAGAAAGGAGGCTTGCATTCCTACTGGAACCAAAGCACAGTTTTTCCTGCTACACTGCAGGATTTTAGAATAGGCTTAGGCTCGATAGCATACATAGAACGTTCCAAGGATGAGGGAGTTTGATACAGGCAGAACACCCTGTGAAGAACAGTTGATTCAGCAAAGGACCTTGGTGTAGCTAGAGTCTCTTTTGACTTGTGAGAAATCAGAAGGTGTTAGGCTGCATGTTCACCGGAAAAGAATACCTGATGGCACAAACCTTGCTTTCCCAGTTGAAAAGCTCTATCCACGCTGCACAGAAGATACCTAAATAACACAGTTTTTGACTGGCGTCTAGTCACTGTAGGGAGCCATCTGGAAAGCAAAGGCGTTTTCTCTAAGGAAACACGGTGCTTCCATAGCGTGTGGGGGAGCTCCTCCTGTCATGCTCTAGAGCTACAGGGAAACTTGCCGTGAGTACTTGCCTCAAGCTAAGGCCTGAAAAGCCCTGCTGAAGCGAAAGCGCTTAGCAGGTTCCATTAGGTCGTATTCGCAGTTCTGCTCTACTTTAAGGTTTCTTCACTTTTCCTGACACCAGGCACCCTCGTGTAGGCACCCTTTTTCTTGCAAATACAGTGAGTACCAGCAGTCTCCTTTGCCCTTCCAGGAAACATCCAGACATAAAAGCCTTTCCCAGTAACTCTACGTATTCAGAGTGTAGGGCAACTCACTGCACCCTTCCTTAGGAAGCTAGGTGGACTCAGCTCTTCAACAGCTCCAGGGATTCTCTTCTCGCACGTCCTACATGCCATGGAAGTCTGCCTCATTGCCCTCATTGGAGCTACACTAAGAAACACAATCTGCTTCGCCGTCCTCTAGGAACTCTTACCCAAGGGCCCCATACCTACAGGAGAAAGGAGGCTTGCATTCCTACTGCAACCAAAGCACAGTTTTTCCTGGTACACTGCAGGGCTTTAAAATAGGCTTAGGCCTGATAGCATACATAGAACTTTCCAAGGATGAGGGCGTTCGATACATGCAGAACACCCCGTGAAGGAAAGTTGATTCAGCAAGGGACAAGGGTGTAGCTAGAGTCTCTTTTGACTTGTTAGAAATCAGAAGGGTTTCGGCTGCATGTTCAGCGGAATAGAAGACCTGATGGCACAAGCCTTGCTTTCCCATTTTAAATCTGTATCCATGCTAGCCTGAAGATCCCTAAATAACACTTTTTCGACTGTCCTCTTTTCTCTGTAGGCAGCCCTCTGGAAAGAAAAGGAGTTTTCTCTAAGGAAACACGGTGCTTCCATAGCATGTGTGGGAGCTCCTCCTGTCATGCTCTAGAGCTACAGGGAAACTTGACGTGAGTACTTGCCTCAAGCTAAGGCCTGTAAAGCCCTGCTGAAACGAAAGCGCTTAGCAGTTTCCATTCGGTCGTATTCGCAGTTCTGCTGTACTTTAACGTTTCTTCACTTTTCTAGACACGTAGCACCCTGTGTAGGCACCCTTTTGCCTCCAAATACAGTGAGTACCAGCAGGCTCCTCTGCCCTTCTAAGAAACATCCAGGCCTAGTAGCCTTTCCCAGTCAGTCTATGTATTCAGAGGGTAGGGCAACACACTGCACTCTTCCTTGGGAAAGCTAGATGTCCGCAGCGCTCCCACAGCTCCAGGAATTGTGTTCTCTCACGTCCTACATGCTATGGAAGTCTGCCTCATTGCCCTCATTGGAGCTACACTAAGAAACACAATCTGCTTCGCCTTCCTCTAGGAACTCTTACCCAAGGACCCCATACCTACAGGAGAAAGGAGGCTTGCATTCCTACTGGAACCAAAGCACAGTTTTTCCTGCTACACTGCAGGATTTTAGAATAGGCTTAGGCCCGATAGCATACATAGAACGTTCCAAGGATGAGGGAGTTTGATACATGCAGAACACCCTGTGAAGAAAAGTTGATTCAGCAAAGGACCTTGGTGTAGCTAGAGTCTCTTTTGACTTGTGAGAAATCAGAAGGTGTTAGGCTGCATGTTCACCGGAAAAGAATACCTGATGGCACAAACCTTGCTTTCCCAGTTGAAAAGCTCTATCCACGTTGCACTGAAGATACCTAAAAAACACTGTTTTTGACTGGCGTCTAGTTACTGTAGGGAGCCATCTGGAAAGCAAAGGCGTTTTCTCTAAGGAAACACGGTGCTTCCATAGCGTGTGGGGGAGCTCCTCCTGTCATGCTCTAGAGCTACAGGGAAACTTGCCGTGAGTACTTGCCTCAAGCTAAGGCCTGAAAAGCCCTGCTGAAGCGAAAGCGCTTAGCAGGTTCCATTAGGTCGTATTCGCAGTTCTGCTCTACTTTAAGGTTTCTTCACTTTTCCTGACACCAGGCACCCTCGTGTAGGCACCCTTTTTCTTGCAAATACAGTGAGTACCAGCAGTCTCCTTTGCCCTTCCAGGAAACATCCAGACATAAAAGCCTTTCCCAGGAACTCTACGTATTCAGAGTGTAGGGCAACTCGCTGCACCCTTCCTTAGGAAGCTAGGTGGACTCAGCTCTTCAACAGCTCCAGGGATTCTCTTCTCGCACGTCCTACATGCCTTGGAAGTCTGCCTCATTGCCCTCATTGGAGCTACACTAAGAAACACAATCTGCTTCGCCGTCCTCTAGGAACTCTTACCCAAGGACCCCATACCTACAGGAGAAAGGAGGCTTGCATTCCTACTGCAACCAAAGCACAGTTTTTCCTGGTACACTGCAGGGCTTTAAAATAGGCTTAGGCCTGATAGCATACATAGAACTTTCCAAGGATGAGGGCGTTCGATACATGCAGAACACCCCGTGAAGGAAAGTTGATTCAGCAAGGGACAAGGGTGTAGCTAGAGTCTCGTTTGACTTGTTAGAAATCAGAAGGGTTTCGGCTGCATGTTCAGCGGAATAGAAGACCTGATGGCACAAGCCTTGCTTTCCCATTTTAAATCTCTATCCATGCTAGCCTGAAGATCCCTAAATAACACTTTTTCGTCTGGCCTCTATTCTCTGTAGGCAGCCCTCTGGAAAGAAAAGGAGTTTTCTCTAAGGAAACACGGTGCTTCCATAGCATGTGTGGGAGCTCCTCCTGTCATGCTCTAGAGCTACAGGGAAACTTGACGTGAGTACTTGCCTCAAGCTAAGGCCTGTAAAGCCCTGCTGAAACGAAAGCGCTTAGCAGTTTCCATTAGGTCGTATTCGCAGTTCTGCTTTACTTTAACGTTTCTTCACTTTTCTAGACACGTAGCACCCTGTGTAGGCACCCTTTTGCCTACAAATACAGTGAGTACCAGCAGGCTCCTCTGCCCTTCTAAGAAACATCCAGGCCTAGTAGCCTTTCCCAGTCAGTCTATGTATTCAGAGGGTAGGGCAACACACTGCACTCTTCCTTGGGAAAGCTAGATGTCCGCAGCGCTCCCACAGCTCCAGGAATTGTGTTCTCTCACGTCCTACATGCTGTGGAAGTCTGCCTCATTGCCCTCATTGGAGCTACACTAAGAAACACAATCTGCTTCGCCTTCCTCTAGGAACTCTTACCCAAGGACCCCATACCTACAGGAGAAAGGAGGCTTGCATTCCTACTGGAACCAAAGCACAGTTTTTCCTGCTACACTGCAGGATTTTAGAATAGGCTTAGGCCCGATAGCATACATAGAACGTTCCAAGGATAAGGGAGTTTGATACATGCAGAACACCCTGTGAAGAAAAGTTGATTCAGCAAAGGACCTTGGTGTAGCTAGAGTCTCTTTTGACTTGTGAGAAATCAGAAGGTGTTAGGCTGCATGTTCACCGGAAAAGAATACCTGATGGCACAAACCTTGCTTTCCCAGTTGAAAACCTCTATCCACGTTGCACTGAAGATACCTAAAAAACACTGTTTTTGACTGGCGTCTAGTTACTGTAGGGAGCCATCTGGAAAGCAAAGGCGTTTTCTCTAAGGAAACACGGTGCTTCCATAGCGTGTGGGGGAGCTCCTCCTGTCATGCTCTAGAGCTACAGGGAAACTTGCCGTGAGTACTTGCCTCAAGCTAAGGCCTGAAAAGCCCTGCTGAAGCGAAAGCGCTTAGCAGGTTCCATTAGGTCGTATTCGCAGTTCTGCTCTACTTTAAGGTTTCTTCACTTTTCCTGACACCAGGCACCCTCGTGTAGGCACCCTTTTTCTTGCAAATACAGTGAGTACCAGCAGTCTCCTTTGCCCTTCCAGGAAACATCCAGACATAAAAGCCTTTCCCAGGAACTCTACGTATTCAGAGTGTAGGGCAACTCGCTGCACCCTTCCTTAGGAAGCTAGGTGGACTCAGCTCTTCAACAGCTCCAGGGATTCTCTTCTCGCACGTCCTACATGCCTTGGAAGTCTGCCTCATTGCCCTCATTGGAGCTACACTAAGAAACACAATCTGCTTCGCCGTCCTCTAGGAACTCTTACCCAAGGACCCCATACCTACAGGAGAAAGGAGGCTTGCATTCCTACTGCAACCAAAGCACAGTTTTTCCTGGTACACTGCAGGGCTTTAAAATAGGCTTAGGCCTGATAGCATACATAGAACTTTCCAAGGATGAGGGCGTTCGATACATGCAGAACACCCCGTGAAGGAAAGTTGATTCAGCAAGGGACAAGGGTGTAGCTAGAGTCTCTTTTGACTTGTTAGAAATCAGAAGGGTTTCGGCTGCATGTTCAGCGGAATAGAAGACCTGATGGCACAAGCCTTGCTTTCCCATTTTAAATCTCTATCCATGCTAGCCTGAAGATCCCTAAATAACACTTTTTCGACTGGCCTCTATTCTCTGTAGGCAGCCCTCTGGAAAGAAAAGGAGTTTTCTCTAAGGAAACACGGTGCTTCCATAGCATGTGTGGGAGCTCCTCCTGTCATGCTCTAGAGCTACAGGGAAACTTGCCGTGAGTACTTGCCTCAAGCTAAGGCCTGTAAAGCCCTGCTGAAACGAAAGCGCTTAGCAGTTTCCATTAGGTCGTATTCGCAGTTCTGCTTTACTTTAACGTTTCTTCACTTTTCTAGACACGTAGCACCCTGTGTAGGCACCCTTTTGCCTCCAAATACAGTGAGTACCAGCAGGCTCCTCTGCCCTTCTAAGAAACATCCAGGCCTAGTAGCCTTTCCCAGTCAGTCTATGTATTCAGAGGGTAGGGCAACACACTGCACTCTTCCTTGGGAAAGCTAGATGTCCGCAGCGCTCCCACAGCTCCAGGAATTGTGTTCTCTCACGTCCTACATGCTATGGAAGTCTGCCTCATTGCCCTCATTGGAGCTACACTAAGAAACACAATCTGCTTCGCCTTCCTCTAGGAACTCTTACCCAAGGACCCCATACCTACAGGAGAAAGGAGGCTTGCATTCCTACTGGAACCAAAGCACAGTTTTTCCTGCTACACTGCAGGATTTTAGAATAGGCTTAGGCCCGATAGCATACATAGAACGTTCCAAGGATGAGGGAGTTTGATACATGCAGAACACCCTGTGAAGAAAAGTTGATTCAGCAAAGGACCTTGGCGTAGCTAGAGTCTCTTTTGACTTGTGAGAAATCAGAAGGTGTTAGGCTGCATGTTCACCGGAAAAGAATACCTGATGGCGCAAACCTTGCTTTCCCAGTTGAAAAGCTCTATCCACGCTGCACAGAAGATACCTAAATAACACTGTTTTTGACTGGCGTCTAGTCACTGTAGGGAGCCCTCTGGAAAGCAAAGGCGTTTTCTCTAAGCAAACACGGTGCTTCCATAGCGTGTGGGGGAGCTCCTCCTGTCATGCTCTAGAGCTACAGGGAAACTTGCCGTGAGTACTTGCCTCAAGCTAAGGCCTGAAAAGCCCTGCTGAAGCGAAAGCGCTTAGGAGGTTCCATTAGGTCGTATTCGCAGTTCTGCTCTACTTTAAGGTTTCTTCACTTTTCCTGACAACAGGCACCCTCGTGTAGGCACCCTTTTTCTTGCAAATACAGTGAGTACCAGCAGTCTCCTTTGCCCTTCCAGGAAACATCCAGACATGAAAGCCTTTCCCAGGAACTCTACGTATTCAGAGTGTAGGGCAACTCGCTGCACCCTTCCTTAGGAAGCTAGGTGGACTCAGCTCTTCAACAGCTCCAGGGTTTCTCTTCTCGCACGTCCTACATGCCTTGGAAGTCTGCCTCATTGCCCTCATTGGAGCTACACTAAGAAACACAATCTGCTTCGCCGTCCTCTAGGAACTCTTACCCAAGGACCCCATACCTACAGGAGAAAGGAGGCTTGCATTCCTACTGCAACCAAAGCACAGTTTTTCCTGGTACACTGCAGGGCTTTAAAATAGGCTTAGGCCTGATAGCATACATAGAACTTTCCAAGGATGAGGGCGTTCGATACATGCAGAACACCCCGTGAAGGAAAGTTGATTCAGCAAGGGACAAGGGTGTAGCTAGAGTCTCGTTTGACTTGTTAGAAATCAGAAGGGTTTCGGCTGCATGTTCAGCGGAATAGAAGACCTGATGGCACAAGCCTTGCTTTCCCATTTTAAATCTCTATCCATGCTAGCCTGAAGATCCCTAAATAACACTTTTTCGTCTGGCCTCTATTCTCTGTAGGCAGCCCTCTGGAAAGAAAAGGAGTTTTCTCTAAGGAAACACGGTGCTTCCATAGCATGTGTGGGAGCTCCTCCTGTCATGCTCTAGAGCTACAGGGAAACTTGACGTGAGTACTTGCCTCAAGCTAAGGCCTGTAAAGCCCTGCTGAAACGAAAGCGCTTAGCAGTTTCCATTAGGTCGTATTCGCAGTTCTGCTTTACTTTAACGTTTCTTCACTTTTCTAGACACGTAGCACCCTGTGTAGGCACCCTTTTGCCTACAAATACAGTGAGTACCAGCAGGCTCCTCTGCCCTTCTAAGAAACATCCAGGCCTAGTAGCCTTTCCCAGTCAGTCTATGTATTCAGAGGGTAGGGCAACACACTGCACTCTTCCTTGGGAAAGCTAGATGTCCGCAGCGCTCCCACAGCTCCAGGAATTGTGTTCTCTCACGTCCTACATGCTATGGAAGTCTGCCTCATTGCCCTCATTGGAGCTACACTAAGAAACACAATCTGCTTCGCCTTCCTCTAGGAACTCTTACCCAAGGACCCCATACCTACAGGAGAAAGGAGGCTTGCATTCCTACTGGAACCAAAGCACAGTTTTTCCTGCTACACTGCAGGATTTTAGAATAGGCTTAGGCCCGATAGCATACATAGAACGTTCCAAGGATGAGGGAGTTTGATACATGCAGAACACCCTGTGAAGAAAAGTTGATTCAGCAAAGGACCTTGGTGTAGCTAGAGTCTCTTTTGACTTGTGAGAAATCAGAAGGTGTTAGGCTGCATGTTCACCGGAAAAGAATACCTGATGGCACAAACCTTGCTTTCCCAGTTGAAAAGCTCTATCCACGTTGCACTGAAGATACCTAAAAAACACTGTTTTTGACTGGCGTCTAGTTACTGTAGGGAGCCATCTGGAAAGCAAAGGCGTTTTCTCTAAGGAAACACGGTGCTTCCATAGCGTGTGGGGGAGCTCCTCCTGTCATGCTCTAGAGCTACAGGGAAACTTGCCGTGAGTACTTGCCTCAAGCTAAGGCCTGAAAAGCCCTGCTGAAGCGAAAGCGCTTAGCAGGTTCCATTAGGTCGTATTCGCAGTTCTGCTCTACTTTAAGGTTTCTTCACTTTTCCTGACACCAGGCACCCTCGTGTAGGCACCCTTTTTCTTGCAAATACAGTGAGTACCAGCAGTCTCCTTTGCCCTTCCAGGAAACATCCAGACATAAAAGCCTTTCCCAGGAACTCTACGTATTCAGAGTGTAGGGCAACTCGCTGCACCCTTCCTTAGGAAGCTAGGTGGACTCAGCTCTTCAACAGCTCCAGGGATTCTCTTCTCGCACGTCCTACATGCCTTGGAAGTCTGCCTCATTGCCCTCATTGGAGCTACACTAAGAAACACAATCTGCTTCGCCGTCCTCTAGGAACTCTTACCCAAGGACCCCATACCTACAGGAGAAAGGAGGCTTGCATTCCTACTGCAACCAAAGCACAGTTTTTCCTGGTACACTGCAGGGCTTTAAAATAGGCTTAGGCCTGATAGCATACATAGAACTTTCCAAGGATGAGGGCGTTCGATACATGCAGAACACCCCGTGAAGGAAAGTTGATTCAGCAAGGGACAAGGGTGTAGCTAGAGTCTCGTTTGACTTGTTAGAAATCAGAAGGGTTTCGGCTGCATGTTCAGTGGAATAGAAGACCTGATGGCACAAGCCTTGCTTTCCCATTTTAAATCTCTATCCATGCTAGCCTGAAGATCCCTAAATAACACTTTTTCGTCTGGCCTCTATTCTCTGTAGGCAGCCCTCTGGAAAGAAAAGGAGTTTTCTCTAAGGAAACACGGTGCTTCCATAGCATGTGTGGGAGCTCCTCCTGTCATGCTCTAGAGCTACAGGGAAACTTGACGTGAGTACTTGCCTCAAGCTAAGGCCTGTAAAGCCCTGCTGAAACGAAAGCGCTTAGCAGTTTCCATTAGGTCGTATTCGCAGTTCTGCTTTACTTTAACGTTTCTTCACTTTTCTAGACACGTAGCACCCTGTGTAGGCACCCTTTTGCCTACAAATACAGTGAGTACCAGCAGGCTCCTCTGCCCTTCTAAGAAACATCCAGGCCTAGTAGCCTTTCCCAGTCAGTCTATGTATTCAGAGGGTAGGGCAACACACTGCACTCTTCCTTGGGAAAGCTAGATGTCCGCAGCGCTCCCACAGCTCCAGGAATTGTGTTCTCTCACGTCCTACATGCTGTGGAAGTCTGCCTCATTGCCCTCATTGGAGCTACACTAAGAAACACAATCTGCTTCGCCTTCCTCTAGGAACTCTTACCCAAGGACCCCATACCTACAGGAGAAAGGAGGCTTGCATTCCTACTGGAACCAAAGCACAGTTTTTCCTGCTACACTGCAGGATTTTAGAATAGGCTTAGGCCCGATAGCATACATAGAACGTTCCAAGGATAAGGGAGTTTGATACATGCAGAACACCCTGTGAAGAAAAGTTGATTCAGCAAAGGACCTTGGTGTAGCTAGAGTCTCTTTTGACTTGTGAGAAATCAGAAGGTGTTAGGCTGCATGTTCACCGGAAAAGAATACCTGATGGCACAAACCTTGCTTTCCCAGTTGAAAACCTCTATCCACGTTGCACTGAAGATACCTAAAAAACACTGTTTTTGACTGGCGTCTAGTTACTGTAGGGAGCCATCTGGAAAGCAAAGGCGTTTTCTCTAAGGAAACACGGTGCTTCCATAGCGTGTGGGGGAGCTCCTCCTGTCATGCTCTAGAGCTACAGGGAAACTTGCCGTGAGTACTTGCCTCAAGCTAAGGCCTGAAAAGCCCTGCTGAAGCGAAAGCGCTTAGCAGGTTCCATTAGGTCGTATTCGCAGTTCTGCTCTACTTTAAGGTTTCTTCACTTTTCCTGACACCAGGCACCCTCGTGTAGGCACCCTTTTTCTTGCAAATACAGTGAGTACCAGCAGTCTCCTTTGCCCTTCCAGGAAACATCCAGACATAAAAGCCTTTCCCAGGAACTCTACGTATTCAGAGTGTAGGGCAACTCGCTGCACCCTTCCTTAGGAAGCTAGGTGGACTCAGCTCTTCAACAGCTCCAGGGATTCTCTTCTCGCACGTCCTACATGCCTTGGAAGTCTGCCTCATTGCCCTCATTGGAGCTACACTAAGAAACACAATCTGCTTCGCCGTCCTCTAGGAACTCTTACCCAAGGACCCCATACCTACAGGAGAAAGGAGGCTTGCATTCCTACTGCAACCAAAGCACAGTTTTTCCTGGTACACTGCAGGGCTTTAAAATAGGCTTAGGCCTGATAGCATACATAGAACTTTCCAAGGATGAGGGCGTTCGATACATGCAGAACACCCCGTGAAGGAAAGTTGATTCAGCAAGGGACAAGGGTGTAGCTAGAGTCTCTTTTGACTTGTTAGAAATCAGAAGGGTTTCGGCTGCATGTTCAGCGGAATAGAAGACCTGATGGCACAAGCCTTGCTTTCCCATTTTAAATCTCTATCCATGCTAGCCTGAAGATCCCTAAATAACACTTTTTCGACTGGCCTCTATTCTCTGTAGGCAGCCCTCTGGAAAGAAAAGGAGTTTTCTCTAAGGAAACACGGTGCTTCCATAGCATGTGTGGGAGCTCCTCCTGTCATGCTCTAGAGCTACAGGGAAACTTGCCGTGAGTACTTGCCTCAAGCTAAGGCCTGTAAAGCCCTGCTGAAACGAAAGCGCTTAGCAGTTTCCATTAGGTCGTATTCGCAGTTCTGCTTTACTTTAACGTTTCTTCACTTTTCTAGACACGTAGCACCCTGTGTAGGCACCCTTTTGCCTCCAAATACAGTGAGTACCAGCAGGCTCCTCTGCCCTTCTAAGAAACATCCAGGCCTAGTAGCCTTTCCCAGTCAGTCTATGTATTCAGAGGGTAGGGCAACACACTGCACTCTTCCTTGGGAAAGCTAGATGTCCGCAGCGCTCCCACAGCTCCAGGAATTGTGTTCTCTCACGTCCTACATGCTATGGAAGTCTGCCTCATTGCCCTCATTGGAGCTACACTAAGAAACACAATCTGCTTCGCCTTCCTCTAGGAACTCTTACCCAAGGACCCCATACCTACAGGAGAAAGGAGGCTTGCATTCCTACTGGAACCAAAGCACAGTTTTTCCTGCTACACTGCAGGATTTTAGAATAGGCTTAGGCCCGATAGCATACATAGAACGTTCCAAGGATGAGGGAGTTTGATACATGCAGAACACCCTGTGAAGAAAAGTTGATTCAGCAAAGGACCTTGGCGTAGCTAGAGTCTCTTTTGACTTGTGAGAAATCAGAAGGTGTTAGGCTGCATGTTCACCGGAAAAGAATACCTGATGGCGCAAACCTTGCTTTCCCAGTTGAAAAGCTCTATCCACGCTGCACAGAAGATACCTAAATAACACTGTTTTTGACTGGCGTCTAGTCACTGTAGGGAGCCCTCTGGAAAGCAAAGGCGTTTTCTCTAAGCAAACACGGTGCTTCCATAGCGTGTGGGGGAGCTCCTCCTGTCATGCTCTAGAGCTACAGGGAAACTTGCCGTGAGTACTTGCCTCAAGCTAAGGCCTGAAAAGCCCTGCTGAAGCGAAAGCGCTTAGGAGGTTCCATTAGGTCGTATTCGCAGTTCTGCTCTACTTTAAGGTTTCTTCACTTTTCCTGACAACAGGCACCCTCGTGTAGGCACCCTTTTTCTTGCAAATACAGTGAGTACCAGCAGTCTCCTTTGCCCTTCCAGGAAACATCCAGACATGAAAGCCTTTCCCAGGAACTCTACGTATTCAGAGTGTAGGGCAACTCGCTGCACCCTTCCTTAGGAAGCTAGGTGGACTCAGCTCTTCAACAGCTCCAGGGTTTCTCTTCTCGCACGTCCTACATGCCTTGGAAGTCTGCCTCATTGCCCTCATTGGAGCTACACTAAGAAACACAATCTGCTTCGCCGTCCTCTAGGAACTCTTACCCAAGGACCCCATACCTACAGGAGAAAGGAGGCTTGCATTCCTACTGCAACCAAAGCACAGTTTTTCCTGGTACACTGCAGGGCTTTAAAATAGGCTTAGGCCTGATAGCATACATAGAACTTTCCAAGGATGAGGGCGTTCGATACATGCAGAACACCCCGTGAAGGAAAGTTGATTCAGCAAGGGACAAGGGTGTAGCTAGAGTCTCGTTTGACTTGTTAGAAATCAGAAGGGTTTCGGCTGCATGTTCAGCGGAATAGAAGACCTGATGGCACAAGCCTTGCTTTCCCATTTTAAATCTCTATCCATGCTAGCCTGAAGATCCCTAAATAACACTTTTTCGTCTGGCCTCTATTCTCTGTAGGCAGCCCTCTGGAAAGAAAAGGAGTTTTCTCTAAGGAAACACGGTGCTTCCATAGCATGTGTGGGAGCTCCTCCTGTCATGCTCTAGAGCTACAGGGAAACTTGACGTGAGTACTTGCCTCAAGCTAAGGCCTGTAAAGCCCTGCTGAAACGAAAGCGCTTAGCAGTTTCCATTAGGTCGTATTCGCAGTTCTGCTTTACTTTAACGTTTCTTCACTTTTCTAGACACGTAGCACCCTGTGTAGGCACCCTTTTGCCTACAAATACAGTGAGTACCAGCAGGCTCCTCTGCCCTTCTAAGAAACATCCAGGCCTAGTAGCCTTTCCCAGTCAGTCTATGTATTCAGAGGGTAGGGCAACACACTGCACTCTTCCTTGGGAAAGCTAGATGTCCGCAGCGCTCCCACAGCTCCAGGAATTGTGTTCTCTCACGTCCTACATGCTATGGAAGTCTGCCTCATTGCCCTCATTGGAGCTACACTAAGAAACACAATCTGCTTCGCCTTCCTCTAGGAACTCTTACCCAAGGACCCCATACCTACAGGAGAAAGGAGGCTTGCATTCCTACTGGAACCAAAGCACAGTTTTTCCTGCTACACTGCAGGATTTTAGAATAGGCTTAGGCCCGATAGCATACATAGAACGTTCCAAGGATGAGGGAGTTTGATACATGCAGAACACCCTGTGAAGAAAAGTTGATTCAGCAAAGGACCTTGGCGTAGCTAGAGTCTCTTTTGACTTGTGAGAAATCAGAAGGTGTTAGGCTGCATGTTCACCGGAAAAGAATACCTGATGGCACAAACCTTGCTTTCCCAGTTGAAAAGCTCTATCCACGCTGCACAGAAGATACCTAAATAACACTGTTTTTGACTGGCGTCTAGTCACTGTAGGGAGCCCTCTGGAAAGCAAAGGCGTTTTCTCTAAGGAAACACGGTGCTTCCATAGCGTGTCGGGGAGCTCCTCCTGTCATGCTCTAGAGCTACAGGGAAACTTGCCGTGAGTACTTGCCTCAAGCTAAGGCCTGAAAAGCCCTGCTGAAGCGAAAGCGCTTAGCAGGTTCCATTAGGTCGTATTCGCAGTTCTGCTCTACTTTAAGGTTTCTTCACTTTTCCTGACACCAGGCACCCTCGTGTAGGCACCCTTTTTCTTGCAAATACAGTGAGTACCAGCAGTCTCCTTTGCCCTTCCAGGAAACATCCAGACATAAAAGCCTTTCCCAGGAACTCTACGTATTCAGAGTGTAGGGCAACTCGCTGCACCCTTCCTTAGGAAGCTAGGTGGACTCAGCTCTTCAACAGCTCCAGGGATTCTCTTCTCGCACGTCCTACATGCCTTGGAAGTCTGCCTCATTGCCCTCATTGGAGCTACACTAAGAAACACAATCTGCTTCGCCGTCCTCTAGGAACTCTTACCCAAGGACCCCATACCTACAGGAGAAAGGAGGCTTGCATTCCTACTGCAACCAAAGCACAGTTTTTCCTGGTACACTGCAGGGCTTTAAAATAGGCTTAGGCCTGATAGCATACATAGAACTTTCCAAGGATGAGGGCGTTCGATACATGCAGAACACCCCGTGAAGGAAAGTTGATTCAGCAAGGGACAAGGGTGTAGCTAGAGTCTCGTTTGACTTGTTAGAAATCAGAAGGGTTTCGGCTGCATGTTCAGCGGAATAGAATACCTGATGGCACAAGCCTTGCTTTCCCATTTTAAATCTCTATCCATGCTAGCCTGAAGATCCCTAAATAACACTTTTTCGTCTGGCCTCTATTCTCTGTAGGCAGCCCTCTGGAAAGAAAAGGAGTTTTCTCTAAGGAAACACGGTGCTTCCATAGCATGTGTGGGAGCTCCTCCTGTCATGCTCTAGAGCTACAGGGAAACTTGACGTGAGTACTTGCCTCAAGCTAAGGCCTGTAAAGCCCTGCTGAAACGAAAGCGCTTAGCAGTTTCCATTAGGTCGTATTCGCAGTTCTGCTTTACTTTAATGTTTCTTCACTTTTCTAGACACGTAGCACCCTGTGTAGGCACCCTTTTGCCTACAAATACAGTGAGTACCAGCAGGCTCCTCTGCCCTTCTAAGAAACATCCAGGCCTAGTAGCCTTTCCCAGTCAGTCTATGTATTCAGAGGGTAGGGCAACACACTGCACTCTTCCTTGGGAAAGCTAGATGTCCGCAGCGCTCCCACAGCTCCAGGAATTGTGTTCTCTCACGTCCTACATGCTGTGGAAGTCTGCCTCATTGCCCTCATTCGAGCTACACTAAGAAACACAATCTGCTTCGCCTTCCTCTAGGAACTCTTACCCAAGGACCCCATACCTACAGGAGAAAGGAGGCTTGCATTCCTACTGGAACCAAAGCACAGTTTTTCCTGCTACACTGCAGGATTTTAGAATAGGCTTAGGCCCGATAGCATACATAGAACGTTCCAAGGATGAGGGAGTTTGATACAGGCAGAACACCCTGTGAAGAAAAGTTGATTCAGCAAAGGACCTTGGTGTAGCTAGAGTCTCTTTTGACTTGTGAGAAATCAGAAGGTGTTAGGCTGCATGTTCACCGGAAAAGAATACCTGATGGCACAAACCTTGCTTTCCCAGTTGAAAAGCTCTATCCACGCTGCACAGAAGATACCTAAATAACACAGTTTTTGACTGGCGTCTAGTCACTGTAGGGAGCCATCTGGAAAGCAAAGGCGTTTTCTCTAAGGAAACACGGTGCTTCCATAGCGTGTGGGGGAGCTCCTCCTGTCATGCTCTAGAGCTACAGGGAAACTTGCCGTGAGTACTTGCCTCAAGCTAAGGCCTGAAAAGCCCTGCTGAAGCGAAAGCGCTTAGCAGGTTCCATTAGGTCGTATTCGCAGTTCTGCTCTACTTTAAGGTTTCTTCACTTTTCCTGACACCAGGCACCCTCGTGTAGGCACCCTTTTTCTTGCAAATACAGTGAGTACCAGCAGTCTCCTTTGCCCTTCCAGGAAACATCCAGACATAAAAGCCTTTCCCAGTAACTCTACGTATTCAGAGTGTAGGGCAACTCACTGCACCCTTCCTTAGGAAGCTAGGTGGACTCAGCTCCTCAACAGCTCCAGGGATTCTCTTCTCGCACGTCCTACATGCCATGGAAGTCTGCCTCATTGCCCTCATTGGAGCTACACTAAGAAACACAATCTGCTTCGCCGTCCTCTAGGAACTCTTACCCAAGGGCCCCATACCTACAGGAGAAAGGAGGCTTGCATTCCTACTGCAACCAAAGCACAGTTTTTCCTGGTACACTGCAGGGCTTTAAAATAGGCTTAGGCCTGATAGCATACATAGAACTTTCCAAGGATGAGGGCGTTCGATACATGCAGAACACCCCGTGAAGGAAAGTTGATTCAGCAAGGGACAAGGGTGTAGCTAGAGTTTCTTTTGACTTGTTAGAAATCAGAAGGGTTTCGGCTGCATGTTCAGCGGAATAGAAGACCTGATGGCACAAGCCTTGCTTTCCCATTTTAAATCTCTATCCATGCTAGCCTGAAGATCCCTAAATAACACTTTTTCGACTGGCCTCTATTCTCTGTAGGCAGCCCTCTGGAAAGAAAAGGAGTTTTCTCTAAGGAAACACGGTGCTTCCATAGCATGTGTGGGAGCTCCTCTTGTCATGCTCTAGAGCTACAGGGAAACTTGACGTGAGTACTTGCCTCAAGCTAAGGCCTGTAAAGCCCTGCTGAAACGAAAGCGCTTAGCAGTTTCCATTAGGTCGTATTCGCAGTTCTGCTGTACTTTAACGTTTCTTCACTTTTCTAGACACGTAGCACCCTGTGTAGGCACCCTTTTGCCTCCAAATACAGTGAGTACCAGCAGGCTCCTCTGCCCTTCTAAGAAACATCCATGCCTAGTAGCCTTTCCCAGTCAGTCTATGTATTCAGAGGGTAGGGCAACACACTGCACTCTTCCTTGGGAAAGCTAGATGTCCGCAGCGCTCCCACAGCTCCAGGAATTGTGTTCTCTCACGTCCTACATGCTATGGAAGTCTGCCTCATTGCCCTCATTGGAGCTACACTAAGAAACACAATCTGCTTCGCCTTCCTCTAGGAACTCTTACCCAAGGACCCCATACCTACAGGAGAAAGGAGGCTTGCATTCCTACTGGAACCAAAGCACAGTTTTTCCTGCTACACTGCAGGATTTTAGAATAGGCTTAGGCCCGATAGCATACATAGAACGTTCCAAGGATGAGGGAGTTTGATACATGCAGAACACCCTGTGAAGAAAAGTTGATTCAGCAAAGGACCTTGGTGTAGCTAGAGTCTCTTTTGACTTGTGAGAAATCAGAAGGTGTTAGGCTGCATGTTCACCGGAAAAGAATACCTGATGGCACAAACCTTGCTTTCCCAGTTGAAAAGCTCTATCCACGTTGCACTGAAGATACCTAAATAACACTGTTTTTGACTGGCGTCTAGTTACTGTGGGGAGCCATCTGGAAAGCAAAGGCGTTTTCTCTAAGGAAACACGGTGCTTCCATAGCGTGTGGGGGAGCTCCTCCTGTCATGCTCTAGAGCTACAGGGAAACTTGCCGTGAGTACTTGCCTCAAGCTAAGGCCTGAAAAGCCCTGCTGAAGCGAAAGCGCTTAGCAGGTTCCATTAGGTCGTATTCGCAGTTCTGCTCTACTTTAAGGTTTCTTCACTTTTCCTGACACCAGGCACCCTCGTGTAGGCACCCTTTTTCTTGCAAATACAGTGAGTACCAGCAGTCTCCTTTGCCCTTCCAGGAAACATCCAGACATAAAAGCCTTTCCCAGGAACTCTACGTATTCAGAGTGTAGGGCAACTCGCTGCACCCTTCCTTAGGAAGCTAGGTGGACTCAGCTCTTCAACAGCTCCAGGGATTCTCTTCTCGCACGTCCTACATGCCTTGGAAGTCTGCCTCATTGCCCTCATTGGAGCTACACTAAGAAACACAATCTGCTTCGCCGTCCTCTAGGAACTCTTACCCAAGGACCCCATACCTACAGGAGAAAGGAGGCTTGCATTCCTACTGCAACCAAAGCACAGTTTTTCCTGGTACACTGCAGGGCTTTAAAATAGGCTTAGGCCTGATAGCATACATAGAACTTTCCAAGGATGAGGGCGTTCGATACATGCAGAACACCCCAGGAAGGAAAGTTGATTCGGCAAGGGACAAGGGTGTAGCTAGAGTCTCGTTTGACTTGTTAGAAATCAGAAGGGTTTCGGCTGCATGTTCAGCGGAATAGAAGACCTGATGGCACAAGCCTTGCTTTCCCATTTTAAATCTCTATCCATGCTAGCCTGAAGATCCCTAAATAACACTTTTTCGACTGGCCTCTATTCTCTGTAGGCAGCCCTCTGGAAAGAAAAGGAGTTTTTCTAAGGAAACACGGTGCTTCCATAGCATGTGTGGGAGCTCCTCCTGTCATGCTCTAGAGCTACAGGGAAACTTGACGTGAGTACTTGCCTCAAGCTAAGGCCTGTAAAGCCCTGCTGAAACGAAAGCGCTTAGCAGTTTCCATTCGGTCGTATTCGCAGTTCTGCTTTACTTTAACGTTTCTTCACTTTCCTAGACACGTAGCACCCTGTGTAGGCACCCTTTTGCCTCCAAATACAGTGAGTACCAGCAGGCTCCTCTGCCCTTCTAAGAAACATCCAGGCCTAGTAGCCTTTCCCAGTCAGTCTATGTATTCAGAGGGTAGGGCAACACACTGCACTCTTCCTTGGGAAAGCTAGATGTCCGCAGCGCTCCCACAGCTCCAGGAATTGTGTTCTCTCACGTCCTACATGCTATGGAAGTCTGCCTCATTGCCCTCATTGGAGCTACACTAAGAAACACAATCTGCTTCGCCTTCCTCTAGGAACTCTTACCCAAGGACCCCATACCTACAGGAGAAAGGAGGCCTGCCTTCCTACTGGAACCAAAGCACAGTTTTTCCTGCTACACTGCAGGATTTTAGAATAGGCTTAGGCCCGATAGCATACATAGAACGTTCCAAGGATGAGGGAGTTTGATACATGCAGAACACCCTGTGAAGAAAAGTTGATTCAGCAAAGGACCTTGGTGTAGCTAGAGTCTCTTTTGACTTGTGAGAAATCAGAAGGTGTTAGGCTGCATGTTCACCGGAAAAGAGTACCTGATGGCACATACCTTGCTTTCCCAGTTGAAAAGCTCTATCCACGTTGCACTGAAGATACCTAAAAAACACTGTTTTTGACTGGCGTCTAGTTACTGTAGGGAGCCATCTGGAAAGCAAAGGCGTTTTCTCGAAGGAAACACGGTGCTTCCATAGCGTGTGGGGGAGCTCCTCCTGTCATGCTCTAGAGCTACAGGGAAACTTGCCGTGAGTACTTGCCTCAAGCTAAGGCCTGAAAAGCCCTGCTGAAGCGAAAGCGCTTAGCAGGTTCCATTAGGTCGTATTCGCAGTTCTGCTCTACTTTAAGGTTTCTTCACTTTTCCTGACACCAGGCACCCTCGTGTAGGCACCCTTTTTCTTGCAAATACAGTGAGTACCAGCAGTCTCCTTTGCCCTTCCAGGAAACATCCAGACATAAAAGCCTTTCCCAGTAACTCTACGTATTCAGAGTGTAGGGCAACTCGCTGCACCCTTCCTTAGGAAGCTAGGTGGACTCAGCTCTTCAACAGCTCCAGGGATTCTCTTCTCGCACGTCCTACATGCCTTGGAAGTCTGCCTCATTGCCCTCATTGGAGCTACACTAAGAAACACAATCTGCTTCGCCGTCCTCTAGGAACTCTTACCCAAGGACCCCATACCTACAGGAGAAAGGAGGCTTGCATTCCTACTGCAACCAAAGCACAGTTTTTCCTGGTACACTGCAGGGCTTTAAAATAGGCTTAGGCCTGATAGCATACATAGAACTTTCCAAGGATGAGGGCGTTTGATACATGCAGAACACCCCGTGAAGGAAAGTTGATTCAGCAAGGGACAAGGGTGTAGCTAGAGTCTCGTTTGACTTGTTAGAAATCAGAAGGGTTTCGGCTGCATGTTCAGCGGAATAGAAGACCTGATGGCACAAGCCTTGCTTTCCCATTTTAAATCTCTATCCATGCTAGCCTGATGATCCCTAAATAACACTTTTTCGACTGGCCTCTATTCTCTGTAGGCAGCCCTCTGGAAAGAAAAGGAGTTTTCTCTAAGGAAACACGGTGCTTCCATAGCATGTGTGGGAGCTCCGCCTGTCATGCTCTAGAGCTACAGGGAAACTTGACGTGAGTACTTGCCTCAAGCTAAGGCCTGTAAAGCCCTGCTGAAACGAAAGCGCTTAGCAGTTTCCATTCGGTCGTATTCGCAGTTCTGCTTTACTTTAACGTTTCTTCACTTTTCTAGACACGTAGCACCCTGTGTAGGCACACTTTTGCCTACAAATACAGTGAGTACCAGCAGGCTCCTCTGCCCTTCTAAGAAACATCCAGGCCTAGTAGCCTTTCCCAGTCAGTCTATGTATTCAGAGGGTAGGGCAACACACTGCACTCTTCCTTGGGAAAGCTAGATGTCCGCAGCGCTCCCACAGCTCCAGGAATTGTGTTCTCTCACGTCCTACATGCTATGGAAGTCTGCCTCATTGCCCTCATTGGAGCTACACTAAGAAACACAATCTGCTTCGCCTTCCTCTAGGAACTCTTACCCAAGGACCCCATACCTACAGGAGAAAGGAGGCTTGCATTCCTACTGGAACCAAAGCACAGTTTTTCCTGCTACACTGCAGGATTTTAGAATAGGCTTAGGCCCGATAGCATACATAGAACGTTCCAAGGATGAGGGAGTTTGATACATGCAGAACACCCTGTGAAGAAAAGTTGATTCAGCAAAGGACCTTGGCGTAGCTAGAGTCTCTTTTGACTTGTGAGAAATCAGAAGGTGTTAGGCTGCATGTTCACCGGAAAAGAATACCTGATGGCGCAAACCTTGCTTTCCCAGTTGAAAAGCTCTATCCACGCTGCACAGAAGATACCTAAATAACACTGTTTTTGACTGGCGTCTAGTCACTGTAGGGAGCCCTCTGGAAAGCAAAGGCTTTTTCTCTAAGGAAACACGGTGCTTCCATAGCGTGTGGGGGAGCTCCTCCTGTCATGCTCTAGAGCTACAGGGAAACTTGCCGTGAGTACTTGCCTCAAGCTAAGGCCTGAAAAGCCCTGCTGAAGCGAAAGCGCTTAGCAGGTTCCATTAGGTCGTATTCGCAGTTCTGCTCTACTTTAAGGTTTCTTCACTTTTCCTGACACCAGGCACCCTCGTGTAGGCACCCTTTTTCTTGCAAATACAGTGAGTACCAGCAGTCTCCTTTGCCCTTCCAGGAAACATCCAGACATAAAAGCCTTTCCCAGTAACTCTACGTATTCAGAGTGTAGGGCAACTCGCTGCACCCTTCCTTAGGAAGCTAGGTGGACTCAGCTCTTCAACAGCTCCAGGGATTCTCTTCTCGCACGTCCTACATGCCTTGGAAGTCTGCCTCATTGCCCTCATTGGAGCTACACTAAGAAACACAATCTGCTTCGCCGTCCTCTAGGAACTCTTACCCAAGGACCCCATACCTACAGGAGAAAGGAGGCTTGCATTCCTACTGCAACCAAAGCACAGTTTTTCCTGGTACACTGCAGGGCTTTAAAATAGGCTTAGGCCTGATAGCATACATAGAACTTTCCAAGGATGAGGGCGTTTGATACATGCAGAACACCCCGTGAAGGAAAGTTGATTCAGCAAGGGACAAGGGTGTAGCTAGAGTCTCGTTTGACTTGTTAGAAATCAGAAGGGTTTCGGCTGCATGTTCAGCGGAATAGAAGACCTGATGGCACAAGCCTTGCTTTCCCATTTTAAATCTCTATCCATGCTAGCCTGATGATCCCTAAATAACACTTTTTCGACTGGCCTCTATTCTCTGTAGGCAGCCCTCTGGAAAGAAAAGGAGTTTTCTCTAAGGAAACACGGTGCTTCCATAGCATGTGTGGGAGCTCCGCCTGTCATGCTCTAGAGCTACAGGGAAACTTGACGTGAGTACTTGCCTCAAGCTAAGGCCTGTAAAGCCCTGCTGAAACGAAAGCGCTTAGCAGTTTCCATTCGGTCGTATTCGCAGTTCTGCTTTACTTTAACGTTTCTTCACTTTTCTAGACACGTAGCACCCTGTGTAGGCACACTTTTGCCTACAAATACAGTGAGTACCAGCAGGCTCCTCTGCCCTTCTAAGAAACATCCAGGCCTAGTAGCCTTTCCCAGTCAGTCTATGTATTCAGAGGGTAGGGCAACACACTGCACTCTTCCTTGGGAAAGCTAGATGTCCGCAGCGCTCCCACAGCTCCAGGAATTGTGTTCTCTCACGTCCTACATGCTATGGAAGTCTGCCTCATTGCCCTCATTGGAGCTACACTAAGAAACACAATCTGCTTCGCCTTCCTCTAGGAACTCTTACCCAAGGACCCCATACCTACAGGAGAAAGGAGGCTTGCATTCCTACTGGAACCAAAGCACAGTTTTTCCTGCTACACTGCAGGATTTTAGAATAGGCTTAGGCCCGATAGCATACATAGAACGTTCCAAGGATGAGGGAGTTTGATACATGCAGAACACCCTGTGAAGAAAAGTTGATTCAGCAAAGGACCTTGGCGTAGCTAGAGTCTCTTTTGACTTGTGAGAAATCAGAAGGTGTTAGGCTGCATGTTCACCGGAAAAGAATACCTGATGGCGCAAACCTTGCTTTCCCAGTTGAAAAGCTCTATCCACGCTGCACAGAAGATACCTAAATAACACTGTTTTTGACTGGCGTCTAGTCACTGTAGGGAGCCCTCTGGAAAGCAAAGGCGTTTTCTCTAAGGAAACACGGTGCTTCCATAGCGTGTGGGGGAGCTCCTCCTGTCATGCTCTAGAGCTACAGGGAAACTTGCCGTGAGTACTTGCCTCAAGCTAAGGCCTGAAAAGCCCTGCTGAAGCGAAAGCGCTTAGCAGGTTCCATTAGGTCGTATTCGCAGTTCTGCTCTACTTTAAGGTTTCTTCACTTTTCCTGACAACAGGCACCCTCGTGTAGGCACCCTTTTTCTTGCAAATACAGTGAGTACCAGCAGTCTCCTTTGCCCTTCCAGGAAACATCCAGACATAAAAGCCTTTCCCAGGAACTCTACGTATTCAGAGTGTAGGGCAACTCGCTGCACCCTTCCTTAGGAAGCTAGGTGGACTCAGCTCTTCAACAGCTCCAGGGATTCTCTTCTCGCACGTCCTACATGCCTTGGAAGTCTGCCTCATTGCCCTCATTGGAGCTACACTAAGAAACACAATCTGCTTCGCCGTCCTCTAGGAACTCTTACCCAAGGACCCCATACCTACAGGAGAAAGGAGGCTTGCATTCCTACTGCAACCAAAGCACAGGTTTTCCTGGTACACTGCAGGGCTTTAAAATAGGCTTAGGCCTGATAGCATACATAGAACTTTCCAAGGATGAGGGCGTTCGATACATGCAGAACACCCCGTGAAGGAAAGTTGATTCAGCAAGGGACAAGGGTGTAGCTAGAGTCTCGTTTGACTTGTTAGAAATCAGAAGGGTTTCGGCTGCATGTTCAGCGGAATAGAAGACCTGATGGCACAAGCCTTGCTTTCCCATTTTAAATCTCTATCCATGCTAGCCTGAAGATCCCTAAATAACACTTTTTCGTCTGGCCTCTATTCTCTGTAGGCAGCCCTCTGGAAAGAAAAGGAGTTTTCTCTAAGGAAACACGGTGCTTCCATAGCATGTGTGGGAGCTCCTCCTGTCATGCTCTAGAGCTACAGGGAAACTTGACGTGAGTACTTGCCTCAAGCTAAGGCCTGTAAAGCCCTGCTGAAACGAAAGCGCTTAGCAGTTTCCATTAGGTCGTATTCGCAGTTCTGCTTTACTTTAACGTTTCTTCACTTTTCTAGACACGTAGCACCCTGTGTAGGCACCCTTTTGCCTCCAAATACAGTGAGTACCAGCAGGCTCCTCTGCCCTTCTAAGAAACATCCAGGCCTAGTAGCCTTTCCCAGTCAGTCTATGTATTCAGAGGGTAGGGCAACACACTGCACTCTTCCTTGGGAAAGCTAGATGTCCGCAGCGCTCCCACAGCTCCAGGAATTGTGTTCTCTCACGTCCTACATGCTATGGAAGTCTGCCTCATTGCCCTCATTGGAGCTACACTAAGAAACACAATCTGCTTCGCCTTCCTCTAGGAACTCTTACCCAAGGACCCCATACCTACAGGAGAAAGGAGGCTTGCATTCCTACTGGAACCAAAGCACAGTTTTTCCTGCTACACTGCAGGATTTTAGAATAGGCTTAGGCCCGATAGCATACATAGAACGTTCCAAGGATGAGGGAGTTTGATACATGCAGAACACCCTGTGAAGAAAAGTTGATTCAGCAAAGGACCTTGGTGTAGCTAGAGTCTCTTTTGACTTGTGAGAAATCAGAAGGTGTTAGGCTGCATGTTCACCGGAAAAGAATACCTGATGGCACAAACCTTGCTTTCCCAGTTGAAAAGCTCTATCCACGCTGCACAGAAGATACCTAAATAACACTGTTTTTGACTGGCGTCTAGTCACTGTAGGGAGCCCTCTGGAAAGCAAAGGCGTTTTCTCTAAGGAAACACGGTGCTTCCATAGCGTGTCGGGGAGCTCCTCCTGTCATGCTCTAGAGCTACAGGGAAACTTGCCGTGAGTACTTGCCTCAAGCTAAGGCCTGAAAAGCCCTGCTGAAGCGAAAGCGCTTAGCAGGTTCCATTAGGTCGTATTCGCAGTTCTGCTCTACTTTAAGGTTTCTTCACTTTTCCTGACACCAGGCACCCTCGTGTAGGCACCCTTTTTCTTGCAAATACAGTGAGTACCAGCAGTCTCCTTTGCCCTTCCAGGAAACATCCAGACATAAAAGCCTTTCCCAGGAACTCTACGTATTCAGAGTGTAGGGCAACTCGCTGCACCCTTCCTTAGGAAGCTAGGTGGACTCAGCTCTTCAACAGCTCCAGGGATTCTCTTCTCGCACGTCCTACATGCCTTGGAAGTCTGCCTCATTGCCCTCATTGGAGCTACACTAAGAAACACAATCTGCTTCGCCGTCCTCTAGGAACTCTTACCCAAGGACCCCATACCTACAGGAGAAAGGAGGCTTGCATTCCTACTGCAACCAAAGCACAGTTTTTCCTGGTACACTGCAGGGCTTTAAAATAGGCTTAGGCCTGATAGCATACATAGAACTTTCCAAGGATGAGGGCGTTCGATACATGCAGAACACCCCGTGAAGGAAAGTTGATTCAGCAAGGGACAAGGGTGTAGCTAGAGTCTCGTTTGACTTGTTAGAAATCAGAAGGGTTTCGGCTGCATGTTCAGCGGAATAGAAGACCTGATGGCACAAGCCTTGCTTTCCCATTTTAAATCTCTATCCATGCTAGCCTGAAGATCCCTAAATAACACTTTTTCGTCTGGCCTCTATTCTCTGTAGGCAGCCCTCTGGAAAGAAAAGGAGTTTTCTCTAAGGAAACACGGTGCTTCCATAGCATGTGTGGGAGCTCCTCCTGTCATGCTCTAGAGCTACAGGGAAACTTGACGTGAGTACTTGCCTCAAGCTAAGGCCTGTAAAGCCCTGCTGAAACGAAAGCGCTTAGCAGTTTCCATTAGGTCGTATTCGCAGTTCTGCTTTACTTTAACGTTTCTTCACTTTTCTAGACACGTAGCACCCTGTGTAGGCACCCTTTTGCCTACAAATACAGTGAGTACCAGCAGGCTCCTCTGCCCTTCTAAGAAACATCCAGGCCTAGTAGCCTTTCCCAGTCAGTCTATGTATTCAGAGGGTAGGGCAACACACTGCACTCTTCCTTGGGAAAGCTAGATGTCCGCAGCGCTCCCACAGCTCCAGGAATTGTGTTCTCTCACGTCCTACATGCTGTGGAAGTCTGCCTCATTGCCCTCATTGGAGCTACACTAAGAAACACAATCTGCTTCGCCTTCCTCTAGGAACTCTTACCCAAGGACCCCATACCTACAGGAGAAAGGAGGCTTGCATTCCTACTGGAACCAAAGCACAGTTTTTCCTGCTACACTGCAGGATTTTAGAATAGGCTTAGGCCCGATAGCATACATAGAACGTTCCAAGGATGAGGGAGTTTGATACAGGCAGAACACCCTGTGAAGAAAAGTTGATTCAGCAAAGGACCTTGGTGTAGCTAGAGTCTCTTTTGACTTGTGAGAAATCAGAAGGTCTTAGGCTGCATGTTCACCGGAAAAGAATACCTGATGGCACAAACCTTGCTTTCCCAGTTGAAAAGCTCTATCCACGTTGCACTGAAGATACCTAAAAAACACTGTTTTTGACTGGCGTCTAGTTACTGTAGGGAGCCATCTGGAAAGCAAAGGCGTTTTCTCTAAGGAAACACGGTGCTTCCATAGCGTGTGGGGGAGCTCCTCCTGTCATGCTCTAGAGCTACAGGGAAACTTGCCGTGAGTACTTGCCTCAAGCTAAGGCCTGAAAAGCCCTGCTGAAGCGAAAGCGCTTAGCAGGTTCCATTAGGTCGTATTCGCAGTTCTGCTCTACTTTAAGGTTTCTTCACTTTTCCTGACACCAGGCACCCTCGTGTAGGCACCCTTTTTCTTGCAAATACAGTGAGTACCAGCAGTCTCCTTTGCCCTTCCAGGAAACATCCAGACATAAAAGCCTTTCCCAGTAACTCTACGTATTCAGAGTGTAGGGCAACTCGCTGCACCCTTCCTTAGGAAGCTAGGTGGACTCAGCTCTTCAACAGCTCCAGGGATTCTCTTCTCGCACGTCCTACATGCCTTGGAAGTCTGCCTCATTGCCCTCATTGGAGCTACACTAAGAAACACAATCTGCTTCGCCGTCCTCTAGGAACTCTTACCCAAGGACCCCATACCTACAGGAGAAAGGAGGCTTGCATTCCTACTGCAACCAAAGCACAGTTTTTCCTGGTACACTGCAGGGCTTTAAAATAGGCTTAGGCCTGATAGCATACATAGAACTTTCCAAGGATGAGGGCGTTCGATACATGCAGAACACCCCGTGAAGGAAAGTTGATTCAGCAAGGGACAAGGGTGTAGCTAGAGTCTCGTTTGACTTGTTAGAAATCAGAAGGGTTTCGGCTGCATGTTCAGCGGAATAGAAGCCCTGATGGCACAAGCCTTGCTTTCCCATTTTAAATCTCTATCCATGCTAGCCTGAAGATCCCTAAATAACACTTTTTCGTCTGGCCTCTATTCTCTGTAGGCAGCCCTCTGGAAAGAAAAGGAGTTTTCTCTAAGGAAACACGGTGCTTCCATAGCATGTGTGGGAGCTCCTCCTGTCATGCTCTAGAGCTACAGGGAAACTTGACGTGAGTACTTGCCTCAAGCTAAGGCCTGTAAAGCCCTGCTGAAACGAAAGCGCTTAGCAGTTTCCATTAGGTCGTTTTCGCAGTTCTGCTTTACTTTAACGTTTCTTCACTTTTCTAGACACGTAGCACCCTGTGTAGGCACCCTTTTGCCTACAAATACAGTGAGTACCAGCAGGCTCCTCTGCCCTTCTAAGAAACATCCAGGCCTAGTAGCCTTTCCCAGTCAGTCTATGTATTCAGAGGGTAGGGCAACACACTGCACTCTTCCTTGGGAAAGCTAGATGTCCGCAGCGCTCCCACAGCTCCAGGAATTGTGTTCTCTCACGTCCTACATGCTGTGGAAGTCTGCCTCATTGCCCTCATTCGAGCTACACTAAGAAACACAATCTGCTTCGCCTTCCTCTAGGAACTCTTACCCAAGGACCCCATACCTACAGGAGAAAGGAGGCTTGCATTCCTACTGGAACCAAAGCACAGTTTTTCCTGCTACACTGCAGGATTTTAGAATAGGCTTAGGCTCGATAGCATACATAGAACGTTCCAAGGATGAGGGAGTTTGATACAGGCAGAACACCCTGTGAAGAAAAGTTGATTCAGCAAAGGACCTTGGTGTAGCTAGAGTCTCTTTTGACTTGTGAGAAATCAGAAGGTGTTAGGCTGCATGTTCACCGGAAAAGAATACCTGATGGCACAAACCTTGCTTTCCCAGTTGAAAAGCTCTATCCACGCTGCACAGAAGATACCTAAATAACACAGTTTTTGACTGGCGTCTAGTCACTGTAGGGAGCCATCTGGAAAGCAAAGGCGTTTTCTCTAAGGAAACACGGTGCTTCCATAGCGTGTGGGGGAGCTCCTCCTGTCATGCTCTAGAGCTACAGGGAAACTTGCCGTGAGTACTTGCCTCAAGCTAAGGCCTGAAAAGCCCTGCTGAAGCGAAAGCGCTTAGCAGGTTCCATTAGGTCGTATTCGCAGTTCTGCTCTACTTTAAGGTTTCTTCACTTTTCCTGACACCAGGCACCCTCGTGTAGGCACCCTTTTTCTTGCAAATACAGTGAGTACCAGCAGTCTCCTTTGCCCTTCCAGGAAACATCCAGACATAAAAGCCTTTCCCAGTAACTCTACGTATTCAGAGTGTAGGGCAACTCACTGCACCCTTCCTTAGGAAGCTAGGTGGACTCAGCTCTTCAACAGCTCCAGGGATTCTCTTCTCGCACGTCCTACATGCCATGGAAGTCTGCCTCATTGCCCTCATTGGAGCTACACTAAGAAACACAATCTGCTTCGCCGTCCTCTAGGAACTCTTACCCAAGGGCCCCATACCTACAGGAGAAAGGAGGCTTGCATTCTTACTGCAACCAAAGCACAGTTTTTCCTGGTACACTGCAGGGCTTTAAAATAGGCTTAGGCCTGATAGCATACATAGAACTTTCCAAGGATGAGGGCGTTCGATACATGCAGAACACCCCGTGAAGGAAAGTTGATCCAGCAAGGGACAAGGGTGTAGCTAGAGTCTCTTTTGACTTGTTAGAAATCAGTAGGGTTTCGGCTGCATGTTCAGCGGAATAGAAGACCTGATGGCACAAGCCTTGCTTTCCCATTTTAAATCTGTATCCATGCTAGCCTGAAGATCCCTAAATAACACTTTTTCGACTGTCCTCTTTTCTCTGTAGGCAGCCCTCTGGAAAGAAAAGGAGTTTTCTCTAAGGAAACACGGTGCTTCCATAGCATGTGTGGGAGCTCCTCCTGTCATGCTCTAGAGCTACAGGGAAACTTGACGTGAGTACTTGCCTCAAGCTAAGGCCTGTAAAGCCCTGCTGAAACGAAAGCGCTTAGCAGTTTCCATTCGGTCGTATTCGCAGTTCTGCTGTACTTTAACGTTTCTTCACTTTTCTAGACACGTAGCACCCTGTGTAGGCACCCTTTTGCCTACAAATACAGTGAGTACCAGCAGGCTCCTCTGCCCTTCTAAGAAACATCCAGGCCTAGTAGCCTTTCCCAGTCAGTCTATGTATTCAGAGGGTAGGGCAACACACTGCACTCTTCCTTGGGAAAGCTAGATGTCCGCAGCGCTCCCACAGCTCCAGGAATTGTGTTCTCTCACGTCCTACATGCTATGGAAGTCTGCCTCATTGCCCTCATTGGAGCTACACTAAGAAACACAATCTGCTTCGCCTTCCTCTAGGAACTCTTACCCAAGGACCCCATACCTACAGGAGAAAGGAGGCTTGCATTCCTACTGGAACCAAAGCACAGTTTTTCCTGCTACACTGCAGGATTTTAGAATAGGCTTAGGCCCGATAGCATACATAGAACGTTCCAAGGATGAGGGAGTTTGATACATGCAGAACACCCTGTGAAGAAAAGTTGATTCAGCAAAGGACCTTGGTGTAGCTAGAGTCTCTTTTGACTTGTGAGAAATCAGAAGGTGTTAGGCTGCATGTTCACCGGAAAAGAATACCTGATGGCACAAACCTTGCTTTCCCAGTTGAAAAGCTCTATCCACGTTGCACTGAAGATACCTAAAAAACACTGTTTTTGACTGGCGTCTAGTTACTGTAGGGAGCCATCTGGAAAGCAAAGGCGTTTTCTCTAAGGAAACGCGGTGCTTCCATAGCGTGTGGGGGAGCTCCTCCTGTCATGCTCTAGAGCTACAGGGAAACTTGCCGTGAGTACTTGCCTCAAGCTAAGGCCTGAAAAGCCCTGCTGAAGCGAAAGCGCTTAGCAGGTTCCATTAGGTCGTATTCGCAGTTCTGCTCTACTTTAAGGTTTCTTCACTTTTCCTGACACCAGGCACCCTCGTGTAGGCACCCTTTTTCTTGCAAATACAGTGAGTACCAGCAGTCTCCTTTGCCCTTCCAGGAAACATCCAGACATAAAAGCCTTTCCCAGGAACTCTACGTATTCAGAGTGTAGGGCAACTCGCTGCACCCTTCCTTAGGAAGCTAGGTGGACTCAGCTCTTCAACAGCTCCAGGGATTCTCTTCTCGCACGTCCTACATGCCTTGGAAGTCTGCCTCATTGCCCTCATTGGAGCTACACTAAGAAACACAATCTGCTTCGCCGTCCTCTAGGAACTCTTACCCAAGGACCCCATACCGACAGGAGAAAGGAGGCTTGCATTCCTACTGCAACCAAAGCACAGTTTTTCCTGGTACACTGCAGGGCTTTAAAATAGGCTTAGGCCTGATAGCATACATAGAACTTTCCAAGGATGAGGGCGTTCGATACATGCAGAACACCCCGTGAAGGAAAGTTGATTCAGCAAGGGACAAGGGTGTAGCTAGAGTCTCGTTTGACTTGTTAGAAATCAGAAGGGTTTCGGCTGCATGTTCAGCGGAATAGAAGACCTGATGGCACAAGCCTTGCTTTCCCATTTTAAATCTCTATCCATGCTAGCCTGAAGATCCCTAAATAACACTTTTTCGTCTGGCCTCTATTCTCTGTAGGCAGCCCTCTGGAAAGAAAAGGAGTTTTCTCTAAGGAAACACGGTGCTTCCATAGCATGTGTGGGAGCTCCTCCTGTCATGCTCTAGAGCTACAGGGAAACTTGACGTGAGTACTTGCCTCAAGCTAAGGCCTGTAAAGCCCTGCTGAAACGAAAGCGCTTAGCAGTTTCCATTAGGTCGTATTCGCAGTTCTGCTTTACTTTAACGTTTCTTCACTTTTCTAGACACGTAGCACCCTGTGTAGGCACCCTTTTGCCTACAAATACAGTGAGTACCAGCAGGCTCCTCTGCCCTTCTAAGAAACATCCAGGCCTAGTAGCCTTTCCCAGTCAGTCTATGTATTCAGAGGGTAGGGCAACACACTGCACTCTTCCTTGGGAAAGCTAGATGTCCGCAGCGCTCCCACAGCTCCAGGAATTGTGTTCTCTCACGTCCTACATGCTGTGGAAGTCTGCCTCATTGCCCTCATTGGAGCTACACTAAGAAACACAATCTGCTTCGCCTTCCTCTAGGAACTCTTACCCAAGGACCCCATACCTACAGGAGAAAGGAGGCTTGCATTCCTACTGGAACCAAAGCACAGTTTTTCCTGCTACACTGCAGGATTTTAGAATAGGCTTAGGCCCGATAGCATACATAGAACGTTCCAAGGATGAGGGAGTTTGATACATGCAGAACACCCTGTGAAGAAAAGTTGATTCAGCAAAGGACCTTGGCGTAGCTAGAGTCTCTTTTGACTTGTGAGAAATCAGAAGGTGTTAGGCTGCATGTTCACCGGAAAAGAATACCTGATGGCGCAAACCTTGCTTTCCCAGTTGAAAAGCTCTATCCACGCTGCACAGAAGATACCTAAATAACACTGTTTTTGACTGGCGTCTAGTCACTGTAGGGAGCCCTCTGGAAAGCAAAGGCGTTTTCTCTAAGGAAACACGGTGCTTCCATAGCGTGTGGGGGAGCTCCTCCTGTCATGCTCTAGAGCTACAGGGAAACTTGCCGTGAGTACTTGCCTCAAGCTAAGGCCTGAAAAGCCCTGCTGAAGCGAAAGCGCTTAGCAGGTTCCATTAGGTCGTATTCGCAGTTCTGCTCTACTTTAAGGTTTCTTCACTTTTCCTGACACCAGGCACCCTCGTGTAGGCACCCTTTTTCTTGCAAATACAGTGAGTACCAGCAGTCTCCTTTGCCCTTCCAGGAAACATCCAGACATAAAAGCCTTTCCCAGGAACTCTACGTATTCAGAGTGTAGGGCAACTCGCTGCACCCTTCCTTAGGAAGCTAGGTGGACTCAGCTCTTCAACAGCTCCAGGAATTGTGTTCTCTCACGTCCTACATGCCTTGGAAGTCTGCCTCATTGCCCTCATTGGAGCTACACTAAGAAACACAATCTGCTTCGCCTTCCTCTAGGAACTCTTACCCAAGGACCCCATACCTACAGGAGAAAGGAGGCTTGCATTCCTACTGGAACCAAAGCACAGTTTTTCCTGCTACACTGCAGGATTTTAGAATAGGCTTAGGCCCGATAGCATACATAGAACGTTCCAAGGATGAGGGAGTTTGATACATGCAGAACACCCTGTGAAGAAAAGTTGATTCAGCAAAGGACCTTGGTGTAGCTAGAGTCTCTTTTGACTTGTGAGAAATCAGAAGGTGTTAGGCTGCATGTTCACCGGAAAAGAATACCTGATGGCACAAACCTTGCTTTCCCAGTTGAAAAGCTCTATCCACGTTGCACTGATGATACCTAAATAACACTGTTTTTGACTGGCGTCTAGTTACTGTGGGGAGCCATCTGGAAAGCAAAGGCGTTTTCTCTAAGGAAACACGGTGCTTCCATAGCGTGTGGGGGAGCTCCTCCTGTCATGCTCTAGAGCTACAGGGAAACTTGCCGTGAGTACTTGCCTCAAGCTAAGGCCTGAAAAGCCCTGCTGAAGCGAAAGCGCTTAGCAGGTTCCATTAGGTCGTATTCGCAGTTCTGCTCTACTTTAAGGTTTCTTCACTTTTCCTGACACCAGGCACCCTCGTGTAGGCACCCTTTTTCTTGCAAATACAGTGAGTACCAGCAGTCTCCTTTGCCCTTCCAGGAAACATCCAGACATAAAAGCCTTTCCCAGGAACTCTACGTATTCAGAGTGTAGGGCAACTCGCTGCACCCTTCCTTAGGAAGCTAGGTGGACTCAGCTCTTCAACAGCTCCAGGGATTCTCTTCTCGCACGTCCTACATGCCTTGGAAGTCTGCCTCATTGCCCTCATTGGAGCTACACTAAGAAACACAATCTGCTTCGCCGTCCTCTAGGAACTCTTACCCAAGGACCCCATACCTACAGGAGAAAGGAGGCTTGCATTCCTACTGCAACCAAAGCACAGTTTTTCCTGGTACACTGCAGGGCTTTAAAATAGGCTTAGGCCTGATAGCATACATAGAACTTTCCAAGGATGAGGGCGTTCGATACATGCAGAACACCCCGTGAAGGAAAGTTGATTCGGCAAGGGACAAGGGTGTAGCTAGAGTCTCGTTTGACTTGTTAGAAATCAGAAGGGTTTCGGCTGCATGTTCAGCGGAATAGAAGACCTGATGGCACAAGCCTTGCTTTCCCATTTTAAATCTCTATCCATGCTAGCCTGAAGATCCCTAAATAACACTTTTTCGACTGGCCTCTATTCTCTGTAGGCAGCCCTCTGGAAAGAAAAGGAGTTTTCTCTAAGGAAACACGGTGCTTCCATAGCATGTGTGGGAGCTCCTCCTGTCATGCTCTAGAGCTACAGGGAAACTTGACGTGAGTACTTGCCTCAAGCTAAGGCCTGTAAAGCCCTGCTGAAACGAAAGCGCTTAGCAGTTTCCATTCGGTCGTATTCGCAGTTCTGCTTTACTTTAACGTTTCTTCACTTTCCTAGACACGTAGCACCCTGTGTAGGCACCCTTTTGCCTCCAAATACAGTGAGTACCAGCAGGCTCCTCTGCCCTTCTAAGAAACATCCAGGCCTAGTAGCCTTTCCCATTCAGTCTATGTATTCAGAGGGTAGGGCAACACACTGCACTCTTCCTTGGGAAAGCTAGATGTCCGCAGCGCTCCCACAGCTCCAGGAATTGTGTTCTCTCACGTCCTACATGCTATGGAAGTCTGCCTCATTGCCCTCATTGGAGCTACACTAAGAAACACAATCTGCTTCGCCTTCCTCTAGGAACTCTTACCCAAGGACCCCATACCTACAGGAGAAAGGAGGCCTGCCTTCCTACTGGAACCAAAGCACAGTTTTTCCTGCTACACTGCAGGATTTTAGAATAGGCTTAGGCCCGATAGCATACATAGAACGTTCCAAGGATGAGGGAGTTTGATACATGCAGAACACCCTGTGAAGAAAAGTTGATTCAGCAAAGGACCTTGGTGTAGCTAGAGTCTCTTTTGACTTGTGAGAAATCAGAAGGTGTTAGGCTGCATGTTCACCGGAAAAGAGTACCTGATGGCACATACCTTGCTTTCCCAGTTGAAAAGCTCTATCCACGTTGCACTGAAGATACCTAAAAAACACTGTTTTTGACTGGCGTCTAGTTACTGTAGGGAGCCATCTGGAAAGCAAAGGCGTTTTCTCTAAGGAAACACGGTGCTTCCATAGCGTGTGGGGGAGCTCCTCCTGTCATGCTCTAGAGCTACAGGGAAACTTGCCGTGAGTACTTGCCTCAAGCTAAGGCCTGAAAAGCCCTGCTGAAGCGAAAGCGCTTAGCAGGTTCCATTAGGTCGTATTCGCAGTTCTGCTCTACTTTAAGGTTTCTTCACTTTTCCTGACACCAGGCACCCTCGTGTAGGCACCCTTTTTCTTGCAAATACAGTGAGTACCAGCAGTCTCCTTTGCCCTTCCAGGAAACATCCAGACATAAAAGCCTTTCCCAGTAACTCTACGTATTCAGAGTGTAGGGCAACTCGCTGCACCCTTCCTTAGGAAGCTAGGTGGACTCAGCTCTTCAACAGCTCCAGGGATTCTCTTCTCGCACGTCCTACATGCCTTGGAAGTCTGCCTCATTGCCCTCATTGGAGCTACACTAAGAAACACAATCTGCTTCGCCGTCCTCTAGGAACTCTTACCCAAGGACCCCATACCTACAGGAGAAAGGAGGCTTGCATTCCTACTGCAACCAAAGCACAGTTTTTCCTGGTACACTGCAGGGCTTTAAAATAGGCTTAGGCCTGATAGCATACATAGAACTTTCCAAGGATGAGGGCGTTTGATACATGCAGAACACCCCGTGAAGGAAAGTTGATTCAGCAAGGGACAAGGGTGTAGCTAGAGTCTCTTTTGACTTGTTAGAAATCAGAAGGGTTTCGGCTGCATGTTCAGCGGAATAGAAGACCTGATGGCACAAGCCTTGCTTTCCCATTTTAAATCTCTATCCATGCTAGCCTGATGATCCCTAAATAACACTTTTTCGACTGGCCTCTATTCTCTGTAGGCAGCCCTCTGGAAAGAAAAGGAGTTTTCTCTAAGGAAACACGGTGCTTCCATAGCATGTGTGGGAGCTCCGCCTGTCATGCTCTAGAGCTACAGGGAAACTTGACGTGAGTACTTGCCTCAAGCTAAGGCCTGTAAAGCCCTGCTGAAACGAAAGCGCTTAGCAGTTTCCATTCGGTCGTATTCGCAGTTCTGCTTTACTTTAACGTTTCTTCACTTTTCTAGACACGTAGCACCCTGTGTAGGCACACTTTTGCCTACAAATACAGTGAGTACCAGCAGGCTCCTCTGCCCTTCTAAGAAACATCCAGGCCTAGTAGCCTTTCCCAGTCAGTCTATGTATTCAGAGGGTAGGGCAACACACTGCACTCTTCCTTGGGAAAGCTAGATGTCCGCAGCGCTCCCACAGCTCCAGGAATTGTGTTCTCTCACGTCCTACATGCTATGGAAGTCTGCCTCATTGCCCTCATTGGAGCTACACTAAGAAACACAATCTGCTTCGCCTTCCTCTAGGAACTCTTACCCAAGGACCCCATACCTACAGGAGAAAGGAGGCTTGCATTCCTACTGGAACCAAAGCACAGTTTTTCCTGCTACACTGCAGGATTTTAGAATAGGCTTAGGCCCGATAGCATACATAGAACGTTCCAAGGATGAGGGAGTTTGATACATGCAGAACACCCTGTGAAGAAAAGTTGATTCAGCAAAGGACCTTGGCGTAGCTAGAGTCTCTTTTGACTTGTGAGAAATCAGAAGGTGTTAGGCTGCATGTTCACCGGAAAAGAATACCTGATGGCGCAAACCTTGCTTTCCCAGTTGAAAAGCTCTATCCACGCTGCACAGAAGATACCTAAATAACACTGTTTTTGACTGGCGTCTAGTCACTGTAGGGAGCCCCCTGGAAAGCAAAGGCGTTTTCTCTAAGGAAACACGGTGCTTCCATAGCGTGTGGGGGAGCTCCTCCTGTCATGCTCTAGAGCTACAGGGAAACTTGCCGTGAGTACTTGCCTCAAGCTAAGGCCTGAAAAGCCCTGCTGAAGCGAAAGCGCTTAGCAGTTTCCATTAGGTCGTATTCGCAGTTCTGCTCTACTTTAAGGTTTCTTCACTTTTCCTGACAACAGGCACCCTCGTGTAGGCACCCTTTTTCTTGCAAATACAGTGAGTACCAGCAGTCTCCTTTGCCCTTCCAGGAAACATCCAGACATAAAAGCCTTTCCCAGGAACTCTACGTATTCAGAGTGTAGGGCAACTCGCTGCAACCTTCCTTAGGAAGCTAGGTGGACTCAGCTCTTCAACAGCTCCAGGGATTCTCTTCTCGCACGTCCTACATGCCTTGGAAGTCTGCCTCATTGCCCTCATTGGAGCTACACTAAGAAACACAATCTGCTTCGCCGTCCTCTAGGAACTCTTACCCAAGGACCCCATACCTACAGGAGAAAGGAGGCTTGCATTCCTACTGCAACCAAAGCACAGGTTTTCCTGGTACACTGCAGGGCTTTAAAATAGGCTTAGGCCTGATAGCATACATAGAACTTTCCAAGGATGAGGGCGTTCGATACATGCAGAACACCCCGTGAAGGAAAGTTGATTCAGCAAGGGACAAGGGTGTAGCTAGAGTCTCGTTTGACTTGTTAGAAATCAGAAGGGTTTCGGCTGCATGTTCAGCGGAATAGAAGACCTGATGGCACAAGCCTTGCTTTCCCATTTTAAATCTCTATCCATGCTAGCCTGAAGATCCCTAAATAACACTTTTTCGTCTGGCCTCTATTCTCTGTAGGCAGCCCTCTGGAAAGAAAAGGAGTTTTCTCTAAGGAAACACGGTGCTTCCATAGCATGTGTGGGAGCTCCTCCTGTCATGCTCTAGAGCTACAGGGAAACTTGACGTGAGTACTTGCCTCAAGCTAAGGCCTGTAAAGCCCTGCTGAAACGAAAGCGCTTAGCAGTTTCCATTAGGTCGTATTCGCAGTTCTGCTTTACTTTAACGTTTCTTCACTTTTCTAGACACGTAGCACCCTGTGTAGGCACCCTTTTGCCTCCAAATACAGTGAGTACCAGCAGGCTCCTCTGCCCTTCTAAGAAACATCCAGGCCTAGTAGCCTTTCCCAGTCAGTCTATGTATTCAGAGGGTAGGGCAACACACTGCACTCTTCCTTGGGAAAGCTAGATGTCCGCAGCGCTCCCACAGCTCCAGGAATTGTGTTCTCTCACGTCCTACATGCTATGGAAGTCTGCCTCATTGCCCTCATTGGAGCTACACTAAGAAACACAATCTGCTTCGCCTTCCTCTAGGAACTCTTACCCAAGGACCCCATACCTACAGGAGAAAGGAGGCTTGCATTCCTACTGGAACCAAAGCACAGTTTTTCCTGCTACACTGCAGGATTTTAGAATAGGCTTAGGCCCGATAGCATACATAGAACGTTCCAAGGATGAGGGAGTTTGATACATGCAGAACACCCTGTGAAGAAAAGTTGATTCAGCAAAGGACCTTGGCGTAGCTAGAGTCTCTTTTGACTTGTGAGAAATCAGAAGGTGTTAGGCTGCATGTTCACCGGAAAAGAATACCTGATGGCGCAAACCTTGCTTTCCCAGTTGAAAAGCTCTATCCACGCTGCACAGAAGATACCTAAATAACACTGTTTTTGACTGGCGTCTAGTCACTGTAGGGAGCCCCCTGGAAAGCAAAGGCGTTTTCTCTAAGGAAACACGGTGCTTCCATAGCGTGTGGGGGAGCTCCTCCTGTCATGCTCTAGAGCTACAGGGAAACTTGCCGTGAGTACTTGCCTCAAGCTAAGGCCTGAAAAGCCCTGCTGAAGCGAAAGCGCTTAGCAGTTTCCATTAGGTCGTATTCGCAGTTCTGCTCTACTTTAAGGTTTCTTCACTTTTCCTGACAACAGGCACCCTCGTGTAGGCACCCTTTTTCTTGCAAATACAGTGAGTACCAGCAGTCTCCTTTGCCCTTCCAGGAAACATCCAGACATAAAAGCCTTTCCCAGGAACTCTACGTATTCAGAGTGTAGGGCAACTCGCTGCAACCTTCCTTAGGAAGCTAGGTGGACTCAGCTCTTCAACAGCTCCAGGGATTCTCTTCTCGCACGTCCTACATGCCTTGGAAGTCTGCCTCATTGCCCTCATTGGAGCTACACTAAGAAACACAATCTGCTTCGCCGTCCTCTAGGAACTCTTACCCAAGGACCCCATACCTACAGGAGAAAGGAGGCTTGCATTCCTACTGCAACCAAAGCACAGGTTTTCCTGGTACACTGCAGGGCTTTAAAATAGGCTTAGGCCTGATAGCATACATAGAACTTTCCAAGGATGAGGGCGTTCGATACATGCAGAACACCCCGTGAAGGAAAGTTGATTCAGCAAGGGACAAGGGTGTAGCTAGAGTCTCGTTTGACTTGTTAGAAATCAGAAGGGTTTCGGCTGCATGTTCAGCGGAATAGAAGACCTGATGGCACAAGCCTTGCTTTCCCATTTTAAATCTCTATCCATGCTAGCCTGAAGATCCCTAAATAACACTTTTTCGTCTGGCCTCTATTCTCTGTAGGCAGCCCTCTGGAAAGAAAAGGAGTTTTCTCTAAGGAAACACGGTGCTTCCATAGCATGTGTGGGAGCTCCTCCTGTCATGCTCTAGAGCTACAGGGAAACTTGACGTGAGTACTTGCCTCAAGCTAAGGCCTGTAAAGCCCTGCTGAAACGAAAGCGCTTAGCAGTTTCCATTAGGTCGTATTCGCAGTTCTGCTTTACTTTAACGTTTCTTCACTTTTCTAGACACGTAGCACCCTGTGTAGGCACCCTTTTGCCTCCAAATACAGTGAGTACCAGCAGGCTCCTCTGCCCTTCTAAGAAACATCCAGGCCTAGTAGCCTTTCCCAGTCAGTCTATGTATTCAGAGGGTAGGGCAACACACTGCACTCTTCCTTGGGAAAGCTAGATGTCCGCAGCGCTCCCACAGCTCCAGGAATTGTGTTCTCTCACGTCCTACATGCTATGGAAGTCTGCCTCATTGCCCTCATTGGAGCTACACTAAGAAACACAATCTGCTTCGCCTTCCTCTAGGAACTCTTACCCAAGGACCCCATACCTACAGGAGAAAGGAGGCTTGCATTCCTACTGGAACCAAAGCACAGTTTTTCCTGCTACACTGCAGGATTTTAGAATAGGCTTAGGCCCGATAGCATACATAGAACGTTCCAAGGATGAGGGAGTTTGATACATGCAGAACACCCTGTGAAGAAAAGTTGATTCAGCAAAGGACCTTGGTGTAGCTAGAGTCTCTTTTGACTTGTGAGAAATCAGAAGGTGTTAGGCTGCATGTTCACCGGAAAAGAATACCTGATGGCACAAACCTTGCTTTCCCAGTTGAAAAGCTCTATCCACGCTGCACAGAAGATACCTAAATAACACTGTTTTTGACTGGCGTCTAGTCACTGTAGGGAGCCCTCTGGAAAGCAAAGGCGTTTTCTCTAAGGAAACACGGTGCTTCCATAGCGTGTGGGGGAGCTCCTCCTGTCATGCTCTAGAGCTACAGGGAAACTTGCCGTGAGTACTTGCCTCAAGCTAAGGCCTGAAAAGCCCTGCTGAAGCGAAAGCGCTTAGCAGGTTCCATTAGGTCGTATTCGCAGTTCTGCTCTACTTTAAGGTTTCTTCACTTTTCCTGACACCAGGCACCCTCGTGTAGGCACCCTTTTTCTTGCAAATACAGTGAGTACCAGCAGTCTCCTTTGCCCTTCCAGGAAACATCCAGACATAAAAGCCTTTCCCAGGAACTCTACGTATTCAGAGTGTAGGGCAACTCGCTGCACCCTTCCTTAGGAAGCTAGGTGGACTCAGCTCTTCAACAGCTCCAGGGATTCTCTTCTCGCACGTCCTACATGCCTTGGAAGTCTGCCTCATTGCCCTCATTGGAGCTACACTAAGAAACACAATCTGCTTCGCCGTCCTCTAGGAACTCTTACCCAAGGACCCCATACCTACAGGAGAAAGGAGGCTTGCATTCCTACTGCAACCAAAGCACAGTTTTTCCTGGTACACTGCAGGGCTTTAAAATAGGCTTAGGCCTGATAGCATACATAGAACTTTCCAAGGATGAGGGCGTTCGATACATGCAGAACACCCCGTGAAGGAAAGTTGATTCAGCAAGGGACAAGGGTGTAGCTAGAGTCTCGTTTGACTTGTTAGAAATCAGAAGGGTTTCGGCTGCATGTTCAGCGGAATAGAAGACCTGATGGCACAAGCCTTGCTTTCCCATTTTAAATCTCTATCCATGCTAGCCTGAAGATCCCTAAATAACACTTTTTCGTCTGGCCTCTATTCTCTGTAGGCAGCCCTCTGGAAAGAAAAGGAGTTTTTTCTAAGGAAACACGGTGCTTCCATAGCATGTGTGGGAGCTCCTCCTGTCATGCTCTAGAGCTACAGGGAAACTTGACGTGAGTACTTGCCTCAAGCTAAGGCCTGTAAAGCCCTGCTGAAACGAAAGCGCTTAGCAGTTTCCATTAGGTCGTTTTCGCAGTTCTGCTTTACTTTAACGTTTCTTCACTTTTCTAGACACGTAGCACCCTGTGTAGGCACCCTTTTGCCTACAAATACAGTGAGTACCAGCAGGCTCCTCTGCCCTTCTAAGAAACATCCAGGCCTAGTAGCCTTTCCCAGTCAGTCTATGTATTCAGAGGGTAGGGCAACACACTGCACTCTTCCTTGGGAAAGCTAGATGTCCGCAGCGCTCCCACAGCTCCAGGAATTGTGTTCTCTCACGTCCTACATGCTGTGGAAGTCTGCCTCATTGCCCTCATTCGAGCTACACTAAGAAACACAATCTGCTTCGCCTTCCTCTAGGAACTCTTACCCAAGGACCCCATACCTACAGGAGAAAGGAGGCTTGCATTCCTACTGGAACCAAAGCACAGTTTTTCCTGCTACACTGCAGGATTTTAGAATAGGCTTAGGCTCGATAGCATACATAGAACGTTCCAAGGATGAGGGAGTTTGATACAGGCAGAACACCCTGTGAAGAAAAGTTGATTCAGCAAAGGACCTTGGTGTAGCTAGAGTCTCTTTTGACTTGTGAGAAATCAGAAGGTGTTAGGCTGCATGTTCACCGGAAAAGAATACCTGATGGCACAAACCTTGCTTTCCCAGTTGAAAAGCTCTATCCACGCTGCACAGAAGATACCTAAATAACACAGTTTTTGACTGGCGTCTAGTCACTGTAGGGAGCCCTCTGGAAAGCAAAGGCGTTTTCTCTAAGGAAACACGGTGCTTCCATAGCGTGTGGGGGAGCTCCTCCTGTCATGCTCTAGAGCTACAGGGAAACTTGCCGTGAGTACTTGCCTCAAGCTAAGGCCTGAAAAGCCCTGCTGAAGCGAAAGCGCTTAGCAGGTTCCATTAGGTCGTATTCGCAGTTCTGCTCTACTTTAAGGTTTCTTCACTTTTCCTGACACCAGGCACCCTCGTGTAGGCACCCTTTTTCTTGCAAATACAGTGAGTACCAGCAGTCTCCTTTGCCCTTCCAGGAAACATCCAGACATAAAAGCCTTTCCCAGGAACTCTACGTATTCAGAGTGTAGGGCAACTCACTGCACCCTTCCTTAGGAAGCTAGGTGGACTCAGCTCTTCAACAGCTCCAGGGATTCTCTTCTCGCACGTCCTACATGCCATGGAAGTCTGCCTCATTGCCCTCATTGGAGCTACACTAAGAAACACAATCTGCTTCGCCGTCCTCTAGGAACTCTTACCCAAGGGCCCCATACCTACAGGAGAAAGGAGGCTTGCATTCTTACTGCAACCAAAGCACAGTTTTTCCTGGTACACTGCAGGGCTTTAAAATAGGCTTAGGCCTGATAGCATACATAGAACTTTCCAAGGATGAGGGCGTTCGATACATGCAGAACACCCCGTGAAGGAAAGTTGATCCAGCAAGGGACAAGGGTGTAGCTAGAGTCTCTTTTGACTTGTTAGAAATCAGTAGGGTTTCGGCTGCATGTTCAGCGGAATAGAAGACCTGATGGCACAAGCCTTGCTTTCCCATTTTAAATCTGTATCCATGCTAGCCTGAAGATCCCTAAATAACACTTTTTCGACTGTCCTCTTTTCTCTGTAGGCAGCCCTCTGGAAAGAAAAGGAGTTTTCTCTAAGGAAACACGGTGCTTCCATAGCATGTGTGGGAGCTCCTCCTGTCATGCTCTAGAGCTACAGGGAAACTTGACGTGAGTACTTGCCTCAAGCTAAGGCCTGTAAAGCCCTGCTGAAACGAAAGCGCTTAGCAGTTTCCATTCGGTCGTATTCGCAGTTCTGCTGTACTTTAACGTTTCTTCACTTTTCTAGACACGTAGCACCCTGTGTAGGCACCCTTTTGCCTACAAATACAGTGAGTACCAGCAGGCTCCTCTGCCCTTCTAAGAAACATCCAGGCCTAGTAGCCTTTCCCAGTCAGTCTATGTATTCAGAGGGTAGGGCAACACACTGCACTCTTCCTTGGGAAAGCTAGATGTCCGCAGCGCTCCCACAGCTCCAGGAATTGTGTTCTCTCACGTCCTACATGCTATGGAAGTCTGCCTCATTGCCCTCATTGGAGCTACACTAAGAAACACAATCTGCTTCGCCTTCCTCTAGGAACTCTTACCCAAGGACCCCATACCTACAGGAGAAAGGAGGCTTGCATTCCTACTGGAACCAAAGCACAGTTTTTCCTGCTACACTGCAGGATTTTAGAATAGGCTTAGGCCCGATAGCATACATAGAACGTTCCAAGGATGAGGGAGTTTGATACATGCAGAACACCCTGTGAAGAAAAGTTGATTCAGCAAAGGACCTTGGTGTAGCTAGAGTCTCTTTTGACTTGTGAGAAATCAGAAGGTGTTAGGCTGCATGTTCACCGGAAAAGAATACCTGATGGCACAAACCTTGCTTTCCCAGTTGAAAAGCTCTATCCACGTTGCACTGAAGATACCTAAAAAACACTGTTTTTGACTGGCGTCTAGTTACTGTAGGGAGCCATCTGGAAAGCAAAGGCGTTTTCTCTAAGGAAACGCGGTGCTTCCATAGCGTGTGGGGGAGCTCCTCCTGTCATGCTCTAGAGCTACAGGGAAACTTGCCGTGAGTACTTGCCTCAAGCTAAGGCCTGAAAAGCCCTGCTGAAGCGAAAGCGCTTAGCAGGTTCCATTAGGTCGTATTCGCAGTTCTGCTCTACTTTAAGGTTTCTTCACTTTTCCTGACACCAGGCACCCTCGTGTAGGCACCCTTTTTCTTGCAAATACAGTGAGTACCAGCAGTCTCCTTTGCCCTTCCAGGAAACATCCAGACATAAAAGCCTTTCCCAGGAACTCTACGTATTCAGAGTGTAGGGCAACTCGCTGCACCCTTCCTTAGGAAGCTAGGTGGACTCAGCTCTTCAACAGCTCCAGGGATTCTCTTCTCGCACGTCCTACATGCCTTGGAAGTCTGCCTCATTGCCCTCATTGGAGCTACACTAAGAAACACAATCTGCTTCGCCGTCCTCTAGGAACTCTTACCCAAGGACCCCATACCTACAGGAGAAAGGAGGCTTGCATTCCTACTGCAACCAAAGCACAGTTTTTCCTGGTACACTGCAGGGCTTTAAAATAGGCTTAGGCCTGATAGCATACATAGAACTTTCCAAGGATGAGGGCGTTCGATACATGCAGAACACCCCGTGAAGGAAAGTTGATTCAGCAAGGGACAAGGGTGTAGCTAGAGTCTCGTTTGACTTGTTAGAAATCAGAAGGGTTTCGGCTGCATGTTCAGCGGAATAGAAGACCTGATGGCACAAGCCTTGCTTTCCCATTTTAAATCTCTATCCATGCTAGCCTGAAGATCCCTAAATAACACTTTTTCGTCTGGCCTCTATTCTCTGTAGGCAGCCCTCTGGAAAGAAAAGGAGTTTTCTCTAAGGAAACACGGTGCTTCCATAGCATGTGTGGGAGCTCCTCCTGTCATGCTCTAGAGCTACAGGGAAACTTGACGTGAGTACTTGCCTCAAGCTAAGGCCTGTAAAGCCCTGCTGAAACGAAAGCGCTTAGCAGTTTCCATTAGGTCGTATTCGCAGTTCTGCTTTACTTTAACGTTTCTTCACTTTTCTAGACACGTAGCACCCTGTGTAGGCACCCTTTTGCCTACAAATACAGTGAGTACCAGCAGGCTCCTCTGCCCTTCTAAGAAACATCCAGGCCTAGTAGCCTTTCCCAGTCAGTCTATGTATTCAGAGGGTAGGGCAACACACTGCACTCTTCCTTGGGAAAGCTAGATGTCCGCAGCGCTCCCACAGCTCCAGGAATTGTGTTCTCTCACGTCCTACATGCTGTGGAAGTCTGCCTCATTGCCCTCATTGGAGCTACACTAAGAAACACAATCTGCTTCGCCTTCCTCTAGGAACTCTTACCCAAGGACCCCATACCTACAGGAGAAAGGAGGCTTGCATTCCTACTGGAACCAAAGCACAGTTTTTCCTGCTACACTGCAGGATTTTAGAATAGGCTTAGGCCCGATAGCATACATAGAACGTTCCAAGGATGAGGGAGTTTGATACATGCAGAACACCCTGTGAAGAAAAGTTGATTCAGCAAAGGACCTTGGCGTAGCTAGAGTCTCTTTTGACTTGTGAGAAATCAGAAGGTGTTAGGCTGCATGTTCACCGGAAAAGAATACCTGATGGCGCAAACCTTGCTTTCCCAGTTGAAAAGCTCTATCCACGCTGCACAGAAGATACCTAAATAACACTGTTTTTGACTGGCGTCTAGTCACTGTAGGGAGCCCCCTGGAAAGCAAAGGCGTTTTCTCTAAGGAAACACGGTGCTTCCATAGCGTGTGGGGGAGCTCCTCCTGTCATGCTCTAGAGCTACAGGGAAACTTGCCGTGAGTACTTGCCTCAAGCTAAGGCCTGAAAAGCCCTGCTGAAGCGAAAGCGCTTAGCAGTTTCCATTAGGTCGTATTCGCAGTTCTGCTCTACTTTAAGGTTTCTTCACTTTTCCTGACAACAGGCACCCTCGTGTAGGCACCCTTTTTCTTGCAAATACAGTGAGTACCAGCAGTCTCCTTTGCCCTTCCAGGAAACATCCAGACATAAAAGCCTTTCCCAGGAACTCTACGTATTCAGAGTGTAGGGCAACTCGCTGCAACCTTCCTTAGGAAGCTAGGTGGACTCAGCTCTTCAACAGCTCCAGGGATTCTCTTCTCGCACGTCCTACATGCCTTGGAAGTCTGCCTCATTGCCCTCATTGGAGCTACACTAAGAAACACAATCTGCTTCGCCGTCCTCTAGGAACTCTTACCCAAGGACCCCATACCTACAGGAGAAAGGAGGCTTGCATTCCTACTGCAACCAAAGCACAGGTTTTCCTGGTACACTGCAGGGCTTTAAAATAGGCTTAGGCCTGATAGCATACATAGAACTTTCCAAGGATGAGGGCGTTCGATACATGCAGAACACCCCGTGAAGGAAAGTTGATTCAGCAAGGGACAAGGGTGTAGCTAGAGTCTCGTTTGACTTGTTAGAAATCAGAAGGGTTTCGGCTGCATGTTCAGCGGAATAGAAGACCTGATGGCACAAGCCTTGCTTTCCCATTTTAAATCTCTATCCATGCTAGCCTGAAGATCCCTAAATAACACTTTTTCGTCTGGCCTCTATTCTCTGTAGGCAGCCCTCTGGAAAGAAAAGGAGTTTTCTCTAAGGAAACACGGTGCTTCCATAGCATGTGTGGGAGCTCCTCCTGTCATGCTCTAGAGCTACAGGGAAACTTGACGTGAGTACTTGCCTCAAGCTAAGGCCTGTAAAGCCCTGCTGAAACGAAAGCGCTTAGCAGTTTCCATTAGGTCGTATTCGCAGTTCTGCTTTACTTTAACGTTTCTTCACTTTTCTAGACACGTAGCACCCTGTGTAGGCACCCTTTTGCCTCCAAATACAGTGAGTACCAGCAGGCTCCTCTGCCCTTCTAAGAAACATCCAGGCCTAGTAGCCTTTCCCAGTCAGTCTATGTATTCAGAGGGTAGGGCAACACACTGCACTCTTCCTTGGGAAAGCTAGATGTCCGCAGCGCTCCCACAGCTCCAGGAATTGTGTTCTCTCACGTCCTACATGCTATGGAAGTCTGCCTCATTGCCCTCATTGGAGCTACACTAAGAAACACAATCTGCTTCGCCTTCCTCTAGGAACTCTTACCCAAGGACCCCATACCTACAGGAGAAAGGAGGCTTGCATTCCTACTGGAACCAAAGCACAGTTTTTCCTGCTACACTGCAGGATTTTAGAATAGGCTTAGGCCCGATAGCATACATAGAACGTTCCAAGGATGAGGGAGTTTGATACATGCAGAACACCCTGTGAAGAAAAGTTGATTCAGCAAAGGACCTTGGTGTAGCTAGAGTCTCTTTTGACTTGTGAGAAATCAGAAGGTGTTAGGCTGCATGTTCACCGGAAAAGAATACCTGATGGCACAAACCTTGCTTTCCCAGTTGAAAAGCTCTATCCACGCTGCACAGAAGATACCTAAATAACACTGTTTTTGACTGGCGTCTAGTCACTGTAGGGAGCCCTCTGGAAAGCAAAGGCGTTTTCTCTAAGGAAACACGGTGCTTCCATAGCGTGTGGGGGAGCTCCTCCTGTCATGCTCTAGAGCTACAGGGAAACTTGCCGTGAGTACTTGCCTCAAGCTAAGGCCTGAAAAGCCCTGCTGAAGCGAAAGCGCTTAGCAGGTTCCATTAGGTCGTATTCGCAGTTCTGCTCTACTTTAAGGTTTCTTCACTTTTCCTGACACCAGGCACCCTCGTGTAGGCACCCTTTTTCTTGCAAATACAGTGAGTACCAGCAGTCTCCTTTGCCCTTCCAGGAAACATCCAGACATAAAAGCCTTTCCCAGGAACTCTACGTATTCAGAGTGTAGGGCAACTCGCTGCACCCTTCCTTAGGAAGCTAGGTGGACTCAGCTCTTCAACAGCTCCAGGGATTCTCTTCTCGCACGTCCTACATGCCTTGGAAGTCTGCCTCATTGCCCTCATTGGAGCTACACTAAGAAACACAATCTGCTTCGCCGTCCTCTAGGAACTCTTACCCAAGGACCCCATACCTACAGGAGAAAGGAGGCTTGCATTCCTACTGCAACCAAAGCACAGTTTTTCCTGGTACACTGCAGGGCTTTAAAATAGGCTTAGGCCTGATAGCATACATAGAACTTTCCAAGGATGAGGGCGTTCGATACATGCAGAACACCCCGTGAAGGAAAGTTGATTCAGCAAGGGACAAGGGTGTAGCTAGAGTCTCGTTTGACTTGTTAGAAATCAGAAGGGTTTCGGCTGCATGTTCAGCGGAATAGAAGACCTGATGGCACAAGCCTTGCTTTCCCATTTTAAATCTCTATCCATGCTAGCCTGAAGATCCCTAAATAACACTTTTTCGTCTGGCCTCTATTCTCTGTAGGCAGCCCTCTGGAAAGAAAAGGAGTTTTTTCTAAGGAAACACGGTGCTTCCATAGCATGTGTGGGAGCTCCTCCTGTCATGCTCTAGAGCTACAGGGAAACTTGACGTGAGTACTTGCCTCAAGCTAAGGCCTGTAAAGCCCTGCTGAAACGAAAGCGCTTAGCAGTTTCCATTAGGTCGTTTTCGCAGTTCTGCTTTACTTTAACGTTTCTTCACTTTTCTAGACACGTAGCACCCTGTGTAGGCACCCTTTTGCCTACAAATACAGTGAGTACCAGCAGGCTCCTCTGCCCTTCTAAGAAACATCCAGGCCTAGTAGCCTTTCCCAGTCAGTCTATGTATTCAGAGGGTAGGGCAACACACTGCACTCTTCCTTGGGAAAGCTAGATGTCCGCAGCGCTCCCACAGCTCCAGGAATTGTGTTCTCTCACGTCCTACATGCTGTGGAAGTCTGCCTCATTGCCCTCATTCGAGCTACACTAAGAAACACAATCTGCTTCGCCTTCCTCTAGGAACTCTTACCCAAGGACCCCATACCTACAGGAGAAAGGAGGCTTGCATTCCTACTGGAACCAAAGCACAGTTTTTCCTGCTACACTGCAGGATTTTAGAATAGGCTTAGGCTCGATAGCATACATAGAACGTTCCAAGGATGAGGGAGTTTGATACAGGCAGAACACCCTGTGAAGAAAAGTTGATTCAGCAAAGGACCTTGGTGTAGCTAGAGTCTCTTTTGACTTGTGAGAAATCAGAAGGTGTTAGGCTGCATGTTCACCGGAAAAGAATACCTGATGGCACAAACCTTGCTTTCCCAGTTGAAAAGCTCTATCCACGCTGCACAGAAGATACCTAAATAACACAGTTTTTGACTGGCGTCTAGTCACTGTAGGGAGCCCTCTGGAAAGCAAAGGCGTTTTCTCTAAGGAAACACGGTGCTTCCATAGCGTGTGGGGGAGCTCCTCCTGTCATGCTCTAGAGCTACAGGGAAACTTGCCGTGAGTACTTGCCTCAAGCTAAGGCCTGAAAAGCCCTGCTGAAGCGAAAGCGCTTAGCAGGTTCCATTAGGTCGTATTCGCAGTTCTGCTCTACTTTAAGGTTTCTTCACTTTTCCTGACACCAGGCACCCTCGTGTAGGCACCCTTTTTCTTGCAAATACAGTGAGTACCAGCAGTCTCCTTTGCCCTTCCAGGAAACATCCAGACATAAAAGCCTTTCCCAGGAACTCTACGTATTCAGAGTGTAGGGCAACTCACTGCACCCTTCCTTAGGAAGCTAGGTGGACTCAGCTCTTCAACAGCTCCAGGGATTCTCTTCTCGCACGTCCTACATGCCATGGAAGTCTGCCTCATTGCCCTCATTGGAGCTACACTAAGAAACACAATCTGCTTCGCCGTCCTCTAGGAACTCTTACCCAAGGGCCCCATACCTACAGGAGAAAGGAGGCTTGCATTCTTACTGCAACCAAAGCACAGTTTTTCCTGGTACACTGCAGGGCTTTAAAATAGGCTTAGGCCTGATAGCATACATAGAACTTTCCAAGGATGAGGGCGTTCGATACATGCAGAACACCCCGTGAAGGAAAGTTGATCCAGCAAGGGACAAGGGTGTAGCTAGAGTCTCTTTTGACTTGTTAGAAATCAGTAGGGTTTCGGCTGCATGTTCAGCGGAATAGAAGACCTGATGGCACAAGCCTTGCTTTCCCATTTTAAATCTGTATCCATGCTAGCCTGAAGATCCCTAAATAACACTTTTTCGACTGTCCTCTTTTCTCTGTAGGCAGCCCTCTGGAAAGAAAAGGAGTTTTCTCTAAGGAAACACGGTGCTTCCATAGCATGTGTGGGAGCTCCTCCTGTCATGCTCTAGAGCTACAGGGAAACTTGACGTGAGTACTTGCCTCAAGCTAAGGCCTGTAAAGCCCTGCTGAAACGAAAGCGCTTAGCAGTTTCCATTCGGTCGTATTCGCAGTTCTGCTGTACTTTAACGTTTCTTCACTTTTCTAGACACGTAGCACCCTGTGTAGGCACCCTTTTGCCTACAAATACAGTGAGTACCAGCAGGCTCCTCTGCCCTTCTAAGAAACATCCAGGCCTAGTAGCCTTTCCCAGTCAGTCTATGTATTCAGAGGGTAGGGCAACACACTGCACTCTTCCTTGGGAAAGCTAGATGTCCGCAGCGCTCCCACAGCTCCAGGAATTGTGTTCTCTCACGTCCTACATGCTATGGAAGTCTGCCTCATTGCCCTCATTGGAGCTACACTAAGAAACACAATCTGCTTCGCCTTCCTCTAGGAACTCTTACCCAAGGACCCCATACCTACAGGAGAAAGGAGGCTTGCATTCCTACTGGAACCAAAGCACAGTTTTTCCTGCTACACTGCAGGATTTTAGAATAGGCTTAGGCCCGATAGCATACATAGAACGTTCCAAGGATGAGGGAGTTTGATACATGCAGAACACCCTGTGAAGAAAAGTTGATTCAGCAAAGGACCTTGGTGTAGCTAGAGTCTCTTTTGACTTGTGAGAAATCAGAAGGTGTTAGGCTGCATGTTCACCGGAAAAGAATACCTGATGGCACAAACCTTGCTTTCCCAGTTGAAAAGCTCTATCCACGTTGCACTGAAGATACCTAAAAAACACTGTTTTTGACTGGCGTCTAGTTACTGTAGGGAGCCATCTGGAAAGCAAAGGCGTTTTCTCTAAGGAAACGCGGTGCTTCCATAGCGTGTGGGGGAGCTCCTCCTGTCATGCTCTAGAGCTACAGGGAAACTTGCCGTGAGTACTTGCCTCAAGCTAAGGCCTGAAAAGCCCTGCTGAAGCGAAAGCGCTTAGCAGGTTCCATTAGGTCGTATTCGCAGTTCTGCTCTACTTTAAGGTTTCTTCACTTTTCCTGACACCAGGCACCCTCGTGTAGGCACCCTTTTTCTTGCAAATACAGTGAGTACCAGCAGTCTCCTTTGCCCTTCCAGGAAACATCCAGACATAAAAGCCTTTCCCAGGAACTCTACGTATTCAGAGTGTAGGGCAACTCGCTGCACCCTTCCTTAGGAAGCTAGGTGGACTCAGCTCTTCAACAGCTCCAGGGATTCTCTTCTCGCACGTCCTACATGCCTTGGAAGTCTGCCTCATTGCCCTCATTGGAGCTACACTAAGAAACACAATCTGCTTCGCCGTCCTCTAGGAACTCTTACCCAAGGACCCCATACCTACAGGAGAAAGGAGGCTTGCATTCCTACTGCAACCAAAGCACAGTTTTTCCTGGTACACTGCAGGGCTTTAAAATAGGCTTAGGCCTGATAGCATACATAGAACTTTCCAAGGATGAGGGCGTTCGATACATGCAGAACACCCCGTGAAGGAAAGTTGATTCAGCAAGGGACAAGGGTGTAGCTAGAGTCTCGTTTGACTTGTTAGAAATCAGAAGGGTTTCGGCTGCATGTTCAGCGGAATAGAAGACCTGATGGCACAAGCCTTGCTTTCCCATTTTAAATCTCTATCCATGCTAGCCTGAAGATCCCTAAATAACACTTTTTCGTCTGGCCTCTATTCTCTGTAGGCAGCCCTCTGGAAAGAAAAGGAGTTTTCTCTAAGGAAACACGGTGCTTCCATAGCATGTGTGGGAGCTCCTCCTGTCATGCTCTAGAGCTACAGGGAAACTTGACGTGAGTACTTGCCTCAAGCTAAGGCCTGTAAAGCCCTGCTGAAACGAAAGCGCTTAGCAGTTTCCATTAGGTCGTATTCGCAGTTCTGCTTTACTTTAACGTTTCTTCACTTTTCTAGACACGTAGCACCCTGTGTAGGCACCCTTTTGCCTACAAATACAGTGAGTACCAGCAGGCTCCTCTGCCCTTCTAAGAAACATCCAGGCCTAGTAGCCTTTCCCAGTCAGTCTATGTATTCAGAGGGTAGGGCAACACACTGCACTCTTCCTTGGGAAAGCTAGATGTCCGCAGCGCTCCCACAGCTCCAGGAATTGTGTTCTCTCACGTCCTACATGCTGTGGAAGTCTGCCTCATTGCCCTCATTGGAGCTACACTAAGAAACACAATCTGCTTCGCCTTCCTCTAGGAACTCTTACCCAAGGACCCCATACCTACAGGAGAAAGGAGGCTTGCATTCCTACTGGAACCAAAGCACAGTTTTTCCTGCTACACTGCAGGATTTTAGAATAGGCTTAGGCCCGATAGCATACATAGAACGTTCCAAGGATGAGGGAGTTTGATACATGCAGAACACCCTGTGAAGAAAAGTTGATTCAGCAAAGGACCTTGGTGTAGCTAGAGTCTCTTTTGACTTGTGAGAAATCAGAAGGTGTTAGGCTGCATGTTCACCGGAAAAGAATACCTGATGGCACAAACCTTGCTTTCCCAGTTGAAAAGCTCTATCCACGTTGCACTGATGATACCTAAATAACACTGTTTTTGACTGGCGTCTAGTTACTGTGGGGAGCCATCTGGAAAGCAAAGGCGTTTTCTCTAAGGAAACACGGTGCTTCCATAGCGTGTGGGGGAGCTCCTCCTGTCATGCTCTAGAGCTACAGGGAAACTTGCCGTGAGTACTTGCCTCAAGCTAAGGCCTGAAAAGCCCTGCTGAAGCGAAAGCGCTTAGCAGGTTCCATTAGGTCGTATTCGCAGTTCTGCTCTACTTTAAGGTTTCTTCACTTTTCCTGACACCAGGCACCCTCGTGTAGGCACCCTTTTTCTTGCAAATACAGTGAGTACCAGCAGTCTCCTTTGCCCTTCCAGGAAACATCCAGACATAAAAGCCTTTCCCAGGAACTCTACGTATTCAGAGTGTAGGGCAACTCGCTGCACCCTTCCTTAGGAAGCTAGGTGGACTCAGCTCTTCAACAGCTCCAGGGATTCTCTTCTCGCACGTCCTACATGCCTTGGAAGTCTGCCTCATTGCCCTCATTGGAGCTACACTAAGAAACACAATCTGCTTCGCCGTCCTCTAGGAACTCTTACCCAAGGACCCCATACCTACAGGAGAAAGGAGGCTTGCATTCCTACTGCAACCAAAGCACAGTTTTTCCTGGTACACTGCAGGGCTTTAAAATAGGCTTAGGCCTGATAGCATACATAGAACTTTCCAAGGATGAGGGCGTTCGATACATGCAGAACACCCCGTGAAGGAAAGTTGATTCGGCAAGGGACAAGGGTGTAGCTAGAGTCTCGTTTGACTTGTTAGAAATCAGAAGGGTTTCGGCTGCATGTTCAGCGGAATAGAAGACCTGATGGCACAAGCCTTGCTTTCCCATTTTAAATCTCTATCCATGCTAGCCTGAAGATCCCTAAATAACACTTTTTCGACTGGCCTCTATTCTCTGTAGGCAGCCCTCTGGAAAGAAAAGGAGTTTTTCTAAGGAAACACGGTGCTTCCATAGCATGTGTGGGAGCTCCTCCTGTCATGCTCTAGAGCTACAGGGAAACTTGACGTGAGTACTTGCCTCAAGCTAAGGCCTGTAAAGCCCTGCTGAAACGAAAGCGCTTAGCAGTTTCCATTCGGTCGTATTCGCAGTTCTGCTTTACTTTAACGTTTCTTCACTTTCCTAGACACGTAGCACCCTGTGTAGGCACCCTTTTGCCTCCAAATACAGTGAGTACCAGCAGGCTCCTCTGCCCTTCTAAGAAACATCCAGGCCTAGTAGCCTTTCCCAGTCAGTCTATGTATTCAGAGGGTAGGGCAACACACTGCACTCTTCCTTGGGAAAGCTAGATGTCCGCAGCGCTCCCACAGCTCCAGGAATTGTGTTCTCTCACGTCCTACATGCTGTGGAAGTCTGCCTCATTGCCCTCATTCGAGCTACACTAAGAAACACAATCTGCTTCGCCTTCCTCTAGGAACTCTTACCCAAGGACCCCATACCTACAGGAGAAAGGAGGCCTGCCTTCCTACTGGAACCAAAGCACAGTTTTTCCTGCTACACTGCAGGATTTTAGAATAGGCTTAGGCCCGATAGCATACATAGAACGTTCCAAGGATGAGGGAGTTTGATACATGCAGAACACCCTGTGAAGAAAAGTTGATTCAGCAAAGGACCTTGGTGTAGCTAGAGTCTCTTTTGACTTGTGAGAAATCAGAAGGTGTTAGGCTGCATGTTCACCGGAAAAGAGTACCTGATGGCACATACCTTGCTTTCCCAGTTGAAAAGCTCTATCCACGTTGCACTGAAGATACCTAAAAAACACTGTTTTTGACTGGCGTCTAGTTACTGTAGGGAGCCATCTGGAAAGCAAAGGCGTTTTCTCTAAGGAAACACGGTGCTTCCATAGCGTGTGGGGGAGCTCCTCCTGTCATGCTCTAGAGCTACAGGGAAACTTGCCGTGAGTACTTGCCTCAAGCTAAGGCCTGAAAAGCCCTGCTGAAGCGAAAGCGCTTAGCAGGTTCCATTAGGTCGTATTCGCAGTTCTGCTCTACTTTAAGGTTTCTTCACTTTTCCTGACACCAGGCACCCTCGTGTAGGCACCCTTTTTCTTGCAAATACAGTGAGTACCAGCAGTCTCCTTTGCCCTTCCAGGAAACATCCAGACATAAAAGCCTTTCCCAGTAACTCTACGTATTCAGAGTGTAGGGCAACTCGCTGCACCCTTCCTTAGGAAGCTAGGTGGACTCAGCTCTTCAACAGCTCCAGGGATTCTCTTCTCGCACGTCCTACATGCCTTGGAAGTCTGCCTCATTGCCCTCATTGGAGCTACACTAAGAAACACAATCTGCTTCGCCGTCCTCTAGGAACTCTTACCCAAGGACCCCATACCTACAGGAGAAAGGAGGCTTGCATTCCTACTGCAACCAAAGCACAGTTTTTCCTGGTACACTGCAGGGCTTTAAAATAGGCTTAGGCCTGATAGCATACATAGAACTTTCCAAGGATGAGGGCGTTTGATACATGCAGAACACCCCGTGAAGGAAAGTTGATTCAGCAAGGGACAAGGGTGTAGCTAGAGTCTCTTTTGACTTGTTAGAAATCAGAAGGGTTTCGGCTGCATGTTCAGCGGAATAGAAGACCTGATGGCACAAGCCTTGCTTTCCCATTTTAAATCTCTATCCATGCTAGCCTGATGATCCCTAAATAACATTTTTTCGACTGGCCTCTATTCTCTGTAGGCAGCCCTCTGGAAAGAAAAGGAGTTTTCTCTAAGGAAACATGGTGCTTCCATAGCATGTGTGGGAGCTCCGCCTGTCATGCTCTAGAGCTACAGGGAAACTTGACGTGAGTACTTGCCTCAAGCTAAGGCCTGTAAAGCCCTGCTGAAACGAAAGCGCTTAGCAGTTTCCATTCGGTCGTATTCGCAGTTCTGCTTTACTTTAACGTTTCTTCACTTTTCTAGACACGTAGCACCCTGTGTAGGCACACTTTTGCCTACAAATACAGTGAGTACCAGCAGGCTCCTCTGCCCTTCTAAGAAACATCCAGGCCTAGTAGCCTTTCCCAGTCAGTCTATGTATTCAGAGGGTAGGGCAACACACTGCACTCTTCCTTGGGAAAGCTAGATGTCCGCAGCGCTCCCACAGCTCCAGGAATTGTGTTCTCTCACGTCCTACATGCTATGGAAGTCTGCCTCATTGCCCTCATTGGAGCTACACTAAGAAACACAATCTGCTTCGCCTTCCTCTAGGAACTCTTACCCAAGGACCCCATACCTACAGGAGAAAGGAGGCTTGCATTCCTACTGGAACCAAAGCACAGTTTTTCCTGCTACACTGCAGGATTTTAGAATAGGCTTAGGCCCGATAGCATACATAGAACGTTCCAAGGATGAGGGAGTTTGATACATGCAGAACACCCTGTGAAGAAAAGTTGATTCAGCAAAGGACCTTGGCGTAGCTAGAGTCTCTTTTGACTTGTGAGAAATCAGAAGGTGTTAGGCTGCATGTTCACCGGAAAAGAATACCTGATGGCGCAAACCTTGCTTTCCCAGTTGAAAAGCTCTATCCACGCTGCACAGAAGATACCTAAATAACACTGTTTTTGACTGGCGTCTAGTCACTGTAGGGAGCCCTCTGGAAAGCAAAGGCGTTTTCTCTAAGGAAACACGGTGCTTCCATAGCGTGTGGGGGAGCTCCTCCTGTCATGCTCTAGAGCTACAGGGAAACTTGCCGTGAGTACTTGCCTCAAGCTAAGGCCTGAAAAGCCCTGCTGAAGCGAAAGCGCTTAGCAGGTTCCATTAGGTCGTATTCGCAGTTCTGCTCTACTTTAAGGTTTCTTCACTTTTCCTGACAACAGGCACCCTCGTGTAGGCACCCTTTTTCTTGCAAATACAGTGAGTACCAGCAGTCTCCTTTGCCCTTCCAGGAAACATCCAGACATAAAAGCCTTTCCCAGGAACTCTACGTATTCAGAGTGTAGGGCAACTCGCTGCAACCTTCCTTAGGAAGCTAGGTGGACTCAGCTCTTCAACAGCTCCAGGGATTCTCTTCTCGCACGTCCTACATGCCTTGGAAGTCTGCCTCATTGCCCTCATTGGAGCTACACTAAGAAACACAATCTGCTTCGCCGTCCTCTAGGAACTCTTACCCAAGGACCCCATACCTACAGGAGAAAGGAGGCTTGCATTCCTACTGCAACCAAAGCACAGGTTTTCCTGGTACACTGCAGGGCTTTAAAATAGGCTTAGGCCTGATAGCATACATAGAACTTTCCAAGGATGAGGGCGTTCGATACATGCAGAACACCCCGTGAAGGAAAGTTGATTCAGCAAGGGACAAGGGTGTAGCTAGAGTCTCGTTTGACTTGTTAGAAATCAGAAGGGTTTCGGCTGCATGTTCAGCGGAATAGAAGACCTGATGGCACAAGCCTTGCTTTCCCATTTTAAATCTCTATCCATGCTAGCCTGAAGATCCCTAAATAACACTTTTTCGTCTGGCCTCTATTCTCTGTAGGCAGCCCTCTGGAAAGAAAAGGAGTTTTCTCTAAGGAAACACGGTGCTTCCATAGCATGTGTGGGAGCTCCTCCTGTCATGCTCTAGAGCTACAGGGAAACTTGACGTGAGTACTTGCCTCAAGCTAAGGCCTGTAAAGCCCTGCTGAAACGAAAGCGCTTAGCAGTTTCCATTAGGTCGTATTCGCAGTTCTGCTTTACTTTAACGTTTCTTCACTTTTCTAGACACGTAGCACCCTGTGTAGGCACCCTTTTGCCTCCAAATACAGTGAGTACCAGCAGGCTCCTCTGCCCTTCTAAGAAACATCCAGGCCTAGTAGCCTTTCCCAGTCAGTCTATGTATTCAGAGGGTAGGGCAACACACTGCACTCTTCCTTGGGAAAGCTAGATGTCCGCAGCGCTCCCACAGCTCCAGGAATTGTGTTCTCTCACGTCCTACATGCTGTGGAAGTCTGCCTCATTGCCCTCATTCGAGCTACACTAAGAAACACAATCTGCTTCGCCTTCCTCTAGGAACTCTTACCCAAGGACCCCATACCTACAGGAGAAAGGAGGCTTGCATTCCTACTGGAACCAAAGCACAGTTTTTCCTGCTACACTGCAGGATTTTAGAATAGGCTTAGGCCCGATAGCATACATAGAACGTTCCAAGGATGAGGGAGTTTGATACATGCAGAACACCCTGTGAAGAAAAGTTGATTCAGCAAAGGACCTTGGTGTAGCTAGAGTCTCTTTTGACTTGTGAGAAATCAGAAGGTGTTAGGCTGCATGTTCACCGGAAAAGAATACCTGATGGCACAAACCTTGCTTTCCCAGTTGAAAAGCTCTATCCACGCTGCACAGAAGATACCTAAATAACACTGTTTTTGACTGGCGTCTAGTCACTGTAGGGAGCCCTCTGGAAAGCAAAGGCGTTTTCTCTAAGGAAACACGGTGCTTCCATAGCGTGTCGGGGAGCTCCTCCTGTCATGCTCTAGAGCTACAGGGAAACTTGCCGTGAGTACTTGCCTCAAGCTAAGGCCTGAAAAGCCCTGCTGAAGCGAAAGCGCTTAGCAGGTTCCATTAGGTCGTATTCGCAGTTCTGCTCTACTTTAAGGTTTCTTCACTTTTCCTGACACCAGGCACCCTCGTGTAGGCACCCTTTTTCTTGCAAATACAGTGAGTACCAGCAGTCTCCTTTGCCCTTCCAGGAAACATCCAGACATAAAAGCCTTTCCCAGGAACTCTACGTATTCAGAGTGTAGGGCAACTCGCTGCACCCTTCCTTAGGAAGCTAGGTGGACTCAGCTCTTCAACAGCTCCAGGGATTCTCTTCTCGCACGTCCTACATGCCTTGGAAGTCTGCCTCATTGCCCTCATTGGAGCTACACTAAGAAACACAATCTGCTTCGCCGTCCTCTAGGAACTCTTACCCAAGGACCCCATACCTACAGGAGAAAGGAGGCTTGCATTCCTACTGCAACCAAAGCACAGTTTTTCCTGGTACACTGCAGGGCTTTAAAATAGGCTTAGGCCTGATAGCATACATAGAACTTTCCAAGGATGAGGGCGTTCGATACATGCAGAACACCCCGTGAAGGAAAGTTGATTCAGCAAGGGACAAGGGTGTAGCTAGAGTCTCGTTTGACTTGTTAGAAATCAGAAGGGTTTCGGCTGCATGTTCAGCGGAATAGAAGACCTGATGGCACAAGCCTTGCTTTCCCATTTTAAATCTCTATCCATGCTAGCCTGAAGATCCCTAAATAACACTTTTTCGTCTGGCCTCTATTCTCTGTAGGCAGCCCTCTGGAAAGAAAAGGAGTTTTCTCTAAGGAAACACGGTGCTTCCATAGCATGTGTGGGAGCTCCTCCTGTCATGCTCTAGAGCTACAGGGAAACTTGACGTGAGTACTTGCCTCAAGCTAAGGCCTGTAAAGCCCTGCTGAAACGAAAGCGCTTAGCAGTTTCCATTAGGTCGTTTTCGCAGTTCTGCTTTACTTTAACGTTTCTTCACTTTTCTAGACACGTAGCACCCTGTGTAGGCACCCTTTTGCCTACAAATACAGTGAGTACCAGCAGGCTCCTCTGCCCTTCTAAGAAACATCCAGGCCTAGTAGCCTTTCCCAGTCAGTCTATGTATTCAGAGGGTAGGGCAACACACTGCACTCTTCCTTGGGAAAGCTAGATGTCCGCAGCGCTCCCACAGCTCCAGGAATTGTGTTCTCTCACGTCCTACATGCTGTGGAAGTCTGCCTCATTGCCCTCATTCGAGCTACACTAAGAAACACAATCTGCTTCGCCTTCCTCTAGGAACTCTTACCCAAGGACCCCATACCTACAGGAGAAAGGAGGCTTGCATTCCTACTGGAACCAAAGCACAGTTTTTCCTGCTACACTGCAGGATTTTAGAATAGGCTTAGGCTCGATAGCATACATAGAACGTTCCAAGGATGAGGGAGTTTGATACAGGCAGAACACCCTGTGAAGAAAAGTTGATTCAGCAAAGGACCTTGGTGTAGCTAGAGTCTCTTTTGACTTGTGAGAAATCAGAAGGTGTTAGGCTGCATGTTCACCGGAAAAGAATACCTGATGGCACAAACCTTGCTTTCCCAGTTGAAAAGCTCTATCCACGCTGCACAGAAGATACCTAAATAACACAGTTTTTGACTGGCGTCTAGTCACTGTAGGGAGCCATCTGGAAAGCAAAGGCGTTTTCTCTAAGGAAACACGGTGCTTCCATAGCGTGTGGGGGAGCTCCTCCTGTCATGCTCTAGAGCTACAGGGAAACTTGCCGTGAGTACTTGCCTCAAGCTAAGGCCTGAAAAGCCCTGCTGAAGCGAAAGCGCTTAGCAGGTTCCATTAGGTCGTATTCGCAGTTCTGCTCTACTTTAAGGTTTCTTCACTTTTCCTGACACCAGGCACCCTCGTGTAGGCACCCTTTTTCTTGCAAATACAGTGAGTACCAGCAGTCTCCTTTGCCCTTCCAGGAAACATCCAGACATAAAAGCCTTTCCCAGGAACTCTACGTATTCAGAGTGTAGGGCAACTCACTGCACCCTTCCTTAGGAAGCTAGGTGGACTCAGCTCTTCAACAGCTCCAGGGATTCTCTTCTCGCACGTCCTACATGCCATGGAAGTCTGCCTCATTGCCCTCATTGGAGCTACACTAAGAAACACAATCTGCTTCGCCGTCCTCTAGGAACTCTTACCCAAGGGCCCCATACCTACAGGAGAAAGGAGGCTTGCATTCCTACTGCAACCAAAGCACAGTTTTTCCTGGTACACTGCAGGGCTTTAAAATAGGCTTAGGCCTGATAGCATACATAGAACTTTCCAAGGATGAGGGCGTTCGATACATGCAGAACACCCCGTGAAGGAAAGTTGATCCAGCAAGGGACAAGGGTGTAGCTAGAGTCTCTTTTGACTTGTTAGAAATCAGAAGGGTTTCGGCTGCATGTTCAGCGGAATAGAAGACCTGATGGCACAAGCCTTGCTTTCCCATTTTAAATCTGTATCCATGCTAGCCTGAAGATCCCTAAATAACACTTTTTCGACTGTCCTCTTTTCTCTGTAGGCAGCCCTCTGGAAAGAAAAGGAGTTTTCTCTAAGGAAACACGGTGCTTCCATAGCATGTGTGGGAGCTCCTCCTGTCATGCTCTAGAGCTACAGGGAAACTTGACGTGAGTACTTGCCTCAAGCTAAGGCCTGTAAAGCCCTGCTGAAACGAAAGCGCTTAGCAGTTTCCATTCGGTCGTTTTCGCAGTTCTGCTGTACTTTAACGTTTCTTCACTTTTCTAGACACGTAGCACCCTGTGTAGGCACCCTTTTGCCTACAAATACAGTGAGTACCAGCAGGCTCCTCTGCCCTTCTAAGAAACATCCAGGCCTAGTAGCCTTTCCCAGTCAGTCTATGTATTCAGAGGGTAGGGCAACACACTGCACTCTTCCTTGGGAAAGCTAGATGTCCGCAGCGCTCCCACAGCTCCAGGAATTGTGTTCTCTCACGTCCTACATGCTATGGAAGTCTGCCTCATTGCCCTCATTGGAGCTACACTAAGAAACACAATCTGCTTCGCCTTCCTCTAGGAACTCTTACCCAAGGACCCCATACCTACAGGAGAAAGGAGGCTTGCATTCCTACTGGAACCAAAGCACAGTTTTTCCTGCTACACTGCAGGATTTTAGAATAGGCTTAGGCCCGATAGCATACATAGAACGTTCCAAGGATGAGGGAGTTTGATACATGCAGAACACCCTGTGAAGAAAAGTTGATTCAGCAAAGGACCTTGGTGTAGCTAGAGTCTCTTTTGACTTGTGAGAAATCAGAAGGTGTTAGGCTGCATGTTCACCGGAAAAGAATACCTGATGGCACAAACCTTGCTTTCCCAGTTGAAAAGCTCTATCCACGTTGCACTGAAGATACCTAAAAAACACTGTTTTTGACTGGCGTCTAGTTACTGTAGGGAGCCATCTGGAAAGCAAAGGCGTTTTCTCTAAGGAAACACGGTGCTTCCATAGCGTGTGGGGGAGCTCCTCCTGTCATGCTCTAGAGCTACAGGGAAACTTGCCGTGAGTACTTGCCTCAAGCTAAGGCCTGAAAAGCCCTGCTGAAGCGAAAGCGCTTAGCAGGTTCCATTAGGTCGTATTCGCAGTTCTGCTCTACTTTAAGGTTTCTTCACTTTTCCTGACACCAGGCACCCTCGTGTAGGCACCCTTTTTCTTGCAAATACAGTGAGTACCAGCAGTCTCCTTTGCCCTTCCAGGAAACATCCAGACATAAAAGCCTTTCCCAGGAACTCTACGTATTCAGAGTGTAGGGCAACTCGCTGCACCCTTCCTTAGGAAGCTAGGTGGACTCAGCTCTTCAACAGCTCCAGGGATTCTCTTCTCGCACGTCCTACATGCCTTGGAAGTCTGCCTCATTGCCCTCATTGGAGCTACACTAAGAAACACAATCTGCTTCGCCGTCCTCTAGGAACTCTTACCCAAGGACCCCATACCTACAGGAGAAAGGAGGCTTGCATTCCTACTGCAACCAAAGCACAGTTTTTCCTGGTACACTGCAGGGCTTTAAAATAGGCTTAGGCCTGATAGCATACATAGAACTTTCCAAGGATGAGGGCGTTCGATACATGCAGAACACCCCGTGAAGGAAAGTTGATTCAGCAAGGGACAAGGGTGTAGCTAGAGTCTCGTTTGACTTGTTAGAAATCAGAAGGGTTTCGGCTGCATGTTCAGCGGAATAGAAGACCTGATGGCACAAGCCTTGCTTTCCCATTTTAAATCTCTATCCATGCTAGCCTGAAGATCCCTAAATAACACTTTTTCGTCTGGCCTCTATTCTCTGTAGGCAGCCCTCTGGAAAGAAAAGGAGTTTTCTCTAAGGAAACACGGTGCTTCCATAGCATGTGTGGGAGCTCCTCCTGTCATGCTCTAGAGCTACAGGGAAACTTGACGTGAGTACTTGCCTCAAGCTAAGGCCTGTAAAGCCCTGCTGAAACGAAAGCGCTTAGCAGTTTCCATTAGGTCGTATTCGCAGTTCTGCTTTACTTTAACGTTTCTTCACTTTTCTAGACACGTAGCACCCTGTGTAGGCACCCTTTTGCCTACAAATACAGTGAGTACCAGCAGGCTCCTCTGCCCTTCTAAGAAACATCCAGGCCTAGTAGCCTTTCCCAGTCAGTCTATGTATTCAGAGGGTAGGGCAACACACTGCACTCTTCCTTGGGAAAGCTAGATGTCCGCAGCGCTCCCACAGCTCCAGGAATTGTGTTCTCTCACGTCCTACATGCTGTGGAAGTCTGCCTCATTGCCCTCATTGGAGCTACACTAAGAAACACAATCTGCTTCGCCTTCCTCTAGGAACTCTTACCCAAGGACCCCATACCTACAGGAGAAAGGAGGCTTGCATTCCTACTGGAACCAAAGCACAGTTTTTCCTGCTACACTGCAGGATTTTAGAATAGGCTTAGGCCCGATAGCATACATAGAACGTTCCAAGGATAAGGGAGTTTGATACATGCAGAACACCCTGTGAAGAAAAGTTGATTCAGCAAAGGACCTTGGTGTAGCTAGAGTCTCTTTTGACTTGTGAGAAATCAGAAGGTGTTAGGCTGCATGTTCACCGGAAAAGAATACCTGATGGCACAAACCTTGCTTTCCCAGTTGAAAACCTCTATCCACGTTGCACTGAAGATACCTAAAAAACACTGTTTTTGACTGGCGTCTAGTTACTGTAGGGAGCCATCTGGAAAGCAAAGGCGTTTTCTCTAAGGAAACACGGTGCTTCCATAGCGTGTGGGGGAGCTCCTCCTGTCATGCTCTAGAGCTACAGGGAAACTTGCCGTGAGTACTTGCCTCAAGCTAAGGCCTGAAAAGCCCTGCTGAAGCGAAAGCGCTTAGCAGGTTCCATTAGGTCGTATTCGCAGTTCTGCTCTACTTTAAGGTTTCTTCACTTTTCCTGACACCAGGCACCCTCGTGTAGGCACCCTTTTTCTTGCAAATACAGTGAGTACCAGCAGTCTCCTTTGCCCTTCCAGGAAACATCCAGACATAAAAGCCTTTCCCAGGAACTCTACGTATTCAGAGTGTAGGGCAACTCGCTGCACCCATCCTTAGGAAGCTAGGTGGACTCAGCTCTTCAACAGCTCCAGGAATTGTGTTCTCTCACGTCCTACATGCCTTGGAAGTCTGCCTCATTGCCCTCATTGGAGCTACACTAAGAAACACAATCTGCTTCGCCGTCCTCTAGGAACTCTTACCCAAGGACCCCATACCTACAGGAGAAAGGAGGCTTGCATTCCTACTGCAACCAAAGCACAGTTTTTCCTGGTACACTGCAGGGCTTTAAAATAGGCTTAGGCCTGATAGCATACATAGAACTTTCCAAGGATGAGGGCGTTCGATACATGCAGAACACCCCGTGAAGGAAAGTTGATTCAGCAAGGGACAAGGGTGTAGCTAGAGTCTCTTTTGACTTGTTAGAAATCAGAAGGGTTTCGGCTGCATGTTCAGCGGAATAGAAGACCTGATGGCACAAGCCTTGCTTTCCCTTTTTAAATCTCTATCCATGCTAGCCTGAAGATCCCTAAATAACACTTTTTCGACTGGCCTCTATTCTCTGTAGGCAGCCCTCTGGAAAGAAAAGGAGTTTTCTCTAAGGAAACACGGTGCTTCCATAGCATGTGTGGGAGCTCCTCCTGTCATGCTCTAGAGCTACAGGGAAACTTGACGTGAGTACTTGCCTCAAGCTAAGGCCTGTAAAGCCCTGCTGAAACGAAAGCGCTTAGCAGTTTCCATTAGGTCGTATTCGCAGTTCTGCTTTACTTTAACGTTTCTTCACTTTTCTAGACACGTAGCACCCTGTGTAGGCACCCTTTTGCCTCCAAATACAGTGAACACCAGCAGGCTCCTCTGCCCTTCTAAGAAACATCCAGGCCTAGTAGCCTTTCCCAGTCAGTCTATGTATTCAGAGGGTAGGGCAACACACTGCACTCTTCCTTGGGAAAGCTAGATGTCCGCAGCGCTCCCACAGCTCCAGGAATTGTGTTCTCTCACGTCCTACATGCTATGGAAGTCTGCCTCATTGCCCTCATTGGAGCTACACTAAGAAACACAATCTGCTTCGCCTTCCTCTAGGAACTCTTACCCAAGGACCCCATACCTACAGGAGAAAGGAGGCTTGCATTCCTACTGGAACCAAAGCACAGTTTTTCCTGCTACACTGCAGGATTTTAGAATAGGCTTAGGCCCGATAGCATACATAGAACGTTCCAAGGATGAGGGAGTTTGATACATGCAGAACACCCTGTGAAGAAAAGTTGATTCAGCAAAGGACCTTGGCGTAGCTAGAGTCTCTTTTGACTTGTGAGAAATCAGAAGGTGTTAGGCTGCATGTTCACCGGAAAAGAATACCTGATGGCGCAAACCTTGCTTTCCCAGTTGAAAAGCTCTATCCACGCTGCACAGAAGATACCTAAATAACACTGTTTTTGACTGGCGTCTAGTCACTGTAGGGAGCCCTCTGGAAAGCAAAGGCGTTTTCTCTAAGGAAACACGGTGCTTCCATAGCGTGTGGGGGAGCTCCTCCTGTCATGCTCTAGAGCTACAGGGAAACTTGCCGTGAGTACTTGCCTCAAGCTAAGGCCTGAAAAGCCCTGCTGAAGCGAAAGCGCTTAGCAGGTTCCATTAGGTCGTATTCGCAGTTCTGCTCTACTTTAAGGTTTCTTCACTTTTCCTGACAACAGGCACCCTCGTGTAGGCACCCTTTTTCTTGCAAATACAGTGAGTACCAGCAGTCTCCTTTGCCCTTCCAGGAAACATCCAGACATAAAAGCCTTTCCCAGGAACTCTACGTATTCAGAGTGTAGGGCAACTCGCTGCAACCTTCCTTAGGAAGCTAGGTGGACTCAGCTCTTCAACAGCTCCAGGGATTCTCTTCTCGCACGTCCTACATGCCTTGGAAGTCTGCCTCATTGCCCTCATTGGAGCTACACTAAGAAACACAATCTGCTTCGCCGTCCTCTAGGAACTCTTACCCAAGGACCCCATACCTACAGGAGAAAGGAGGCTTGCATTCCTACTGCAACCAAAGCACAGGTTTTCCTGGTACACTGCAGGGCTTTAAAATAGGCTTAGGCCTGATAGCATACATAGAACTTTCCAAGGATGAGGGCGTTCGATACATGCAGAACACCCCGTGAAGGAAAGTTGATTCAGCAAGGGACAAGGGTGTAGCTAGAGTCTCGTTTGACTTGTTAGAAATCAGAAGGGTTTCGGCTGCATGTTCACCGGAATAGAAGACCTGATGGCACAAGCCTTGCTTTCCCATTTTAAATCTCTATCCATGCTAGCCTGAAGATCCCTAAATAACACTTTTTCGTCTGGCCTCTATTCTCTGTAGGCAGCCCTCTGGAAAGAAAAGGAGTTTTCTCTAAGGAAACACGGTGCTTCCATAGCATGTGTGGGAGCTCCTCCTGTCATGCTCTAGAGCTACAGGGAAACTTGACGTGAGTACTTGCCTCAAGCTAAGGCCTGTAAAGCCCTGCTGAAACGAAAGCGCTTAGCAGTTTCCATTAGGTCGTATTCGCAGTTCTGCTTTACTTTAACGTTTCTTCACTTTTCTAGACACGTAGCACCCTGTGTAGGCACCCTTTTGCCTCCAAATACAGTGAGTACCAGCAGGCTCCTCTGCCCTTCTAAGAAACATCCAGGCCTAGTAGCCTTTCCCAGTCAGTCTATGTATTCAGAGGGTAGGGCAACACACTGCACTCTTCCTTGGGAAAGCTAGATGTCCGCAGCGCTCCCACAGCTCCAGGAATTGTGTTCTCTCACGTCCTACATGCTGTGGAAGTCTGCCTCATTGCCCTCATTCGAGCTACACTAAGAAACACAATCTGCTTCGCCTTCCTCTAGGAACTCTTACCCAAGGACCCCATACCTACAGGAGAAAGGAGGCTTGCATTCCTACTGGAACCAAAGCACAGTTTTTCCTGCTACACTGCAGGATTTTAGAATAGGCTTAGGCCCGATAGCATACATAGAACGTTCCAAGGATGAGGGAGTTTGATACATGCAGAACACCCTGTGAAGAAAAGTTGATTCAGCAAAGGACCTTGGTGTAGCTAGAGTCTCTTTTGACTTGTGAGAAATCAGAAGGTGTTAGGCTGCATGTTCACCGGAAAAGAATACCTGATGGCACAAACCTTGCTTTCCCAGTTGAAAAGCTCTATCCACGCTGCACAGAAGATACCTAAATAACACTGTTTTTGACTGGCGTCTAGTCACTGTAGGGAGCCCTCTGGAAAGCAAAGGCGTTTTCTCTAAGGAAACACGGTGCTTCCATAGCGTGTCGGGGAGCTCCTCCTGTCATGCTCTAGAGCTACAGGGAAACTTGCCGTGAGTACTTGCCTCAAGCTAAGGCCTGAAAAGCCCTGCTGAAGCGAAAGCGCTTAGCAGGTTCCATTAGGTCGTATTCGCAGTTCTGCTCTACTTTAAGGTTTCTTCACTTTTCCTGACACCAGGCACCCTCGTGTAGGCACCCTTTTTCTTGCAAATACAGTGAGTACCAGCAGTCTCCTTTGCCCTTCCAGGAAACATCCAGACATAAAAGCCTTTCCCAGGAACTCTACGTATTCAGAGTGTAGGGCAACTCGCTGCACCCTTCCTTAGGAAGCTAGGTGGACTCAGCTCTTCAACAGCTCCAGGGATTCTCTTCTCGCACGTCCTACATGCCTTGGAAGTCTGCCTCATTGCCCTCATTGGAGCTACACTAAGAAACACAATCTGCTTCGCCGTCCTCTAGGAACTCTTACCCAAGGACCCCATACCTACAGGAGAAAGGAGGCTTGCATTCCTACTGCAACCAAAGCACAGTTTTTCCTGGTACACTGCAGGGCTTTAAAATAGGCTTAGGCCTGATAGCATACATAGAACTTTCCAAGGATGAGGGCGTTCGATACATGCAGAACACCCCGTGAAGGAAAGTTGATTCAGCAAGGGACAAGGGTGTAGCTAGAGTCTCGTTTGACTTGTTAGAAATCAGAAGGGTTTCGGCTGCATGTTCAGCGGAATAGAAGACCTGATGGCACAAGCCTTGCTTTCCCATTTTAAATCTCTATCCATGCTAGCCTGAAGATCCCTAAATAACACTTTTTCGTCTGGCCTCTATTCTCTGTAGGCAGCCCTCTGGAAAGAAAAGGAGTTTTCTCTAAGGAAACACGGTGCTTCCATAGCATGTGTGGGAGCTCCTCCTGTCATGCTCTAGAGCTACAGGGAAACTTGACGTGAGTACTTGCCTCAAGCTAAGGCCTGTAAAGCCCTGCTGAAACGAAAGCGCTTAGCAGTTTCCATTAGGTCGTTTTCGCAGTTCTGCTTTACTTTAACGTTTCTTCACTTTTCTAGACACGTAGCACCCTGTGTAGGCACCCTTTTGCCTACAAATACAGTGAGTACCAGCAGGCTCCTCTGCCCTTCTAAGAAACATCCAGGCCTAGTAGCCTTTCCCAGTCAGTCTATGTATTCAGAGGGTAGGGCAACACACTGCACTCTTCCTTGGGAAAGCTAGATGTCCGCAGCGCTCCCACAGCTCCAGGAATTGTGTTCTCTCACGTCCTACATGCTGTGGAAGTCTGCCTCATTGCCCTCATTCGAGCTACACTAAGAAACACAATCTGCTTCGCCTTCCTCTAGGAACTCTTACCCAAGGACCCCATACCTACAGGAGAAAGGAGGCTTGCATTCCTACTGGAACCAAAGCACAGTTTTTCCTGCTACACTGCAGGATTTTAGAATAGGCTTAGGCTCGATAGCATACATAGAACGTTCCAAGGATGAGGGAGTTTGATACAGGCAGAACACCCTGTGAAGAAAAGTTGATTCAGCAAAGGACCTTGGTGTAGCTAGAGTCTCTTTTGACTTGTGAGAAATCAGAAGGTGTTAGGCTGCATGTTCACCGGAAAAGAATACCTGATGGCACAAACCTTGCTTTCCCAGTTGAAAAGCTCTATCCACGCTGCACAGAAGATACCTAAATAACACAGTTTTTGACTGGCGTCTAGTCACTGTAGGGAGCCATCTGGAAAGCAAAGGCGTTTTCTCTAAGGAAACACGGTGCTTCCATAGCGTGTGGGGGAGCTCCTCCTGTCATGCTCTAGAGCTACAGGGAAACTTGCCGTGAGTACTTGCCTCAAGCTAAGGCCTGAAAAGCCCTGCTGAAGCGAAAGCGCTTAGCAGGTTCCATTAGGTCGTATTCGCAGTTCTGCTCTACTTTAAGGTTTCTTCACTTTTCCTGACACCAGGCACCCTCGTGTAGGCACCCTTTTTCTTGCAAATACAGTGAGTACCAGCAGTCTCCTTTGCCCTTCCAGGAAACATCCAGACATAAAAGCCTTTCCCAGGAACTCTACGTATTCAGAGTGTAGGGCAACTCACTGCACCCTTCCTTAGGAAGCTAGGTGGACTCAGCTCTTCAACAGCTCCAGGGATTCTCTTCTCGCACGTCCTACATGCCATGGAAGTCTGCCTCATTGCCCTCATTGGAGCTACACTAAGAAACACAATCTGCTTCGCCGTCCTCTAGGAACTCTTACCCAAGGGCCCCATACCTACAGGAGAAAGGAGGCTTGCATTCCTACTGCAACCAAAGCACAGTTTTTCCTGGTACACTGCAGGGCTTTAAAATAGGCTTAGGCCTGATAGCATACATAGAACTTTCCAAGGATGAGGGCGTTCGATACATGCAGAACACCCCGTGAAGGAAAGTTGATCCAGCAAGGGACAAGGGTGTAGCTAGAGTCTCTTTTGACTTGTTAGAAATCAGAAGGGTTTCGGCTGCATGTTCAGCGGAATAGAAGACCTGATGGCACAAGCCTTGCTTTCCCATTTTAAATCTCTATCCATGCTAGCCTGAAGATCCCTAAATAACACTTTTTCGACTGTCCTCTTTTCTCTGTAGGCAGCCCTCTGGAAAGAAAAGGAGTTTTCTCTAAGGAAACACGGTGCTTCCATAGCATGTGTGGGAGCTCCTCCTGTCATGCTCTAGAGCTACAGGGAAACTTGACGTGAGTACTTGCCTCAAGCTAAGGCCTGTAAAGCCCTGCTGAAACGAAAGCGCTTAGCAGTTTCCATTCGGTCGTTTTCGCAGTTCTGCTGTACTTTAACGTTTCTTCACTTTTCTAGACACGTAGCACCCTGTGTAGGCACCCTTTTGCCTACAAATACAGTGAGTACCAGCAGGCTCCTCTGCCCTTCTAAGAAACATCCAGGCCTAGTAGCCTTTCCCAGTCAGTCTATGTATTCAGAGGGTAGGGCAACACACTGCACTCTTCCTTGGGAAAGCTAGATGTCCGCAGCGCTCCCACAGCTCCAGGAATTGTGTTCTCTCACGTCCTACATGCTATGGAAGTCTGCCTCATTGCCCTCATTGGAGCTACACTAAGAAACACAATCTGCTTCGCCTTCCTCTAGGAACTCTTACCCAAGGACCCCATACCTACAGGAGAAAGGAGGCTTGCATTCCTACTGGAACCAAAGCACAGTTTTTCCTGCTACACTGCAGGATTTTAGAATAGGCTTAGGCCCGATAGCATACATAGAACGTTCCAAGGATGAGGGAGTTTGATACAGGCAGAACACCCTGTGAAGAAAAGTTGATTCAGCAAAGGACCTTGGTGTAGCTAGAGTCTCTTTTGACTTGTGAGAAATCAGAAGGTGTTAGGCTGCATGTTCACCGGAAAAGAATACCTGATGGCACAAACCTTGCTTTCCCAGTTGAAAAGCTCTATCCACGTTGCACTGAAGATACCTAAAAAACACTGTTTTTGACTGGCGTCTAGTTACTGTAGGGAGCCATCTGGAAAGCAAAGGCGTTTTCTCTAAGGAAACACGGTGCTTCCATAGCGTGTGGGGGAGCTCCTCCTGTCATGCTCTAGAGCTACAGGGAAACTTGCCGTGAGTACTTGCCTCAAGCTAAGGCCTGAAAAGCCCTGCTGAAGCGAAAGCGCTTAGCAGGTTCCATTAGGTCGTATTCGCAGTTCTGCTCTACTTTAAGGTTTCTTCACTTTTCCTGACACCAGGCACCCTCGTGTAGGCACCCTTTTTCTTGCAAATACAGTGAGTACCAGCAGTCTCCTTTGCCCTTCCAGGAAACATCCAGACATAAAAGCCTTTCCCAGGAACTCTACGTATTCAGAGTGTAGGGCAACTCGCTGCACCCTTCCTTAGGAAGCTAGGTGGACTCAGCTCTTCAACAGCTCCAGGGATTCTCTTCTCGCACGTCCTACATGCCTTGGAAGTCTGCCTCATTGCCCTCATTGGAGCTACACTAAGAAACACAATCTGCTTCGCCGTCCTCTAGGAACTCTTACCCAAGGACCCCATACCTACAGGAGAAAGGAGGCTTGCATTCCTACTGCAACCAAAGCACAGTTTTTCCTGGTACACTGCAGGGCTTTAAAATAGGCTTAGGCCTGATAGCATACATAGAACTTTCCAAGGATGAGGGCGTTCGATACATGCAGAACACCCCGTGAAGGAAAGTTGATTCAGCAAGGGACAAGGGTGTAGCTAGAGTCTCGTTTGACTTGTTAGAAATCAGAAGGGTTTCGGCTGCATGTTCAGCGGAATAGAAGACCTGATGGCACAAGCCTTGCTTTCCCATTTTAAATCTCTATCCATGCTAGCCTGAAGATCCCTAAATAACACTTTTTCGTCTGGCCTCTATTCTCTGTAGGCAGCCCTCTGGAAAGAAAAGGAGTTTTCTCTAAGGAAACACGGTGCTTCCATAGCATGTGTGGGAGCTCCTCCTGTCATGCTCTAGAGCTACAGGGAAACTTGACGTGAGTACTTGCCTCAAGCTAAGGCCTGTAAAGCCCTGCTGAAACGAAAGCGCTTAGCAGTTTCCATTAGGTCGTATTCGCAGTTCTGCTTTACTTTAACGTTTCTTCACTTTTCTAGACACGTAGCACCCTGTGTAGGCACCCTTTTGCCTACAAATACAGTGAGTACCAGCAGGCTCCTCTGCCCTTCTAAGAAACATCCAGGCCTAGTAGCCTTTCCCAGTCAGTCTATGTATTCAGAGGGTAGGGCAACACACTGCACTCTTCCTTGGGAAAGCTAGATGTCCGCAGCGCTCCCACAGCTCCAGGAATTGTGTTCTCTCACGTCCTACATGCTATGGAAGTCTGCCTCATTGCCCTCATTGGAGCTACACTAAGAAACACAATCTGCTTCGCCTTCCTCTAGGAACTCTTACCCAAGGACCCCATACCTACAGGAGAAAGGAGGCTTGCATTCCTACTGGAACCAAAGCACAGTTTTTCCTGCTACACTGCAGGATTTTAGAATAGGCTTAGGCCCGATAGCATACATAGAACGTTCCAAGGATGAGGGAGTTTGATACATGCAGAACACCCTGTGAAGAAAAGTTGATTCAGCAAAGGACCTTGGCGTAGCTAGAGTCTCTTTTGACTTGTGAGAAATCAGAAGGTGTTAGGCTGCATGTTCACCGGAAAAGAATACCTGATGGCGCAAACCTTGCTTTCCCAGTTGAAAAGCTCTATCCACGCTGCACAGAAGATACCTAAATAACACTGTTTTTGACTGGCGTCTAGTCACTGTAGGGAGCCCTCTGGAAAGCAAAGGCGTTTTCTCTAAGCAAACACGGTGCTTCCATAGCGTGTGGGGGAGCTCCTCCTGTCATGCTCTAGAGCTACAGGGAAACTTGCCGTGAGTACTTGCCTCAAGCTAAGGCCTGAAAAGCCCTGCTGAAGCGAAAGCGCTTAGCAGGTTCCATTAGGTCGTATTCGCAGTTCTGCTCTACTTTAAGGTTTCTTCACTTTTCCTGACACCAGGCACCCTCGTGTAGGCACCCTTTTTCTTGCAAATACAGTGAGTACCAGCAGTCTCCTTTGCCCTTCCAGGAAACATCCAGACATAAAAGCCTTTCCCAGGAACTCTACGTATTCAGAGTGTAGGGCAACTCGCTGCACCCTTCCTTAGGAAGCTAGGTGGACTCAGCTCTTCAACAGCTCCAGGGATTCTCTTCTCGCACGTCCTACATGCCTTGGAAGTCTGCCTCATTGCCCTCATTGGAGCTACACTAAGAAACACAATCTGCTTCGCCGTCCTCTAGGAACTCTTACCCAAGGACCCCATACCTACAGGAGAAAGGAGGCTTGCATTCCTACTGCAACCAAAGCACAGTTTTTCCTGGTACACTGCAGGGCTTTAAAATAGGCTTAGGCCTGATAGCATACATAGAACTTTCCAAGGATGAGGGCGTTCGATACATGCAGAACACCCCGTGAAGGAAAGTTGATTCAGCAAGGGACAAGGGTGTAGCTAGAGTCTCGTTTGACTTGTTAGAAATCAGAAGGGTTTCGGCTGCATGTTCAACGGAATAGAATACCTGATGGCACAAGCCTTGCTTTCCCATTTTAAATCTCTATCCATGCTAGCCTGAAGATCCCTAAATAACACTTTTTCGTCTGGCCTCTATTCTCTGTAGGCAGCCCTCTGGAAAGAAAAGGAGTTTTCTCTAAGGAAACACGGTGCTTCCATAGCATGTGTGGGAGCTCCTCCTGTCATGCTCTAGAGCTACAGGGAAACTTGACGTGAGTACTTGCCTCAAGCTAAGGCCTGTAAAGCCCTGCTGAAACGAAAGCGCTTAGCAGTTTCCATTAGGTCGTATTCGCAGTTCTGCTTTACTTTAATGTTTCTTCACTTTTCTAGACACGTAGCACCCTGTGTAGGCACCCTTTTGCCTACAAATACAGTGAGTACCAGCAGGCTCCTCTGCCCTTCTAAGAAACATCCAGGCCTAGTAGCCTTTCCCAGTCAGTCTATGTATTCAGAGGGTAGGGCAACACACTGCACTCTTCCTTGGGAAAGCTAGATGTCTGCAGCGCTCCCACAGCTCCAGGAATTGTGTTCTCTCACGTCCTACATGCTGTGGAAGTCTGCCTCATTGCCCTCATTCGAGCTACACTAAGAAACACAATCTGCTTCGCCTTCCTCTAGGAACTCTTACCCAAGGACCCCATACCTACAGGAGAAAGGAGGCTTGCATTCCTACTGGAACCAAAGCACAGTTTTTCCTGCTACACTGCAGGATTTTAGAATAGGCTTAGGCCCGATAGCATACATAGAACGTTCCAAGGATGAGGGAGTTTGATACAGGCAGAACACCCTGTGAAGAAAAGTTGATTCAGCAAAGGACCTTGGCGTAGCTAGAGTCTCTTTTGACTTGTGAGAAATCAGAAGGTGTTAGGCTGCATGTTCACCGGAAAAGAATACCTGATGGCACAAACCTTGCTTTCCCAGTTGAAAAGCTCTATCCACGCTGCACAGAAGATACCTAAATAACACAGTTTTTGACTGGCGTCTAGTCACTGTAGGGAGCCATCTGGAAAGCAAAGGCGTTTTCTCTAAGGAAACACGGTGCTTCCATAGCGTGTGGGGGAGCTCCTCCTGTCATGCTCTAGAGCTACAGGGAAACTTGCCGTGAGTACTTGCCTCAAGCTAAGGCCTGAAAAGCCCTGCTGAAGCGAAAGCGCTTAGCAGGTTCCATTAGGTCGTATTCGCAGTTCTGCTCTACTTTAAGGTTTCTTCACTTTTCCTGACACCAGGCACCCTCGTGTAGGCACCCTTTTTCTTGCAAATACAGTGAGTACCAGCAGTCTCCTTTGCCCTTCCAGGAAACATCCAGACATAAAAGCCTTTCCCAGGAACTCTACGTATTCAGAGTGTAGGGCAACTCACTGCACCCTTCCTTAGGAAGCTAGGTGGACTCAGCTCCTCAACAGCTCCAGGGATTCTCTTCTCGCACGTCCTACATGCCATGGAAGTCTGCCTCATTGCCCTCATTGGAGCTACACTAAGAAACACAATCTGCTTCGCCGTCCTCTAGGAACTCTTACCCAAGGGCCCCATACCTACAGGAGAAAGGAGGCTTGCATTCCTACTGCAACCAAAGCACAGTTTTTCCTGGTACACTGCAGGGCTTTAAAATAGGCTTAGGCCTGATAGCATACATAGAACTTTCCAAGGATGAGGGCGTTCGATACATGCAGAACACCCCGTGAAGGAAAGTTGATTCAGCAAGGGACAAGGGTGTAGCTAGAGTTTCTTTTGACTTGTTAGAAATCAGAAGGGTTTCGGCTGCATGTTCAGCGGAATAGAAGACCTGATGGCACAAGCCTTGCTTTCCCATTTTAAATCTCTATCCATGCTAGCCTGAAGATCCCTAAATAACACTTTTTCGACTGGCCTCTATTCTCTGTAGGCAGCCCTCTGGAAAGAAAAGGAGTTTTCTCTAAGGAAACACGGTGCTTCCATAGCATGTGTGGGAGCTCCTCTTGTCATGCTCTAGAGCTACAGGGAAACTTGACGTGAGTACTTGCCTCAAGCTAAGGCCTGTAAAGCCCTGCTGAAACGAAAGCGCTTAGCAGTTTCCATTCGGTCGTATTCGCAGTTCTGCTGTACTTTAACGTTTCTTCACTTTTCTAGACACGTAGCACCCTGTGTAGGCACCCTTTTGCCTCCAAATACAGTGAGTACCAGCAGGCTCCTCTGCCCTTCTAAGAAACATCCAGGCCTAGTAGCCTTTCCCAGTCAGTCTATGTATTCAGAGGGTAGGGCAACACACTGCACTCTTCCTTGGGAAAGCTAGATGTCCGCAGCGCTCCCACAGCTCCAGGAATTGTGTTCTCTCACGTCCTACATGCTATGGAAGTCTGCCTCATTGCCCTCATTGGAGCTACACTAAGAAACACAATCTGCTTCGCCTTCCTCTAGGAACTCTTACCCAAGGACCCCATACCTACAGGAGAAAGGAGGCTTGCATTCCTACTGGAACCAAAGCACAGTTTTTCCTGCTACACTGCAGGATTTTAGAATAGGCTTAGGCCCGATAGCATACATAGAACGTTCCAAGGATGAGGGAGTTTGATACATGCAGAACACCCTGTGAAGAAAAGTTGATTCAGCAAAGGACCTTGGTGTAGCTAGAGTCTCTTTTGACTTGTGAGAAATCAGAAGGTGTTAGGCTGCATGTTCACCGGAAAAGAATACCTGATGGCACAAACCTTGCTTTCCCAGTTGAAAAGCTCTATCCACGTTGCACTGATGATACCTAAATAACACTGTTTTTGACTGGCGTCTAGTTACTGTGGGGAGCCATCTGGAAAGCAAAGGCGTTTTCTCTAAGGAAACACGGTGCTTCCATAGCGTGTGGGGGAGCTCCTCCTGTCATGCTCTAGAGCTACAGGGAAACTTGCCGTGAGTACTTGCCTCAAGCTAAGGCCTGAAAAGCCCTGCTGAAGCGAAAGCGCTTAGCAGGTTCCATTAGGTCGTATTCGCAGTTCTGCTCTACTTTAATGTTTCTTCACTTTTCCTGACACCAGGCACCCTCGTGTAGGCACCCTTTTTCTTGCAAATACAGTGAGTACCAGCAGTCTCCTTTGCCCTTCCAGGAAACATCCAGACATAAAAGCCTTTCCCAGGAACTCTACGTATTCAGAGTGTAGGGCAACTCGCTGCACCCTTCCTTAGGAAGCTAGGTGGACTCAGCTCTTCAACAGCTCCAGGGATTCTCTTCTCGCACGTCCTACATGCCTTGGAAGTCTGCCTCATTGCCCTCATTGGAGCTACACTAAGAAACACAATCTGCTTCGCCGTCCTCTAGGAACTCTTACCCAAGGACCCCATACCTACAGGAGAAAGGAGGCTTGCATTCCTACTGCAACCAAAGCACAGTTTTTCCTGGTACACTGCAGGGCTTTAAAATAGGCTTAGGCCTGATAGCATACATAGAACTTTCCAAGGATGAGGGCGTTCGATACATGCAGAACACCCCGTGAAGGAAAGTTGATTCAGCAAGGGACAAGGGTGTAGCTAGAGTCTCTTTTGACTTGTTAGAAATCAGAAGGGTTTCGGCTGCATGTTCAGCGGAATAGAAGACCTGATGGCACAAGCCTTGCTTTCCCATTTTAAATCTCTATCCATGCTAGCCTGAAGATCCCTAAATAACACTTTTTCGACTGGCCTCTATTCTCTGTAGGCAGCCCTCTGGAAAGAAAAGGAGTTTTCTCTAAGGAAACACGGTGCTTCCATAGCATGTGTGGGAGCTCCTCCTGTCATGCTCTAGAGCTACAGGGAAACTTGCCGTGAGTACTTGCCTCAAGCTAAGGCCTGTAAAGCCCTGCTGAAACGAAAGCGCTTAGCAGTTTCCATTAGGTCGTATTCGCAGTTCTGCTTTACTTTAACGTTTCTTCACTTTTCTAGACACGTAGCACCCTGTGTAGGCACCCTTTTGCCTCCAAATACAGTGAGTACCAGCAGGCTCCTCTGCCCTTCTAAGAAACATCCAGGCCTAGTAGCCTTTCCCAGTCAGTCTATGTATTCAGAGGGTAGGGCAACACACTGCACTCTTCCTTGGGAAAGCTAGATGTCCGCAGCGCTCCCACAGCTCCAGGAATTGTGTTCTCTCACGTCCTACATGCTATGGAAGTCTGCCTCATTGCCCTCATTGGAGCTACACTAAGAAACACAATCTGCTTCGCCTTCCTCTAGGAACTCTTACCCAAGGACCCCATACCTACAGGAGAAAGGAGGCTTGCATTCCTACTGGAACCAAAGCACAGTTTTTCCTGCTACACTGCAGGATTTTAGAATAGGCTTAGGCCCGATAGCATACATAGAACGTTCCAAGGATGAGGGAGTTTGATACATGCAGAACACCCTGTGAAGAAAAGTTGATTCAGCAAAGGACCTTGGCGTAGCTAGAGTCTCTTTTGACTTGTGAGAAATCAGAAGGTGTTAGGCTGCATGTTCACCGGAAAAGAATACCTGATGGCGCAAACCTTGCTTTCCCAAGTTGAAAAGCTCTATCCACGCTGCACAGAAGATACCTAAATAACACTGTTTTTGACTGGCGTCTAGTCACTGTAGGGAGCCCTCTGGAAAGCAAAGGCGTTTTCTCTAAGGAAACACGGTGCTTCCATAGCGTGTGGGGGAGCTCCTCCTGTCATGCTCTAGAGCTACAGGGAAACTTGCCGTGAGTACTTGCCTCAAGCTAAGGCCTGAAAAGCCCTGCTGAAGCGAAAGCGCTTAGCAGGTTCCATTAGGTCGTATTCGCAGTTCTGCTCTACTTTAAGGTTTCTTCACTTTTCCTGACAACAGGCACCCTCGTGTAGGCACCCTTTTTCTTGCAAATACAGTGAGTACCAGCAGTCTCCTTTGCCCTTCCAGGAAACATCCAGACATGAAAGCCTTTCCCAGGAACTCTACGTATTCAGAGTGTAGGGCAACTCGCTGCACCCTTCCTTAGGAAGCTAGGTGGACTCAGCTCTTCAACAGCTCCAGGGATTCTCTTCTCGCACGTCCTACATGCCTTGGAAGTCTGCCTCATTGCCCTCATTGGAGCTACACTAAGAAACACAATCTGCTTCGCCGTCCTCTAGGAACTCTTACCCAAGGACCCCATACCTACAGGAGAAAGGAGGCTTGCATTCCTACTGCAACCAAAGCACAGTTTTTCCTGGTACACTGCAGGGCTTTAAAATAGGCTTAGGCCTGATAGCATACATAGAACTTTCCAAGGATGAGGGCGTTCGATACATGCAGAACACCCCGTGAAGGAAAGTTGATTCAGCAAGGGACAAGGGTGTAGCTAGAGTCTCGTTTGACTTGTTAGAAATCAGAAGGGTTTCGGCTGCATGTTCAGCGGAATAGAAGACCTGATGGCACAAGCCTTGCTTTCCCATTTTAAATCTGTATCCATGCTAGCCTGAAGATCCCTAAATAACACTTTTTCGACTGGCCTCTATTCTCTGTAGGCAGCCCTCTGGAAAGAAAAGGAGTTTTCTCTAAGGAAACACGGTGCTTCCATAGCATGTGTGGGAGCTCCTCCTGTCATGCTCTAGAGCTACAGGGAAACTTGACGTGAGTACTTGCCTCAAGCTAAGGCCTGTAAAGCCCTGCTGAAACGAAAGCGCTTAGCAGTTTCCATTAGGTCGTATTCGCAGTTCTGCTTTACTTTAACGTTTCTTCACTTTTCTAGACACGTAGCACCCTGTGTAGGCACCCTTTTGCCTACAAATACAGTGAGTACCAGCAGGCTCCTCTGCCCTTCTAAGAAACATCCAGGCCTAGTAGCCTTTCCCAGTCAGTCTATGTATTCAGAGGGTAGGGCAACACACTGCACTCTTCCTTGGGAAAGCTAGATGTCCGCAGCGCTCCCACAGCTCCAGGAATTGTGTTCTCTCACGTCCTACGTGCTGTGGAAGTCTGCCTCATTGCCCTCATTGGAGCTACACTAAGAAACACAATCTGCTTCGCCTTCCTCTAGGAACTCTTACCCAAGGACCCCATACCTACAGGAGAAAGGAGGCTTGCATTCCTACTGGAACCAAAGCACAGTTTTTCCTGCTACACTGCAGGATTTTTGAATAGGCTTAGGCCCGATAGCATACATAGAACGTTCCAAGGATGAGGGAGTTTGATACAGGCAGAACACCCTGTGAAGAAAAGTTGATTCAGCAAAGGACCTTGGTGTAGCTAGAGTCTCTTTTGACTTGTGAGAAATCAGAAGGTGTTAGGCTGCATGTTCACCGGAAAAGAATACCTGATGGCACAAACCTTGCTTTCCCAGTTGAAAAGCTCTATCCACGCTGCACAGAAGATACCTAAATAACACAGTTTTTGACTGGCGTCTAGTCACTGTAGGGAGCCATCTGGAAAGCAAAGGCGTTTTCTCTAAGGAAACACGGTGCTTCCATAGCGTGTGGGGGAGCTCCTCCTGTCATGCTCTAGAGCTACAGGGAAACTTGCCGTGAGTACTTGCCTCAAGCTAAGGCCTGAAAAGCCCTGCTGAAGCGAAAGCGCTTAGCAGGTTCCATTAGGTCGTATTCGCAGTTCTGCTCTACTTTAAGGTTTCTTCACTTTTCCTGACACCAGGCACCCTCGTGTAGGCACCCTTTTTCTTGCAAATACAGTGAGTACCAGCAGTCTCCTTTGCCCTTCCAGGAAACATCCAGACATAAAAGCCTTTCCCAGTAACTCTACGTATTCAGAGTGTAGGGCAACTCACTGCACCCTTCCTTAGGAAGCTAGGTGGACTCAGCTCTTCAACAGCTCCAGGGATTCTCTTCTCGCAAGTCCTACATGCCATGGAAGTCTGTCTCATTGCCCTCATTGGAGCTACACTAAGAAACACAATCTGCTTCGCCGTCCTCTAGGAACTCTTACCCAAGGGCCCCATACCTACAGGAGAAAGGAGGCTTGCATTCCTACTGCAACCAAAGCACAGTTTTTCCTGGTACACTGCAGGGCTTTAAAATAGGCTTAGGCCTGATAGCATACATAGAACTTTCCAAGGATGAGGGCGTTCGATACATGCAGAACACCCCGTGAAGGAAAGTTGATTCAGCAAGGGACAAGGGTGTAGCTAGAGTCTCTTTTGACTTGTTAGAAATCAGAAGGGTTTCGGCTGCATGTTCAGCGGAATAGAAGACCTGATGGCACAAGCCTTGCTTTCCCATTTTAAATCTGTATCCATGCTAGCCTGAAGATCCCTAAATAACACTTTTTCGACTGGCCTCTATTCTCTGTAGGCAGCCCTCTGGAAAGAAAAGGAGTTTTCTCTAAGGAAACACGGTGCTTCCATAGCATGTGTGGGAGCTCCTCCTGTCATGCTCTAGAGCTACAGGGAAACTTGTCGTGAGTACTTGCCTCAAGCTAAGGCCTGTAAAGCCCTGCTGAAACGAAAGCGCTTAGCAGTTTCCATTAGGTCGTATTCGCAGTTCTGCTTTACTTTAACGTTTCTTCACTTTTCTAGACACGTAGCACCCTGTGTAGGCACCCTTTTGCCTACAAATACAGTGAGTACCAGCAGGCTCCTCTGCCCTTCTAAGAAACATCCAGGCCTAGTAGCCTTTCCCAGTCAGTCTATGTATTCAGAGGGTAGGGCAACACACTGCACTCTTCCTTGGGAAAGCTAGATGTCCGCAGCGCTCCCACAGCTCCAGGAATTGTGTTCTCTCACGTCCTACATGCTATGGAAGTCTGCCTCATTGCCCTCATTGGAGCTACACTAAGAAACACAATCTGCTTCGCCTTCCTCTAGGAACTCTTACCCAAGGACCCCATACCTACAGGAGAAAGGAGGCTTGCATTCCTACTGGAACCAAAGCACAGTTTTTCCTGCTACACTGCAGGATTTTAGAATAGGCTTAGGCCCGATAGCATACATAGAACGTTCCAAGGATAAGGGAGTTTGATACATGCAGAACACCCTGTGAAGAAAAGTTGATTCAGCAAAGGACCTTGGTGTAGCTAGAGTCTCTTTTGACTTGTGAGAAATCAGAAGGTGTTAGGCTGCATGTTCACCGGAAAAGAATACCTGATGGCACAAACCTTGCTTTCCCAGTTGAAAACCTCTATCCACGTTGCACTGAAGATACCTAAAAAACACTGTTTTTGACTGGCGTCTAGTTACTGTAGGGAGCCATCTGGAAAGCAAAGGCGTTTTCTCTAAGGAAACACGGTGCTTCCATAGCGTGTGGGGGAGCTCCTCCTGTCATGCTCTAGAGCTACAGGGAAACTTGCCGTGAGTACTTGCCTCAAGCTAAGGCCTGAAAAGCCCTGCTGAAGCGAAAGCGCTTAGCAGGTTCCATTAGGTCGTATTCGCAGTTCTGCTCTACTTTAAGGTTTCTTCACTTTTCCTGACACCAGGCACCCTCGTGTAGGCACCCTTTTTCTTGCAAATACAGTGAGTACCAGCAGTCTCCTTTGCCCTTCCAGGAAACATCCAGACATAAAAGCCTTTCCCAGGAACTCTACGTATTCAGAGTGTAGGGCAACTCGCTGCACCCTTCCTTAGGAAGCTAGGTGGACTCAGCTCTTCAACAGCTCCAGGGATTCTCTTCTCGCACGTCCTACATGCCTTGGAAGTCTGCCTCATTGCCCTCATTGGAGCTACACTAAGAAACACAATCTGCTTCGCCGTCCTCTAGGAACTCTTACCCAAGGACCCCATACCTACAGGAGAAAGGAGGCTTGCATTCCTACTGCAACCAAAGCACAGTTTTTCCTGGTACACTGCAGGGCTTTAAAATAGGCTTAGGCCTGATAGCATACATAGAACTTTCCAAGGATGAGGGCGTTCGATACATGCAGAACACCCCGTGAAGGAAAGTTGATTCAGCAAGGGACAAGGGTGTAGCTAGAGTCTCTTTTGACTTGTTAGAAATCAGAAGGGTTTCGGCTGCATGTTCAGCGGAATAGAAGACCTGATGGCACAAGCCTTGCTTTCCCATTTTAAATCTCTATCCATGCTAGCCTGAAGATCCCTAAATAACACTTTTTCGACTGGCCTCTATTCTCTGTAGGCAGCCCTCTGGAAAGAAAAGGAGTTTTCTCTAAGGAAACACGGTGCTTCCATAGCATGTGTGGGAGCTCCTCCTGTCATGCTCTAGAGCTACAGGGAAACTTGCCGTGAGTACTTGCCTCAAGCTAAGGCCTGTAAAGCCCTGCTGAAACGAAAGCGCTTAGCAGTTTCCATTCGGTCGTATTCGCAGTTCTGCTTTACTTTAACGTTTCTTCACTTTTCTAGACACGTAGCACCCTGTGTAGGCACCCTTTTGCCTCCAAATACAGTGAGTACCAGGAGGCTCCTCTGCCCTTCTAAGAAACATCCAGGCCTAGTAGCCTTTCCCAGTCAGTCTATGTATTCAGAGGGTAGGGCAACACACTGCACTCTTCCTTGGGAAAGCTAGATGTCCGCAGCGCTCCCACAGCTCCAGGAATTGTGTTCTCTCACGTCCTACATGCTATGGAAGTCTGCCTCATTGCCCTCATTGGAGCTACACTAAGAAACACAATCTGCTTCGCCTTCCTCTAGGAACTCTTACCCAAGGACCCCATACCTACAGGAGAAAGGAGGCTTGCATTCCTACTGGAACCAAAGCACAGTTTTTCCTGCTACACTGCAGGATTTTAGAATAGGCTTAGGCCCGATAGCATACATAGAACGTTCCAAGGATAAGGGAGTTTGATACATGCAGAACACCCTGTGAAGAAAAGTTGATTCAGCAAAGGACCTTGGTGTAGCTAGAGTCTCTTTTGACTTGTGAGAAATCAGAAGGTGTTAGGCTGCATGTTCACCGGAAAAGAATACCTGATGGCACAAACCTTGCTTTCCCAGTTGAAAACCTCTATCCACGTTGCACTGAAGATACCTAAAAAACACTGTTTTTGACTGGCGTCTAGTTACTGTAGGGAGCCATCTGGAAAGCAAAGGCGTTTTCTCTAAGGAAACACGGTGCTTCCATAGCGTGTGGGGGAGCTCCTCCTGTCATGCTCTAGAGCTACAGGGAAACTTGCCGTGAGTACTTGCCTCAAGCTAAGGCCTGAAAAGCCCTGCTGAAGCGAAAGCGCTTAGCAGGTTCCATTAGGTCGTATTCGCAGTTCTGCTCTACTTTAAGGTTTCTTCACTTTTCCTGACACCAGGCACCCTCGTGTAGGCACCCTTTTTCTTGCAAATACAGTGAGTACCAGCAGTCTCCTTTGCCCTTCCAGGAAACATCCAGACATAAAAGCCTTTCCCAGGAACTCTACGTATTCAGAGTGTAGGGCAACTCGCTGCACCCTTCCTTAGGAAGCTAGGTGGACTCAGCTCTTCAACAGCTCCAGGGTTTCTCTTCTCGCACGTCCTACATGCCTTGGAAGTCTGCCTCATTGCCCTCATTGGAGCTACACTAAGAAACACAATCTGCTTCGCCGTCCTCTAGGAACTCTTACCCAAGGACCCCATACCTACAGGAGAAAGGAGGCTTGCATTCCTACTGCAACCAAAGCACAGTTTTTCCTGGTACACTGCAGGGCTTTAAAATAGGCTTAGGCCTGATAGCATACATAGAACTTTCCAAGGATGAGGGCGTTCGATACATGCAGAACACCCCGTGAAGGAAAGTTGATTCAGCAAGGGACAAGGGTGTAGCTAGAGTCTCTTTTGACTTGTTAGAAATCAGAAGGGTTTCGGCTGCATGTTCAGCGGAATAGAAGACCTGATGGCACAAGCCTTGCTTTCCCATTTTAAATCTCTATCCATGCTAGCCTGAAGATCCCTAAATAACACTTTTTCGACTGGCCTCTATTCTCTGTAGGCAGCCCTCTGGAAAGAAAAGGAGTTTTCTCTAAGGAAACACGGTGCTTCCATAGCATGTGTGGGAGCTCCTCCTGTCATGCTCTAGAGCTACAGGGAAACTTGCCGTGAGTACTTGCCTCAAGCTAAGGCCTCTAAAGCCCTGCTGAAACGAAAGCGCTTAGCAGTTTCCATTCGGTCGTATTCGCAGTTCTGCTTTACTTTAACGTTTCTTCACTTTTCTAGACACGTAGCACCCTGTGTAGGCACCCTTTTGCCTCCAAATACAGTGAGTACCAGCAGGCTCCTCTGCCCTTCTAAGAAACATCCAGGCCTAGTAGCCTTTCCCAGTCAGTCTATGTATTCAGAGGGTAGGGCAACACACTGCACTCTTCCTTGGGAAAGCTAGATGTCCGCAGCGCTCCCACAGCTCCAGGAATTGTGTTCTCTCACGTCCTACATGCTATGGAAGTCTGCCTCATTGCCCTCATTGGAGCTACACTAAGAAACACAATCTGCTTCGCCTTCCTCTAGGAACTCTTACCCAAGGACCCCATACCTACAGGAGAAAGGAGGCTTGCATTCCTACTGGAACCAAAGCACAGTTTTTCCTGCTACACTGCAGGATTTTAGAATAGGCTTAGGCCCGATAGCATACATAGAACGTTCCAAGGATGAGGGAGTTTGATACATGCAGAACACCCTGTGAAGAAAAGTTGATTCAGCAAAGAACCTTGGCGTAGCTAGAGTCTCTTTTGACTTGTGAGAAATCAGAAGGTGTTAGGCTGCATGTTCACCGGAAAAGAATACCTGATGGCGCAAACCTTGCTTTCCCAGTTGAAAAGCTCTATCCACGCTGCACAGAAGATACCTAAATAACACTGTTTTTGACTTGCGTCTAGTCACTGTAGGGAGCCCTCTGGAAAGCAAAGGCGTTTTCTCTAAGGAAACACGGTGCTTCCATAGCGTGTGGGGGAGCTCCTCCTGTCATGCTCTAGAGCTACAGGGAAACTTGCCGTGAGTACTTGCCTCAAGCTAAGGCCTGAAAAGCCCTGCTGAAGCGAAAGCGCTTAGCAGGTTCCATTAGGTCGTATTCGCAGTTCTGCTCTACTTTAAGGTTTCTTCACTTTTCCTGACAACAGGCACCCTCGTGTAGGCACCCTTTTTCTTGCAAATACAGTGAGTACCAGCAGTCTCCTTTGCCCTTCCAGGAAACATCCAGACATGAAAGCCTTTCCCAGGAACTCTACGTATTCAGAGTGTAGGGCAACTCGCTGCACCCTTCCTTAGGAAGCTAGGTGGACTCAGCTCTTCAACAGCTCCAGGGATTCTCTTCTCGCACGTCCTACATGCCTTGGAAGTCTGCCTCATTGCCCTCATTGGAGCTACACTAAGAAACACAATCTGCTTCGCCGTCCTCTAGGAACTCTGACCCAAGGACCCCATACCTACAGGAGAAAGGAGGCTTGCATTCCTACTGCAACCAAAGCACAGTTTTTCCTGGTACACTGCAGGGCTTTAAAATAGGCTTAGGCCTGATAGCATACATAGAACTTTCCAAGGATGAGGGCGTTCGATACATGCAGAACACCCCGTGAAGGAAAGTTGATTCAGCAAGGGACAAGGGTGTAGCTAGAGTCTCGTTTGACTTGTTAGAAATCAGAAGGGTTTCGGCTGCATGTTCAGCGGAATAGAAGACCTGATGGCACAAGCCTTGCTTTCCCATTTTAAATCTCTATCCATGCTAGCCTGAAGATCCCTAAATAACACTTTTTCGTCTGGCCTCTATTCTCTGTAGGCAGCCCTCTGGAAAGAAAAGGAGTTTTCTCTAAGGAAACACGGTGCTTCCATAGCATGTGTGGGAGCTCCTCCTGTCATGCTCTAGAGCTACAGGGAAACTTGACGTGAGTACTTGCCTCAAGCTAAGGCCTGTAAAGCCCTGCTGAAACGAAAGCGCTTAGCAGTTTCCATTAGGTCGTATTCGCAGTTCTGCTTTACTTTAACGTTTCTTCACTTTTCTAGACACGTAGCACCCTGTGTAGGCACCCTTTTGCCTACAAATACAGTGAGTACCAGCAGGCTCCTCTGCCCTTCTAAGAAACATCCAGGCCTAGTAGCCTTTCCCAGTCAGTCTATGTATTCAGAGGGTAGGGCAACACACTGCACTCTTCCTTGGGAAAGCTAGATGTCCGCAGCGCTCCCACAGCTCCAGGAATTGTGTTCTCTCACGTCCTACATGCTATGGAAGTCTGCCTCATTGCCCTCATTGGAGCTACACTAAGAAACACAATCTGCTTCGCCTTCCTCTAGGAACTCTTACCCAAGGACCCCATACCTACAGGAGAAAGGAGGCTTGCATTCCTACTGGAACCAAAGCACAGTTTTTCCTGCTACACTGCAGGATTTTAGAATAGGCTTAGGCCCGATAGCATACATAGAACGTTCCAAGGATGAGGGAGTTTGATACATGCAGAACACCCTGTGAAGAAAAGTTGATTCAGCAAAGGACCTTGGTGTAGCTAGAGTCTCTTTTGACTTGTGAGAAATCAGAAGGTGTTAGGCTGCATGTTCACCGGAAAAGAATACCTGATGGCACAAACCTTGCTTTCCCAGTTGAAAAGCTCTATCCACGCTGCACAGAAGATACCTAAATAACACTGTTTTTGACTGGCGTCTAGTCACTGTAGGGAGCCCTCTGGAAAGCAAAGGCGTTTTCTCTAAGGAAACACGGTGCTTCCATAGCGTGTCGGGGAGCTCCTCCTGTCATGCTCTAGAGCTACAGGGAAACTTGCCGTGAGTACTTGCCTCAAGCTAAGGCCTGAAAAGCCCTGCTGAAGCGAAAGCGCTTAGCAGGTTCCATTAGGTCGTATTCGCAGTTCTGCTCTACTTTAAGGTTTCTTCACTTTTCCTGACACCAGGCACCCTCGTGTAGGCACCCTTTTTCTTGCAAATACAGTGAGTACCAGCAGTCTCCTTTGCCCTTCCAGGAAACATCCAGACATAAAAGCCTTTCCCAGGAACTCTACGTATTCAGAGTGTAGGGCAACTCGCTGCACCCTTCCTTAGGAAGCTAGGTGGACTCAGCTCTTCAACAGCTCCAGGGATTCTCTTCTCGCACGTCCTACATGCCTTGGAAGTCTGCCTCATTGCCCTCATTGGAGCTACACTAAGAAACACAATCTGCTTCGCCGTCCTCTAGGAACTCTTACCCAAGGACCCCATACCTACAGGAGAAAGGAGGCTTGCATTCCTACTGCAACCAAAGCACAGTTTTTCCTGGTACACTGCAGGGCTTTAAAATAGGCTTAGGCCTGATAGCATACATAGAACTTTCCAAGGATGAGGGCGTTCGATACATGCAGAACACCCCGTGAAGGAAAGTTGATTCAGCAAGGGACAAGGGTGTAGCTAGAGTCTCGTTTGACTTGTTAGAAATCAGAAGGGTTTCGGCTGCATGTTCAGCGGAATAGAAGACCTGATGGCACAAGCCTTGCTTTCCCATTTTAAATCTCTATCCATGCTAGCCTGAAGATCCCTAAATAACACTTTTTCGTCTGGCCTCTATTCTCTGTAGGCAGCCCTCTGGAAAGAAAAGGAGTTTTCTCTAAGGAAACACGGTGCTTCCATAGCATGTGTGGGAGCTCCTCCTGTCATGCTCTAGAGCTACAGGGAAACTTGCCGTGAGTACTTGCCTCAAGCTAAGGCCTGTAAAGCCCTGCTGAAACGAAAGCGCTTAGCAGTTTCCATTAGGTCGTATTCGCAGTTCTGCTTTACTTTAACGTTTCTTCACTTTTCTAGACACGTAGCACCCTGTGTAGGCACCCTTTTGCCTCCAAATACAGAGAGTACCAGCAGGCTCCTCTGCCCTTCTAAGAAACATCCAGGCCTAGTAGCCTTTCCCAGTCAGTCTATGTATTCAGAGGGTAGGGCAACACACTGCACTCTTCCTTGGGAAAGCTAGATGTCCGCAGCGCTCCCACAGCTCCAGGAATTGTGTTCTCTCACGTCCTACATGCTGTGGAAGTCTGCCTCATTGCCCTCATTGGAGCTACACTAAGAAACACAATCTGCTTCGCCTTCCTCTAGGAACTCTTACCCGAGGACCCCATACCTACAGGAGAAAGGAGGCTTGCATTCCTACTGGAACCAAAGCACAGTTTTTCCTGCTACACTGCAGGATTTTAGAATAGGCTTAGGCCCGATAGCATACATAGAACGTTCCAAGGATGAGGGAGTTTGATACAGGCAGAACACCCTGTGAAGAAAAGTTGATTCAGCAAAGGACCTTGGTGTAGCTAGAGTCTCTTTTGACTTGTGAGAAATCAGAAGGTGTTAGGCTGCATGTTCACCGGAAAAGAATACCTGATGGCACAAACCTTGCTTTCCCAGTTGAAAAGCTCTATCCACGCTGCACAGAAGATACCTAAATAACACAGTTTTTGACTGGCGTCTAGTCACTGTAGGGAGCCATCTGGAAAGCAAAGGCGTTTTCTCTAAGGAAACACGGTGCTTCCATAGCGTGTGGGGGAGCTCCTCCTGTCATGCTCTAGAGCTACAGGGAAACTTGCCGTGAGTACTTGCCTCAAGCTAAGGCCTGAAAAGCCCTGCTGAAGCGAAAGCGCTTAGCAGGTTCCATTAGGTCGTATTCGCAGTTCTGCTCTACTTTAAGGTTTCTTCACTTTTCCTGACACCAGGCACCCTCGTGTAGGCACCCTTTTTCTTGCAAATACAGTGAGTACCAGCAGTCTCCTTTGCCCTTCCAGGAAACATCCAGACATAAAAGCCTTTCCCAGGAACTCTACGTATTCAGAGTGTAGGGCAACTCACTGCACCCTTCCTTAGGAAGCTAGGTGGACTCAGCTCTTCAACAGCTCCAGGGATTCTCTTCTCGCACGTCCTACATGCCATGGAAGTCTGCCTCATTGCCCTCATTGGAGCTACACTAAGAAACACAATCTGCTTCGCCGTCCTCTAGGAACTCTTACCCAAGGGCCCCATACCTACAGGAGAAAGGAGGCTTGCATTCCTACTGCAACCAAAGCACAGTTTTTCCTGGTACACTGCAGGGCTTTAAAATAGGCTTAGGCCTGATAGCATACATAGAACTTTCCAAGGATGAGGGTGTTCGATACATGCAGAACACCCCGTGAAGGAAAGTTGATTCAGCAAGGGACAAGGGTGTAGCTAGAGTCTCTTTTGACTTGTTAGAAATCAGAAGGGTTTCGGCTGCATGTTCAGCGGAATAGAAGACCTGATGGCACAAGCCTTGCTTTCCCATTTTAAATCTCTATCCATGCTAGCCTGAAGATCCCTAAATAACACTTTTTCGACTGGCCTCTATTCTCTGTAGGCAGCCCTCTGGAAAGAAAAGGAGTTTTCTCTAAGGAAACACGGTGCTTCCATAGCATGTGTGGGAGCTCCTCTTGTCATGCTCTAGAGCTACAGGGAAACTTGACGTGAGTACTTGCCTCAAGCTAAGGCCTGTAAAGCCCTGCTGAAACGAAAGCGCTTAGCAGTTTCCATTCGGTCGTATTCGCAGTTCTGCTGTACTTTAACGTTTCTTCACTTTTCTAGACACGTAGCACCCTGTGTAGGCACCCTTTTGCCTACAAATACAGTGAGTACCAGCAGGCTCCTCTGCCCTTCTAAGAAACATCCAGGCCTAGTAGCCTTTCCCAGTCAGTCTATGTATTCAGAGGGTAGGGCAACACACTGCACTCTTCCTTGGGAAAGCTAGATGTCCGCAGCGCTCCCACAGCTCCAGGAATTGTGTTCTCTCACGTCCTACATGCTATGGAAGTCTGCCTCATTGCCCTCATTGGAGCTACACTAAGAAACACAATCTGCTTCGCCTTCCTCTAGGAACTCTTACCCAAGGACCCCATACCTACAGGAGAAAGGAGGCTTGCATTCCTACTGGAACCAAAGCACAGTTTTTCCTGCTACACTGCAGGATTTTAGAATAGGCTTAGGCCCGATAGCATACATAGAACGTTCCAAGGATGAGGGAGTTTGATACATGCAGAACACCCTGTGAAGAAAAGTTGATTCAGCAAAGGACCTTGGTGTAGCTAGAGTCTCTTTTGACTTGTGAGAAATCAGAAGGTGTTAGGCTGCATGTTCACCGGAAAAGAATACCTGATGGCACAAACCTTGCTTTCCCAGTTGAAAAGCTCTATCCACGTTGCACTGAAGATACCTAAAAAACACTGTTTTTGACTGGCGTCTAGTTACTGTAGGGAGCCATCTGGAAAGCAAAGGCGTTTTCTCTAAGGAAACACGGTGCTTCCATAGCGTGTGGGGGAGCTCCTCCTGTCATGCTCTAGAGCTACAGGGAAACTTGCCGTGAGTACTTGCCTCAAGCTAAGGCCTGAAAAGCCCTGCTGAAGCGAAAGCGCTTAGCAGGTTCCATTAGGTCGTATTCACAGTTCTGCTCTACTTTAAGGTTTCTTCACTTTTCCTGACACCAGGCACCCTCGTGTAGGCACCCTTTTTCTTGCAAATACAGTGAGTACCAGCAGTCTCCATTGCCCTTCCAGGAAACATCCAGACATAAAAGACTTTCCCAGGAACTCTACGTATTCAGAGTGTAGGGCAACTCGCTGCACCCTTCCTTAGGAAGCTAGGTGGACTCAGCTCTTCAACAGCTCCAGGGATTCTCTTCTCGCACGTCCTACATGCCTTGGAAGTCTGCCTCATTGCCCTCATTGGAGCTACACTAAGAAACACAATCTGCTTCGCCGTCCTCTAGGAACTCTTACCCAAGGACCCCATACCTACAGGAGAAAGGAGGCTTGCATTCCTACTGCAACCAAAGCACAGTTTTTCCTGGTACACTGCAGGGCTTTAAAATAGGCTTAGGCCTGATAGCATACATAGAACTTTCCAAGGATGAGGGCGTTCGATACATGCAGAACACCCCGTGAAGGAAAGTTGATTCAGCAAGGGACAAGGGTGTAGCTAGAGTCTCTTTTGACTTGTTAGAAATCAGAAGGGTTTCGGCTGCATGTTCAGCGGAATAGAAGACCTGATGGCACAAGCCTTGCTTTCCCATTTTAAATCTCTATCCATGCTAGCCTGAAGATCCCTAAATAACACTTTTTCGACTGGCCTCTATTCTCTGTAGGCAGCCCTCTGGAAAGAAAAGGAGTTTTCTCTAAGGAAACACGGTGCTTCCATAGCATGTGTGGGAGCTCCTCCTGTCATGCTCTAGAGCTACAGGGAAACTTGCCGTGAGTACTTGCCTCAAGCTAAGGCCTGTAAAGCCCTGCTGAAACGAAAGCGCTTAGCAGTTTCCATTAGGTCGTATTCGCAGTTCTGCTTTACTTTAACTTTTCTTCACTTTTCTAGACACGTAGCACCCTGTGTAGGCACCCTTTTGCCTACAAATACAGTGAGTACCAGCAGGCTCCTCTGCCCTTCTAAGAAACATCCAGGCCTAGTAGCCTTTCCCAGTCAGTCTATGTATTCAGAGGGTAGGGCAACACACTGCACTCTTCCTTGGGAAAGCTAGATGTCCGCAGCGCTCCCACAGCTCCAGGAATTGTGTTCTCTCACGTCCTACATGCTATGGAAGTCTGCCTCATTGCCCTCATTGGAGCTACACTAAGAAACACAATCTGCTTCGCCTTCCTCTAGGAACTCTTACCCAAGGACCCCATACCTACAGGAGAAAGGAGGCTTGCATTCCTACTGGAACCAAAGCACAGTTTTTCCTGCTAAACTGCAGGATTTTAGAATAGGCTTAGGCCCGATAGCATACATAGAACGTTCCAAGGATGAGGGAGTTTGATACATGCAGAACACCCTGTGAAGAAAAGTTGATTCAGCAAAGGACCTTGGCGTAGCTAGAGTCTCTTTTGACTTGTGAGAAATCAGAAGGTGTTAGGCTGCATGTTCACCGGAAAAGAATACCTGATGGCGCAAACCTTGCTTTCCCAGTTGAAAAGCTCTATCCACGCTGCACAGAAGATACCTAAATAACACTGTTTTTGACTGGCGTCTAGTCACTGTAGGGAGCCCTCTGGAAAGCAAAGGCGTTTTCTCTAAGGAAACACGGTGCTTCCATAGCGTGTGGGGGAGCTCCTCCTGTCATGCTCTAGAGCTACAGGGAAACTTGCCGTGAGTACTTGCCTCAAGCTAAGGCCTGAAAAGCCCTGCTGAAGCGAAAGCGCTTAGCAGGTTCCATTAGGTCGTATTCGCAGTTCTGCTCTACTTTAAGGTTTCTTCACTTTTCCTGACAACAGGCACCCTCGTGTAGGCACCCTTTTTCTTGCAAATACAGTGAGTACCAGCAGTCTCCTTTGCCCTTCCAGGAAACATCCAGACATAAAAGCCTTTCCCAGGAACTCTACGTATTCAGAGTGTAGGGCAACTCGCTGCACCCTTCCTTAGGAAGCTAGGTGGACTCAGCTCTTCAACAGCTCCAGGGATTCTCTTCTCGCACGTCCTACATGCCTTGGAAGTCTGCCTCATTGCCCTCATTGGAGCTACACTAAGAAACACAATCTGCTTCGCCGTCCTCTAGGAACTCTTACCCAAGGACCCCATACCTACAGGAGAAAGGAGGCTTGCATTCCTACTGCAACCAAAGCACAGTTTTTCCTGGTACACTGCAGGGCTTTAAAATAGGCTTAGGCCTGATAGCATACATAGAACTTTCCAAGGATGAGGGCGTTCGATACATGCAGAACACCCCGTGAAGGAAAGTTGATTCAGCAAGGGACAAGGGTGTAGCTAGAGTCTCGTTTGACTTGTTAGAAATCAGAAGGGTTTCGGCTGCATGTTCAGCGGAATAGAAGACCTGATGGCACAAGCCTTGCTTTCCCATTTTAAATCTCTATCCATGCTAGCCTGAAGATCCCTAAATAACACTTTTTCGTCTGGCCTCTATTCTCTGTAGGCAGCCCTCTGGAAAGAAAAGGAGTTTTCTCTAAGGAAACACGGTGCTTCCATAGCATGTGTGGGAGCTCCTCCTGTCATGCTCTAGAGCTACAGGGAAACTTGCCGTGAGTACTTGCCTCAAGCTAAGGCCTGTAAAGCCCTGCTGAAACGAAAGCGCTTAGCAGTTTCCATTAGGTCGTATTCGCAGTTCTGCTTTACTTTAACGTTTCTTCACTTTTCTAGACACGTAGCACCCTGTGTAGGCACCCTTTTGCCTCCAAATACAGTGAGTACCAGCAGGCTCCTCTGCCCTTCTAAGAAACATCCAGGCCTAGTAGCCTTTCCCAGTCAGTCTATGTATTCAGAGGGTAGGGCAACACACTGCACTCTTCCTTGGGAAAGCTAGATGTCCGCAGCGCTCCCACAGCTCCAGGAATTGTGTTCTCTCACGTCCTACATGCTATGGAAGTCTGCCTCATTGCCCTCATTGGAGCTACACTAAGAAACACAATCTGCTTCGCCTTCCTCTAGGAACTCTTACCCAAGGACCCCATACCTACAGGAGAAAGGAGGCTTGCATTCCTACTGGAACCAAAGCACAGTTTTTCCTGCTACACTGCAGGATTTTAGAATAGGCTTAGGCCCGATAGCATACATAGAACGTTCCAAGGATGAGGGAGTTTGATACATGCAGAACACCCTGTGAAGAAAAGTTGATTCAGCAAAGGACCTTGGTGTAGCTAGAGTCTCTTTTGACTTGTGAGAAATCAGAAGGTGTTAGGCTGCATGTTCACCGGAAAAGAATACCTGATGGCACAAACCTTGCTTTCCCAGTTGAAAAGCTCTATCCACGCTGCACAGAAGATACCTAAATAACACTGTTTTTGACTGGCGTCTAGTCACTGTAGGGAGCCCTCTGGAAAGCAAAGGCGTTTTCTCTAAGGAAACACGGTGCTTCCATAGCGTGTCGGGGAGCTCCTCCTGTCATGCTCTAGAGCTACAGGGAAACTTGCCGTGAGTACTTGCCTCAAGCTAAGGCCTGAAAAGCCCTGCTGAAGCGAAAGCGCTTAGCAGGTTCCATTAGGTCGTATTCGCAGTTCTGCTCTACTTTAAGGTTTCTTCACTTTTCCTGACACCAGGCACCCTCGTGTAGGCACCCTTTTTCTTGCAAATACAGTGAGTACCAGCAGTCTCCTTTGCCCTTCCAGGAAACATCCAGACATAAAAGCCTTTCCCAGGAACTCTACGTATTCAGAGTGTAGGGCAACTCGCTGCACCCTTCCTTAGGAAGCTAGGTGGACTCAGCTCTTCAACAGCTCCAGGGATTCTCTTCTCGCACGTCCTACATGCCTTGGAAGTCTGCCTCATTGCCCTCATTGGAGCTACACTAAGAAACACAATCTGCTTCGCCGTCCTCTAGGAACTCTTACCCAAGGACCCCATACCTACAGGAGAAAGGAGGCTTGCATTCCTACTGCAACCAAAGCACAGTTTTTCCTGGTACACTGCAGGGCTTTAAAATAGGCTTAGGCCTGATAGCATACATAGAACTTTCCAAGGATGAGGGCGTTCGATACATGCAGAACACCCCGTGAAGGAAAGTTGATTCAGCAAGGGACAAGGGTGTAGCTAGAGTCTCGTTTGACTTGTTAGAAATCAGAAGGGTTTCGGCTGCATGTTCAGCGGAATAGAAGACCTGATGGCACAAGCCTTGCTTTCCCATTTTAAATCTCTATCCATGCTAGCCTGAAGATCCCTAAATAACACTTTTTCGACTGGCCTCTATTCTCTGTAGGCAGCCCTCTGGAAAGAAAAGGAGTTTTCTCTAAGGAAACACGGTGCTTCCATAGCATGTGTGGGAGCTCCTCCTGTCATGCTCTAGAGCTACAGGGAAACTTGACGTGAGTACTTGCCTCAAGCTAAGGCCTGTAAAGCCTTGCTGAAACGAAAGCGCTTAGCAGTTTCCATTCGGTCGTATTCGCAGTTCTGCTTTACTTTAACGTTTCTTCACTTTTCTAGACACGTAGCACCCTGTGTAGGCACCCTTTTGCCTACAAATACAGTGAGTACCAGCAGGCTCCTCTGCCCTTCTAAGAAACATCCAGGCCTAGTAGCCTTTCCCAGTCAGTCTATGTATTCAGAGGGTAGGGCAACACACTGCACTCTTCCTTGGGAAAGCTAGATGTCCGCAGCGCTCCCACAGCTCCAGGAATTGTGTTCTCTCACGTCCTACATGCTATGGAAGTCTGCCTCATTGCCCTCATTGGAGCTACACTAAGAAACACAATCTGCTTCGCCTTCCTCTAGGAACTCTTACCCAAGGACCCCATACCTACAGGAGAAAGGAGGCTTGCATTCCTACTGGAACCAAAGCACAGTTTTTCCTGCTACACTGCAGGATTTTAGAATAGGCTTAGGCCCGATAGCATACATAGAACGTTCCAAGGATGAGGGAGTTTGATACAGGCAGAACACCCTGTGAAGAAAAGTTGATTCAGCAAAGGACCTTGGTGTAGCTAGAGTCTCTTTTGACTTGTGAGAAATCAGAAGGTGTTAGGCTGCATGTTCACCGGAAAAGAATACCTGATGGCACAAACCTTGCTTTCCCAGTTGAAAAGCTCTATCCACGCTGCACAGAAGATACCTAAATAACACTGTTTTTGACTGGCGTCTAGTCACTGTAGGGAGCCCTCTGGAAAGCAAAGGCGTTTTCTCTAAGGAAACACGGTGCTTCCATAGCGTGTCGGGGAGCTCCTCCTGTCATGCTCTAGAGCTACAGGGAAACTTGCCGTGAGTACTTGCCTCAAGCTAAGGCCTGAAAAGCCCTGCTGAAGCGAAAGCGCTTAGCAGGTTCCATTAGGTCGTATTCGCAGTTCTGCTCTACTTTAAGGTTTCTTCACTTTTCCTGACACCAGGCACCCTCGTGTAGGCACCCTTTTTCTTGCAAATACAGTGAGTACCAGCAGTCTCCTTTGCCCTTCCAGGAAACATCCAGACATAAAAGCCTTTCCCAGTAACTCTACGTATTCAGAGTGTAGGGCAACTCGCTGCACCCTTCCTTAGGAAGCTAGGTGGACTCAGCTCTTCAACAGCTCCAGGGATTCTCTTCTCGCACGTCCTACATGCCATGGAAGTCTGCCTCATTGCCCTCATTGGAGCTACACTAAGAAACACAATCTTCTTCGCCGTCCTCTAGGAACTCTTACCCAAGGACCCCATACCTACAGGAGAAAGGAGGCTTGCATTCCTACTGCAACCAAAGCACAGTTTTTCCTGGTACACTGCAGGGCTTTAAAATAGGCTTAGGCCTGATAGCATACGTAGAACTTTCCAAGGATGAGGGCGTTCGATACATGCAGAACACCCCGTGAAGGAAAGTTGATTCAGCAAGGGACAAGGGTGTAGCTAGAGTCTCTTTTGACTTGTTAGAAATCAGAAGGGTTTCGGCTGCATGTTCAGCGGAATAGAAGACCTGATGGCACAAGCCTTGCTTTCCCATTTTAAATCTCTATCCTTGCTAGCCTGAAGAATCCTAAATAACACTTTTTCGTCTGGCCTCTATTCTCTGTAGGCAGCGCTCTGGAAAGAAAAGGAGTTTTCTCTAAGGAAACACGGTGCTTCCATAGCATGTGTGGGAGCTCCTCCTGTCATGCTCTAGAGCTACAGGGAAACTTGACGTGAGTACTTGCCTCAAGCTAAGGCCTGTAAAGCCCTGCTGAAACGAAAGCGCTTAGCAGTTTCCATTAGGTCGTATTCGCAGTTCTGCTTTACTTTAACGTTTCTTCACTTTTCTAGACACGTAGCACCCTGTGTAGGCACCCTTTTGCCTCCAAATACAGTGAGTACCAGCAGGCTCCTCTGCCCTTCTAAGAAACATCCAGGCCTAGTAGCCTTTCCCAGTCAGTCTATGTATTCAGAGGGTAGGGCAACACACTGCACTCTTCCTTGGGAAAGCTAGATGTCCGCAGCGCTCCCACAGCTCCAGGAATTGTGTTCTCTCACGTCCTACATGCTATGGAAGTCTGCCTCATTGCCCTCATTGGAGCTACACTAAGAAACACAATCTGCTTCGCCTTCCTCTAGGAACTCTTACCCAAGGACCCCATACCTACAGGAGAAAGGAGGCTTGCATTCCTACTGGAACCAAAGCACAGTTTTTCCTGCTACACTGCAGGATTTTAGAATAGGCTTAGGCCCGATAGCATACATAGAACGTTCCAAGGATGAGGGAGTTTGATACAGGCAGAACACCCTGTGAAGAAAAGTTGATTCAGCAAAGGACCTTGGTGTAGCTAGAGTCTCTTTTGACTTGTGAGAAATCAGAAGGTGTTAGGCTGCATGTTCACCGGAAAAGAATACCTGATGGCACAAACCTTGCTTTCCCAGTTGAAAAGCTCTATCCACGCTGCACAGAAGATACCTAACTAACACTGTTTTTGACTGGCGTCTAGTCACTGTAGGGAGCCCTCTGGAAAGCAAAGGCGTTTTCTCTAAGGAAACACGGTGCTTCCATAGCGTGTCGGGGAGCTCCTCCTGTCATGCTCTAGAGCTACAGGGAAACTTGCCGTGAGTACTTGCCTCAAGCTAAGGCCTGAAAAGCCCTGCTGAAGCGAAAGCGCTTAGCAGGTTCCATTAGGTAGTATTCGCAGTTCTGCTCTACTTTAAGGTTTCTTCACTTTTCCTGACACCAGGCACCCTCGTGTAGGCACCCTTTTTCTTGCAAATACAGTGAGTACCAGCAGTCTCCTTTGCCCTTCCAGGAAACATCCAGACATAAAAGCCTTTCCCAGGAACTCTACGTATTCAGAGTGTAGGGCAACTCGCTGCACCCTTCCTTAGGAAGCTAGGTGGACTCAGCTCTTCAACAGCTCCAGGGATTCTCTTCTCGCACGTCCTACATGCCTTGGAAGTCTGCCTCATTGCCCTCATTGGAGCTACACTAAGAAACACAATCTGCTTCGCCGTCCTCTAGGAACTCTTACCCAAGGACCCCATACCTACAGGAGAAAGGAGGCTTGCATTCCTACTGCAACCAAAGCACAGTTTTTCCTGGTACACTGCAGGGCTTTAAAATAGGCTTAGGCCTGATAGCATACATAGAACTTTCCAAGGATGAGGGCGTTCGATACATGCAGAACACCCCGTGAAGGAAAGTTGATTCAGCAAGGGACAAGAGTGTAGCTAGAGTCTCGTTTGACTTGTTAGAAATCAGAAGGGTTTCGGCTGCATGTTCAGCGGAATAGAAGACCTGATGGCACAAGCCTTGCTTTCCCATTTTAAATCTCTATCCATGCTAGCCTGAAGATCCCTAAATAACACTTTTTCGTCTGGCCTCTATTCTCTGTAGGCAGCCCTCTGGAAAGAAAAGGAGTTTTCTCTAAGGAAACACGGTGCTTCCATAGCATGTGTGGGAGCTCCTCCTGTCATGCTCTAGAGCTACAGGGAAACTTGACGTGAGTACTTGCCTCAAGCTAAGGCCTGTAAAGCCCTGCTGAAACGAAAGCGCTTAGCAGTTTCCATTAGGTCGTATTCGCAGTTCTGCTTTACTTTAACGTTTCTTCACTTTTCTAGACACGTAGCACCCTGTGTAGGCACCCTTTTGCCTCCAAATACAGTGAGTACCAGCAGGCTCCTCTGCCCTTCTAAGAAACATCCAGGCCTAGTAGCCTTTCCCAGTCAGTCTATGTATTCAGAGGGTAGGGCAACACACTGCACTCTTCCTTGGGAAAGCTAGATGTCCGCAGCGCTCCCACAGCTCCAGGAATTGTGTTCTCTCACGTCCTACATGCTATGGAAGTCTGCCTCATTGCCCTCATTGGAGCTACACTAAGAAACACAATCTGCTTCGCCTTCCTCTAGGAACTCTTACCCAAGGACCCCATACCTACAGGAGAAAGGAGGCTTGCATTCCTACTGGAACCAAAGCACAGTTTTTCCTGCTACACTGCAGGATTTTAGAATAGGCTTAGGCCCGATAGCATACATAGAACGTTCCAAGGATGAGGGAGTTTGATACATGCAGAACACCCTGTGAAGAAAAGTTGATTCAGCAAAGGACCTTGGTGTAGCTAGAGTCTCTTTTGACTTGTGAGAAATCAGAAGGTGTTAGGCTGCATGTTCACCGGAAAAGAATACCTGATGGCACAAACCTTGCTTTCCCAGTTGAAAAGCTCTATCCACGCTGCACAGAAGATACCTAAATAACACTGTTTTTGACTGGCGTCTAGTCACTGTAGGGAGCCCTCTGGAAAGCAAAGGCGTTTTCTCTAAGGAAACACGGTGCTTCCATAGCGTGTCGGGGAGCTCCTCCTGTCATGCTCTAGAGCTACAGGGAAACTTGCCGTGAGTACTTGCCTCAAGCTAAGGCCTGAAAAGCCCTGCTGAAGCGAAAGCGCTTAGCAGGTTCCATTAGGTCGTATTCGCAGTTCTGCTCTACTTTAAGGTTTCTTCACTTTTCCTGACACCAGGCACCCTCGTGTAGGCACCCTTTTTCTTGCAAATACAGTGAGTACCAGCAGTCTCCTTTGCCCTTCCAGGAAACATCCAGACATAAAAGCCTTTCCCAGGAACTCTACGTATTCAGAGTGTAGGGCAACTCGCTGCACCCTTCCTTAGGAAGCTAGGTGGACTCAGCTCTTCAACAGCTCCAGGGATTCTCTTCTCGCACGTCCTACATGCCTTGGAAGTCTGCCTCATTGCCCTCATTGGAGCTACACTAAGAAACACAATCTGCTTCGCCGTCCTCTAGGAACTCTTACCCAAGGACCCCATACCTACAGGAGAAAGGAGGCTTGCATTCCTACTGCAACCAAAGCACAGTTTTTCCTGGTACACTGCAGGGCTTTAAAATAGGCTTAGGCCTGATAGCATACATAGAACTTTCCAAGGATGAGGGCGTTCGATACATGCAGAACACCCCGTGAAGGAAAGTTGATTCAGCAAGGGACAAGGGTGTAGCTAGAGTCTCGTTTGACTTGTTAGAAATCAGAAGGGTTTCGGCTGCATGTTCAGCGGAATAGAAGACCTGATGGCACAAGCCTTGCTTTCCCATTTTAAATCTCTATCCATGCTAGCCTGAAGATCCCTAAATAACACTTTTTCGACTGGCCTCTATTCTCTGTAGGCAGCCCTCTGGAAAGAAAAGGAGTTTTCTCTAAGGAAACACGGTGCTTCCATAGCATGTGTGGGAGCTCCTCCTGTCATGCTCTAGAGCTACAGGGAAACTTGCCGTGAGTACTTGCCTCAAGCTAAGGCCTGTAAAGCCCTGCTGAAACGAAAGCGCTTAGCAGTTTCCATTAGGTCGTATTCGCAGTTCTGCTTTACTTTAACGTTTCTTCACTTTTCTAGACACGTAGCACCCTGTGTAGGCACCCTTTTGCCTACAAATACAGTGAGTACCAGCAGGCTCCTCTGCCCTTCTAAGAAACATCCAGGCCTAGTAGCCTTTCCCAGTCAGTCTATGTATTCAGAGGGTAGGGCAACACACTGCACTCTTCCTTGGGAAAGCTAGATGTCCGCAGCGCTCCCACAGCTCCAGGAATTGTGTTCTCTCACGTCCTACATGCTATGGAAGTCTGCCTCATTGCCCTCATTGGAGCTACACTAAGAAACACAATCTGCTTCGCCTTCCTCTAGGAACTCTTACCCAAGGACCCCATACCTACAGGAGAAAGGAGGCTTGCATTCCTACTGGAACCAAAGCACAGTTTTTCCTGCTACACTGCAGGATTTTAGAATAGGCTTAGGCCCGATAGCATACATAGAACGTTCCAAGGATGAGGGAGTTTGATACATGCAGAACACCCTGTGAAGAAAAGTTGATTCAGCAAAGGACCTTGGCGTAGCTAGAGTCTCTTTTGACTTGTGAGAAATCAGAAGGTGTTAGGCTGCATGTTCACCGGAAAAGAATACCTGATGGCGCAAACCTTGCTTTCCCAGTTGAAAAGCTCTATCCACGCTGCACAGAAGATACCTAAATAACACTGTTTTTGACTGGCGTCTAGTCACTGTAGGGAGCCCTCTGGAAAGCAAAGGCGTTTTCTCTAAGGAAACACGGTGCTTCCATAGCGTGTGGGGGAGCTCCTCCTGTCATGCTCTAGAGCTACAGGGAAACTTGCCGTGAGTACTTGCCTCAAGCTAAGGCCTGAAAAGCCCTGCTGAAGCGAAAGCGCTTAGCAGGTTCCATTAGGTCGTATTCGCAGTTCTGCTCTACTTTAAGGTTTCTTCACTTTTCCTGACAACAGGCACCCTCGTGTAGGCACCCTTTTTCTTACAAATACAGTGAGTACCAGCAGTCTCCTTTGCCCTTCCAGGAAACATCCAGACATAAAAGCCTTTCCCAGGAACTCTACGTATTCAGAGTGTAGGGCAACTCGCTGCACCCTTCCTTAGGAAGCTAGGTGGACTCAGCTCTTCAACAGCTCCAGGGATTCTCTTCTCGCACGTCCTACATGCCTTGGAAGTCTGCCTCATTGCCCTCATTGGAGCTACACTAAGAAACACAATCTGCTTCGCCGTCCTCTAGGAACTCTTACCCAAGGACCCCATACCTACAGGAGAAAGGAGGCTTGCATTCCTACTGCAACCAAAGCACAGTTTTTCCTGGTACACTGCAGGGCTTTAAAATAGGCTTAGGCCTGATAGCATACATAGAACTTTCCAAGGATGAGGGCGTTCGATACATGCAGAACACCCCGTGAAGGAAAGTTGATTCAGCAAGGGACAAGGGTGTAGCTAGAGTCTCGTTTGACTTGTTAGAAATCAGAAGGGTTTCGGCTGCATGTTCAGCGGAATAGAAGACCTGATGGCACAAGCCTTGCTTTCCCATTTTAAATCTCTATCCATGCTAGCCTGAAGATCCCTAAATAACACTTTTTCGTCTGGCCTCTATTCTCTGTAGGCAGCCCTCTGGAAAGAAAAGGAGTTTTCTCTAAGGAAACACGGTGCTTCCATAGCATGTGTGGGAGCTCCTCCTGTCATGCTCTAGAGCTACAGGGAAACTTGACGTGAGTACTTGCCTCAAGCTAAGGCCTGTAAAGCCCTGCTGAAACGAAAGCGCTTAGCAGTTTCCATTAGGTCGTATTCGCAGTTCTGCTTTACTTTAACGTTTCTTCACTTTTCTAGACACGTAGCACCCTGTGTAGGCACACTTTTGCCTCCAAATACAGTGAGTACCAGCAGGCTCCTCTGCCCTTCTAAGAAACATCCAGGCCTAGTAGCCTTTCCCAGTCAGTCTATGTATTCAGAGGGTAGGGCAACACACTGCACTCTTCCTTGGGAAAGCTAGATGTCCGCAGCGCTCCCACAGCTCCAGGAATTGTGTTCTCTCACGTCCTACATGCTATGGAAGTCTGCCTCATTGCCCTCATTGGAGCTACACTAAGAAACACAATCTGCTTCGCCTTCCTCTAGGAACTCTTACCCAAGGACCCCATACCTACAGGAGAAAGGAGGCTTGCATTCCTACTGGAACCAAAGCACAGTTTTTCCTGCTACACTGCAGGATTTTAGAATAGGCTTAGGCCCAATAGCATACATAGAACGTTCCAAGGATGAGGGAGTTTGATACATGCAGAACACCCTGTGAAGAAAAGTTGATTCAGCAAAGGACCTTGGTGTAGCTAGAGTCTCTTGTGACTTGTGAGAAATCAGAAGGTGTTAGGCTGCATGTTCACCGGAAAAGAATACCTGATGGCACAAACCTTGCTTTCCCAGTTGAAAAGCTCTATCCACGCTGCACTGAAGATACCTAAAAAACACTGTTTTTGACTGGCGTCTAGTCACTGTAGGGAGCCCTCTGGAAAGCAAAGGCGTTTTCTCTAAGGAAACACGGTGCTTCCATAGCGTGTCGGGGAGCTCCTCCTGTCATGCTCTAGAGCTACAGGGAAACTTGCCGTGAGTACTTGCCTCAAGCTAAGGCCTGAAAAGCCCTGCTGAAGCGAAAGCGCTTAGCAGGTTCCATTAGGTCGTATTCGCAGTTCTGCTCTACTTTAAGGTTTCTTCACTTTTCCTGACACCAGGCACCCTCGTGTAGGCACCCTTTTTCTTGCAAATACAGTGAGTACCAGCAGTCTCCTTTGCCCTTCCAGGAAACATCCAGACATAAAAGCCTTTCCCAGGAACTCTACGTATTCAGAGTGTAGGGCAACTCGCTGCACCCTTCCTTAGGAAGCTAGGTGGACTCAGCTCTTCAACAGCTCCAGGGATTCTCTTCTCGCACGTCCTACATGCCTTGGAAGTCTGCCTCATTGCCCTCATTGGAGCTACACTAAGAAACACAATCTGCTTCGCCGTCCTCTAGGAACTCTTACCCAAGGACCCCATACCTACAGGAGAAAGGAGGCTTGCATTCCTACTGCAACCAAAGCACAGTTTTTCCTGGTACACTGCAGGGCTTTAAAATAGGCTTAGGCCTGATAGCATACATAGAACTTTCCAAGGATGAGGGCGTTCGATACATGCAGAACACCCCGTGAAGGAAAGTTGATTCAGCAAGGGACAAGGGTGTAGCTAGAGTCTCTTTTGACTTGTTAGAAATCAGAAGGGTTTCGGCTGCATGTTCAGCGGAATAGAAGACCTGATGGCACAAGCCTTGCTTTCCCTTTTTAAATCTCTATCCATGCTAGCCTGAAGATCCCTAAATAACACTTTTTCGACTGGCCTCTATTCTCTGTAGGCAGCCCTCTGGAAAGAAAAGGAGTTTTCTCTAAGGAAACACGGTGCTTCCATAGCATGTGTGGGAGCTCCTCCTGTCATGCTCTAGAGCTACAGGGAAACTTGCCGTGAGTACTTGCCTCAAGCTAAGGCCTGTAAAGCCCTGCTGAAACGAAAGCGCTTAGCAGTTTCCATTAGGTCGTATTCGCAGTTCTGTTTTACTTTAACGTTTCTTCACTTTTCTAGACACGTAGCACCCTGTGTAGGCACCCTTTTGCCTACAAATACAGTGAGTACCAGCAGGCTCCTCTGCCCTTCTAAGAAACATCCAGGCCTAGTAGCCTTTCCCAGTCAGTCTATGTATTCAGAGGGTAGGGCAACACACTGCACTCTTCCTTGGGAAAGCTAGATGTCCGCAGCGCTCCCACAGCTCCAGGAATTGTGTTTTCTCACGTCCTACATGCTATGGAAGTCTGCCTCATTGCCCTCATTGGAGCTACACTAAGAAACACAATCTGCTTCGCCTTCCTCTAGGAACTCTTACCCAAGGACCCCATACCTACAGGAGAAAGGAGGCTTGCATTCCTACTGGAACCAAAGCACAGTTTTTCCTGCTACACTGCAGGATTTTAGAATAGGCTTAGGCCCGATAGCATACATAGAACGTTCCAAGGATGAGGGAGTTTGATACATGCAGAACACCCTGTGAAGAAAAGTTGATTCAGCAAAGGACCTTGGTGTAGCTAGAGTCTCTTTTGACTTGTGAGAAATCAGAAGGTGTTAGGCTGCATGTTCACCGGAAAAGAATACCTGATGGCACAAACCTTGCTTTCCCAGTTGAAAAGCTCTATCCACGCTGCACAGAAGATACCTAAATAACACTGTTTTTGACTGGCGTCTAGTCACTGTAGGGAGCCCTCTGGAAAGCAAAGGCGTTTTCTCTAAGGAAACACGGTGCTTCCATAGCGTGTCGGGGAGCTCCTCCTGTCATGCTCTAGAGCTACAGGGAAACTTGCCGTGAGTACTTGCCTCAAGCTAAGGCCTGAAAAGCCCTGCTGAAGCGAAAGCGCTTAGCAGGTTCCATTAGGTCGTATTCGCAGTTCTGCTCTACTTTAAGGTTTCTTCACTTTTCCTGACACCAGGCACCCTCGTGTAGGCACCCTTTTTCTTGCAAATACAGTGAGTACCAGCAGTCTCCTTTGCCCTTCCAGGAAACATCCAGACATAAAAGCCTTTCCCAGGAACTCTACGTATTCAGAGTGTAGGGCAACTCGCTGCACCCTTCCTTAGGAAGCTAGGTGGACTCAGCTCTTCAACAGCTCCAGGGATTCTCTTCTCGCACGTCCTACATGCCTTGGAAGTCTGCCTCATTGCCCTCATTGGAGCTACACTAAGAAACACAATCTGCTTCGCCGTCCTCTAGGAACTCTTACCCAAGGACCCCATACCTACAGGAGAAAGGAGGCTTGCATTCCTACTGCAACCAAAGCACAGTTTTTCCTGGTACACTGCAGGGCTTTAAAATAGGCTTAGGCCTGATAGCATACATAGAACTTTCCAAGGATGAGGGCGTTCGATACATGCAGAACACCACGTGAAGGAAAGTTGATTCAGCAAGGGACAAGGGTGTAGCTAGAGTCTCGTTTGACTTGTTAGAAATCAGAAGGGTTTCGGCTGCATGTTCAGCGGAATAGAAGACCTGATGGCACAAGCCTTGCTTTCCCATTTTAAATCTCTATCCATGCTAGCCTGAAGATCCCTAAATAACACTTTTTCGTCTGGCCTCTATTCTCTGTAGGCAGCCCTCTGGAAAGAAAAGGAGTTTTCTCTAAGGAAACACGGTGCTTCCATAGCATGTGTGGGAGCTCCTCCTGTCATGCTCTAGAGCTACAGGGAAACTTGCCGTGAGTACTTGCCTCAAGCTAAGGCCTGTAAAGCCCTGCTGAAACGAAAGCGCTTAGCAGTTTCCATTAGGTCGTATTCGCAGTTCTGCTTTACTTTAACGTTTCTTCACTTTTCTAGACACGTAGCACCCTGTGTAGGCACCCTTTTGCCTCCAAATACAGTGAGTACCAGCAGGCTCCTCTGCCCTTCTAAGAAACATCCAGGCCTAGTAGCCTTTCGCAGTCAGTCTATGTATTCAGAGGGTAGGGCAACACACTGCACTCTTCCTTGGGAAAGCTAGATGTCCGCAGCGCTCCCACAGCTCCAGGAATTGTGTTCTCTCACGTCCTACATGCTATGGAAGTCTGCCTCATTGCCCTCATTGGAGCTACACTAAGAAACACAATCTGCTTCGCCTTCCTCTAGGAACTCTTACCCAAGGACCCCATACCTACAGGAGAAAGGACGCTTGCATTCCTACTGGAACCAAAGCACAGTTTTTCCTGCTACACTGCAGGATTTTAGAATAGGCTTAGGCCCGATAGCATACATAGAACGTTCCAAGGATGAGGGAGTTTGATACATGCAGAACACCCTGTGAAGAAAAGTTGATTCAGCAAAGGACCTTGGTGTAGCTAGAGTCTCTTTTGACTTGTGAGAAATCAGAAGGTGTTAGGCTGCATGTTCACCGGAAAAGAATACCTGATGGCACAAACCTTGCTTTCCCAGTTGAAAAGCTCTATCCACGCTGCACAGAAGATACCTAAATAACACTGTTTTTGACTGGCGTCTAGTCACTGTAGGGAGCCCTCTGGAAAGCAAAGGCGTTTTCTCTAAGGAAACACGGTGCTTCCATAGCGTGTCGGGGAGCTCCTCCTGTCATGCTCTAGAGCTACAGGGAAACTTGCCGTGAGTACTTGCCTCAAGCTAAGGCTTGAAAAGCCCTGCTGAAGCGAAAGCGCTTAGCAGGTTCCATTAGGTCGTATTCGCAGTTCTGCTCTACTTTAAGGTTTCTTCACTTTTCCTGACACCAGGCACCCTCGTGTAGGCACCCTTTTTCTTGCAAATACAGTGAGTACCAGCAGTCTCCTTTGCCCTTCCAGGAAACATCCAGACATAAAAGCCTTTCCCAGGAACTCTACGTATTCAGAGTGTAGGGCAACTCGCTGCACCCTTCCTTAGGAAGCTAGGTGGACTCAGCTCTTCAACAGCTCCAGGGATTCTCTTCTCGCACGTCCTACATGCCTTGGAAGTCTGCCTCATTGCCCTCATTGGAGCTACACTAAGAAACACAATCTGCTTCGCCGTCCTCTAGGAACTCTTACCCAAGGACCCCATACCTACAGGAGAAAGGAGGCTTGCATTCCTACTGCAACCAAAGCACAGTTTTTCCTGGTACACTGCAGGGCTTTAAAATAGGCTTAGGCCTGATAGCATACATAGAACTTTCCAAGGATGAGGGCGTTCGATACATGCAGAACACCCCGTGAAGGAAAGTTGATTCAGCAAGGGACAAGGGTGTAGCTAGAGTCTCGTTTGACTTGTTAGAAATCAGAAGGGTTTCGGCTGCATGTTCAGCGGAATAGAAGACCTGATGGCACAAGCCCTGCTTTCCCATTTTAAATCTCTATCCATGCTAGCCTGAAGATCCCTAAATAACACTTTTTCGACTGGCCTCTATTCTCTGTAGGCAGCCCTCTGGAAAGAAAAGGAGTTTTCTCTAAGGAAACACGGTGCTTCCATAGCATGTGTGGGAGCTCCTCCTGTCATGCTCTAGAGCTACAGGGAAACTTGACGTGAGTACTTGCCTCAAGCTAAGGCCTGTAAAGCCCTGCTGAAACGAAAGCGCTTAGCAGTTTCCATTCGGTCGTATTCGCAGTTCTGCTTTACTTTAACGTTTCTTCACTTTTCTAGACACGTAGCACCCTGTGTAGGCACCCTTTTGCCTACAAATACAGTGAGTACCAGCAGGCTCCTCTGCCCTTCTAAGAAACATCCAGGCCTAGTAGCCTTTCCCAGTCAGTCTATGTATTCAGAGGGTAGGGCAACACACTGCACTCTTCCTTGGGAAAGCTAGATGTCCGCAGCGCTCCCACAGCTCCAGGAATTGTGTTCTCTCACGTCCTACATGCTATGGAAGTCTGCCTCATTGCCCTCATTGGAGCTACACTAAGAAACACAATCTGCTTCGCCTTCCTCTAGGAACTCTTACCCAAGGACCCCATACCTACAGGAGAAAGGAGGCTTGCATTCCTACTGGAACCAAAGCACAGTTTTTCCTGCTACACTGCAGGATTTTAGAATAGGCTTAGGCCCGATAGCATACATAGAACGTTCCAAGGATGAGGGAGTTTGATACAGGCAGAACACCCTGTGAAGAAAAGTTGATTCAGCAAAGGACCTTGGTGTAGCTAGAGTCTCTTTTGACTTGTGAGAAATCAGAAGGTGTTAGGCTGCATGTTCACCGGAAAAGAATACCTGATGGCACAAACCTTGCTTTCCCAGTTGAAAAGCTCTATCCACGCTGCACAGAAGATACCTAAATAACACTGTTTTTGACTGGCGTCTAGTCACTGTAGGGAGCCCTCTGGAAAGCAAAGGTGTTTTCTCTAAGGAAACACGGTGCTTCCATAGCGTGTCGGGGAGCTCCTCCTGTCATGCTCTAGAGCTACAGGGAAACTTGCCGTGAGTACTTGCCTCAAGCTAAGGCCTGAAAAGCCCTGCTGAAGCGAAAGCGCTTAGCAGGTTCCATTAGGTCGTATTCGCAGTTCTGCTCTACTTTAAGGTTTCTTCACTTTTCCTGACACCAGGCACCCTCGTGTAGGCACCCTTTTTCTTGCAAATACAGTGAGTACCAGCAGTCTCCTTTGCCCTTCCAGGAAACATCCAGACATAAAAGCCTTTCCCAGGAACTCTACGTATTCAGAGTGTAGGGCAACTCGCTGCACCCTTCCTTAGGAAGCTAGGTGGACTCAGCTCTTCAACAGCTCCAGGGATTCTCTTCTCGCACGTCCTACATGCCTTGGAAGTCTGCCTCATTGCCCTCATTGGAGCTACACTAAGAAACACAATCTGCTTCGCCGTCCTCTAGGAACTCTTACCCAAGGACCCCATACCTACAGGAGAAAGGAGGCTTGCATTCCTACTGCAACCAAAGCACAGTTTTTCCTGGTACACTGCAGGGCTTTAAAATAGGCTTAGGCCTGATAGCATACATAGAACTTTCCAAGGATGAGGGCGTTCAATACATGCAGAACACCCCGTGAAGGAAAGTTGATTCAGCAAGGGACAAGGGTGTAGCTAGAGTCTCGTTTGACTTGTTAGAAATCAGAAGGGTTTCGGCTGCATGTTCAGCGGAATAGAAGACCTGATGGCACAAGCCTTGCTTTCCCATTTTAAATCTCTATCCATGCTAGCCTGAAGATCCCTAAATAACACTTTTTCGTCTGGCCTCTATTCTCTGTAGGCAGCCCTCTGGAAAGAAAAGGAGTTTTCTCTAAGGAAACACGGTGCTTCCATAGCATGTGTGGGAGCTCCTCCTGTCATGCTCTAGAGCTACAGGGAAACTTGACGTGAGTACTTGCCTCAAGCTAAGGCCTGTAAAGCCCTGCTGAAACGAAAGCGCTTAGCAGTTTCCATTAGGTCGTATTCGCAGTTCTGCTTTACTTTAACGTTTCTTCACTTTTCTAGACACGTAGCACCCTGTGTAGGCACCCTTTTGCCTACAAATACAGTGAGTACCAGCAGGCTCCTCTGCCCTTCTAAGAAACATCCAGGCCTAGTAGCCTTTCCCAGTCAGTCTATGTATTCAGAGGGTAGGGCAACACACTGCACTCTTCCTTGGGAAAGCTAGATGTCCGCAGCGCTCCCACAGCTCCAGGAATTGTGTTCTCTCACGTCCTACATGCTATGGAAGTCTGCCTCATTGCCCTCATTGGAGCTACACTAAGAAACACAATCTGCTTCGCCTTCCTCTAGGAACTCTTACCCAAGGACCCCATACCTACAGGAGAAAGGAGGCTTGCATTCCTACTGGAACCAAAGCACAGTTTTTCTTGCTACACTGCAGGATTTTAGAATAGGCTTAGGCCCGATAGCATACATAGAACGTTCCAAGGATGAGGGAGTTTGATACATGCAGAACACCCTGTGAAGAAAAGTTGATTCAGCAAAGGACCTTGGCGTAGCTAGAGTCTCTTTTGACTTGTGAGAAATCAGAAGGTGTTAGGCTGCATGTTCACCGGAAAAGAATACCTGATGGCGCAAACCTTGCTTTCCCAGTTGAAAAGCTCTATCCACGCTGCACAGAAGATACCTAAATAACACTGTTTTTGACTGGCGTCTAGTCACTGTAGGGAGCCCTCTGGAAAGCAAAGGCGTTTTCTCTAAGGAAACACGGTGCTTCCATAGCGTGTGGGGGAGCTCCTCCTGTCATGCTCTAGAGCTACAGGGAAACTTGCCGTGAGTACTTGCCTCAAGCTAAGGCCTGAAAAGCCCTGCTGAAGCGAAAGCGCTTAGCAGGTTCCATTAGGTCGTATTCGCAGTTCTGCTCTACTTTAAGGTTTCTTCACTTTTCCTGACAACAGGCACCCTCGTGTAGGCACCCTTTTTCTTGCAAATACAGTGAGTACCAGCAGTCTCCTTTGCCCTTCCAGGAAACATCCAGACATAAAAGCCTTTCCCAGGAACTCTACGTATTCAGAGTGTAGGGCAACTCGCTGCACCCTTCCTTAGGAAGCTAGGTGGACTCAGCTCTTCAACAGCTCCAGGGATTCTCTTCTCGCACGTCCTACATGCCTTGGAAGTCTGCCTCATTGCCCTCATTGGAGCTACACTAAGAAACACAATCTGCTTCGCCGTCCTCTAGGAACTCTTACCCAAGGACCCCATACCTACAGGAGGAAGGAAGCTTGCATTCCTACTGGAACCAAAGCACAGTTTTTCCTGCTACACTGCAGGATTTTAGAATAGGCTTAGGCCCGATAGCATACATAGAACGTTCCAAGGATGAGGGAGTTTGATACATGCAGAACACCCTGTGAAGAAAAGTTGATTCAGCAAAGGACCTTGGTGTAGCTAGAGTCTCTTGTGACTTGTGAGAAATCAGAAGGTGTTAGGCTGCATGTTCACCGGAAAAGAATACCTGATGGCACAAACCTTGCTTTCCCAGTTGAAAAGCTCTATCCACGTTGCACTGAAGATACCTAAAAAACACTGTTTTTGACTGGCGTCTAGTCACTGTAGGGAGCCCTCTGGAAAGCAAAGGCGTTTTCTCTAAGGAAACACGGTGCTTCCATAGCGTGTGGGGGAGCTCCTCTTGTCATGCTCTAGAGCTACAGGGAAACTTGCCGTGAGTACTTGCCTCAAGCTAAGGCCTGAAAAGCCCTGCTGAAGCGAAAGCGCTTAGCAGGTTCCATTAGGTCGTATTCGCAGTTCTGCTCTACTTTAAGGTTTCTTCACTTTTCCTGACACCAGGCACACTCGTGTAGGCACCCTTTTTCTTGCAAATACAGTGAGTACCAGCAGTCTCCTTTGCCCTTCCAGGAAACATCCAGACATAAAAGCCTTTCCCAGTAACTCTACGTATTCAGAGTGTAGGGCAACTCGCTGCACCCTTCCTTAGGAAGCTAGGTGGACTCAGCTCTTCAACAGCTCCAGGGATTCTCTTCTCGCACGTCCTACATGCCTTGGAAGTCTGCCTCATTGCCCTCATTGGAGCTACACTAAGAAACTCAATCTGCTTCGCCGTCCTCTAGGAACTCTTACCCAATGACCCCATACCTACAGGAGAAAGGAGGCTTGCATTCCTACTGCAACCAAAGCACAGTTTTTCCTGGTACACTGCAGGGCTTTAAAATAGGCTTAGGCCTGATAGCATACATAGAACTTTCCAAGGATGAGGGCGTTCGATACATGCAGAACACCCCGTGAAGGAAAGTTGATTCAGCAAGGGACAAGGGTGTAGCTAGAGTCTCGTTTGACTTGTTAGAAATCAGAAGGGTTTCGGCTGCATGTTCAGCGGAATAGAAGACCTGATGGCACAAGCCTTGCTTTCCCATTTTAAATCTCTATCCATGCTAGCCTGAAGATCCCTAAATAACACTTTTTCGTCTGGCCTCTATTCTCTGTAGGCAGCCCTCTGGAAAGAAAAGGAGTTTTCTCTAAGGAAACACGGTGCTTCCATAGCATGTGTGGGAGCTCCTCCTGTCATGCTCTAGAGCTACAGGGAAACTTGACGTGAGTACTTGCCTCAAGCTAAGGCCTGTAAAGCCCTGCTGAAACGAAAGCGCTTAGCAGTTTCCATTAGGTCGTATTCGCAGTTCTGCTTTACTTTAACGTTTCTTCACTTTTCTAGACACGTAGCACCCTGTGTAGGCACCCTTTTGCCTCCAAATACAGTGAGTAGCAGCAGGCTCCTCTGCCCTTCTAAGAAACATCCAGGCCTAGTAGCCTTTCCCAGTCAGTCTATGTATTCAGAGGGTAGGGCAACACACTGCACTCTTCCTTGGGAAAGCTAGATGTCCGCAGCGCTCCCACAGCTCCAGGAATTGTGTTCTCTCACGTCCTACATGCTATGGAAGTCTGCCTCATTGCCCTCATTGGAGCTACACTAAGAAACACAATCTGCTTCGCCTTCCTCTAGGAACTCTTACCCAAGGACCCCATACCTACAGGAGAAAGGAGGCTTGCATTCCTACTGGAACCAAAGCACAGTTTTTCCTGCTACACTGCAGGATTTTAGAATAGGCTTAGGCCCGATAGCATACATAGAACGTTCCAAGGATGAGGGAGTTTGATACATGCAGAACACCCTGTGAAGAAAAGTTGATTCAGCAAAGGACCTTGGTGTAGCTAGAGTCTCTTGTGACTTGTGAGAAATCAGAAGGTGTTAGGCTGCATGTTCACCGGAAAAGAATACCTGATGGCACAAACCTTGCTTTCCCAGTTGAAAAGCTCTATCCACGCTGCACAGAAGATACCTAAATAACACTGTTTTTGACTGGCGTCTAGTCACTGTAGGGAGCCCTCTGGAAAGCAAAGGCGTTTTCTCTAAGGAAACACGGTGCTTCCATAGCGTGTCGGGGAGCTCCTCCTGTCATGCTCTAGAGCTACAGGGAAACTTGCCGTGAGTACTTGCCTCAAGCTAAGGCCTGAAAAGCCCTGCTGAAGCGAAAGCGCTTAGCAGGTTCCATTAGGTCGTATTCGCAGTTCTGCTCTACTTTAAGGTTTCTTCACTTTTCCTGACACCAGGCACCCTCGTGTAGGCACCCTTTTTCTTGCAAATACAGTGAGTACCAGCAGTCTCCTTTGCCCTTCCAGGAAACATCCAGACATAAAAGCCTTTCCCAGGAACTCTACGTATTCAGAGTGTAGGGCAACTCGCTGCACCCTTCCTTAGGAAGCTAGGTGGACTCAGCTCTTCAACAGCTCCAGGGATTCTCTTCTCGCACGTCCTACATGCCTTGGAAGTCTGCCTCATTGCCCTCATTGGAGCTACACTAAGAAACACAATCTGCTTCGCCGTCCTCTAGGAACTCTTACCCAAGGACCCCATACCTACAGGAGAAAGGAGGCTTGCATTCCTACTGCAACCAAAGCACAGTTTTTCCTGGTACACTGCAGGGCTTTAAAATAGGCTTAGGCCTGATAGCATACATAGAACTTTCCAAGGATGAGGGCGTTCAATACATGCAGAACACCCCGTGAAGGAAAGTTGATTCAGCAAGGGACAAGGGTGTAGCTAGAGTCTCGTTTGACTTGTTAGAAATCAGAAGGGTTTCGGCTGCATGTTCAGCGGAATAGAAGACCTGATGGCACAAGCCTTGCTTTCCCATTTTAAATCTCTATCCATGCTAGCCTGAAGATCCCTAAATAACACTTTTTCGTCTGGCCTCTATTCTCTGTAGGCAGCCCTCTGGAAAGAAAAGGAGTTTTCTCTAAGGAAACACGGTGCTTCCATAGCATGTGTGGGAGCTCCTCCTGTCATGCTCTAGAGCTACAGGGAAACTTGACGTGAGTACTTGCCTCAAGCTAAGGCCTGTAAAGCCCTGCTGAAACGAAAGCGCTTAGCAGTTTCCATTAGGTCGTATTCGCAGTTCTGCTTTACTTTAACGTTTCTTCACTTTTCTAGACACGTAGCACCCTGTGTAGGCACCCTTTTGCCTACAAATACAGTGAGTACCAGCAGGCTCCTCTGCCCTTCTAAGAAACATCCAGGCCTAGTAGCCTTTCCCAGTCAGTCTATGTATTCAGAGGGTAGGGCAACACACTGCACTCTTCCTTGGGAAAGCTAGATGTCCGCAGCGCTCCCACAGCTCCAGGAATTGTGTTCTCTCACGTCCTACATGCTATGGAAGTCTGCCTCATTGCCCTCATTGGAGCTACACTAAGAAACACAATCTGCTTCGCCTTCCTCTAGGAACTCTTACCCAAGGACCCCATACCTACAGGAGAAAGGAGGCTTGCATTCCTACTGGAACCAAAGCACAGTTTTTCTTGCTACACTGCAGGATTTTAGAATAGGCTTAGGCCCGATAGCATACATAGAACGTTCCAAGGATGAGGGAGTTTGATACATGCAGAACACCCTGTGAAGAAAAGTTGATTCAGCAAAGGACCTTGGCGTAGCTAGAGTCTCTTTTGACTTGTGAGAAATCAGAAGGTGTTAGGCTGCATGTTCACCGGAAAAGAATACCTGATGGCGCAAACCTTGCTTTCCCAGTTGAAAAGCTCTATCCACGCTGCACAGAAGATACCTAAATAACACTGTTTTTGACTGGCGTCTAGTCACTGTAGGGAGCCCTCTGGAAAGCAAAGGCGTTTTCTCTAAGGAAACACGGTGCTTCCATAGCGTGTGGGGGAGCTCCTCCTGTCATGCTCTAGAGCTACAGGGAAACTTGCCGTGAGTACTTGCCTCAAGCTAAGGCCTGAAAAGCCCTGCTGAAGCGAAAGCGCTTAGCAGGTTCCATTAGGTCGTATTCGCAGTTCTGCTCTACTTTAAGGTTTCTTCACTTTTCCTGACAACAGGCACCCTCGTGTAGGCACCCTTTTTCTTGCAAATACAGTGAGTACCAGCAGTCTCCTTTGCCCTTCCAGGAAACATCCAGACATAAAAGCCTTTCCCAGGAACTCTACGTATTCAGAGTGTAGGGCAACTCGCTGCACCCTTCCTTAGGAAGCTAGGTGTACTCAGCTCTTCAACAGCTCCAGGGATTCTCTTCTCGCACGTCCTACATGCCTTGGAAGTCTGCCTCATTGCCCTCATTGGAGCTACACTAAGAAACACAATCTGCTTCGCCGTCCTCTAGGAACTCTTACCCAAGGACCCCATACCTACAGGAGAAAGGAAGCTTGCATTCCTACTGGAACCAAAGCACAGTTTTTCCTGCTACACTGCAGGATTTTAGAATACGCTTAGGCCCGATAGCATACATAGAACGTTCCAAGGATGAGGGAGTTTGATACATGCAGAACACCCTGTGAAGAAAAGTTGATTCAGCAAAGGACCTTGGTGTAGCTAGAGTCTCTTGTGACTTGTGAGAAATCAGAAGGTGTTAGGCTGCATGTTCACCGGAAAAGAATACCTGATGGCACAAACCTTGCTTTCCCAGTTGAAAAGCTCTATCCACGTTGCACTGAAGATACCTAAAAAACACTGTTTTTGACTGGCGTCTAGTCACTGTAGGGAGCCATCTGGAAAGCAAAGGCGTTTTCTCTAAGGAAACACGGTGCTTCCATAGCGTGTGGGGGAGCTCCTCTTGTCATGCTCTAGAGCTACAGGGAAACTTGCCGTGAGTACTTGCCTCAAGCTAAGGCCTGAAAAGCCCTGCTGAAGCGAAAGCGCTTAGCAGGTTCCATTAGGTCGTATTCGCAGTTCTGCTCTACTTTAAGGTTTCTTCACTTTTCCTGACACCAGGCACACTCGTGTAGGCACCCTTTTTCTTGCAAATACAGTGAGTACCAGCAGTCTCCTTTGCCCTTCCAGGAAACATCCAGACATAAAAGCCTTTCCCAGTAACTCTACGTATTCAGAGTGTAGGGCAACTCGCTGCACCCTTCCTTAGGAAGCTAGGTGGACTCAGCTCTTCAACAGCTCCAGGGATTCTCTTCTCGCACGTCCTACATGCCTTGGAAGTCTGCCTCATTGCCCTCATTGGAGCTACACTAAGAAACTCAATCTGCTTCGCCGTCCTCTAGGAACTCTTACCCAATGACCCCATACCTACAGGAGAAAGGAGGCTTGCATTCCTACTGCAACCAAAGCACAGTTTTTCCTGGTACACTGCAGGGCTTTAAAATAGGCTTAGGCCTGATAGCATACATAGAACTTTCCAAGGATGAGGGCGTTCGATACATGCAGAACACCCCGTGAAGGAAAGTTGATTCAGCAAGGGACAAGGGTGTAGCTAGAGTCTCTTTTGACTTGTTAGAAATCAGAAGGGTTTCGGCTGCATGTTCAGCGGAATAGAAGACCTGATGGCACAAGCCCTGCTTTCCCATTTTAAATCTCTATCCATGCTAGCCTGAAGATCCCTAAATAACACTTTTTCGACTGGCCTCTATTCTCTGTAGGCAGCCCTCTGGAAAGAAAAGGAATTTTCTCTAAGGAAACACGGTGCTTCCATAGCATGTGTGGGAGCTCCTCCTGTCATGCTCTAGACCTACAGGGAAACTTGACGTGAGTACTTGCCTCAAGCTAAGGCCTGTAAAGCCCTGCTGAAACGAAAGCGCTTAGCAGTTTCCATTCGGTCGTATTCGCAGTTCTGCTTTACTTCAACGTTTCTTCACTTTTCTAGACACGTAGCACCCTGTGTAGGCACCCTTTTGCCTACAAATACAGTGAGTACCAGCAGGCTCCTCTGCCCTTCTAAGAAACATCCAGGCCTAGTAGCCTTTCCCAGTCAGTCTATGTATTCAGAGTGTAGGGCAACACACTGCACTCTTCCTTGGGAAAGCTAGATGTCCGCAGCACTCCCACAGCCCCAGGAATTGTGTTCTCTCACGTCCTACATGCTATGGAAGTCTGCCTCATTGCCCTCATTGGAGCTACACTAAGAAACACAATCTGCTTCGCCTTCCTCTAGGAACTCTTACCCAAGGACCCCATACCTACAGGAGAAAGGAGGCTTGCATTCCTACTGGAACCAAAGCACAGTTTTTCCTGCTACACTGCAGGATTTTAGAATAGGCTTAGGCCCGATAGCATACATAGAACGTTCCAAGGATGAGGGAGTTTGATACATGCAGAACACCCTGTGAAGAAAAGTTGATTCAGCAAAGGACCTTGGTGTAGCTAGAGTCTCTTTTGACTTGTGAGAAATCAGAAGGTGTTCGGCTGCATGTTCACCGGAAAAGAATACCTGATGGCACAAACCTTGCTTTCCCAGTTGAAAAGCTCTATCCACGCTGCACAGAAGATACCTAAATAACACTGTTTTTGACTGGCGTCTAGTCACTGTAGGGAGCCCTCTGGAAAGCAAAGGCGTTTTCTCTAAGGAAACACGGTGCTTCCATAGCGTGTGGGGGAGCTCCTCCTGTCATGCTCTAGAGCTACAGGGAAACTTGCCGTGAGTACTTGCCTCAAGCTAAGGCCTGAAAAGCCCTGCTGAAGCGAAAGCGCTTAGCAGGTTCCATTAGGTCGTATTCGCAGTTCTGCTCTACTTTTAGGTTTCTTCACTTTTCCTGACAACAGGCACCCTCGTGTAGGCACCCTTTTTCTTGCAAATACAGTGAGTACCAGCAGTCTCCTTTGCCCTTCCAGGAAACATCCAGACATAAAAGCCTTTCCCAGGAACTCTACGTATTCAGAGTGTAGGGCAACTCGCTGCACCCTTCCTTAGGAAGCTAGGTGGACTCAGCTCTTCAACAGCTCCAGGGATTCTCTTCTCGCACGTCCTACATGCCTTGGAAGTCTGCATCATTGCCCTCATCGGAGCTACACTAAGAAACACAATCTGCTTCGCCGTCCTCTAGGAACTCTTACCCAAGGACCCCATACCTACAGGAGAAAGGAGGCTTGCATTCCTACTGCAACCAAAGCACAGTTTTTCCTGGTACACTGCAGGGCTTTAAAATAGGCTTAGGCCTGATAGCATACATAGAACTTTCCAAGGATGAGGGCGTTCGATACATGCAGAACACCCCGTGAAGGAAAGTTGATTCAGCAAGGGACAAGGGTGTAGCTAGAGTCTCGTTTAACTTGTTAGAAATCAGAAGGGTTTCGGCTGCATGTTCAGCGGAATAGAAGACCTGATGGCACAAGCCTTGCTTTCCCATTTTAAATCTCTATCCATGCTAGCCTGAAGATCCCTAATAACACTTTTTCGACTGGCCTCTATTCTCTGTAGGCAGCCCTCTGGAAAGAAAAGGAGTTTTCTCTAAGGAAACACGGTGCTTCCATAGCATGTGTGGGAGCTCCTCCTGTCATGCTCTAGAGCTACAGGGAAACTTGCCGTGAGTACTTGCCTCAAGCTAAGGCCTGTAAAGCCCTGCTGAAACGAAAGCGCTTAGCAGTTTCCATTAGGTCGTATTCGCAGTTCTGTTTTACTTTAACGTTTCTTCAGTTTTCTAGACACGTAGCACCCTGTGTAGGCACCCTTTTGCCTACAAATACAGTGAGTACCAGCAGGCTCCTCTGCCCTTCTAAGAAACATCCAGGCCTAGTAGCCTTTCCCAGTCAGTCTATGTATTCAGAGGGTAGGGCAACACACTGCACTCTTCCTTGGGAAAGCTAGATGTCCGCAGCGCTCCCACAGCTCCAGGAATTGTGTTCTCTCACGTCCTACATGCTATGGAAGTCTGCCTCATTGCCCTCATTGGAGCTACACTAAGAAACACAATCTGCTTCGCCTTCCTCTAGGAACTCTTACCCAAGGACCCCATACCTACAGGAGAAAGGAGGCTTGCATTCCTACTGGAACCAAAGCACAGTTTTTCCTGCTACACTGCAGGATTTTAGAATAGGCTTAGGCCCGATAGCATACATAGAACGTTCCAAGGATGAGGGAGTTTGATACATGCAGAACACCCTGTGAAGAAAAGTTGATTCAGCAAAGGACCTTGGCGTAGCTAGAGTCTCTTTTGACTTGTGAGAAATCAGAAGGTGTTAGGCTGCATGTTCACCGGAAAAGAATACCTGATGGCGCAAACCTTGCTTTCCCAGTTGAAAAGCTCTATCCACGCTGCACAGAAGATACCTAAATAACACTGTTTTTGACTGGCGTCTAGTCACTGTAGGGAGCCCTCTGGAAAGCAAAGGCGTTTTCTCTAAGGAAACACGGTGCTTCCATAGCGTGTGGGGGAGCTCCTCCTGTCATGCTCTAGAGCTACAGGGAAACTTGCCGTGAGTACTTGCCTCAAGCTAAGGCCTGAAAAGCCCTGCTGAAGCGAAAGCGCTTAGCAGGTTCCATTAGGTCGTATTCGCAGTTCTGCTCTACTTTAAGGTTTCTTCACTTTTCCTGACAACAGGCACCCTCGTGTAGGCACCCTTTTTCTTGCAAATACAGTGAGTACCAGCAGTCTCCTTTGCCCTTCCAGGAAACATCCAGACATAAAAGCCTTTCCCAGGAACTCTACGTATTCAGAGTGTAGGGCAACTCGCTGCACCCTTCCTTAGGAAGCTAGGTGTACTCAGCTCTTCAACAGCTCCAGGGATTCTCTTCTCGCACGTCCTACATGCCTTGGAAGTCTGCCTCATTGCCCTCATTGGAGCTACACTAAGAAACACAATCTGCTTCGCCGTCCTCTAGGAACTCTTACCCAAGGACCCCATACCTACAGGAGAAAGGAAGCTTGCATTCCTACTGGAACCAAAGCACAGTTTTTCCTGCTACACTGCAGGATTTTAGAATACGCTTAGGCCCGATAGCATACATAGAACGTTCCAAGGATGAGGGAGTTTGATACATGCAGAACACCCTGTGAAGAAAAGTTGATTCAGCAAAGGACCTTGGTGTAGCTAGAGTCTCTTGTGACTTGTGAGAAATCAGAAGGTGTTAGGCTGCATGTTCACCGGAAAAGAATACCTGATGGCACAAACCTTGCTTTCCCAGTTGAAAAGCTCTATCCACGTTGCACTGAAGATACCTAAAAAACACTGTTTTTGACTGGCGTCTAGTCACTGTAGGGAGCCATCTGGAAAGCAAAGGCGTTTTCTCTAAGGAAACACGGTGCTTCCATAGCGTGTGGGGGAGCTCCTCTTGTCATGCTCTAGAGCTACAGGGAAACTTGCCGTGAGTACTTGCCTCAAGCTAAGGCCTGAAAAGCCCTGCTGAAGCGAAAGCGCTTAACAGGTTCCATTAGGTCGTATTCGCAGTTCTGCTCTACTTTAAGGTTTCTTCACTTTTCCTGACACCAGGCACCCTCGTGTAGGCACCCTTTTTCTTGCAAATACAGTGAGTACCAGCAGTCTCCTTTGCCCTTCCAGGAAACATCCAGACATAAAAGCCTTTCCCAGTAACAATACGTATTCAGAGTGTAGGGCAACTCGCTGCACCCTTCCTTAGGAAGCTAGGTGGACTCAGCTCTTCAACAGCTCCAGGGATTCTCTTCTCGCACGTCCTACATGCCTTGGAAGTCTGCCTCATTGCCCTCATTGGAGCTACACTAAGAAACTCAATCTGCTTCGCCGTCCTCTAGGAACTCTTACCCAATGACCCCATACCTACAGGAGAAAGGAGGCTTGCATTCCTACTGCAACCAAAGCACAGTTTTTCCTGGTACACTGCAGGGCTTTAAAATAGGCTTAGGCCTGATAGCATACATAGAACTTTCCAAGGATGAGGGCGTTCGATACATGCAGAACACCCCGTGAAGGAAAGTTGATTCAGCAAGGGACAAGGGTGTAGCTAGAGTCTCTTTTGACTTGTTAGAAATCAGAAGGGTTTCGGCTGCATGTTCAGCGGAATAGAAGACCTGATGGCACAAGCCTTGCTTTCCCATTTTAAATCTCTATCCATGCTAGCCTGAAGATCCCTAAATAACACTTTTTCGACTGGCCTCTATTCTCTGTAGGCAGCCCTCTGGAAAGAAAAGGAATTTTCTCTAAGGAAACACGGTGCTTCCATAGCATGTGTGGGAGCTCCTCCTGTCATGCTCTAGACCTACAGGGAAACTTGACGTGAGTACTTGCCTCAAGCTAAGGCCTGTAAAGCCCTGCTGAAACGAAAGCGCTTAGCAGTTTCCATTCGGTCGTATTCGCAGTTCTGCTTTACTTTAACGTTTCTTCACTTTTCTAGACACGTAGCACCCTGTGTAGGCACCCTTTTGCCTACAAATACAGTGAGTACCAGCAGGCTCCTCTGCCCTTCTAAGAAACATCCAGGCCTAGTAGCCTTTCCCAGTCAGTCTATGTATTCAGAGGGTAGGGCAACACACTGCACTCTTCCTTGGGAAAGCTAGATGTCCGCAGCGCTCCCACAGCCCCAGGAATTGTGTTCTCTCACGTCCTACATGCTATGGAAGTCTGCCTCATTGCCCTCATTGGAGCTACACTAAGAAACACAATCTGCTTCGCCTTCCTCTAGGAACTCTTACCCAAGGACCCCATACCTACAGGAGAAAGGAGGCTTGCATTCCTACTGGAACCAAAGCACAGTTTTTCCTGCTACACTGCAGGATTTTAGAATAGGCTTAGGCCCGATAGCATACATAGAACGTTCCAAGGATGAGGGAGTTTGATACATGCAGAACACCCTGTGAAGAAAAGTTGATTCAGCAAAGGACCTTGGTGTAGCTAGAGTCTCTTTTGACTTGTGAGAAATCAGAAGGTGTTAGGCTGCATGTTCACCGGAAAAGAATACCTGATGGCACAAACCTTGCTTTCCCAGTTGAAAAGCTCTATCCACGCTGCACAGAAGATACCTAAATAACACTGTTTTTGACTGGCGTCTAGTCACTGTAGGGAGCCCTCTGGAAAGCAAAGGCGTTTTCTCTAAGGAAACACGGTGCTTCCATAGCGTGTGGGGGAGCTCCTCCTGTCATGCTCTAGAGCTACAGGGAAACTTGCCGTGAGTACTTGCCTCAAGCTAAGGCCTGAAAAGCCCTGCTGAAGCGAAAGCGCTTAGCAGGTTCCATTAGGTCGTATTCGCAGTTCTGCTCTACTTTAAGGTTTCTTCACTTTTCCTGACAACAGGCACCCTCGTGTAGGCACCCTTTTTCTTGCAAATACAGTGAGTACCAGCAGTCTCCTTTGCCCTTCCAGGAAACATCCAGACATAAAAGCCTTTCCCAGGAACTCTACTTATTCAGAGTGTAGGGCAACTCGCTGCACCCTTCCTTAGGAAGCTAGGTGGACTCAGCTCTTCAACAGCTCCAGGGATTCTCTTCTCGCACGTCCTACATGCCTTGGAAGTCTGCCTCATTGCCCTCATTGGAGCTACACTAAGAAACACAATCTGCTTCGCCGTCCTCTAGGAACTCTTACCCAAGGACCCCATACCTACAGGAGAAAGGAGGCTTGCATTCCTACTGCAACCAAAGCACAGTTTTTCCTGGTACACTGCAGGGCTTTAAAATAGGCTTAGGCCTGATAGCATACATAGAACTTTCCAAGGATGAGGGCGTTCGATACATGCAGAACACCCCGTGAAGGAAAGTTGATTCAGCAAGGGACAAGGGTGTAGCTAGAGTCTCGTTTGACTTGTTAGAAATCAGAAGGGTTTCGGCTGCATGTTCAGCGGAATAGAAGACCTGATGGCACAAGCCTTGCTTTCCCATTTTAAAACTCTATCCATGCTAGCCTGAAGATCCCTAAATAACACTTTTTCGTCTGGCCTCTATTCTCTGTAGGCAGCCCTCTGGAAAGAAAAGGAGTTTTCTCTAAGGAAACACGGTGCTTCCATAGCATGTGTGGGAGCTCCTCCTGTCATGCTCTAGAGCTACAGGGAAACTTGACGTGAGTACTTGCCTCAAGCTAAGGCCTGTAAAGCCCTGCTGAAACGAAAGCGCTTAGCAGTTTCCATTAGGTCGTATTCGCAGTTCTGCTTTACTTTAACGTTTCTTCACTTTTCTAGACACGTAGCACCCTGTGTAGGCACCCTTTTGCCTCCAAATACAGTGAGTACCAGCAGGCTCCTCTGCCCTTCTAAGAAACATCCAGGCCTAGTAGCCTTTCCCAGTCAGTCTATGTATTCAGAGGGTAGGGCAACACACTGCACTCTTCCTTGGGAAAGCTAGATGTCCGCAGCGCTCCCACAGCTCCAGGAATTGTGTTCTCTCACGTCCTACATGCTATGGAAGTCTGCCTCATTGCCCTCATTGGAGCTACACTAAGAAACACAATCTGCTTCGCCTTCCTCTAGGAACTCTGACCCAAGGGCCCCATACCTACAGGAGAAAGGAGGCTTGCATTCCTACTGGAACCAAAGCACAGTTTTTCCTGCTACACTGCAGGATTTTAGAATAGGCTTAGGCCCGATAGCATACATAGAACGTTCCAAGGATGAGGGAGTTTGATACATGCAGAACACCCTGTGAAGAAAAGTTGATTCAGCAAAGGACCTTGGTGTAGCTAGAGTCTCTTGTGACTTGTGAGAAATCAGAAGGTGTTAGGCTGCATGTTCACCGGAAAAGAATACCTGATGGCACAAACCTTGCTTTCCCAGTTGAAAAGCTCTATCCACGTTGCACTGAAGATACCTAAAAAACACTGTTTTTGACTGGCGTCTAGTCACTGTAGGGAGCCCTCTGGAAAGCAAAGGCGATTTCTCTAAGGAAACACGGTGCTTCCATAGCGTGTGGGGGAGCTCCTCCTGTCATGCTCTAGAGCTACAGGGAAACTTGCCGTGAGTACTTGCCTCAAGCTAAGGCCTGAAAAGCCCTGCTGAAGCGAAAGCGCTTAGCAGGTTCCATTAGGTCGTATTCGCAGTTCTGCTCTACTTTAAGGTTTCTTCACTTTTCCTGACACCAGGCACCCTCGTGTAGGCACCCTTTTTCTTGCAAATACAGTGAGTACCAGCAGTCTCCTTTGCCCTTCCAGGAAACATCCAGACATAAAAGCCTTTCCCAGTAACTCTACGTATTCAGAGTGTAGGGCAACTCGCTGCACCCTTCCTTAGGAAGCTAGGTGGACTCAGCTCTTCAACAGCTCCAGGGATTCTGTTCTCGCACGTCCTACATGCCATGGAAGTCTGCCTCATTGCCCTCATTGGAGCTACACTAAGAAACACAATCTGCTTCGCCGTCCTCTAGGAACTCTTACCCAAGGGCCCCATACCTACAGGAGAAAGGAAGCTTGCATTCCTACTGCAACCAAAGCACAGTTTTTCCTGGTACACTGTAGGGCTTTAAAATAGGCTTAGGCCTGATAGCATACATAGAACTTTCCAAGGATGAGGGCGTTCGATACATGCAGAACACCCCGTGAAGGAAAGTTGATTCAGCAAGGGACAAGGGTGTAGCTAGAGTCTCGTTTGACTTGTTAGAAATCAGAAGGGTTTCGGCTGCATGTTCAGCGGAATAGAAGACCTGATGGCACAAGCCTTGCTTTCCCATTTTAAATCTCTATCCATGCTAGCCTGAAGATCCCTAAATAACACTTTTTCGACTGGCCTCTATTCTCTGTATGCAGCCCTCTGGAAAGAAAAGGAGTTTTCTCTAAGGAAACACGGTGCTTCCATAGCATGTGTGGGAGCTCCTCCTGTCATGCTCTAGAGCTACAGGGAAATTTGACGTGAGTACATGCCTCAAGCTAAGGCCTGTAAAGCCTTGCTGAAACGAAAGCGCTTAGCAGTTTCCATTCGGTCGTATTCGCAGTTCTGCTTTACTTTAACTTTTCTTCACTTTTCTAGACACGTAGCACCCTGTGTAGGCACCCTTTTGCCTCCAAATACAGTGAGTACCAGCAGGCTCCTCTGCCCTTCTAAGAAACATCCAGGCCTAGTAGCCTTTCCCAGTCAGTCTATGTATTCAGAGGGTAGGGCAACACACTGCACTCTTCCTTGGGAAAGCTAGATGTCCGCAGCGCTCCCACAGCTCCAGGAATTGTGTTCTCTCACGTCCTACATGCTATGGAAGTCTGCCTCATTGCCCTCATTGGAGCTACACTAAGAAACACAATCTGCTTCGCCTTCCTCTAGGAACTCTTACCCAAGGACCCCATACCTACAGGAGAAAGGAGGCTTGCATTCCTACTGGAACCAAAGCACAGTTTTTCCTGCTACACTGCAGGATTTTAGAATAGGCTTAGGCCCGATAGCATACATAGAACGTTCCAAGGATGAGGGAGTTTGATACATGCAGAACACCCTGTGAAGAAAAGTTGATTCAGCAAAGGACCTTGGCGTTGCTAGAGTCTCTTTTGACTTGTGAGAAATCAGAAGGTGTTAGGCTGCATGTTCACCGGAAAAGAATACCTGATGGCGCAAACCTTGCTCTCCCAGTTGAAAAGCTCTATCCACGCTGCACAGAAGATACCTAAATAACACTGTTTTTGACTGGCGTCTAGTCACTGTAGGGAGCCCTCTGGAAAGCAAAGGCGTTTTCTCTAAGGAAACACGGTGCTTCCATAGCGTGTGGGGGAGCTCCTCCTGTCATGCTCTAGAGCTACAGGGAAACTTGCCGTGAGTACTTGCCTCAAGCTAAGGCCTGAAAAGCCCTGCTGAAGCGAAAGCGCTTAGCAGGTTCCATTAGGTCGTATTCGCAGTTCTGCTCTACTTTAAGGTTTCTTCACTTTTCCTGACACCAGGCACCCTCGTGTAGGCACCCTTTTTCTTGCAAATACAGTGAGTACCAGCAGTCTCCTTTGCCCTTCCAGGAAACATCCAGACATAAAAGCCTTTCCCAGTAACTCTACGTATTCAGAGTGTAGGGCAACTCGCTGCACCCTTCCTTAGGAAGCTAGGTGGATTCAGCTCTTCAACAGCTCCAGGGATTCTGTTCTCGCACGTCCTACATGCCATGGAAGTTTGCCTCATTGCCCTCATTGGAGCTACACTAAGAAACACAATCTGCTTCGCCGTCCTCTAGGAACTCTTACCCAAGGACCCCATACCTACAGGAGAAAGGAAGCTTGCATTCCTACTGCAACCAAAGCACAGTTTTTCCTGGTACACTGCAGGGCTTTAAAATAGGCTTAGGCCTGATAGCATACATAGAACTTTCCAAGGATGAGGGCGTTCGATACATGCAGAACACCCCGTGAAGGAAAGTTGATTCAGCAAGGGACAAGGGTGTAGCTAGAGTCTCTTTTGACTTGTTAGAAATCAGAAGGGTTTCGGCTGCATGTTCAGCGGAATAGAAGACCTGATGGCACAAGCCTTGCTTTCCCATTTTAAAACTCTATCCATGCTAGCCTGAAGATCCCTAAATAACACTTTTTCGTCTGGCCTCTATTCTCTGTAGGCAGCCCTCTGGAAAGAAAAGGAGTTTTCTCTAAGGAAACACGGTTCTTCCATAGCATGTGTGGGAGCTCCTCCTGTCATGCTCTAGAGCTACAGGGAAACTTGACGTGAGTACTTGCCTCAAGCTATGGCCTGTAAAGCCCTGCTGAAACGAAAGCACTTAGCAGTTTCCATTCGGTCGTATTCGCAGTTCTGCTTTACTTTAACGTTTCTTCACTTTTCTAGACACGTAGCACCCTGTGTAGGCACCCTTTTGCCTCCAAATACAGTGAGTACCAGCAGGCTGCTCTGCCCTTCTAAGAAACATCCAGGCCTAGTAGCCTTTCCCAGTCAGTCTATGTATTCAGAGGGTAGGGCAACACACTGCACTCTTCCTTGGGAAAGCTAGATGTCCGCAGCGCTCCCACAGATCCAGGAATTGTGTTCTCTCACGTCCTACATGCTATGGAAGTCTGCCTCATTGCCCTCATTGGAGCTACACTAAGAAACACAATCTGCTTCGCCTTCCTCTAGGAACTCTGACCCAAGGGCCCCATACCTACAGGAGAAAGGAGGCTTGCATTCCTACTGGAACCAAAGCCAGTTTTTCCTGCTACACTGCAGGATTTTAGAATAGGCTTAGGCCCGATAGCATACATAGAACGTTCCAAGGATGAGGGAGTTTGATACATGCAGAACACCCTGTGAAGAAAAGTTGATTCAGCAAAGGACCTTGGTGTAGCTAGAGTCTCTTGTGACTTGTGAGAAATCAGAAGGTGTTAGGCTGCATGTTCACCGGAAAAGAATACCTGATGGCACAAACCTTGCTTTCCCAGTTGAAAAGCTCTATCCACGTTGCACTGAAGATACCTAAAAAACACTGTTTTTGACTGGCGTCTAGTCACTGTAGGGAGCCCTCTGGAAAGCAAAGGCGTTTTCTCTAAGGAAACACGGTGCTTCCATAGCGTGTGGGGGAGCTCCTCCTGTCATGCTCTAGAGCTACAGGGAAACTTGCCGTGAGTACTTGCCTCAAGCTAAGGCCTGAAAAGCCCTGCTGAAGCGAAAGCGCTTAGCAGGTTCCATTAGGTCGTATTCGCAGTTCTGCTCTACTTTAAGGTTTCTTCACTTTTCCTGACACCAGGCACCCTCGTGTCGGCACCCTTTTTCTTGCAAATACAGTGAGTACCAGCAGTCTCCTTTGCCCTTCCAGGAAACATCCAGACATAAAAGCCTTTCCCAGTAACTCTACGTATTCAGAGTGTAGGGCAACTCGCTGCACCCTTCCTTAGGAAGCTAGGTGGACTCAGCTCTTCAACAGCTCCAGGGATTCTGTTCTCGCACGTCCTACATGCCATGGAAGTCTGCCTCATTGCCCTCATTGGAGCTACACTAAGAAACACAATCTGCTTCGCCGTCCTCTAGGAACTCTTACCCAAGGGCCCCATACCTACAGGAGAAAGGAAGCTTGCATTCCTACTGCAACCAAAGCACAGTTTTTCCTGGTACACTGTAGGGCTTTAAAATAGGCTTAGGCCTGATAGCATACATAGAACTTTCCAAGGATGAGGGCGTTCGATACATGCAGAACACCCCGTGAAGGAAAGTTGATTCAGCAAGGGACAAGGGTGTAGCTAGAGTCTCGTTTGACTTGTTAGAAATCAGAAGGGTTTCGGCTGCATGTTCAGCGGAATAGAAGACCTGATGGCACAAGCCTTGCTTTCCCATTTTAAATCTCTATCCATGCTAGCCTGAAGATCCCTAAATAACACTTTTTCGACTGGCCTCTATTCTCTGTATGCAGCCCTCTGGAAAGAAAAGGAGTTTTCTCTAAGGAAACACGGTGCTTCCATAGCATGTGTGGGAGCTCCTCCTGTCATGCTCTAGAGCTACAGGGAAATTTGACGTGAGTACATGCCTCAAGCTAAGGGCTGTAAAGCCTTGCTGAAACGAAAGCGCTTAGCAGTTTCCATTCGGTCGTATTCGCAGTTCTGCTTTACTTTAACTTTTCTTCACTTTTCTAGACACGTAGCACCCTGTGTAGGCACCCTTTTGCCTCCAAATACAGTGAGTACCAGCAGGCTCCTCTGCCCTTCTAAGAAACATCCAGGCCTAGTAGCCTTTCCCAGTCAGTCTATGTATTCAGAGGGTAGGGCAACACACTGCACTCTTCCTTGGGAAAGCTAGATGTCCGCAGCGCTCCCACAGCTCCAGGAATTGTGTTCTCTCACGTCCTACATGCTATGGAAGTCTGCCTCATTGCCCTCATTGGAGCTACACTAAGAAACACAATCTGCTTCGCCTTCCTCTAGGAACTCTTACCCAAGGACCCCATACCTACAGGAGAAAGGAGGCTTGCATTCCTACTGGAACCAAAGCACAGTTTTTCCTGCTACACTGCAGGATTTTAGAATAGGCTTAGGCCCGATAGCATACATAGAACGTTCCAAGGATGAGGGAGTTTGATACATGCAGAACACCCTGTGAAGAAAAGTTGATTCAGCAAAGGACCTTGGCGTTGCTAGAGTCTCTTTTGACTTGTGAGAAATCAGAAGGTGTGAGGCTGCATGTTCACCGGAAAAGAATACCTGATGGCGCAAACCTTGCTCTCCCAGTTGAAAAGCTCTATCCACGCTGCACAGAAGATACCTAAATAACACTGTTTTTGACTGGCGTCTAGTCACTGTAGGGAGCCCTCTGGAAAGCAAAGGCGTTTTCTCTAAGGAAACACGGTGCTTCCATAGCGTGTGGGGGAGCTCCTCCTGTCATGCTCTAGAGCTACAGGGAAACTTGCCGTGAGTACTTGCCTCAAGCTAAGGCCTGAAAAGCCCTGCTGAAGCGAAAGCGCTTAGCAGGTTCCATTAGGTCGTATTCGCAGTTCTGCTCTACTTTAAGGTTTCTTCACTTTTCCTGACACCAGGCACCCTCGTGTAGGCACCCTTTTTCTTGCAAATACAGTGAGTACCAGCAGTCTCCTTTGCCCTTCCAGGAAACATCCAGACATAAAAGCCTTTCCCAGTAACTCTACGTATTCAGAGTGTAGGGCAACTCGCTGCACCCTTCCTTAGGAAGCTAGGTGGATTCAGCTCTTCAACAGCTCCAGGGATTCTGTTCTCGCACGTCCTACATGCCATGGAAGTTTGCCTCATTGCCCTCATTGGAGCTACACTAAGAAACACAATCTGCTTCGCCGTCCTCTAGGAACTCTTACCCAAGGACCCCATACCTACAGGAGAAAGGAAGCTTGCATTCCTACTGCAACCAAAGCACAGTTTTTCCTGGTACACTGCAGGGCTTTAAAATAGGCTTAGGCCTGATAGCATACATAGAACTTTCCAAGGATGAGGGCGTTCGATACATGCAGAACACCCCGTGAAGGAAAGTTGATTCAGCAAGGGACAAGGGTGTAGCTAGAGTCTCTTTTGACTTGGTAGAAATCAGAAGGGTTTCGGCTGCATGTTCAGCGGAATAGAAGACCTGATGGCACAAGCCTTGCTTTCCCATTTTAAATCTCTATCCATGCTAGCCTGAAGATCCCTAAATAACACTTTTTCGACTGGCCTCTATTCTCTGTAGGCAGCCCTCTGGAAAGAAAAGGAGTTTTCTCTAAGGAAACACGGTGCTTCCATAGCATGTGTGGGAGCTCCTCCTGTCATGCTCTAGAGCTACAGGGAAACTTGACGTGAGTACTTGCCTCAAGCTAAGGCCTGTAAAGCCCTGCTGAAACGAAAGCACTTAGCAGTTTCCATTCGGTCGTATTCGCAGTTCTGCTTTACTTTAACGTTTCTTCACTTTTCTAGACACGTAGCACCCTGTGTAGGCACCCTTTTGCCTCCAAATACAGTGAGTACCAGCAGGCTGCTCTGCCCTTCTAAGAAACATCCAGGCCTAGTAGCCTTTCCCAGTCAGTCTATGTATTCAGAGGGTAGGGCAACACACTGCACTCTTCCTTGGTAATGCTAGATGTCCGCAGCGCTCCCACAGATCCAGGAATTGTGTTCTCTCACGTCCTACATGCTATGGAAGTCTGCCTCATTGCCCTCATTGGAGCTACACTAAGAAACACAATCTGCTTCGCCTTCCTCTAGGAACTCTGAACCAAGGGCCCCATACCTACAGGAGAAAGGAGGCTTGCATTCCTACTGGAACCAAAGCCAGTTTTTCCTGCTACACTGCAGGATTTTAGAATAGGCTTAGGCCCGATAGCATACATAGAACGTTCCAAGGATGAGGGAGTTTGATACATGCAGAACACCCTGTGAAGAAAAGTTGATTCAGCAAAGGACCTTGGTGTAGCTAGAGTCTCTTGTGACTTGTGAGAAATCAGAAGGTGTTAGGCTGCATGTTCACCGGAAAAGAACACCTGATGGCACAAACCTTGCTTTCCCAGTTGAAAAGCTCTATCCACGTTGCACTGAAGATACCTAAAAAACACTGTTTTTGACTGGCGTCTAGTCACTGTAGGGAGCCATCTGGAAAGCAAAGGCGTTTTCTCTAAGGAAACACGGTGCTTCCATAGCGTGTGGGGGAGCTCCTCCTGTCATGCTCTAGAGCTACAGGGAAACTTGCCGTGAGTACTTGCCTCAAGCTAAGGCCTGAAAAGCCCTGCTGAAGCGAAAGCGCTTAGCAGGTTCCATTAGGTCGTATTCGCAGTTCTGCTCTACTTTAAGGTTTCTTCACTTTTCCTGACACCAGGCACCCTCGTGTAGGCACCCTTTTTCTTGCAAATACAGTGAGTACCAGCAGTCTCCTTTGCCCTTCCAGGAAACATCCAGACATAAAAGCCTTTCCCAGTAACTCTACGTATTCAGAGTGTAGGGCAACTCGCTGCACCCTTCCTTAGGAAGCTAGGTGGACTCAGCTCTTCAACAGCTCCAGGGATTCTGTTCTCGCACGTCCTACATGCCATGGAAGTCTGCCTCATTGCCCTCATTGGAGCTACACTAAGAAACACAATCTGCTTCGCCGTCCTCTAGGAACTCTTACCCAAGGGCCCCATACCTACAGGAGAAAGGAAGCTTGCATTCCTACTGCAACCAAAGCACAGTTTTTCCTGGTACACTGTAGGGCTTTAAAATAGGCTTAGGCCTGATAGCATACATAGAACTTTCCAAGGATGAGGGCGTTCGATACATGCAGAACACCCCGTGAAGGAAAGTTGATTCAGCAAGGGACAAGGGTGTAGCTAGAGTCTCGTTTGACTTGTTAGAAATCAGAAGGGTTTCGGCTGCATGTTCAGCGGAATAGAAGACCTGATGGCACAAGCCTTGCTTTCCCATTTTAAATCTCTATCCATGCTAGCCTGAAGATCCCTAAATAACACTTTTTCGACTGGCCTCTATTCTCTGTATGCAGCCCTCTGGAAAGAAAAGGAGTTTTCTCTAAGGAAACACGGTGCTTCCATAGCATGTGTGGGAGCTCCTCCTGTCATGCTCTAGAGCTACAGGGAAATTTGACGTGAGTACATGCCTCAAGCTAAGGCCTGTAAAGCCTTGCTGAAACGAAAGCGCTTAGCAGTTTCCATTCGGTCGTATTCGCAGTTCTGCTTTACTTTAACTTTTCTTCACTTTTCTAGACACGTAGCACCCTGTGTAGGCACCCTTTTGCCTCCAAATACAGTGAGTACCAGCAGGCTCCTCTGCCCTTCTAAGAAACATCCAGGCCTAGTAGCCTTTCCCAGTCAGTCTATGTATTCAGAGGGTAGGGCAACACACTGCACTCTTCCTTGGGAAAGCTAGATGTCCGCAGCGCTCCCACAGCTCCAGGAATTGTGTTCTCTCACGTCCTACATGCTATGGAAGTCTGCCTCATTGCCCTCATTGGAGCTACACTAAGAAACACAATCTGCTTCTCCTTCCTCTAGGAACTCTTACCCAAGGACCCCATACCTACAGGAGAAAGGAGGCTTGCATTCCTACTGGAACCAAAGCACAGTTTTTCCTGCTACACTGCAGGATTTTAGAATAGGCTTAGGCCCGATAGCATACATAGAACGTTCCAAGGATGAGGGAGTTTGATACATGCAGAACACCCTGTGAAGAAAAGTTGATTCAGCAAAGGACCTTGGCGTTGCTAGAGTCTCTTTTGACTTGTGAGAAATCAGAAGGTGTTAGGCTGCATGTTCACCGGAAAAGAATACCTGATGGCGCAAACCTTGCTCTCCCAGTTGAAAAGCTCTATCCACGCTGCACAGAAGATACCTAAATAACACTGTTTTTGACTGGCGTCTAGTCACTGTAGGGAGCCCTCTGGAAAGCAAAGGCATTTTCTCTAAGGAAACACGGTGCTTCCATAGCGTGTGGGGGAGCTCCTCCTGTCATGCTCTAGAGCTACAGGGAAACTTGCCGTGAGTACTTGCCTCAAGCTAAGGCCTGAAAAGCCCTGCTGAAGCGAAAGCGCTTAGCAGGTTCCATTAGGTCGTATTCGCAGTTCTGCTCTACTTTAAGGTTTCTTCACTTTTCCTGACACAAGGCACCCTCGTGTAGGCACCCTTTTTCTTGCAAATACAGTGAGTACCAGCAGTCTCCTTTGCCCTTCCAGGAAACATCCAGACATAAAAGCCTTTCCCAGTAACTCTACGTATTCAGAGTGTAGGGCAACTCGCTGCACCCTTCCTTAGGAAGCTAGGTGGATTCAGCTCTTCAACAGCTCCAGGGATTCTGTTCTCGCACGTCCTACATGCCATGGAAGTTTGCCTCATTGCCCTCATTGGAGCTACACTAAGAAACACAATCTGCTTCGCCGTCCTCTAGGAACTCTTACCCAAGGACCCCATACCTACAGGAGAAACGAGGCTTGCATTCCTACTGCAACCAAAGCACAGTTTTTCCTGGTACACTGCAGGGCTTTAAAATAGGCTTAGGCCTGATAGCATACATAGAACTTTCCAAGGATGAGGGCGTTCGATACATGCAGAACACCCCGTGAAGGAAAGTTGATTCAGCAAGGGACAAGGGTGTAGCTAGAGTCTCTTTTGACTTGTTAGAAATCAGAAGGGTTTCGGCTGCATGTTCAGCGGAATAGAAGACCTGATGGCACAAGCCTTGCTTTCCCATTTTAAATCTCTATCCATGCTAGCCTGAAGATCCCTAAATAACACTTTTTCGACTGGCCTCTATTCTCTGTAGGCAGCCCTCTGGAAAGAAAAGGAGTTTTCTCTAAGGAAACACGGTGCTTCCATAGCATGTGTGGGAGCTCCTCCTGTCATGCTCTAGAGCTACAGGGAAACTTGACGTGAGTACTTGCCTCAAGCTAAGGCCTGTAAAGCCCTGCTGAAACGAAAGCGCTTAGCAGTTTCCATTAGGTCGTATTCGCAGTTCTGCTTTACTTTAACGTTTCTTCACTTTTCTAGACACGTAGCACCCTGTGTAGGCACCCTTTTGCCTCCAAATACAGTGAGTACCAGCAGGCTCCTCTGCCCTTCTAAGAAACATCCAGGCCTAGTAGCCTTTCCCAGTCAGTCTATGTATTCAGAGGGTAGGGCAACACACTGCACTCTTCCTTGGGAAAGCCAGATGTCCGCAGCGCTCCCACAGCTCCAGGAATTGTGTTCTCTCACGTCCTACATGCTATGGAAGTCTGCCTCATTGCCCTCATTGGAGCTACACTAAGAAACACAATCTGCTTCGCCTTCCTCTAGGAACTCTTACCCAAGGACCCCATACCTACAGGAGAAAGGAGGCTTGCATTCCTACTGGAACCAAAGCACAGTTTTTCCTGCTACACTGCAGGATTTTAGAATAGGCTTAGGCCCGATAGCATACATAGAACGTTCCAAGGATGAGGGAGTTTGATACATGCAGAACACCCTGTGAAGAAAAGTTGATTCAGCAAAGGACCTTGGTGTAGCTAGAGTCTCTTGTGACTTGTGAGAAATCAGAAGGTGTTAGGCTGCATGTTCACTGGAAAAGAATACCTGATGGCACAAACCTTGCTTTCCCAGTTGAAAAGCTCTATCCACGCTGCACAGAAGATACCTAAATAACACTGTTTTTGACTGGCGTCTAGTCACTGTAGGGAGCCATCTGGAAAGCAAAGGCGTTTTCTCTAAGGAAACACGGTGCTTCCATAGCGTGTGGGGGAGCTCCTCCTGTCATGCTCTAGAGCTACAGGGAAACTTGCCGTGAGTACTTGCCTCAAGCTAAGGCCTGAAAAGCCCTGCTGAAGCGAAAGCGCTTAGCAGGTTCCATTAGGTCGTATTCGCAGTTCTGCTCTACTTTAAGGTTTCTTCACTTTTCCTGACACCAGGCACCCTCGTGTAGGCACCCTTTTTCTTGCAAATACAGTGAGTACCAGCAGTCTCCTTTGCCCTTCCAGGAAACATCCAGACATAAAAGCCTTTCCCAGTAACTCTACGTATTCAGAGTGTAGGGCAACTCGCTGCACCCTTCCTTAGGAAGCTAGGTGGACTCAGCTCTTCAACAGCTCCAGGGATTCTGTTCTCGCACGTCCTACATGCCTTGGAAGTGTGCCTCATTGCCCTCATTGGAGCTACACTAAGAAACACAATCTGCTTCGCCGTCCTCTAGGAACTCTTACCCAAGGACCCCATACCTACAGGAGAAAGGAGGCTTGCATTCCTACTGCAACCAAAGCACAGTTTTTTCCTGGTACACTGCAGGGCTTTAAAATAGGCTTAGGCCTGATAGCATACATAGAACTTTCCAAGGATGAGGGCGTTCGATACATGCAGAACACCCCGTGAAGGAAAGTTGATTCAGCAAGGGACAAGGGTGTAGCTAGAGTCTCTTTTGACTTGTTAGAAATCAGAAGGGTTTCGGCTGCATGTTCAGCGGAATAGAAGACCTGATGGCACAAGCCTTGCTTTCCCATTTTAAATCTCTATCCATGCTAGCCTGAAGATCCCTAAATAACACTTTTTCGACTGGCCTCTATTCTCTGTAGGCAGCCCTCTGGAAAGAAAAGGAGTTTTCTCTAAGGAAACACGGTGCTTCCATAGCATGTGTGGGAGCTCCTCCTGTCATGCTCTAGAGCTACAGGGAAACTTGACGTGAGTACTTGCCTCAAGCTAAGGCCTGTAAAGCCCTGCTGAAACGAAAGCGCTTAGCAGTTTCCATTCGGTCGTATTCGCAGTTCTGCTTTACTTTAACTTTTCTTCCCTTTTCTAGACATGTAGCACCCTGTGTAGGCACCCTTTTGCCTCCAAATACAGTGAGTACCAGCAGGCTCCTCTGCTATTCTAAGAAACATCCAGGCCTAGTAGCCTTTCCCAGTCAGTCTATGTATTCAGAGGGTAGGGCAACACACTGCACTCTTCCTTGGGAAAGCTAGATGTCCGCAGCGCACCCACAGCTCCAGGAATTGTGTTCTCTCACGTCCTACATGCTATGGAAGTCTGCCTCATTGCCCTCATTGGAGCTACACTAAGAAACACAATCTGCTTCGCCTTCCTCTAGGAACTCTTACCCAAGGACCCCATACCTACAGGAGAAAGGAGGCTTGCATTCCTACTGGAACCAAAGCACAGTTTTTCCTGCTACACTGCAGGATTTTAGAATAGGCTTAGGCCCGATAGCATACATAGAACGTTCCAAGGATGAGGGAGTTTGATACATGCAGAACACCCTGTGAAGAAAAGTTGATTCAGCAAAGGACCTTGGTGTAGCTAGAGTCTCTTTTGACTTGTTAGAAATCAGAAGGTGTTAGGCTGCATGTTCACCGGAAAAGAATACCTGATGGCACAAACCTTGCTTTCCCAGTTGAAAAGCTCTATCCACGCTGCACAGAAGATACCTAAATAACACTGTTTTTGACTGGCGTCTAGTCACTGTAGGGAGCCATCTGGAAAGCAAAGGCGTTTTCTCTAAGGAAACACGGTGCTTCCATAGCGTGTGGGGGAGCTCCTCCTGTCATGCTCTAGAGCTACAGGGAAACTTGCCGTGAGTACTTGCCTCAAGCTAAGGCCTGAAAAGCCCTGCTGAAGCGAAAGCGCTTAGCAGGTTCCATTAGGTCGTATTCGCAGTTCTGCTCTACTTTAAGGTTTCTTCACTTTTCCTGACACCAGGCACCCTCGTGTAGGCACCCTTTTTCTTGCAAATACAGTGAGTACCAGCAGTCTCCTTTTCCTTTCCAGGAAACATCCAGACATAAAAGCATTTCCCAGTAAATCTACGTATTCAGAGTGTAGGGCAACTCGCTGCACCCTTCCTTAGGAAGCTAGGTGGACTCAGCTCTTCAACAGCTCCAGGGATTCTGTTCTCGCACGTCCTACATGCCATGGAAGTCTGCCTCATTGCCCTCATTGGAGCTACACTAAGAAACACAATCTGCTTCGCCGTCCTCTAGGAACTCTTACCCAAGGACCCCATACCTACAGGAGAAAGGAGGCTTGCATTCCTACTGCAACCAAAGCACAGTTTTTCCTGGTACACTGCAGGGCTTTAAAATAGGCTTAGGCCTGATAGCATACATAGAACTTTCCAAGGATGAGGGCGTTCGATACATGCAGAACACCCCGTGAAGGAAAGTTGATTCAGCAAGGGACAAGGGTGTAGCTAGAGTCTCTTTTGACTTGTTAGAAATCAGAAGGGTTTCGGCTGCATGTTCAGCGGATTAGAAGACCTGATGGCACAAGCCTTGCTTTCCCATTTTAAATCTCTATCCATGCTAGCCTGAAGATCCCTAAATAACACTTTTTCGACTGGCCTCTATTCTCTGTAGGCAGCCCTCTGGAAAGAAAAGGAGTTTTCTCTAAGGAAACACGGTGCTTCCATAGCATGTGTGGGAGCTCCTCCTGTCATGCTCTAGAGCTACAGGGAAACTTGACGTGAGTACTTGCCTCAAGCTAAGGCCTGTAAAGCCCTGCTGAAACGAAAGCGCTTAGCAGTTTCCATTAGGTCGTATTCGCAGTTCTGCTTTACTTTAACGTTTCTTCACTTTTCTAGACACGTAGCACCCTGTGTAGGCACCCTTTTGCCTCCAAATACAGTGAGTACCAGCAGGCTCCTCTGCCCTTCTAAGAAACATCCAGGCCTAGTAGCCTTTCCCAGTCAGTCTATGTATTCAGAGGGTAGGGCAACACACTGCACTCTTCCTTGGGAAAGCCAGATGTCCGCAGCGCTCCCACAGCTCCAGGAATTGTGTTCTCTCACGTCCTACATGCTATGGAAGTCTGCCTCATTGCCCTCATTGGAGCTACACTAAGAAACACAATCTGCTTCGCCTTCCTCTAGGAACTCTTACCCAAGGACCCCATACCTACAGGAGAAAGGAGGCTTGCATTCCTACTGGAACCAAAGCACAGTTTTTCCTGCTACACTGCAGGATTTTAGAATAGGCTTAGGCCCGATAGCATACATAGAACGTTCCAAGGATGAGGGAGTTTGATACATGCAGAACACCCTGTGAAGAAAAGTTGATTCAGCAAAGGACCTTGGTGTAGCTAGAGTCTCTTGTGACTTGTGAGAAATCAGAAGGTGTTAGGCTGCATGTTCACCGGAAAAGAATACCTGATGGCACAAACCTTGCTTTCCCAGTTGAAAAGCTCTATCCACGCTGCACAGAAGATACCTAAATAACACTGTTTTTGACTGGCGTCTAGTCACTGTAGGGAGCCATCTGGAAAGCAAAGGCGTTTTCTCTAAGGAAACACGGTGCTTCCATAGCGTGTGGGGGAGCTCCTCCTGTCATGCTCTAGAGCTACAGGGACACTTGCCGTGAGTACTTGCCTCAAGCTAAGGCCTGAAAAGCCCTGCTGAAGCGAAAGCGCTTAGCAGGTTCCATTAGGTCGTATTCGCAGTTCTGCTCTACTTTAAGGTTTCTTCACTTTTCCTGACACCAGGCACCCTCGTGTAGGCACCCTTTTTCTTGCAAATACAGTGAGTACCAGCAGTCTCCTTTGCCCTTCCAGGAAACATCCAGACATAAAAGCCTTTCCCAGTAACTCTACGTATTCAGAGTGTAGGGCAACTCGCTGCACCCTTCCTTAGGAAGCTAGGTGGACTCAGCTCTTCAACAGCTCCAGGGATTCTGTTCTCGCACGTCCTACATGCCTTGGAAGTGTGCCTCATTGCCCTCATTGGAGCTACACTAAGAAACACAATCTGCTTCGCCGTCCTCTAGGAACTCTTACCCAAGGACCCCATACCTACAGGAGAAAGGAGGCTTGCATTCCTACTGCAACCAAAGCACAGTTTTTTCCTGGTACACTGCAGGGCTTTAAAATAGGCTTAGGCCTGATAGCATACATAGAACTTTCCAAGGATGAGGGCGTTCGATACATGCAGAACACCCCGTGAAGGAAAGTTGATTCAGCAAGGGACAAGGGTGTAGCTAGAGTCTCTTTTGACTTGTTAGAAATCAGAAGGGTTTCGGCTGCATGTTCAGCGGAATAGAAGACCTGATGGCACAAGCCTTGCTTTCCCATTTTAAATCTCTATCCATGCTAGCCTGAAGATCCCTAAATAACACTTTTTCGACTGGCCTCTATTCTCTGTAGGCAGCCCTCTGGAAAGAAAAGGAGTTTTCTCTAAGGAAACACGGTGCTTCCATAGCATGTGTGGGAGCTCCTCCTGTCATGCTCTAGAGCTACAGGGAAACTTGACGTGAGTACTTGCCTCAAGCTAAGGCCTGTAAAGCCCTGCTGAAACGAAAGCGCTTAGCAGTTTCCATTCGGTCGTATTCGCAGTTCTGCTTTACTTTAACTTTTCTTCCCTTTTCTAGACATGTAGCACCCTGTGTAGGCACCCTTTTGCCTCCAAATACAGTGAGTACCAGCAGGCTCCTCTGCTATTCTAAGAAACATCCAGGCCTAGTAGCCTTTCCCAGTCAGTCTATGTATTCAGAGGGTAGGGCAACACACTGCACTCTTCCTTGGGAAAGCTAGATGTCCGCAGCGCTCCCACAGCTCCAGGAATTGTGTTCTCTCACGTCCTACATGCTATGGAAGTCTGCCTCATTGCCCTCATTGGAGCTACACTAAGAAACACAATCTGCTTCGCCTTCCTCTAGGAACTCTTACCCAAGGACCCCATACCTACAGGAGAAAGGAGGCTTGCATTCCTACTGGAACCAAAGCACAGTTTTTCCTGCTACACTGCAGGATTTTAGAATAGGCTTAGGCCCGATAGCATACATAGAACGTTCCAAGGATGAGGGAGTTTGATACATGCAGAACACCCTGTGAAGAAAAGTTGATTCAGCAAAGGACCTTGGTGTAGCTAGAGTCTCTTTTGACTTGTTAGAAATCAGAAGGTGTTAGGCTGCATGTTCACCGGAAAAGAATACCTGATGGCACAAACCTTGCTTTCCCAGTTGAAAAGCTCTATCCACGCTGCACAGAAGATACCTAAATAACACTGTTTTTGACTGGCGTCTAGTCACTGTAGGGAGCCATCTGGAAAGCAAAGGCGTTTTCTCTAAGGAAACACGGTGCTTCCATAGCGTGTGGGGGAGCTCCTCCTGTCATGCTCTAGAGCTACAGGGAAACTTGCCGTGAGTACTTGCCTCAAGCTAAGGCCTGAAAAGCCCTGCTGAAGCGAAAGCGCTTAGCAGGTTCCATTAGGTCGTATTCGCAGTTCTGCTCTACTTTAAGGTTTCTTCACTTTTCCTGACACCAGGCACCCTCGTGTAGGCACCCTTTTTCTTGCAAATACAGTGAGTACCAGCAGTCTCCTTTTCCTTTCCAGGAAACATCCAGACATAAAAGCATTTCCCAGTAAATCTACGTATTCAGAGTGTAGGGCAACTCGCTGCACCCTTCCTTAGGAAGCTAGGTGGACTCAGCTCTTCAACAGCTCCAGGGATTCTCTTCTCGCACGTCCTACATGCCTTGGAAGTCTGCCTCATTGCCCTCATTGGAGCTACACTAAGAAACACAATCTGCTGCGCCGTCCTCTAGGAACTCTTACCCAAGGACCCCATACCTACAGGAGAAAGGAGGCTTGCATTCCTACTGCAACCAAAGCACAGTTTTTCCTGGTACACTGCAGGGCTTTAAAATAGGCTTAGGCCTGATAGCATACATAGAACTTTCCAAGGATGAGGGCGTTCGATACATGCAGAACACCCCGTGAAGGAAAGTTGATTCAGCAAGGGACAAGGGTGTAGCTAGAGTCTCTTTTGACTTGTTAGAAATCAGAAGGGTTTCGGCTGCATGTTCAGCGGAATAGAAGACCTGATGGCACAAGCCTTGCTTTCCCATTTTAAATCTCTATCCATGCTAGCCTGAAGATCCCTAAATAACACTTTTTCGACTGGCCTCTATTCTCTGTAGGCAGCCCTCTGGAAAGAAAAGGAGTTTTCTCTAAGGAAACACGGTGCTTCCATAGCATGTGTGGGAGCTCCTCCTGTCATGCTCTAGAGCTACAGGGAAACTTGCCGTGAGTACTTGCCTCAAGCTAAGGCCTGTAAAGCCCTGCTGAAACGAAAGCGCTTAGCAGTTTCCATTAGGTCGTATTCGCAGTTCTGCTTTACTTTAACGTTTCTTCACTTTTCTAGACACGTAGCACCCTGTGTAGGCACCCTTTTGCCTCCAAATACAGTGAGTACCAGCAGGCTCCTCTGCCCTTCTAAGAAACTTCCAGGCCTAGTAGCCTTTCCCAGTCAGTCTATGTATTCAGAGGGTAGGGCAACACACTGCACTCTTCCTTGGGAAAGCTAGATGTCCGCAGCGCTCCCACAGCTCCAGGAATTGTGTTCTCTCACGTCCTACATGCTATGGAAGTCTGCCTCATTGCCCTCATTGGAGCTACACTAAGAAACACAATCTGCTTCGCCTTCCTCTAGGAACTCTTACCCAAGGACCCCATACCTACAGGAGAAAGGAGGCTTGCATTCCTACTGGAACCAAAGCACAGTTTTTCCTGCTACACTGCAGGATTTTAGAATAGGCTTAGGCCCGATAGCATACATAGAACGTTCCAAGGATGAGGGAGTTTGATACATGCAGAACACCCTGTGAAGAAAAGTTGATTCAGCAAAGGACCTTGGTGTAGCTAGAGTCTCTTGTGACTTGTGAGAAATCAGAAGGTGTTAGGCTGCATGTTCACCGGAAAAGAATACCTGATGGCACAAACCTTGCTTTCCCAGTTGAAAAGCTCTATCCACGCTGCACAGAAGATACCTAAATAACACTGTTTTTGACTGGCGTCTAGTCACTGTAGGGAGCCATCTGGAAAGCAAAGGCGTTTTCTCTAAGGAAACACGGTGCTTCCATAGCGTGTGGGGGAGCTCCTCCTGTCATGCTTTAGAGCTACAGGGAAACTTGCCGTGAGTACTTGCCTCAAGCTAAGGCCTGAAAAGCCCTGCTGAAGCGAAAGCGCTTAGCAGGTTCCATTAGTTCGTATTCGCAGTTCTGCTCTACTTTAAGGTTTCTTCACTTTTCCTGACACTAGGCACCCTCGTGTAGGCACCCTTTTTCTTGCAAATACAGTGAGTACCAACAGTCTCCTTTGCCCTTCCAGGAAACATCCAGACATAAAAGCCTTTCCCAGTAACTCTACGTATTCAGAGTGTAGGGCAACTCGCTGCACCCTTCCTTAGGAAGCTAGGTGGACTCAGCTCTTCAACAGCTCCAGGGATTCTCTTCTCGCACGTCCTACATGCCTTGGAAGTCTGCCTCATTGCCCTCATTGGAGCTACACTAAGAAACACAATCTGCTTCGCCGTCCTCTAGGAACTCTTACCCAAGGACCCCATACCTACAGGAGAAAGGAGGCTTGCATTCCTACTGCAACCAAAGCACAGTTTTTTCCTGGTACACTGCAGGGCTTTAAAATAGGCTTAGGCCTGATAGCATACATAGAACTTTCCAAGGATGAGGGCGTTCGATACATGCAGAACACCCCGTGAAGGAAAGTTGATTCAGCAAGGGACAAGGGTGTAGCTAGAGTCTCTTTTGACTTGTTAGAAATCAGAAGGGTTTCGGCTGCATGTTCAGCGGAATAGAAGACCTGATGGCACAAGCCTTGCTTTCCCATTTTAAATCTCTATCCATGCTAGCCTGAAGATCCCTAAATAACACTTTTTCGACTGGCCTCTATTCTCTGTAGGCAGCCCTCTGGAAAGAAAAGGAGTTTTCTCTAAGGAAACACGGTGCTTCCATAGCATGTGTGGGAGCTCCTCCTGTCATGCTCTAGAGCTACAGGGAAACTTGCCGTGAGTACTTGCCTCAAGCTAAGGCCTGAAAAGCCCTGCTGAAGCGAAAGCGCTTAGCAGGTTCCATTATGTCGTATTCGCAGTTCTGCTTTACTTTAACGTTTCTTCACTTTTCTAGACATGTAGCACCCTGTGTAGGCACCCTTTTGCCTCCAAATACAGTGAGTACCAGCAGGCTCCTCTGCTATTCTAAGAAACATCCAGGCCTAGTAGCCTTTCCCAGTCAGTCTATGTATTCAGAGGGTAGGGCAACACACTGCACTCTTCCTTGGGAAAGCTAGATGTCCGCAGCGCTCCCACAGCTCCAGGAATTGTGTTCTCTCACGTCCTACATGCTATGGAAGTCTGCCTCATTGCCCTCATTGGAGCTACACTAAGAAACACAATCTGCTTCGCCTTCCTCTAGGAACTCTTACCCAAGGACCCCATACCTACAGGAGAAAGGAGGCTTGCATTCCTACTGGAACCAAAGCACAGTTTTTCCTGCTACACTGCAGGATTTTAGAATAGGCTTAGGCCCGATAGCATACATAGAACTTTCCAAGGATGAGGGCGTTCGATACATGCAGAACACCCCGTGAAGGAAAGTTGATTCAGCAAAGGACCTTGGTGTAGCTAGAGTCTCTTTTGACTTGTTAGAAATCAGAAGGATTTCGGCTGCATGTTCAGCGGAATAGAAGACCTGATGGCACAAGCCTTGCTTTCCCATTTTAAATCTCTATCCATGCTAGCCTGAAGATCCCTAAATAACACTTTTTCGACTGGCCTCTATTCTCTGTAGGCAGCCCTCTGGAAAGAAAAGGCGTTTTCTCTAAGGAAACACGGTGCTTCCATAGCATGTGTGGGAGCTCCTCCTGTCATGCTCTAGAGCTACAGGGAAACTTGACGTGAGTACTTGCCTCAAGCTAAGGCCTGTAAAGCCCTGCTGAAACGAAAGCGCTTAGCAGTTTCCATTAGGTCGTATTCGCAGTTCTGCTTTACTTTAACGTTTCTTCACTTTTCTAGACACGTAGCACCCTGTGTAGGCACCCTTTTGCCTACAAATACAGTGAGTACCAGCAGGCTCCTCTGCCCTTCTAAGAAACATCCAGGCCTAGTAGCCTTTCCCAGTCAGTCTATGTATTCAGAGGGTAGGGCAACAAACTGCACTCTTCCTTGGGAAAGCCAGATGTCCGCAGCGCTCCCACAGCTCCAGGAATTGTGTTCTCTCACGTCCTACATGCTATGGAAGTCTGCCTCATTGCCCTCATTGGAGCTACACTAAGAAACACAATCTGCTTCGCCTTCCTCTAGGAACTCTTACCCAAGGACCCCATACCTACAGGAGAAAGGAGGCTTGCATTCCTACTGGAACCAAAGCACAGTTTTTCCTGCTACACTGCAGGATTTTAGAATAGGCTTAGGCCCGATAGCATACATAGAACGTTCCAAGGATGAGGGAGTTTGATACATGCAGAACACCCTGTGAAGAAAAGTTGATTCAGCAAAGGACCTTGGTGTAGCTAGAGTCTCTTTTGACTTGTGAGAAATCAGAAGGTGTTAGGCTGCATGTTCACCGGAAAAGAATACCTGATGGCACAAACCTTGCTTTCCCAGTTGAAAAGCTCTATCCACGCTGCACAGAAGATACCTAAATAACACTCTTTTTGACTGGCGTCTAGTCACTGTAGGGAGCCATCTGGAAAGCAAAGGCGTTTTCTCTAAGGAAACACGGTGCCTCCATAGCGTGTGGGGGAGCTCCTCCTGTCATGCTCTAGAGCTACAGGGAAACTTGCCGTGAGTACTTGCCTCAAGCTAAGGCCTGAAAAGCCCTGCTGAAGCGAAAGCGCTTAGCAGGTTCCATTAGGTCGTATTCGCAGTTCTGCTCTACTTTAAGGTTTCTTCACTTTTCCTGACACCAGGCACCCTCGTGTAGGCACCCTTTTTCTTGCAAATACAGTGAGTACCAGCAGTCTCCTTTGCCCTTCCAGGAAACATCCAGACATAAAAGCCTTTCCCAGGAACTCTACGTATTCAGAGTGTAGGGCAACTCGCTGCACCCTTCCTTAGGAAGCTAGGTGGACTCAGCTCTTCAACAGCTCCAGGGATTCTCTTCTCGCACCTCCTACATGCCTTGGAAGTCTGCCTCATTGCCCTCATTGGAGCTACACTAAGAAACACAATCTGCTTCGCCGTCCTCTAGGAACTCTTACCCAAGGACCCCATACCTACAGGAGAAAGGAGGCTTGCATTCCTACTGCAACCAAAGCACAGTTTTTCCTGGTACACTGCAGGGCTTTAAAATAGGCTTAGGCCTGATAGCATACATAGAACTTTCCAAGGATGAGGGCGTTCGATACATGCAGAACACCCCGTGAAGGAAAGTTGATTCAGCAAGGGACAAGGGTGTAGCTAGAGTCTCTTTTGACTTGTTAGAAATCAGAAGGGTTTCGGCTGCATGTTCAGCGGAATAGAAGACCTGATGGCACAAGCCTTGCTTTCCCATTTTAAATCTCTATCCATGCTAGCCTGAAGATCCCTAAATAACACTTTTTCGACTGGCCTCTATTCTCTGTAGGCAGCCCTCTGGAAAGAAAAGGAGTTTTCTCTAAGGAAACACGGTGCTTCCATAGCATGTGTGGGAGCTCCTCCTGTCATGCTCTAGAGCTACAGGGAAACTTGACGTGAGTACTTGCCTCAAGCTAAGGCCTGTAAAGCCCTGCTGAAACGAAAGCGCTTAGCAGTTTCCATTAGGTCGTATTCGCAGTTCTGCTTTACTTTAACGTTTCTTCACTTTTCTAGACACGTAGCACCCTGTGTAGGCACCCTTTTGCCTCCAAATACAGTGAGTAGCAGCAGGCTCCTCTGCCCTTCTAAGAAACATCCAGGCCTAGTAGCCTTTCCCAGTCAGTCTATGTATTCAGAGGGTAGGGCAACACACTGCACTCTTCCTTGGGAAAGCTAGATGTCCGCAGCGCTCCCACAGCTCCAGGAATTGTGTTCTCTCACGTCCTACATGCTATGGAAGTCTGCCTCATTGCCCTCATTGGAGCTACACTAAGAAACACAATCTGCTTCGCCTTCCTCTAGGAACTCTTACCCAAGGACCACATACCTACAGGAGAAAGGAGGCTTGCATTCCTACTGGAACCAAAGCACAGTTTTTCCTGCTACACTGCAGGATTTTAGAATAGGGTTAGGCCCGATAGCATACATAGTAGGTTCCAAGGATGAGGGAGTTTGATACATGCAGAACACCCTGTGAAGAAAAGTTGATTCAGCAAAGGACCTTGGTGTAGCTAGAGTCTCTTGTGACTTGTGAGAAATCAGAAGGTGTTAGGCTGCATGTTCACCGGAAAAGAATACCTGATGGCACAAACCTTGCTTTCCCAGTTGAAAAGCTCTACCCACGCTGCACAGAAGATACCTAAATAACACTGTTTTTGACTGGCGTCTAGTCACTGTAGGGAGCCATCTGGAAAGCAAAGGCGTTTTCTCTAAGGAAACACGGTGCTTCCATAGCATGTGGGGGAGCTCCTCCTGTCATGCTCTAGAGCTACAGGGAAACTTGCCGTGAGTACTTGCCTCAAGCTAAGGCCTGAAAAGCCCTGCTGAAGCGAAAGCGCTTAGCAGGTTCCATTAGGTCGTATTCGCAGTTCTGCTCTACTTTAAGGTTTCTTCACTTTTCCTGACACCAGGCACCCTCGTGTAGGCACCCTTTTTCTTGCAAATACAGTGAGTACCAGCAGTCTCCTTTGCCCTTCCAGGAAACATCCAGACATAAAAGCCTTTCCCAGTAACTCTACGTATTCAGAGTGTAGGGCAACTCGCTGCACCCTTCCTTAGGAATCTAGGTGGACTCAGCTCTTCAACAGCTCCAGGGATACTCTTCTCGCACGTCCTACATGCCTTGGAAGTCTGCCTCATTGCCCTCATTGGAGCTACACTAAGAAACACAATCTGCTTCGCCGTCCTCTAGGAACTCTTACCCAAGGACCCCATACCTACAGGAGAAAGGAGGCTTGCATTCCTACTGCAACCAAAGCACAGTTTTTCCTGGTACACTGCAGGGCTTTAAAATAGGCTTAGGCCTGATAGCATACATAGAACTTTCCAAGGATGAGGGCGTTCGATACATGCAGAACACCCCGTGAAGGAAAGTTGATTCAGCAAGGGACAAGGGTGTAGCTAGAGTCTCTTTTGACTTGTTAGAAATCAGAAGGGTTTCGGCTGCATGTTCAGCGGATTAGAAGACCTGATGGCACAAGCCTTGCTTTCCCATTTTAAATCTCTATCCATGCTAGCCTGAAGATCCCTAAATAACACTTTTTCGACTGGCCTCTATTCTCTGTAGGCAGCCCTCTGGAAAGAAAAGGAGTTTTCTCTAAGGAAACACGGTGCTTCCATAGCATGTGTGGGAGCTCCTCCTGTCATGCTCTAGAGCTACAGGGAAACTTGACGTGAGTACTTGCCTCAAGCTAAGGCCTGTAAAGCCCTGCTGAAACGAAAGCACTTAGCAGTTTCCATTCGGTCGTATTCGCAGTTCTGCTTTACTTTAACGTTTCTTCACTTTTCTAGACACGTAGCACCCTGTGTAGGCACCCTTTTGCCTACAAATACAGTGAGTACCAGCAGGCTCCTCTGCCCTTCTAAGAAACATCCAGGCCTACTAGCCTTTCCCAGTCAGTCTATGTATTCAGAGGGTAGGGCAACACACTGCACTCTTCCTTGGGAAAGCTAGATGTCCGCAGCGCTCCCACAGCTCCAGGAATTGTGTTCTCTCACGTCCTACATGCTATGGAAGTCTGCCTCATTGCCCTCATTGGAGCTACACTAAGAAACACAATCTGCTTCGCCTTCCTCTAGGAACTCTTACCCAAGGACCCCATACCTACAGGAGAAAGGAGGCTTGCATTCCTACTGGAACCAAAGCACAGTTTTTCCTGCTACACTGCAGGATTTTAGAATAGGCTTAGGCCCGATAGCATACATAGAACGTTCCAAGGATGAGGGAGTTTGATACATGCAGAACACCCTGTGAAGAAAAGTTGATTCAGCAAAGGACCTTGGTGTAGCTAGAGTCTCTTGTGACTTGTGAGAAATCAGAAGGTGTTAGGCTGCATGTTCACCGGAAAAGAATACCTGATGGCACAAACCTTGCTTTCCCAGTTGAAAAGCTCTATCCACGCTGCACAGAAGATACCTAAATAACACTGTTTTTGACTGGCGTCTAGTCACTGTAGGGAGCCATCTGGAAAGCAAAGGCGTTTTCTCTAAGGAAACACGGTGCTTCCATAGCGTGTGGGGGAGCTCCTCCTGTCATGCTCTAGAGCTACAGGGAAACTTGCCGTGAGTACTTGCCTCAAGCTAAGGCCTGAAAAGCCCTGCTGAAGCGAAAGCGCTTAGCAGGTTCCATTAGGTCGTATTCGCAGTTCTGCTCTACTTTAAGGTTTCTTCACTTTTCCTGACACCAGGCACACTCGTGTAGGCACCCTTTTTCTTGCAAATACAGTGAGTACCAGCAGTCTCCTTTGCCCTTCCAGGAAACATCCAGACATAAAAGCCTTTCCCAGGAACTCTACGTATTCAGAGTGTAGGGCAACTCGCTGCACCCTTCCTTAGGAAGCTAGGTGGACTCAGCTCTTCAACAGCTCCAGGGATTCTGTTCTCGCACGTCCTACATGCCATGGAAGTCTGCCTCATTGCCCTCATTGGAGCTACACTAAGAAACACAATCTGCTTCGCCGTCCTCTAGGAACTCTTACCCAAGGACCCCATACCTACAGGAGAAAGGAGGCTTGCATTCCTACTGCAACCAAAGCACAGTTTTCCCTGGTACACTGCAGGGCTTTAAAATAGGCTTAGGCCTGATAGCATACATAGAACTTTCCAAGGATGAGTGCGTTCGATACATGCAGAACACCCCGTGAAGGAAAGTTGATTCAGCAAGGGACAAGGGTGTAGCTAGAGTCTCTTTTGACTTGTTAGAAATCAGAAGGGTTTCGGCTGCATGTTCAGCGGAATAGAAGACCTGATGGCACAAGCCTTGCTTTCCCATTTTAAATCTCTATCCATGCTAGCCTGAAGATCCCTAAATAACACTTTTTCGACTGGCCTCTATTCTCTGTAGGCAGCCCTCTGGAAAGAAAAGGAGTTTTCTCTAAGGAAACACGGTGCTTCCATAGCATGTGTGGGAGCTCCTCCTGTCATGCTCTAGAGCTACAGGGAAACTTGACGTGAGTACTTGCCTCAAGCTAAGGCCTGTAAAGCCCTGCTGAAACGAAAGCGCTTAGCAGTTTCCATTAGGTCGTATTCGCAGTTCTGCTTTACTTTAACGTTTCTTCACTTTTCTAGACACGTAGCACCCTGTGTAGGCACCCTTTTGCCTACAAATACAGTGAGTACCAGCAGGCTCCTCTGCCCTTCTAAGAAACATCCAGGCCTAGTAGCCTTTCGCAGTCAGTCTATGTATTCAGAGGGTAGGGCAACACACTGCACTCTTCCTTGGGAAAGCCAGATGTCCGCAGCGCTCCCACAGCTCCAGGAATTGTGTTCTCTCACGTCCTACATGCTATGGAAGTCTGCCTCATTGCCCTCATTGGAGCTACACTAAGAAACACAATCTGCTTCGCCGTCCTCTAGGAACTCTTACCCAAGGACCCCATACCTACAGGAGAAAGGAGGCTTGCATTCCTACTGGAACCAAAGCACAGTTTTTCCTGCTACACTGCAGGATTTTAGAATAGGCTTAGGCCCGATAGCATACATAGAACGTTCCAAGGATGAGGGAGTTTGATACATGCAGAACACCCTGTGAAGAAAAGTTGATTCAGCAAAGGACCTTGGTGTAGCTAGAGTCTCTTTTGACTTGTGAGAAATCAGAAGGTGTTAGGCTGCATGTTCACCGGAAAAGAATACCTGATGGCACAAACCTTGCTTTCCCAGTTGAAAAGCTCTATCCACGCTGCACAGAAGATACCTAAATAACACTCTTTTTGACTGGCGTCTAGTCACTGTAGGGAGCCATCTGGAAAGCAAAGGCGTTTTCTCTAAGGAAACACGGTGCTTCCATAGCGTGTGGGGGAGCTCCTCCTGTCATGCTCTAGAGCTACAGGGAAACTTGCCGTGAGTACTTGCCTCAAGCTAAGGCCTGAAAAGCCCTGCTGAAGCGAAAGCGCTTAGCAGGTTCCATTAGGTCGTATTCGCAGTTCTGCTCTACTTTAAGGTTTCTTCACTTTTCCTGACACCAGGCACCCTCGTGTAGGCACCCTTTTTCTTGCAAATACAGTGAGTACCAGCAGTCTCCTTTGCCCTTCCAGGAAACATCCAGACATAAAAGCCTTTCCCAGGAACTCTACGTATTCAGAGTGTAGGGCAACTCGCTGCACCCTTCCTTAGGAAGCTAGGTGGACTCAGCTCTTCAACAGCTCCAGGGATTCTCTTCTCGCACGTCCTACATGCCTTGGAAGTCTGCCTCATTGCCCTCATTGGAGCTACACTAAGAAACACAATCTGCTTCGCCGTCCTCTAGGAACTCTTACCCAAGGACCCCATACCTACAGGAGAAAGGAGGCTTGCATTCCTACTGCAACCAAAGCACAGTTTTTCCTGGTACACTGCAGGGCTTTAAAATAGGCTTAGGCCTGATAGCATACATAGAACTTTCCAAGGATGAGGGCGTTCGATACATGCAGAACACCCCGTGAAGGAAAGTTGATTCAGCAAGGGACAAGGGTGTAGCTAGAGTCTCTTTTGACTTGTTAGAAATCAGAAGGGTTTCGGCTGCATGTTCAGCGGAATAGAAGACCTGATGGCACAAGCCTTGCTTTCCCATTTTAAATCTCTATCCATGCTAGCCTGAAGATCCCTAAATAACACTTTTTCGACTGGCCTCTATTCTCTGTAGGCAGCCCTCTGGAAAGAAAAGGAGTTTTCTCTAAGGAAACACGGTGCTTCCATAGCATGTGTGGGAGCTCCTCCTGTCATGCTCTAGAGCTACAGGGAAACTTGACGTGAGTACTTGCCTCAAGCTAAGGCCTGTAAAGCCCTGCTGAAACGAAAGCGCTTAGCAGTTTCCATTAGGTCGTATTCGCAGTTCTGCTTTACTTTAACGTTTCTTCACTTTTCTAGACACGTAGCACCCTGTGTAGGCACCCTTTTGCCTCCAAATACAGTGAGTAGCAGCAGGCTCCTCTGCCCTTCTAAGAAACATCCAGGCCTAGTAGCCTTTCCCAGTCAGTCTATGTATTCAGAGGGTAGGGCAACACACTGCACTCTTCCTTGGGAAAGCTAGATGTCCGCAGCGCTCCCACAGCTCCAGGAATTGTGTTCTCTCACGTCCTACATGCTATGGAAGTCTGCCTCATTGCCCTCATTGGAGCTACACTAAGAAACACAATCTGCTTCGCCTTCCTCTAGGAACTCTTACCCAAGGACCCCATACCTACAGGAGAAAGGAGGCTTGCATTCCTACTGGAACCAATGCACAGTTTTTCCTGCTACACTGCAGGATTTTAGAATAGGCTTAGGCCCGATAGCATACATAGAACGTTCCAAGGATGAGGGAGTTTGATACATGCAGAACACCCTGTGAAGAAAAGTTGATTCAGCAAAGGACCTTGGTGTAGCTAGAGTCTCTTGTGACTTGTGAGAAATCAGAAGGTGTTAGGCTGCATGTTCACCGGAAAAGAATACCTGATGGCACAAACCTTGCTTTCCCAGTTGAAAAGCTCTATCCACGCTGCACAGAAGATACCTAAATAACACTGTTTTTGACTGGCGTCTTGTCACTGTAGGGAGCCATCTGGAAAGCAAAGGCGTTTTCTCTAAGGAAACACGGTGCTTCCATAGCGTGTGGGGGAGCTCCTCCTGTCATGCTCTAGAGCTACAGGGAAACTTGCCGTGAGTACTTGCCTCAAGCTAAGGCCTGAAAAGCCCTGCTGAAGCGAAAGCGCTTAGCAGGTTCCATTAGGTCGTATTCACAGTTCTGCTCTACTTTAAGGTTTCTTCACTTTTCCTGACACCAGGCACCCTCGTGTAGGCACCCTTTTTCTTGCAAATACAGTGAGTACCAGCAGTCTCCTTTTCATTTCCAGGAAACATCCAGACATAAAAGCATTTCCCAGTAAATCTACGTATTCAGAGTGTAGGGCAACTCGCTGCACCCTTCCTTAGGAAGCTAGGTGGACTCAGCTCTTCAACAGCTCCAGGGATTCTCTTCTTGCACGTCCTACATGCCTTGGAAGTCTGCCTCATTGCCCTCATTGGAGCTACACTAAGAAACACAATCTGCTTCGCCGTCCTCTAGGAACTCTTACCCAAGGACCCCATACCTACAGGAGAAAGGAGGCTTGCATTCCTACTGCAACCAAAGCACAGTTTTTCCTGGTACACTGCAGGGCTTTAAAATAGGCTTAGGCCTGATAGCATACATAGAACTTTCCAAGGATGAGGGCGTTCGATACATGCAGAACACCCCGTGAAGGAAAGTTGATTCAGCAAGGGACAAGGGTGTAGCTAGAGTCTCTTTTGACTTGTTAGAAATCAGAAGGGTTTCGGCTGCATGTTCAGCGGAATAGAAGACCTGATGGCACAAGCCTTGCTTTCCCATTTTAAATCTCTATCCATGCTAGCCTGAAGATCCCTAAATAACACTTTTTCGACTGGCCTCTATTCTCTGTAGGCAGCCCTCTGGAAAGAAAAGGAGTTTTCTCTAAGGAAACACGGTGCTTCCATAGCATGTGTGGGAGCTCCTCCTGTCATGCTCTAGAGCTACAGGGAAACTTGACGTGAGTACTTGCCTCAAGCTAAGGCCTGTAAAGCCCTGCTGAAACGAAAGCGCTTAGCAGTTTCCATTAGGTCGTATTCGCAGTTCTGCTTTACTTTAACGTTTCTTCACTTTTCTAGACACGTAGCACCCTGTGTAGGCACCCTTTTGCCTACAAATACAGTGAGTACCAGCAGGCTCCTCTGCCCTTCTAAGAAACATCCAGGCCTAGTAGCCTTTCCCAATCAGTCTATGTATTCAGAGGGTAGGGCAACACACTGCACTCTTCCTTGGGAAAGCCAGATGTCCGCAGCGCTCCCACAGCTCCAGGAATTGTGTTCTCTCACGTCCTACATGCTATGGAAGTCTGCCTCATTGCCCTCATTGGAGCTACACTAAGAAACACAATCTGCTTCGCCGTCCTCTAGGAACTCTTACCCAAGGACCCCATACCTACAGGAGAAAGGAGGCTTGCATTCCTACTGGAACCAAAGCACAGTTTTTCCTGCTACACTGCAGGATTTTAGAATAGGCTTAGGCCCGATAGCATACATAGAACGTTCCAAGGATGAGGGAGTTTGATACATGCAGAACACCCTGTGAAGAAAAGTTGATTCAGCAAAGGACCTTGGTGTAGCTAGAGTCTCTTTTGACTTGTGAGAAATCAGAAGGTGTTAGGCTGCATGTTCACCGGAAAAGAATACCTGATGGCACAAACCTTGCTTTCCCAGTTGAAAAGCTCTATCCACGCTGCACAGAAGATACCTAAATAACACTCTTTTTGACTGGCGTCTAGTCACTGTAGGGAGCCATCTGGAAAGCAAAGGCGTTTTCTCTAAGGAAACACGGTGCTTCCATAGCGTGTGGGGGAGCTCCTCCTGTCATGCTCTAGAGCTACAGGGAAACTTGCCGTGAGTACTTGCCTCAAGCTAAGGCCTGAAAAGCCCTGCTGAAGCGAAAGCGCTTAGCAGGTTCCATTAGGTCGTATTCGCAGTTCTGCTCTACTTTAAGGTTTCTTCACTTTTCCTGACACCAGGCACCCTCGTGTAGGCACCCTTTTTCTTGCAAATACAGTGAGTACCAGCAGTCTCCTTTGCCCTTCCAGGAAACATCCAGACATAAAAGCCTTTCCCAGGAACTCTACGTATTCAGAGTGTAGGGCAACTCGCTGCACCCTTCCTTAGGAAGCTAGGTGGACTCAGCTCTTCAACAGCTCCAGGGATTCTCTTCTCGCACGTCCTACATGCCTTGGAAGTCTGCCTCATTGCCCTCATTGGAGCTACACTAAGAAACACAATCTGCTTCGCCGTCCTCTAGGAACTCTTACCCAAGGACCCCATACCTACAGGAGAAAGGAGGCTTGCATTCCTACTGCAACCAAAGCACAGTTTTTCCTGGTACACTGCAGGGCTTTAAAATAGGCTTAGGCCTGATAGCATACATAGAACTTTCCAAGGATGAGGGCGTTCGATACATGCAGAACACCCCGTGAAGGAAAGTTGATTCAGCAAGGGACAAGGGTGTAGCTAGAGTCTCTTTTGACTTGTTAGAAATCAGAAGGGTTTCGGCTGCATGTTCAGCGGAATAGAAGACCTGATGGCACAAGCCTTGCTTTCCCATTTTAAATCTCTATCCATGCTAGCCTGAAGATCCCTAAATAACACTTTTTCGACTGGCCTCTATTCTCTGTAGGCAGCCCTCTGGAAAGAAAAGGAGTTTTCTCTAAGGAAACACGGTGCTTCCATAGCATGTGTGGGAGCTCCTCCTGTCATGCTCTAGAGCTACAGGGAAACTTGACGTGAGTACTTGCCTCAAGCTAAGGCCTGTAAAGCCCTGCTGAAACGAAAGCGCTTAGCAGTTTCCATTAGGTCGTATTCGCAGTTCTGCTTTACTTTAACGTTTCTTCACTTTTCTAGACACGTAGCACCCTGTGTAGGCACCCTTTTGCCTCCAAATACAGTGAGTAGCAGCAGGCTCCTCTGCCCTTCTAAGAAACATCCAGGCCTAGTAGCCTTTCCCAGTCAGTCTATGTATTCAGAGGGTAGGGCAACACACTGCACTCTTCCTTGGGAAAGCCAGATGTCCGCAGCGCTCCCACAGCTCCAGGAATTGTGTTCTCTCACGTCCTACATGCTATGGAAGTCTGCCTCATTGCCCTCATTGGAGCTACACTAAGAAACACAATCTGCTTCGCCTTCCTCTAGGAACTCTTACCGAAGGACCCCATACCTACAGGAGAAAGGAGGCTTGCATTCCTACTGGAACCAAAGCACAGTTTTTCCTGCTACACTGCAGGATTTTAGAATAGGCTTAGGCCCGATAGCATACATAGAACGTTCCAAGGATGAGGGAGTTTGATACATGCAGAACACCCTGTGAAGAAAAGTTGATTCAGCAAAGGACCTTGGTGTAGCTAGAGTCTCTTGTGACTTGTGAGAAATCAGAAGGTGTTAGGCTGCATGTTCACCGGAAAAGAATACCTGATGGCACAAACCTTGCTTTCCCAGTTGAAAAGCTCTACCCACGCTGCACAGAAGATACCTAAATAACACTGTTTTTGACTGGCGTCTAGTCACTGTAGGGAGCCATCTGGAAAGCAAAGGCGTTTTCTCTAAGGAAACACGGTGCTTCCATAGCATGTGGGGGAGCTCCTCCTGTCATGCTCTAGAGCTACAGGGAAACTTGCCGTGAGTACTTGCCTCAAGCTAAGGCCTGAAAAGCCCTGCTGAAGCGAAAGCGCTTAGCAGGTTCCATTAGGTCGTATTCGCAGTTCTGCTCTACTTTAAGGTTTCTTCACTTTTCCTGACACCAGGCACCCTCGTGTAGGCACCCTTTTTCTTGCAAATACAGTGAGTACCAGCAGTCTCCTTTGCCCTTCCAGGAAACATCCAGACATAAAAGCCTTTCCCAGTAACTCTACGTATTCAGAGTGTAGGGCAACTCGCTGCACCCTTCCTTAGGAAGCTAGGTGGACTCAGCTCTTCAACAGCTCCAGGGATTCTCTTCTCGCACGTCCTACATGCCTTGGAAGTCTGCCTCATTGCCCTCATTGGAGCTACACTAAGAAACACAATCTGCTTCGCCGTCCTCTAGGAACTCTTACCCAAGGACCCCATACCTACAGGAGAAAGGAGGCTTGCATTCCTACTGCAACCAAAGCACAGTTTTTCCTGGTACACTGCAGGGCTTTAAAATAGGCTTAGGCCTGATAGCATACATAGAACTTTCCAAGGATGAGGGCGTTCGATACATGCAGAACACCCCGTGAAGGAAAGTTGATTCAGCAAGGGACAAGGGTGTAGCTAGAGTCTCTTTTGACTTGTTAGAAATCAGAAGGGTTTCGGCTGCATGTTCAGCGGATTAGAAGACCTGATGGCACAAGCCTTGCTTTCCCATTTTAAATCTCTATCCATGCTAGCCTGAAGATCCCTAAATAACACTTTTTCGACTGGCCTCTATTCTCTGTAGGCAGCCCTCTGGAAAGAAAAGGAGTTTTCTCTAAGGAAACACGGTGCTTCCATAGCATGTGTGGGAGCTCCTCCTGTCATGCTCTAGAGCTACAGGGAAACTTGACGTGAGTACTTGCCTCAAGCTAAGGCCTGTAAAGCCCTGCTGAAACGAAAGCACTTAGCAGTTTCCATTCGGTCGTATTCGCAGTTCTGCTTTACTTTAACGTTTCTTCACTTTTCTAGACACGTAGCACCCTGTGTAGGCACCCTTTTGCCTACAAATACAGTGAGTACCAGCAGGCTCCTCTGCCCTTCTAAGAAACATCCAGGCCTACTAGCCTTTCCCAGTCAGTCTATGTATTCAGAGGGTAGGGCAACACACTGCACTCTTCCTTGGGAAAGCTAGATGTCCGCAGCGCTCCCACAGCTCCAGGAATTGTGTTCTCTCACGTCCTACATGCTATGGAAGTCTGCCTCATTGCCCTCATTGGAGCTACACTAAGAAACACAATCTGCTTCGCCTTCCTCTAGGAACTCTTACCCAAGGACCCCATACCTACAGGAGAAAGGAGGCTTGCATTCCTACTGGAACCAAAGCACAGTTTTTCCTGCTACACTGCAGGATTTTAGAATAGGCTTAGGCCCGATAGCATACATAGAACGTTCCAAGGATGAGGGAGTTTGATACATGCAGAACACCCTGTGAAGAAAAGTTGATTCAGCAAAGGACCTTGGTGTAGCTAGAGTCTCTTGTGACTTGTGAGAAATCAGAAGGTGTTAGGCTGCATGTTCACCGGAAAAGAATACCTGATGGCACAAACCTTGCTTTCCCAGTTGAAAAGCTCTATCCACGCTGCACAGAAGATACCTAAATAACACTGTTTTTGACTGGCGTCTAGTCACTGTAGGGAGCCATCTGGAAAGCAAAGGCGTTTTCTCTAAGGAAACACGGTGCTTCCATAGCGTGTGGGGGAGCTCCTCCTGTCATGCTCTAGAGCTACAGGGAAACTTGCCGTGAGTACTTGCCTCAAGCTAAGGCCTGAAAAGCCCTGCTGAAGCGAAAGCGCTTAGCAGGTTCCATTAGGTCGTATTCGCAGTTCTGCTCTACTTTAAGGTTTCTTCACTTTTCCTGACACCAGGCACACTCGTGTAGGCACCCTTTTTCTTGCAAATACAGTGAGTACCAGCAGTCTCCTTTGCCCTTCCAGGAAACATCCAGACATAAAAGCCTTTCCCAGGAACTCTACGTATTCAGAGTGTAGGGCAACTCGCTGCACCCTTCCTTAGGAAGCTAGGTGGACTCAGCTCTTCAACAGCTCCAGGGATTCTGTTCTCGCACGTCCTACATGCCATGGAAGTCTGCCTCATTGCCCTCATTGGAGCTACACTAAGAAACACAATCTGCTTCGCCGTCCTCTAGGAACTCTTACCCAAGGACCCCATACCTACAGGAGAAAGGAGGCTTGCATTCCTACTGCAACCAAAGCACAGTTTTCCCTGGTACACTGCAGGGCTTTAAAATAGGCTTAGGCCTGATAGCATACATAGAACTTTCCAAGGATGAGGGCGTTCGATACATGCAGAACACCCCGTGAAGGAAAGTTGATTCAGCAAGGGACAAGGGTGTAGCTAGAGTCTCTTTTGACTTGTTAGAAATCAGAAGGGTTTCGGCTGCATGTTCAGCGGAATAGAAGACCTGATGGCACAAGCCTTGCTTTCCCATTTTAAATCTCTATCCATGCTAGCCTGAAGATCCCTAAATAACACTTTTTCGACTGGCCTCTATTCTCTGTAGGCAGCCCTCTGGAAAGAAAAGGAGTTTTCTCTAAGGAAACACGGTGCTTCCATAGCATGTGTGGGAGCTCCTCCTGTCATGCTCTAGAGCTACAGGGAAACTTGACGTGAGTACTTGCCTCAAGCTAAGGCCTGTAAAGCCCTGCTGAAACGAAAGCGCTTAGCAGTTTCCATTAGGTCGTATTCGCAGTTCTGCTTTACTTTAACGTTTCTTCACTTTTCTAGACACGTAGCACCCTGTGTAGGCACCCTTTTGCCTCCAAATACAGTGAGTACCAGCAGGCTCCTCTGCCCTTCTAAGAAACATCCAGGCCTAGTAGCCTTTCCCAGTCAGTCTATGTATTCAGAGGGTAGGGCAACACACTGCACTCTTCCTTGGGAAAGCCAGATGTCCGCAGCGCTCCCACAGCTCCAGGAATTGTGTTCTCTCACGTCCTACATGCTATGGAAGTCTGCCTCATTGCCCTCATTGGAGCTACACTAAGAAACACAATCTGCTTCGCCGTCCTCTAGGAACTCTTACCCAAGGACCCCATACCTACAGGAGAAAGGAGGCTTGCATTCCTACTGGAACCAAAGCACAGTTTTTCCTGCTACACTGCAGGATTTTAGAATAGGCTTAGGCCCGATAGCATACATAGAACGTTCCAAGGATGAGGGAGTTTGATACATGCAGAACACCCTGTGAAGAAAAGTTGATTCAGCAAAGGACCTTGGTGTAGCTAGAGTCTCTTGTGACTTGTGAGAAATCAGAAGGTGTTAGGCTGCATGTTCACCGGAAAAGAATACCTGATGGCACAAACCTTGCTTTCCCAGTTGAAAAGCTCTACCCACGCTGCACAGAAGATACCTAAATAACACTGTTTTTGACTGGCGTCTAGTCACTGTAGGGAGCCATCTGGAAAGCAAAGGCGTTTTCTCTAAGGAAACACGGTGCTTCCATAGCATGTGGGGGAGCTCCTCCTGTCATGCTCTAGAGCTACAGGGAAACTTGCCGTGAGTACTTGCCTCAAGCTAAGGCCTGAAAAGCCCTGCTGAAGCGAAAGCGCTTAGCAGGTTCCATTAGGTCGTATTCGCAGTTCTGCTCTACTTTAAGGTTTCTTCACTTTTCCTGACACCAGGCACCCTCGTGTAGGCACCCTTTTTCTTGCAAATACAGTGAGTACCAGCAGTATCCTTTGCCCTTCCAGGAAACATCCAGACATAAAAGCCTTTCCCAGTAACTCTACGTATTCAGAGTGTAGGGCAACTCGCTGCACCCTTCCTTAGGAAGCTAGGTGGACTCAGCTCTTCAACAGCTCCAGGGATTCTCTTCTCGCACGTCCTACATGCCTTGGAAGTCTGCCTCATTGCCCTCATTGGAGCTACACTAAGAAACACAATCTGCTTCGCCGTCCTCTAGGAACTCTTACCCAAGGACCCCATACCTACAGGAGAAAGGAGGCTTGCATTCCTACTGCAACCAAAGCACAGTTTTTCCTGGTACACTGCAGGGCTTTAAAATAGGCTTAGGCCTGATAGCATACATAGAACTTTCCAAGGATGAGGGCGTTCGATACATGCAGAACACCCCGTGAAGGAAAGTTGATTCAGCAAGGGACAAGGGTGTAGCTAGAGTCTCTTTTGACTTGTTAGAAATCAGAAGGGTTTCGGCTGCATGTTCAGCGGAATAGAAGACCTGATGGCACAAGCCTTGCTTTCCCATTTTAAATCTCTATCCATGCTAGCCTGAAGATCCCTAAATAACACTTTTTCGACTGGCCTCTATTCTCTGTAGGCAGCCCTCTGGAAAGAAAAGGAGTTTTCTCTAAGGAAACACGGTGCTTCCATAGCATGTGTGGGAGCTCCTCCTGTCATGCTCTAGAGCTACAGGGAAACTTGACGTGAGTACTTGCCTCAAGCTAAGGCCTGTAAAGCCCTGCTGAAACGAAAGCACTTAGCAGTTTCCATTCGGTCGTATTCGCAGTTCTGCTTTACTTTAACGTTTCTTCACTTTTCTAGACACGTAGCACCCTGTGTAGGCACCCTTTTGCCTCCAAATACAGTGAGTAGCAGCAGGCTCCTCTGCCCTTCTAAGAAACATCCAGGCCTAGTAGCCTTTCCCAGTCAGTCTATGTATTCAGAGGGTAGGGCAACACACTGCACTCTTCCTTGGGAAAGCTAGATGTCCGCAGAGCTCCCACAGCTCCAGGAATTGTGTTCTCTCACGTCCTACATGCTATGGAAGTCTGCCTCATTGCCCTCATTGGAGCTACACTAAGAAACACAATCTGCTTCGCCTTCCTCTAGGAACTCTTACCCAAGGACCCCATACCTACAGGAGAAAGGAGGCTTGCATTCCTACTGGAACCAATGCACAGTTTTTCCTGCTACACTGCAGGATTTTAGAATAGGCTTAGGCCCGATAGCATACATAGAACGTTCCAAGGATGAGGGAGTTTGATACATGCAGAACACCCTGTGAAGAAAAGTTGATTCAGCAAAGGACCTTGGTGTAGCTAGAGTCTCTTGTGACTTGTGAGAAATCAGAAGGTGTTAGGCTGCATGTTCACCGGAAAAGAATACCTGATGGCACAAACCTTGCTTTCCCAGTTGAAAAGCTCTATCCACGCTGCACAGAAGATACCTAAATAACACTGTTTTTGACTGGCGTCTAGTCACTGTAGGGAGCCATCTGGAAAGCAAAGGCGTTTTCTCTAAGGAAACACGGTGCTTCCATAGCGTGTGGGGGAGCTCCTCCTGTCATGCTCTAGAGCTACAGGGAAACTTGCCGTGAGTACTTGCCTCAAGCTAAGGCCTGAAAAGCCCTGCTGAAGCGAAAGCGCTTAGCAGGTTCCATTAGGTCGTATTCACAGTTCTGCTCTACTTTAAGGTTTCTTCACTTTTCCTGACACCAGGCACCCTCGTGTAGGCACCCTTTTTCTTGCAAATACAGTGAGTACCAGCAGTCTCCTTTTCCTTTCCAGGAAACATCCAGACATAAAAGCATTTCCCAGTAAATCTACGTATTCAGAGTGTAGGGCAACTCGCTGCACCCTTCCTTAGGAAGCTAGGTGGACTCAGCTCTTCAACAGCTCCAGGGATTCTCTTCTTGCACGTCCTACATGCCTTGGAAGTCTGCCTCATTGCCCTCATTGGAGCTACACTAAGAAACACAATCTGCTTCGCCGTCCTCTAGGAACTCTTACCCAAGGACCCCATACCTACAGGAGAAAGGAGGCTTGCATTCCTACTGCAACCAAAGCACAGTTTTTCCTGGTACACTGCAGGGCTTTAAAATAGGCTTAGGCCTGATAGCATACATAGAACTTTCCAAGGATGAGGGCGTTCGATACATGCAGAACACCCCGTGAAGGAAAGTTGATTCAGCAAGGGACAAGGGTGTAGCTAGAGTCTCTTTTGACTTGTTAGAAATCAGAAGGGTTTCGGCTGCATGTTCAGCGGAATAGAAGACCTGATGGCACAAGCCTTGCTTTCCCATTTTAAATCTCTATCCATGCTAGCCTGAAGATCCCTAAATAACACTTTTTCGACTGGCCTCTATTCTCTGTAGGCAGCCCTCTGGAAAGAAAAGGAGTTTTCTCTAAGGAAACACGGTGCTTCCATAGCATGTGTGGGAGCTCCTCCTGTCATGCTCTAGAGCTACAGGGAAACTTGACGTGAGTACTTGCCTCAAGCTAAGGCCTGTAAAGCCCTGCTGAAACGAAAGCGCTTAGCAGTTTCCATTAGGTCGTATTCGCAGTTCTGCTTTACTTTAACGTTTCTTCACTTTTCTAGACACGTAGCACCCTGTGTAGGCACCCTTTTGCCTACAAATACAGTGACTACCAGCAGGCTCCTCTGCCCTTCTAAGAAACATCCAGGCCTAGTAGCCTTTCCCAGTCAGTCTATGTATTCAGAGGGTAGGGCAACACACTGCACTCTTCCTTGGGAAAGCCAGATGTCCGCAGCGCTCCCACAGCTCCAGGAATTGTGTTCTCTCACGTCCTACATGCTATGGAAGTCTGCCTCATTGCCCTCATTGGAGCTACACTAAGAAACACAATCTGCTTCGCCGTCCTCTAAGAACTCTTACCCAAGGACCCCATACCTACAGGAGAAAGGAGGCTTGCATTCCTACTGGAACCAAAGCACAGTTTTTCCTGCTACACTGCAGGATTTTAGAATAGGCTTAGGCCCGATAGCATACATAGAACGTTCCAAGGATGAGGGAGTTTGATACATGCAGAACACCCTGTGAAGAAAAGTTGATTCAGCAAAGGACCTTGGTGTAGCTAGAGTCTCTTTTGACTTGTGAGAAATCAGAAGGTGTTAGGCTGCATGTTCACCGGAAAAGAATACCTGATGGCACAAACCTTGCTTTCCCAGTTGAAAAGCTCTATCCACGCTGCACAGAAGATACCTAAATAACACTCTTTTTGACTGGCGTCTAGTCACTGTAGGGAGCCATCTGGAAAGCAAAGGCGTTTTCTCTAAGGAAACACGGTGCTTCCATAGCGTGTGGGGGAGCTCCTCCTGTCATGCTCTAGAGCTACAGGGAAACTTGCCGTGAGTACTTGCCTCAAGCTAAGGCCTGAAAAGCCCTGCTGAAGCGAAAGCGCTTAGCAGGTTCCATTAGGTCGTATTCGCAGTTCTGCTCTACTTTAAGGTTTCTTCACTTTTCCTGACACCAGGCACCCTCGTGTAGGCACCCTTTTTCTTGCAAATACAGTGAGTACCAGCAGTCTCCTTTGCCCTTCCAGGAAACATCCAGACATAAAAGCCTTTCCCAGGAACTCTACGTATTCAGAGTGTAGGGCAACTCGCTGCACCCTTCCTTAGGAAGCTAGGTGGACTCAGCTCTTCAACAGCTCCAGGGATTCTCTTCTCGCACGTCCTACATGCCTTGGAAGTCTGCCTCATTGCCCTCATTGGAGCTACACTAAGAAACACAATCTGCTTCGCCGTCCTCTAGGAACTCTTACCCAAGGACCCCATACCTACAGGAGAAAGGAGGCTTGCATTCCTACTGCAACCAAAGCACAGTTTTTCCTGGTACACTGCAGGGCTTTAAAATAGGCTTAGGCCTGATAGCATACATAGAACTTTCCAAGGATGAGGGCGTTCGATACATGCAGAACACCCCGTGAAGGAAAGTTGATTCAGCAAGGGACAAGGGTGTAGCTAGAGTCTCTTTTGACTTGTTAGAAATCAGAAGGGTTTCGGCTGCATGTTCAGCGGATTAGAAGACCTGATGGCACAAGCCTTGCTTTCCCATTTTAAATCTCTATCCATGCTAGCCTGAAGATCCCTAAATAACACTTTTTCGACTGGCCTCTATTCTCTGTAGGCAGCCCTCTGGAAAGAAAAGGAGTTTTCTCTAAGGAAACACGGTGCTTCCATAGCATGTGTGGGAGCTCCTCCTGTCATGCTCTAGAGCTACAGGGAAACTTGACGTGAGTACTTGCCTCAAGCTAAGGCCTGTAAAGCCCTGCTGAAACGAAAGCACTTAGCAGTTTCCATTCGGTCGTATTCGCAGTTCTGCTTTACTTTAACGTTTCTTCACTTTTCTAGACACGTAGCACCCTGTGTAGGCACCCTTTTGCCTACAAATACAGTGAGTACCAGCAGGCTCCTCTGCCCTTCTAAGAAACATCCAGGCCTACTAGCCTTTCCCAGTCAGTCTATGTATTCAGAGGGTAGGGCAACACACTGCACTCTTCCTTGGGAAAGCTAGATGTCCGCAGCGCTCCCACAGCTCCAGGAATTGTGTTCTCTCACGTCCTACATGCTATGGAAGTCTGCCTCATTGCCCTCATTGGAGCTACACTAAGAAACACAATCTGCTTCGCCTTCCTCTAGGAACTCTTACCCAAGGACCCCATACCTACAGGAGAAAGGAGGCTTGCATTCCTACTGGAACCAAAGCACAGTTTTTCCTGCTACACTGCAGGATTTTAGAATAGGCTTAGGCCCGATAGCATACATAGAACGTTCCAAGGATGAGGGAGTTTGATACATGCAGAACACCCTGTGAAGAAAAGTTGATTCAGCAAAGGACCTTGGTGTAGCTAGAGTCTCTTGTGACTTGTGAGAAATCAGAAGGTGTTAGGCTGCATGTTCACCGGAAAAGAATACCTGATGGCACAAACCTTGCTTTCCCAGTTGAAAAGCTCTATCCACGCTGCACAGAAGATACCTAAATAACACTGTTTTTGACTGGCGTCTAGTCACTGTAGGGAGCCATCTGGAAAGCAAAGGCGTTTTCTCTAAGGAAACACGGTGCTTCCATAGCGTGTGGGGGAGCTCCTCCTGTCATGCTCTAGAGCTACAGGGAAACTTGCCGTGAGTACTTGCCTCAAGCTAAGGCCTGAAAAGCCCTGCTGAAGCGAAAGCGCTTAGCAGGTTCCATTAGGTCGTATTCGCAGTTCTGCTCTACTTTAAGGTTTCTTCACTTTTCCTGACACCAGGCACACTCGTGTAGGCACCCTTTTTCTTGCAAATACAGTGAGTACCAGCAGTCTCCTTTGCCCTTCCAGGAAACATCCAGACATAAAAGCCTTTCCCAGGAACTCTACGTATTCAGAGTGTAGGGCAACTCGCTGCACCCTTCCTTAGGAAGCTAGGTGGACTCAGCTCTTCAACAGCTCCAGGGATTCTGTTCTCGCACGTCCTACATGCCATGGAAGTCTGCCTCATTGCCCTCATTGGAGCTACACTAAGAAACACAATCTGCTTCGCCGTCCTCTAGGAACTCTTACCCAAGGACCCCATACCTACAGGAGAAAGGAGGCTTGCATTCCTACTGCAACCAAAGCACAGTTTTCCCTGGTACACTGCAGGGCTTTAAAATAGGCTTAGGCCTGATAGCATACATAGAACTTTCCAAGGATGAGGGCGTTCGATACATGCAGAACACCCCGTGAAGGAAAGTTGATTCAGCAAGGGACAAGGGTGTAGCTAGAGTCTCTTTTGACTTGTTAGAAATCAGAAGGGTTTCGGCTGCATGTTCAGCGGAATAGAAGACCTGATGGCACAAGCCTTGCTTTCCCATTTTAAATCTCTATCCATGCTAGCCTGAAGATCCCTAAATAACACTTTTTCGACTGGCCTCTATTCTCTGTAGGCAGCCCTCTGGAAAGAAAAGGAGTTTTCTCTAAGGAAACACGGTGCTTCCATATCATGTGTGGGAGCTCCTCCTGTCATGCTCTAGAGCTACAGGGAAACTTGACGTGAGTACTTGCCTCAAGCTAAGGCCTGTAAAGCCCTGCTGAAACGAAAGCGCTTAGCAGTTTCCATTAGGTCGTATTCGCAGTTCTGCTTTACTTTAACGTTTCTTCACTTTTCTAGACACGTAGCACCCTGTGTAGGCACCCTTTTGCCTCCAAATACAGTGAGTACCAGCAGGCTCCTCTGCCCTTCTAAGAAACATCCAGGCCTAGTAGCCTTTCCCAGTCAGTCTATGTATTCAGAGGGTAGGGCAACACACTGCACTCTTCCTTGGGAAAGCCAGATGTCCGCAGCGCTCCCACAGCTCCAGGAATTGTGTTCTCTCACGTCCTACATGCTATGGAAGTCTGCCTCATTGCCCTCATTGGAGCTACACTAAGAAACACAATCTGCTTCGCCGTCCTCTAGGAACTCTTACCCAAGGACCCCATACCTACAGGAGAAAGGAGGCTTGCATTCCTACTGGAACCAAAGCACAGTTTTTCCTGCTACACTGCAGGATTTTAGAATAGGCTTAGGCCCGATAGCATACATAGAACGTTCCAAGGATGAGGGAGTTTGATACATGCAGAACACCCTGTGAAGAAAAGTTGATTCAGCAAAGGACCTTGGTGTAGCTAGAGTCTCTTGTGACTTGTGAGAAATCAGAAGGTGTTAGGCTGCATGTTCACCGGAAAAGAATACCTGATGGCACAAACCTTGCTTTCCCAGTTGAAAAGCTCTACCCACGCTGCACAGAAGATACCTAAATAACACTGTTTTTGACTGGCGTCTAGTCACTGTAGGGAGCCATCTGGAAAGCAAAGGCGTTTTCTCTAAGGAAACACGGTGCTTCCATAGCATGTGGGGGAGCTCCTCCTGTCATGCTCTAGAGCTACAGGGAAACTTGCCGTGAGTACTTGCCTCAAGCTAAGGCCTGAAAAGCCCTGCTGAAGCGAAAGCGCTTAGCAGGTTCCATTAGGTCGTATTCGCAGTTCTGCTCTACTTTAAGGTTTCTTCACTTTTCCTGACACCAGGCACCCTCGTGTAGGCACCCTTTTTCTTGCAAATACAGTGAGTACCAGCAGTCTCCTTTGCCCTTCCAGGAAACATCCAGACATAAAAGCCTTTCCCAGTAACTCTACGTATTCAGAGTGTAGGGCAACTCGCTGCACCCTTCCTTAGGAAGCTAGGTGGACTCAGCTCTTCAACAGCTCCAGGGATTCTCTTCTCGCACGTCCTACATGCCTTGGAAGTCTGCCTCATTGCCCTCATTGGAGCTACACTAAGAAACACAATCTGCTTCGCCGTCCTCTAGGAAATCTTACCCAAGGACCCCATACCTACAGGAGAAAGGAGGCTTGCATTCCTACTGCAACCAAAGCACAGTTTTTCCTGGTACACTGCAGGGCTTTAAAATAGGCTTAGGCCTGATAGCATACATAGAACTTTCCAAGGATGAGGGCGTTCGATACATGCAGAACACCCCGTGAAGGAAAGTTGATTCAGCAAGGGACAAGGGTGTAGCTAGAGTCTCTTTTGACTTGTTAGAAATCAGAAGGGTTTCGGCTGCATGTTCAGCGGATTAGAAGACCTGATGGCACAAGCCTTGCTTTCCCATTTTAAATCTCTATCCATGCTAGCCTGAAGATCCCTAAATAACACTTTTTCGACTGGCCTCTATTCTCTGTAGGCAGCCCTCTGGAAAGAAAAGGAGTTTTCTCTAAGGAAACACGGTGCTTCCATAGCATGTGTGGGAGCTCCTCCTGTCATGCTCTAGAGCTACAGGGAAACTTGACGTGAGTACTTGCCTCAAGCTAAGGCCTGTAAAGCCCTGCTGAAACGAAAGCACTTAGCAGTTTCCATTCGGTCGTATTCGCAGTTCTGCTTTACTTTAACGTTTCTTCACTTTTCTAGACACGTAGCACCCTGTGTAGGCACCCTTTTGCCTACAAATACAGTGAGTACCAGCAGGCTCCTCTGCCCTTCTAAGAAACATCCAGGCCTAGTAGCCTTTCCCAGTCAGTCTATGTATTCAGAGGGTAGGGCAACACACTGCACTCTTCCTTGGGAAAGCTAGATGTCCGCAGCGCTCCCACAGCTCCAGGAATTGTGTTCTCTCACGTCCTACATGCTATGGAAGTCTGCCTCATTGCCCTCATTGGAGCTACACTAAGAAACACAATCTGCTTCGCCTTCCTCTAGGAACTCTTACCCAAGGACCCCATACCTACAGGAGAAAGGAGGCTTGCATTCCTACTGGAACCAAAGCACAGTTTTTCCTGCTACACTGCAGGATTTTAGAATAGGCTTAGGCCCGATAGCATACATAGAACGTTCCAAGGATGAGGGAGTTTGATACATGCAGAACACCCTGTGAAGAAAAGTTGATTCAGCAAAGGACCTTGGTGTAGCTAGAGTCTCTTGTGACTTGTGAGAAATCAGAAGGTGTTAGGCTGCATGTTCACCGGAAAAGAATACCTGATGGCACAAACCTTGCTTTCCCAGTTGAAAAGCTCTATCCACGCTGCACAGAAGATACCTAAATAACACTGTTTTTGACTGGCGTCTAGTCACTGTAGGGAGCCATCTGGAAAGCAAAGGCGTTTTCTCTAAGGAAACACGGTGCTTCCATAGCGTGTGGGGGAGCTCCTCCTGTCATGCTCTAGAGCTACAGGGAAACTTGCCGTGAGTACTTGCCTCAAGCTAAGGCCTGAAAAGCCCTGCTGAAGCGAAAGCGCTTAGCAGGTTCCATTAGGTCGTATTCGCAGTTCTGCTCTACTTTAAGGTTTCTTCACTTTTCCTGACACCAGGCACACTCGTGTAGGCACCCTTTTTCTTGCAAATACAGTGAGTACCAGCAGTCTCCTTTGCCCTTCCAGGAAACATCCAGACATAAAAGCCTTTCCCAGTAACTCTACGTATTCAGAGTGTAGGGCAACTCGCTGCACCTTTCCTTAGGAAGCTAGGTGGACTCAGCTCTTCAACAGCTCCAGGGATTCTCTTCTCGCACGTCCTACATGCCTTGGAAGTCTGCCTCATTGCCCTCATTGGAGCTACACTAAGAAACACAATCTGCTTCGCCGTCCTCTAGGAACTCTTACCCAAGGACCCCATACCTACAGGAGAAAGGAGGCTTGCATTCCTACTGCAACCAAAGCACAGTTTTTCCTGGTACACTGCAGGGCTTTAAAATAGGCTTAGGCCTGATAGCATACATAGAACTTTCCAAGGATGAGGGCGTTCGATACATGCAGAACACCCCGTGAAGGAAAGTTGATTCAGCAAGGGACAAGGGTGTAGCTAGAGTCTCTTTTGACTTGTTAGAAATCAGAAGGGTTTCGGCTGCATGTTCAGCGGAATAGAAGACCTGATGGCACAAGCCTTGCTTTCCCATTTTAAATCTCTATCCATGCTAGCCTGAAGATCCCTAAATAACACTTTTTCGACTGGCCTCTATTCTCTGTAGGCAGCCCTCTGGAAAGAAAAGGAGTTTTCTCTAAGGAAACACGGTGCTTCCATAGCATGTGTGGGAGCTCCTCCTGTCATGCTCTAGAGCTACAGGGAAACTTGACGTGAGTACTTGCCTCAAGCTAAGGCCTGTAAAGCCCTGCTGAAACGAAAGCGCTTAGCAGTTTCCATTAGGTCGTATTCGCAGTTCTGCTTTACTTTAACGTTTCTTCACTTTTCTAGACACGTAGCACCCTGTGTAGGCACCCTTTTGCCTACAAATACAGTGAGTACCAGCAGGCTCCTCTGCCCTTCTAAGAAACATCCAGGCCTAGTAGCCTTTCCCAGTCAGTCTATGTATTCAGAGGGTAGGGCAACACACTGCACTCTTCCTTGGGAAAGCTAGATGTCCGCAGCGCTCCCACAGCTCCAGGAATTGTGTTCTCTCACGTCCTACATGCTATGGAAGTCTGCCTCATTGCCCTCATTGGAGCTACACTAAGAAACACAATCTGCTTCGCCTTCCTCTAGGAACTCTTACCCAAGGACCCCATACCTACAGGAGAAAGGAGGCTTGCATTCCTACTGGAACCAAAGCACAGTTTTTCCTGCTACACTGCAGGATTTTAGAATAGGCTTAGGCCCGATAGCATACATAGAACGTTCCAAGGATGAGGGAGTTTGATACATGCAGAACACCCTGTGAAGAAAAGTTGATTCAGCAAAGGACCTTGGTGTAGCTAGAGTCTCTTTTGACTTGTGAGAAATCAGAAGGTGTTAGGCTGCATGTTCACCGGAAAAGAATACCTGATGGCACAAACCTTGCTTTCCCAGTTGAAAAGCTCTATCCACGCTGCACAGAAGATACCTAAATAACACTGTTTTTGACTGGCGTCTAGTCACTGTAGGGAGCCATCTGGAAAGCAAAGGCGTTTTCTCTAAGGAAACACGGTGCTTCCATAGCGTGTGGGGGAGCTCCTCCTGTCATGCTCTAGAGCTACAGGGAAACTTGCCGTGAGTACTTGCCTCAAGCTAAGGCCTGAAAAGCCCTGCTGAAGCGAAAGCGCTTAGCAGGTTCCATTAGGTTGTATTCGCAGTTCTGCTCTACTTTAAGGTTCCTTCACTTTTCCTGACACCAGGCACCCTCGTGTAGGCACCCTTTTTCTTGCAAATACAGTGAGTACCAGCAGTCTCCTTTGCCCTTCCAGGAAACATCCAGACATAAAAGCCTTTCCCAGTAACTCTACGTATTCAGAGTGTAGGGCAACTCGCTGCACCCTTCCTTAGGAAGCTAGGTGGACTCAGCTCTTCAACAGCTCCAGGGATTCTCTTCTCGCACGTCCTACATGCCTTGGAAGTCTGCCTCATTGCCCTCATTGGAGCTACACTAAGAAACACAATCTGCTTCGCCGTCCTCTAGGAACTCTTACCCAAGGACCCCATACCTACAGGAGAAAGGAGGCTTGCATTCCTACTGGAACCAAAGCACAGTTTTTCCTGCTACACTGCAGGATTTTAGAATAGGCTTAGGCCCGATAGCATACATAGAACGTTCCAAGGATGAGGGAGTTTGATACATGCAGAACACCCTGTGAAGAAAAGTTGATTCAGCAAAGGACCTTGGTGTAGCTAGAGTCTCTTGTGACTTGTGAGAAATCAGAAGGTGTTAGGCTGCATGTTCACCGGAAAAGAATACCTGATGGCACAAACCTTGCTTTCCCAGTTGAAAAGCTCTATCCACGCTGCACAGAAGATACGTAAATAACACTGTTTTTGACTGGCGTCTAGTCACTGTAGGGAGCCATCTGGAAAGCAAAGGCGTTTTCTCTAAGGAAACACGGTGCTTCCATAGCGTGTGGGGGAGCTCCTCCTGTCATGCTCTAGAGCTACAGGGAAACTTGCCGTGAGTACTTGCCTCAAGCTAAGGCCTGAAAAGCCCTGCTGAAGTGAAAGCGCTTAGCAGGTTCCATTAGGTCGTATTCGCAGTTCTGCTCTACTTTAAGGTTTCTTCACTTTTCCTGACACCAGGCACACTCGTGTAGGCACCCTTTTTCTTGCAAATACAGTGAGTACCAGCAGTCTCCTTTGCCCTTCCAGGAAACATCCAGACATAAAAGCCTTTCCCAGTAACTCTACGTATTCAGAGTGTAGGGCAACTCGCTGCACCCTTCCTTAGGAAGCTAGGTGGACTCAGCTCTTCAACAGCTCCAGGGATTCTCTTCTCGCACGTCCTACATGCCTTGGAAGGCTGCCTCATTGCCCTCATTGGAGCTACACTAAGAAACACAATCTGCTTCGCCGTCCTCTAGGAACTCTTACCCAAGGACCCCATACCTACAGGAGAAAGGAGGCTTGCATTCCTACTGCAACCAAAGCACAGTTTTTCCTGGTACACTGCAGGGCTTTAAAATAGGCTTAGGCCTGATAGCATACATAGAACTTTCCAAGGATGAGGGCGTTTGATACATGCAGAACACCCCGTGAAGGAAAGTTGATTCAGCAAGGGACAAGGGTGTAGCTAGAGTCTCTTTTGACTTGTTAGAAATCAGAAGGGTTTCGGCTGCATGTTCAGCGGAATAGAAGACCTGATGGCACAAGCCTTGCTTTCCCATTTTAAATCTCTATCCATGCTAGCCTGAAGATCCCTAAATAACACTTTTTCGACTGGCCTCTATTCTCTGTAGGCAGCCCTCTGGAAAGAAAAGGAGTTTTCTCTAAGGAAACACGGTGCTTCCATAGCATGTGTGGGAGCTCCTCCTGTCATGCTCTAGAGCTACAGGGAAACTTGACGTGAGTACTTGCCTCAAGCTAAGGCCTGTAAAGCCCTGCTGAAACGAAAGCGCTTAGCAGTTTCCATTCGGTCGTATTCGCAGTTCTGCTTTACTTTAACGTTTCTTCACTTTTCTAGACACGTAGCACCCTGTGTAGGCACCCTTTTGCCTACAAATACAGTGAGTACCAGCAGGCTCCTCTGCCCTTCTAAGAAACATCCAGGCCTAGTAGCCTTTCCCAGTCAGTCTATGTATTCAGAGGGTAGGGCAACACACTGCACTCTTCCTTGGGAAAGCTAGATGTCCGCAGCGCTCCCACAGCTCCAGGAATTGTGTTCTCTCACGTCCTACATGCTATGGAAGTCTGCCTCATTGCCCTCATTGGAGCTACACTAAGAAACACAATCTGCTTCGCCTTCCTCTAGGAACTCTTACCCAAGGACCCCATACCTACAGGAGAAAGGAGGCTTGCATTCCTACTGGAACCAAAGCACAGTTTTTCCTGCTACACTGCAGGATTTTAGAATAGGCTTAGGCCCGATAGCATACATAGAACGTTCCAAGGATGAGGGAGTTTGATACATGCAGAACACCCTGTGAAGAAAAGTTGATTCAGCAAAGGACCTTGGTGTAGCTAGAGTCTCTTGTGACTTGTGAGAAATCAGAAGGTGTTAGGCTGCATGTTCACCGGAAAAGAATACCTGATGGCACAAACCTTGCTTTCCCAGTTGAAAAGCTCTATCCACGCTGCACAGAAGATACCTAAATAACACTGTTTTTGACTGGCGTCTAGTCACTGTAGGGAGCCATCTGGAAAGCAAAGGCGTTTTCTCTAAGGAAACACGGTGCTTCCATAGCGTGTGGGGGAGCTCCTCCTGTCATGCTCTAGAGCTACAGGGAAACTTGCCGTGAGTACTTGCCTCAAGCTAAGGCCTGAAAAGCCCTGCTGAAGCGAAAGCGCTTAGCAGGTTCCATTAGGTTGTATTCGCAGTTCTGCTCTACTTTAAGGTTCCTTCACTTTTCCTGACACCAGGCACCCTCGTGTAGGCACCCTTTTTCTTGCAAATACAGTGAGTACCAGCAGTCTCCTTTGCCCTTCCAGGAAACATCCAGACATAAAAGCCTTTCCCAGTAACTCTACGTATTCAGAGTGTAGGGCAACTCGCTGCACCCTTCCTTAGGAAGCTAGGTGGACTCAGCTCTTCAACAGCTCCAGGGATTCTCTTCTCGCACGTCCTACATGCCTTGGAAGTCTGCCTCATTGCCCTCATTGGAGCTACACTAAGAAACACAATCTGCTTCGCCGTCCTCTAGGAACTCTTACCCAAGGACCCCATACCTACAGGACAAAGGAGGCTTGCATTCCTACTGCAACCAAAGCACAGTTTTTCCTGGTACACTGCAGGGCTTTAAAATAGGCTTAGGCCTGATAGCATACATAGAACTTTCCAAGGATGAGGGCGTTCGATACATGCAGAACACCCCGTGAAGGAAAGTTGATTCAGCAAGGGACATGGGTGTAGCTAGAGTCTCTTTTGACTTGTTAGAAATCAGAAGGGTTTCGGCTGCATGTTCAGCGGAATAGAAGACCTGATGGCACAAGCCTTGCTTTCCCATTTTAAATCTCTATCCATGCTAGCCTGAAGATCCCTAAATAACACTTTTTCGACTGGCCTCTATTCTCTGTAGGCAGCCCTCTGGAAAGAAAAGGAGTTTTCTCTAAGGAAACACGGTGCTTCCATAGCATGTGTGGGAGCTCCTCCTGTCATGCTCTAGAGCTACAGGGAAACTTGACGTGAGTACTTGCCTCAAGCTAAGGCCTGTAAAGCCCTGCTGAAACGAAAGCGCTTAGCAGTTTCCATTCGGTCGTATTCGCAGTTCTGCTTTACTTTAACGTTTCTTCACTTTTCTAGACACGTAGCACCCTGTGTAGGCACCCTTTTGCCTACAAATACAGTGAGTACCAGCAGGCTCCTCTGCCCTTCTAAGAAACATCCAGGCCTAGTAGCCTTTCCCAGTCAGTCTATGTATTCAGAGGGTAGGGCAACACACTGCACTCTTCCTTGGGAAAGCTAGATGTCCGCAGCGCTCCCACAGCTCCAGGAATTGTGTTCTCTCACGTCCTACATGCTATGGAAGTCTGCCTCATTGCCCTCATTGGAGCTACACTAAGAAACACAATCTGCTTCGCCTTCCTCTAGGAACTCTTACCCAAGGACCCCATACCTACAGGAGAAAGGAGGCTTGCATTCCTACTGGAACCAAAGCACAGTTTTTCCTGCTACACTGCAGGATTTTAGAATAGGCTTAGGCCCGATAGCATACATAGAACGTTCCAAGGATGAGGGAGTTTGATACATGCAGAACACCCTGTGAAGAAAAGTTGATTCAGCAAAGGACCTTGGTGTAGCTAGAGTCTCTTGTGACTTGTGAGAAATCAGAAGGTGTTAGGCTGCATGTTCACCGGAAAAGAATACCTGATGGCACAAACCTTGCTTTCCCAGTTGAAAAGCTCTATCCACGCTGCACAGAAGATACCTAAATAACACTGTTTTTGACTGGCGTCTAGTCACTGTAGGGAGCCATCTGGAAAGCAAAGGCGTTTTCTCTAAGGAAACACGGTGCTTCCATAGCGTGTGGGGGAGCTCCTCCTGTCATGCTCTAGAGCTACAGGGAAACTTGCCGTGAGTACTTGCCTCAAGCTAAGGCCTGAAAAGCCCTGCTGAAGTGAAAGCGCTTAGCAGGTTCCATTAGGTCGTATTCGCAGTTCTGCTCTACTTTAAGGTTTCTTCACTTTTCCTGACACCAGGCACACTCGTGTAGGCACCCTTTTTCTTGCAAATACAGTGAGTACCAGCAATCTCGTTTGCCCTTCCAGGAAACATCCAGACATAAAAGACTTTCCCAGTAACTCTACGTATTCAGAGTGTAGGGCAACTCGCTGCACCCTTCCTTAGGAAGCTAGGTGGACTCAGCTCTTCAACAGCTCCAGGGATTCTCTTCTCGCACGTCCTACATGCCTTGGAAGGCTGCCTCATTGCCCTCATTGGAGCTACACTAAGAAACACAATCTGCTTCGCCGTCCTCTAGGAACTCTTACCCAAAGACCCCATACCTACAGGAGAAAGGAGGCTTGCATTCCTACTGCAACCAAAGCACAGTTTTTCCTGGTACACTGCAGGGCTTTAAAATAGGCTTAGGCCTGATAGCATACATAGAACTTTCCAAGGATGAGGGCGTTCGATACATGCAGAACACCCCGTGAAGGAAAGTTGATTCAGCAAGGGACAAGGGTGTAGCTAGAGTCTCTTTTGACTTGTTAGAAATCAGAAGGGTTTCGGCTGCATGTTCAGCGGAATAGAAGACCTAATGGCACAAGCCTTGCTTTCCCATTTTAAATCTCTATCCATGCTAGCCTGAAGATCCCTAAATAACACTTTTTCGACTGGCCTCTATTCTCTGTAGGCAGCCCTCTGGAAAGAAAAGGAGTTTTCTCTAAGGAAACACGGTGCTTCCATAGCATGTGTGGGAGCTCCTCCTGTCATGCTCTAGAGCTACAGGGAAACTTGACGTGAGTACTTGCCTCAAGCTAAGGCCTGTAAAGCCCTGCTGAAACGAAAGCGCTTAGCAGTTTCCATTAGGTCGTATTCGCAGTTCTGCTTTACTTTAACGTATCTTCACTTTTCTAGACACGTAGCACCCTGTGTAGGCACCCTTTTGCTTACAAATACAGTGAGTACCAGCAGGCTCCTCTGCCCTTCTAAGAAACATCCAGGCCTAGTAGACTTTCCCAGTCAGTCTATGTATTCAGAGGGTAGGGCAACACACTGCACTCTTCCTTGGGAAAGCTAGATGTCCGCAGCGCTCCCACAGCTCCAGGAATTGTGTTCTCTCACGTCCTACATGCTATGGAAGTCTGCCTCATTGCCCTCATTGGAGCTACACTAAGAAACACAATCTGCTTCGCCTTCCTCTAGGAACTCTTACCCAAGGACCCCATACCTACAGGAGAAAGGAGGCTTGCATTCCTACTGGAACCAAAGCACAGTTTTTCCTGCTACACTGCAGGATTTTAGAATAGGCTTAGGCCCGATAGCATACATAGAACGTTCCAAGGATGAGGGAGTTTGATACATGCAGAACACCCTGTGAAGAAAAGTTGATTCAGCAAAGGACCTTGGTGTAGCTAGAGTCTCTTGTGACTTGTGAGAAATCAGAAGGTGTTAGGCTGCATGTTCACCGGAAAAGAATACCTGATGGCACAAACCTTGCTTTCCCAGTTGAAAAGCTCTATCCACGTTGCACAGAAGATACCTAAATAACACTGTTTTTGACTGGCGTCTAGTCACTGTAGGGAGCCATCTGGAAAGCAAAGGCGTTTTCTCTAAGGAAACACGGTGCTTCCATAGCGTGTGGGGGAGCTCCTCCTGTCATGCTCTAGAGCTACAGGGAAACTTGCCGTGAGTACTTGCCTCAAGCTAAGGCCTGAAAAGCCCTGCTGAAGTGAAAGCGCTTAGCAGGTTCCATTAGGTCGTATTCGCAGTTCTGCTCTACTTTAAGGTTTCTTCACTTTTCCTGACACCAGGCACACTCGTGTAGGCACCCTTTTTCTTGCAAATACAGTGAGTACCAGCAGTCTCCTTTGCCCTTCCAGGAAACATCCAGACATAAAAGCCTTTCCCAGTAACTCTACGTATTCAGTGTGTAGGGCAACTCGCTGCACCCTTCCTTAGGAAGCTAGGTGGACTCAGCTCTTCAACAGCTCCAGGGATTCTCTTCTCGCACGTCCTACATGCCTTGGAAGTCTGCCTCATTGCCCTCATTGGAGCTACACTAAGAAACACAATCTGCTTCGCCGTCCTCTAGGAACTCTTACCCAAGGACCCCATACCTACAGGAGAAAGGAGGCTTGCATTCCTACTGCAACCAAAGCACAGCTTTTCCTGGTACACTGCAGGGCTTTAAAATAGGCTTAGGCCTGATAGCATACATAGAACTTTCCAAGGATGAGGGCGTTCGATACATGCAGAACACCCCGTGAAGGAAAGTTGATTCAGCAAGGGACAAGGGTGTAGCTAGAGTCTCTTTTGACTTGTTAGAAATCAGAAGGGTTTCGGCTGCATGTTCAGCGGAATAGAAGACCTGATGGCACAAGCCTTGCTTTCCCATTTTAAATCTCTATCCATGCTAGCCTGAAGATCCCTAAATAACACTTTTTCGACTGGCCTCTATTCTCTGTAGGCAGCCCTCTGGAAAGAAAAGGAGTTTTCTCTAAGGAAACACGGTGCTTCCATAGCATGTGTGGGAGCTCCTCCTGTCATGCTCTAGAGCTACAGGGAAACTTGACGTGAGTACTTGCCTCAAGCTAAGGCCTGTAAAGCCCTGCTGAAACGAAAGCGCTTAGCAGTTTCCATTAGGTCGTATTCGCAGTTCTGCTTTACTTTAACGTTTCTTCACTTTTCTAGACACGTAGCACCCTGTGTAGGCACCCTTTTGCTTACAAATACAGTGAGTACCAGCAGGCTCCTCTGCCCTTCTAAGAAACATCCAGGCCTAGTAGACTTTCCCAGTCAGTCTATGTATTCAGAGGGTAGGGCAACACACTGCACTCTTCCTTGGGAAAGCTAGATGTCCGCAGCGCTCCCACAGCTCCAGGAATTGTGTTCTCTCACGTCCTACATGCTATGGAAGTCTGCCTCATTGCCCTCATTGGAGCTACACTAAGAAACACAATCTGCTTCGCCTTCCTCTAGGAACTCTTACCCAAGGACCCCATACCTACAGGAGAAAGGAGGCTTGCATTCCTACTGGAACCAAAGCACAGTTTTTCCTGCTACACTGCAGGATTTTAGAATAGGCTTAGGCCCGATAGCATACATAGAACGTTCCAAGGATGAGGGAGTTTGATACATGCAGAACACCCTGTGAAGAAAAGTTGATTCAGCAAAGGACCTTGGTGTAGCTAGAGTCTCTTGTGACTTGTGAGAAATCAGAAGGTGTTAGGCTGCATGTTCACCGGAAAAGAATACCTGATGGCACAAACCTTGCTTTCCCAGTTGAAAAGCTCTATCCACGTTGCACAGAAGATACCTAAATAACACTGTTTTTGACTGGCGTCTAGTCACTGTAGGGAGCCATCTGGAAAGCAAAGGCGTTTTCTCTAAGGAAACACGGTGCTTCCATAGCGTGTGGGGGAGCTCCTCCTGTCATGCTCTAGAGCTACAGGGAAACTTGCCGTGAGTACTTGCCTCAAGCTAAGGCCTGAAAAGCCCTGCTGAAGCGAAAGCGCTTAGCAGGTTCCATTAGGTCGTATTCGCAGTTCTTCTCTACTTTAAGGTTTCTTCACTTTTCCTGACACCAGGCACACTCGTGTAGGCACCCTTTTTCTTGCAAATACAGTGAGTACCAGCAGTCTCCTTTGCCCTTCCAGGAAACATCCAGACATAAAAGCCTTTCCCAGTAACTCTACGTATTCAGAGTGTAGGGCAACTCGCTGCACCCTTCCTTAGGAAGCTAGGTGGACTCAGCTCTTCAACAGCTCCAGGGATTCTGTTCTCGCACGTCCTACATGCCTTGGAAGTCTGCCTCATTGCCCTCATTGGAGCTACACTAAGAAACACAATCTGCTTCGCCGTCCTCTAGGAACTCTTACCCAAGGACCCCATACCTACAGGAGAAAGGAGGCTTGCATTCCTACTGCAACCAAAGCACAGCTTTTCCTGGTACACTGCAGGGCTTTAAAATAGGCTTAGGCCTGATAGCATACATAGAACTTTCCAAGGATGAGGGCGTTCGATACATGCAGAACACCCCGTGAAGGAAAGTTGATTCAGCAAGGGACAAGGGTGTAGCTAGAGTCTCTTTTGACTTGTTAGAAATCAGAAGGGTTTCGGCTGCATGTTCAGCGGAATAGAAGACCTGATGGCACAAGCCTTGCTTTCCCATTTTAAATCTCTATCCATGCTAGCCTGAAGATCCCTAAATAACACTTTTTCGACTGGCCTCTATTCTCTGTAGGCAGCCCTCTGGAAAGAAAAGGAGTTTTCTCTAAGGAAACACGGTGCTTCCATAGCATGTGTGGGAGCTCCTCCTGTCATGCTCTAGAGCTACAGGGAAACTTGACGTGAGTACTTGCCTCAAGCTAAGGCCTGTAAAGCCCTGCTGAAACGAAAGCGCTTAGCAGTTTCCATTAGGTCGTATTCGCAGTTCTGCTTTACTTTAACGTTTCTTCACTTTTCTAGACACGTAGCACCCTGTGTAGGCACCCTTTTGCTTACAAATACAGTGAGTACCAGCAGGCTCCTCTGCCCTTCTAAGAAACATCCAGGCCTAGTAGACTTTCCCAGTCAGTCTATGTATTCAGAGGGTAGGGCAACACACTGCACTCTTCCTTGGGAAAGCTAGATGTCCGCAGCGCTCCCACAGCTCCAGGAATTGTGTTCTCTCACGTCCTACATGCTATGGAAGTCTGCCTCATTGCCCTCATTGGAGCTACACTAAGAAACACAATCTGCTTCGCCTTCCTCTAGGAACTCTTACCCAAGGACCCCATACCTACAGGAGAAAGGAGGCTTGCATTCCTACTGGAACCAAAGCACAGTTTTTCCTGCTACACTGCAGGATTTTAGAATAGGCTTAGGCCCGATAGCATACATAGAACGTTCCAAGGATGAGGGAGTTTGATACATGCAGAACACCCTGTGAAGAAAAGTTGATTCAGCAAAGGACCTTGGTGTAGCTAGAGTCTCTTGTGACTTGTGAGAAATCAGAAGGTGTTAGGCTGCATGTTCACCGGAAAAGAATACCTGATGGCACAAACCTTGCTTTCCCAGTTGAAAAGCTCTATCCACGTTGCACAGAAGATACCTAAATAACACTGTTTTTGACTGGCGTCTAGTCACTGTAGGGAGCCATCTGGAAAGCAAAGGCGTTTTCTCTAAGGAAACACGGTGCTTCCATAGCGTGTGGGGGAGCTCCTCCTGTCATGCTCTAGAGCTACAGGGAAACTTGCCGTGAGTACTTGCCTCAAGCTAAGGCCTGAAAAGCCCTGCTGAAGCGAAAGCGCTTAGCAGGTTCCATTAGGTTGTATTCGCAGTTCTGCTCTACTTTAAGGTTCCTTCACTTTTCCTGACACCAGGCACCCTCGTGTAGGCACCCTTTTTCTTGCAAATACAGTGAGTACCAGCAGTCTCCTTTGCCCTTCCAGGAAACATCCAGACATAAAAGCCTTTCCCAGTAACTCTACGTATTCAGAGTGTAGGGCAACTCGCTGCACCCTTCCTTAGGAAGCTAGGTGGACTCAGCTCTTCAACAGCTCCAGGGATTCTCTTCTCGCACGTCCTACATGCCTTGGAAGTCTGCCTCATTGCCCTCATTGGAGCTACACTAAGAAACACAATCTGCTTCGCCGTCCTCTAGGAACTCTTACCCAAGGACCCCATACCTACAGGACAAAGGAGGCTTGCATTCCTACTGCAACCAAAGCACAGTTTTTCCTGGTACACTGCAGGGCTTTAAAATAGGCTTAGGCCTGATAGCATACATAGAACTTTCCAAGGATGAGGGCGTTCGATACATGCAGAACACCCCGTGAAGGAAAGTTGATTCAGCAAGGGACATGGGTGTAGCTAGAGTCTCTTTTGACTTGTTAGAAATCAGAAGGGTTTCGGCTGCATGTTCAGCGGAATAGAAGACCTGATGGCACAAGCCTTGCTTTCCCATTTTAAATCTCTATCCATGCTAGCCTGAAGATCCCTAAATAACACTTTTTCGACTGGCCTCTATTCTCTGTAGGCAGCCCTCTGGAAAGAAAAGGAGTTTTCTCTAAGGAAACACGGTGCTTCCATAGCATGTGTGGGAGCTCCTCCTGTCATGCTCTAGAGCTACAGGGAAACTTGACGTGAGTACTTGCCTCAAGCTAAGGCCTGTAAAGCCCTGCTGAAACGAAAGCGCTTAGCAGTTTCCATTCGGTCGTATTCGCAGTTCTGCTTTACTTTAACGTTTCTTCACTTTTCTAGACACGTAGCACCCTGTGTAGGCACCCTTTTGCCTACAAATACAGTGAGTACCAGCAGGCTCCTCTGCCCTTCTAAGAAACATCCAGGCCTAGTAGACTTTCCCAGTCAGTCTATGTATTCAGAGGGTAGGGCAACACACTGCCCTCTTCCTTGGGAAAGCTAGATGTCCGCAGCGCTCCCACAGCTCCAGGAATTGTGTTCTCTCACGTCCTACATGCTATGGAAGTCTGCCTCATTGCCCTCATTGGAGCTACACTAAGAAACACAATCTGCTTCGCCTTCCTCTAGGAACTCTTACCCAAGGACCCCATACCTACAGGAGAAAGGAGGCTTGCATTCCTACTGGAACCAAAGCACAGTTTTTCCTGCTACACTGCAGGATTTTAGAATAGGCTTAGGCCCGATAGCATACATAGAACGTTCCAAAGATGAGGGAGTTTGATACATGCAGAACACCCTGTGAAGAAAAGTTGATTCAGCAAAGGACCTTGGTGTAGCTAGAGTCTCTTGTGACTTTTGAGAAATCAGAAGGTGTTAGGCTGCATGTTCATCGGAAAAGAATACCTGATGGCACAAACCTTGTTTTCCCAGTTGAAAAGCTCTATCCACGCTGCACAGAAGATACCTAAATAACACTGTTTTTGACTGGCATCTAGTCACTGTAGGGAGCCATCTGGAAAGCAAAGGCGTTTTCTCTAAGGAAACACGGTGCTTCCATAGCGTGTGGGGGAGCTCCTCCTGTCATGCTCTAGAGCTACAGGGAAACTTGCCGTGAGTACTTGCCTCAAGCTAAGGCCTGAAAAGCCCTGCTGAAGCGAAAGCGCTTAGCAGGTTCCATTAGGTCGTATTCGCAGTTCTGCTCTACTTTAAGGTTTCTTCACTTTTCCTGACACTAGGCACCCTCGTGTAGGCACCCTTTTTCTTGCAAATACAGTGAGTACCAGCAGTCTCCTTTGCCCTTCCAGGAAACATCCAGACATAAAAGCCTTTCCCAGTAACTCTACGTATTCAGAGTGTAGGGCAAATCGCTGCACCCTTCCTTAGGAAGCTAGGTGGACTCAGCTCTTCAACAGCTCCAGGGATTCTCTTCTCGCACGTCCTACATGCCTTGGAAGTCTGCCTCATTGCCCTCATTGGAGCTACACTAAGAAACACAATCTGCTTCGCCGTCCTCTAGGAACTCTTACCCAAGGGCCCCATACCTACAGGAGAAAGGAGGCTTGCATTCCTACTGCAACCAAAGCACAGTTTTTCCTGGTACACTGCAGGGCTTTAAAATAGGCTTAGGCCTGATAGCATACATAGAACTTTCCAAGGATGAGGGCGTTCGATACATGCAGAACACCCCGTGAAGGAAAGTTGATTCAGCAAGGGACAAGGGTGTAGCTAGAGTCTCTTTTGACTTGTTAGAAATCAGAAGGGTTTCGGCTGCATGTTCAGCGGAATAGAATACCTGATGGCACAAGCCTTGCTTTCCCATTTTAAATCTCTAACCATGCTAGCCTGAAGATCCCTAAATAACACTTTTTCGACTGGCCTCTATTCTCTGTAGGCAGCCCTCTGGAAAGAAAAGGAGTTTTCTCTAAGGAAACACGGTGCTTCCATAGCATGTGTGGGAGCTCCTCCTGTCATGCTCTAGAGCTACAGGGAAACTTGACGTGAGTACTTGCCTCAAGCTAAGGCCTGTAAAGCCCTGCTGAAACGAAAGCGCTTAGCAGTTTCCATTAGGTCGTATTCGCAGTTCTGCTTTACTTTAACATTTCTTCACTTTTCTAGACATGTAGCACCCTGTGTAGGCACCCTTTTGCCTCCAAATACAGTGAGTACCAGCAGGCTCCTCTGCCCTTCTAAGAAATATCCAGGCCTAGTAGCCTTTCCCAGTCAGTCTATGTATTCAGAGGGTAGGGCAACACACTGCACTCTTCCTTGGGAAAGCTAGATGTCCGCCGCGCTCCCACAGCTCCAGGAATTGTGTTCTCTCACGTCCTACATGCTATGGAAGTCTGCCTCATTGCCCTCATTGGAGCTACACTAAGAAACACAATCTGCTTCGCCTTCCTCTAGGAACTCTTACCCAAGGACCCCATACCTACAGGAGAAAGGAGGCTTGCATTCCTACTGGAACCAAAGCACAGTTTTTCCTGCTACACTGCAGGATTTTAGAATAGGCTTAGGCCCGATAGCATACATAGAACGTTCCAAGGATGAGGGAGTTTGATACATGCAGAACACCCTGTGAAGAAAAGTTGATTCAGCAAAGGACCTTGGTGTAGCTAGAGTCTCTTGTGACTTGTGAGAAATCAGAAGGTGTTAGGCTGCATGTTCACCGGAAAAGAATACCTGATGGCACAAACCTTGCTTTCCCAGTTGAAAAGCTCTATCCACGCTGCACAGAAGATACCTAAATAACACTGTTTTTGACTGGCGTCTAGTCACTGTAGGGAGCCATCTGGAAAGCAAAGGCGTTTTCTCTAAGGAAACACGGTGCTTCCATAGCGTGTGGGGGAGCTCCTCCTGTCATGCTCTAGAGCTACAGGGAAACTTGCCGTGAGTACTTGCCTCAAGCTAAGGCCTGAAAAGCCCTGCTGAAGCGAAAGCGCTTAGCAGGTTCCATTAGGTTGTATTCGCAGTTCTGCTCTACTTTAAGGTTCCTTCACTTTTCCTGACACCAGGCACCCTCGTGTAGGCACCCTTTTTCTTGCAAATACAGTGAGTACCAGCAGTCTCCTTTGCCCTTCCAGGAAACATCCAGACATAAAAGCCTTTCCCAGTAACTCTACGTATTCAGAGTGTAGGGCAACTCGCTGCACCCTTCCTTAGGAAGCTAGGTGGACTCAGCTCTTCAACAGCTCCAGGGATTCTCTTCTCGCACGTCCTACATGCCTTGGAAGTCTGCCTCATTGCCCTCATTGGAGCTACACTAAGAAACACAATCTGCTTCGCCGTCCTCTAGGAACTCTTACCCAAGGACCCCATACCTACAGGAGAAAGGAGGCTTGCATTCCTACTGGAACCAAAGCACAGTTTTTCCTGCTACACTGCAGGATTTTAGAATAGGCTTAGGCCCGATAGCATACATAGAACGTTCCAAGGATGAGGGAGTTTGATACATGCAGAACACCCTGTGAAGAAAAGTTGATTCAGCAAAGGACCTTGGTGTAGCTAGAGTCTCTTGTGACTTGTGAGAAATCAGAAGGTGTTAGGCTGCATGTTCACCGGAAAAGAATACCTGATGGCACAAACCTTGCTTTCCCAGTTGAAAAGCTCTATCCACGCTGCACAGAAGATACGTAAATAACACTGTTTTTGACTGGCGTCTAGTCACTGTAGGGAGCCATCTGGAAAGCAAAGGCGTTTTCTCTAAGGAAACACGGTGCTTCCATAGCGTGTGGGGGAGCTCCTCCTGTCATGCTCTAGAGCTACAGGGAAACTTGCCGTGAGTACTTGCCTCAAGCTAAGGCCTGAAAAGCCCTGCTGAAGTGAAAGCGCTTAGCAGGTTCCATTAGGTCGTATTCGCAGTTCTGCTCTACTTTAAGGTTTCTTCACTTTTCCTGACACCAGGCACACTCGTGTAGGCACCCTTTTTCTTGCAAATACAGTGAGTACCAGCAGTCTCCTTTGCCCTTCCAGGAAACATCCAGACATAAAAGCCTTTCCCAGTAACTCTACGTATTCAGAGTGTAGGGCAACTCGCTGCACCCTTCCTTAGGAAGCTAGGTGGACTCAGCTCTTCAACAGCTCCAGGGATTCTCTTCTCGCACGTCCTACATGCCTTGGAAGGCTGCCTCATTGCCCTCATTGGAGCTACACTAAGAAACACAATCTGCTTCGCCGTCCTCTAGGAACTCTTACCCAAGGACCCCATACCTACAGGAGAAAGGAGGCTTGCATTCCTACTGCAACCAAAGCACAGTTTTTCCTGGTACACTGCAGGGCTTTAAAATAGGCTTAGGCCTGATAGCATACATAGAACTTTCCAAGGATGAGGGCGTTTGATACATGCAGAACACCCCGTGAAGGAAAGTTGATTCAGCAAGGGACAAGGGTGTAGCTAGAGTCTCTTTTGACTTGTTAGAAATCAGAAGGGTTTCGGCTGCATGTTCAGCGGAATAGAAGACCTGATGGCACAAGCCTTGCTTTCCCATTTTAAATCTCTATCCATGCTAGCCTGAAGATCCCTAAATAACACTTTTTCGACTGGCCTCTATTCTCTGTAGGCAGCCCTCTGGAAAGAAAAGGAGTTTTCTCTAAGGAAACACGGTGCTTCCATAGCATGTGTGGGAGCTCCTCCTGTCATGCTCTAGAGCTACAGGGAAACTTGACGTGAGTACTTGCCTCAAGCTAAGGCCTGTAAAGCCCTGCTGAAACGAAAGCGCTTAGCAGTTTCCATTCGGTCGTATTCGCAGTTCTGCTTTACTTTAACGTTTCTTCACTTTTCTAGACACGTAGCACCCTGTGTAGGCACCCTTTTGCCTACAAATACAGTGAGTACCAGCAGGCTCCTCTGCCCTTCTAAGAAACATCCAGGCCTAGTAGACTTTCCCAGTCAGTCTATGTATTCAGAGGGTAGGGCAACACACTGCCCTCTTCCTTGGGAAAGCTAGATGTCCGCAGCGCTCCCACAGCTCCAGGAATTGTGTTCTCTCACGTCCTACATGCTATGGAAGTCTGCCTCATTGCCCTCATTGGAGCTACACTAAGAAACACAATCTGCTTCGCCTTCCTCTAGGAACTCTTACCCAAGGACCCCATACCTACAGGAGAAAGGAGGCTTGCATTCCTACTGGAACCAAAGCACAGTTTTTCCTGCTACACTGCAGGATTTTAGAATAGGCTTAGGCCCGATAGCATACATAGAACGTTCCAAAGATGAGGGAGTTTGATACATGCAGAACACCCTGTGAAGAAAAGTTGATTCAGCAAAGGACCTTGGTGTAGCTAGAGTCTCTTGTGACTTTTGAGAAATCAGAAGGTGTTAGGCTGCATGTTCATCGGAAAAGAATACCTGATGGCACAAACCTTGTTTTCCCAGTTGAAAAGCTCTATCCACGCTGCACAGAAGATACCTAAATAACACTGTTTTTGACTGGCATCTAGTCACTGTAGGGAGCCATCTGGAAAGCAAAGGCGTTTTCTCTAAGGAAACACGGTGCTTCCATAGCGTGTGGGGGAGCTCCTCCTGTCATGCTCTAGAGCTACAGGGAAACTTGCCGTGAGTACTTGCCTCAAGCTAAGGCCTGAAAAGCCCTGCTGAAGCGAAAGCGCTTAGCAGGTTCCATTAGGTCGTATTCGCAGTTCTGCTCTACTTTAAGGTTTCTTCACTTTTCCTGACACTAGGCACCCTCGTGTAGGCACCCTTTTTCTTGCAAATACAGTGAGTACCAGCAGTCTCCTTTGCCCTTCCAGGAAACATCCAGACATAAAAGCCTTTCCCAGTAACTCTACGTATTCAGAGTGTAGGGCAAATCGCTGCACCCTTCCTTAGGAAGCTAGGTGGACTCAGCTCTTCAACAGCTCCAGGGATTCTCTTCTCGCACGTCCTACATGCCTTGGAAGTCTGCCTCATTGCCCTCATTGGAGCTACACTAAGAAACACAATCTGCTTCGCCGTCCTCTAGGAACTCTTACCCAAGGGCCCCATACCTACAGGAGAAAGGAGGCTTGCATTCCTACTGCAACCAAAGCACAGTTTTTCCTGGTACACTGCAGGGCTTTAAAATAGGCTTAGGCCTGATAGCATACATAGAACTTTCCAAGGATGAGGGCGTTCGATACATGCAGAACACCCCGTGAAGGAAAGTTGATTCAGCAAGGGACAAGGGTGTAGCTAGAGTCTCTTTTGACTTGTTAGAAATCAGAAGGGTTTCGGCTGCATGTTCAGCGGAATAGAATACCTGATGGCACAAGCCTTGCTTTCCCATTTTAAATCTCTAACCATGCTAGCCTGAAGATCCCTAAATAACACTTTTTCGACTGGCCTCTATTCTCTGTAGGCAGCCCTCTGGAAAGAAAAGGAGTTTTCTCTAAGGAAACACGGTGCTTCCATAGCATGTGTGGGAGCTCCTCCTGTCATGCTCTAGAGCTACAGGGAAACTTGACGTGAGTACTTGCCTCAAGCTAAGGCCTGTAAAGCCCTGCTGAAACGAAAGCGCTTAGCAGTTTCCATTAGGTCGTATTCGCAGTTCTGCTTTACTTTAACATTTCTTCACTTTTCTAGACATGTAGCACCCTGTGTAGGCACCCTTTTGCCTCCAAATACAGTGAGTACCAGCAGGCTCCTCTGCCCTTCTAAGAAATATCCAGGCCTAGTAGCCTTTCCCAGTCAGTCTATGTATTCAGAGGGTAGGGCAACACACTGCACTCTTCCTTGGGAAAGCTAGATGTCCGCCGCGCTCCCACAGCTCCAGGAATTGTGTTCTCTCACGTCCTACATGCTATGGAAGTCTGCCTCATTGCCCTCATTGGAGCTACACTAAGAAACACAATCTGCTTCGCCTTCCTCTAGGAACTCTTACCCAAGGACCCCATACCTACAGGAGAAAGGAGGCTTGCATTCCTACTGGAACCAAAGCACAGTTTTTCCTGCTACACTGCAGGATTTTAGAATAGGCTTAGGCCCGATAGCATACATAGAACGTTCCAAGGATGAGGGAGTTTGATACATGCAGAACACCCTGTGAAGAAAAGTTGATTCAGCAAAGGACCTTGGTGTAGCTAGAGTCTCTTGTGACTTGTGAGAAATCAGAAGGTGTTAGGCTGCATGTTCACCGGAAAAGAATACCTGATGGCACAAACCTTGCTTTCCCAGTTGAAAAGCTCTATCCACGTTGCACAGAAGATACCTAAATAACACTGTTTTTGACTGGCGTCTAGTCACTGTAGGGAGCCATCTGGAAAGCAAAGGCGTTTTCTCTAAGGAAACACGGTGCTTCCATAGCGTGTGGGGGAGCTCCTCCTGTCATGCTCTAGAGCTACAGGGAAACTTGCCGTGAGTACTTGCCTCAAGCTAAGGCCTGAAAAGCCCTGCTGAAGTGAAAGCGCTTAGCAGGTTCCATTAGGTCGTATTCGCAGTTCTGCTCTACTTTAAGGTTTCTTCACTTTTCCTGACACCAGGCACACTCGTGTAGGCACCCTTTTTCTTGCAAATACAGTGAGTACCAGCAGTCTCCTTTGCCCTTCCAGGAAACATCCAGACATAAAAGCCTTTCCCAGTAACTCTACGTATTCAGTGTGTAGGGCAACTCGCTGCACCCTTCCTTAGGAAGCTAGGTGGACTCAGCTCTTCAACAGCTCCAGGGATTCTCTTCTCGCACGTCCTACATGCCTTGGAAGTCTGCCTCATTGCCCTCATTGGAGCTACACTAAGAAACACAATCTGCTTCGCCGTCCTCTAGGAACTCTTACCCAAGGACCCCATACCTACAGGAGAAAGGAGGCTTGCATTCCTACTGCAACCAAAGCACAGCTTTTCCTGGTACACTGCAGGGCTTTAAAATAGGCTTAGGCCTGATAGCATACATAGAACTTTCCAAGGATGAGGGCGTTCGATACATGCAGAACACCCCGTGAAGGAAAGTTGATTCAGCAAGGGACAAGGGTGTAGCTAGAGTCTCTTTTGACTTGTTAGAAATCAGAAGGGTTTCGGCTGCATGTTCAGCGGAATAGAAGACCTGATGGCACAAGCCTTGCTTTCCCATTTTAAATCTCTATCCATGCTAGCCTGAAGATCCCTAAATAACACTTTTTCGACTGGCCTCTATTCTCTGTAGGCAGCCCTCTGGAAAGAAAAGGAGTTTTCTCTAAGGAAACACGGTGCTTCCATAGCATGTGTGGGAGCTCCTCCTGTCATGCTCTAGAGCTACAGGGAAACTTGACGTGAGTACTTGCCTCAAGCTAAGGCCTGTAAAGCCCTGCTGAAACGAAAGCGCTTAGCAGTTTCCATTAGGTCGTATTCGCAGTTCTGCTTTACTTTAACGTTTCTTCACTTTTCTAGACACGTAGCACCCTGTGTAGGCACCCTTTTGCTTACAAATACAGTGAGTACCAGCAGGCTCCTCTGCCCTTCTAAGAAACATCCAGGCCTAGTAGACTTTCCCAGTCAGTCTATGTATTCAGAGGGTAGGGCAACACACTGCACTCTTCCTTGGGAAAGCTAGATGTCCGCAGCGCTCCCACAGCTCCAGGAATTGTGTTCTCTCACGTCCTACATGCTATGGAAGTCTGCCTCATTGCCCTCATTGGAGCTACACTAAGAAACACAATCTGCTTCGCCTTCCTCTAGGAACTCTTACCCAAGGACCCCATACCTACAGGAGAAAGGAGGCTTGCATTCCTACTGGAACCAAAGCACAGTTTTTCCTGCTACACTGCAGGATTTTAGAATAGGCTTAGGCCCGATAGCATACATAGAACGTTCCAAGGATGAGGGAGTTTGATACATGCAGAACACCCTGTGAAGAAAAGTTGATTCAGCAAAGGACCTTGGTGTAGCTAGAGTCTCTTGTGACTTGTGAGAAATCAGAAGGTGTTAGGCTGCATGTTCACCGGAAAAGAATACCTGATGGCACAAACCTTGCTTTCCCAGTTGAAAAGCTCTATCCACGTTGCACAGAAGATACCTAAATAACACTGTTTTTGACTGGCGTCTAGTCACTGTAGGGAGCCATCTGGAAAGCAAAGGCGTTTTCTCTAAGGAAACACGGTGCTTCCATAGCGTGTGGGGGAGCTCCTCCTGTCATGCTCTAGAGCTACAGGGAAACTTGCCGTGAGTACTTGCCTCAAGCTAAGGCCTGAAAAGCCCTGCTGAAGCGAAAGCGCTTAGCAGGTTCCATTAGGTCGTATTCGCAGTTCTGCTCTACTTTAAGGTTTCTTCACTTTTCCTGACACCAGGCACACTCGTGTAGGCACCCTTTTTCTTGCAAATACAGTGAGTACCAGCAGTCTCCTTTGCCCTTCCAGGAAACATCCAGACATAAAAGCCTTTCCCAGTAACTCTACGTATTCAGAGTGTAGGGCAACTCGCTGCACCCTTCCTTAGGAAGCTAGGTGGACTCAGCTCTTCAACAGCTCCAGGGATTCTGTTCTCGCACGTCCTACATGCCTTGGAAGTCTGCCTCATTGCCCTCATTGGAGCTACACTAAGAAACACAATCTGCTTCGCCGTCCTCTAGGAACTCTTACCCAAGGACCCCATACCTACAGGAGAAAGGAGGCTTGCATTCCTACTGCAACCAAAGCACAGCTTTTCCTGGTACACTGCAGGGCTTTAAAATAGGCTTAGGCCTGATAGCATACATAGAACTTTCCAAGGATGAGGGCGTTCGATACATGCAGAACACCCCGTGAAGGAAAGTTGATTCAGCAAGGGACAAGGGTGTAGCTAGAGTCTCTTTTGACTTGTTAGAAATCAGAAGGGTTTCGGCTGCATGTTCAGCGGAATAGAAGACCTGATGGCACAAGCCTTGCTTTCCCATTTTAAATCTCTATCCATGCTAGCCTGAAGATCCCTAAATAACACTTTTTCGACTGGCCTCTATTCTCTGTAGGCAGCCCTCTGGAAAGAAAAGGAGTTTTCTCTAAGGAAACACGGTGCTTCCATAGCATGTGTGGGAGCTCCTCCTGTCATGCTCTAGAGCTACAGGGAAACTTGACGTGAGTACTTGCCTCAAGCTAAGGCCTGTAAAGCCCTGCTGAAACGAAAGCGCTTAGCAGTTTCCATTAGGTCGTATTCGCAGTTCTGCTTTACTTTAACGTTTCTTCACTTTTCTAGACACGTAGCACCCTGTGTAGGCACCCTTTTGCTTACAAATACAGTGAGTACCAGCAGGCTCCTCTGCCCTTCTAAGAAACATCCAGGCCTAGTAGACTTTCCCAGTCAGTCTATGTATTCAGAGGGTAGGGCAACACACTGCACTCTTCCTTGGGAAAGCTAGATGTCCGCAGCGCTCCCACAGCTCCAGGAATTGTGTTCTCTCACGTCCTACATGCTATGGAAGTCTGCCTCATTGCCCTCATTGGAGCTACACTAAGAAACACAATCTGCTTCGCCTTCCTCTAGGAACTCTTACCCAAGGACCCCATACCTACAGGAGAAAGGAGGCTTGCATTCCTACTGGAACCAAAGCACAGTTTTTCCTGCTACACTGCAGGATTTTAGAATAGGCTTAGGCCCGATAGCATACATAGAACGTTCCAAGGATGAGGGAGTTTGATACATGCAGAACACCCTGTGAAGAAAAGTTGATTCAGCAAAGGACCTTGGTGTAGCTAGAGTCTCTTGTGACTTGTGAGAAATCAGAAGGTGTTAGGCTGCATGTTCACCGGAAAAGAATACCTGATGGCACAAACCTTGCTTTCCCAGTTGAAAAGCTCTATCCACGTTGCACAGAAGATACCTAAATAACACTGTTTTTGACTGGCGTCTAGTCACTGTAGGGAGCCATCTGGAAAGCAAAGGCGTTTTCTCTAAGGAAACACGGTGCTTCCATAGCGTGTGGGGGAGCTCCTCCTGTCATGCTCTAGAGCTACAGGGAAACTTGCCGTGAGTACTTGCCTCAAGCTAAGGCCTGAAAAGCCCTGCTGAAGCGAAAGCGCTTAGCAGGTTCCATTAGGTTGTATTCGCAGTTCTGCTCTACTTTAAGGTTCCTTCACTTTTCCTGACACCAGGCACCCTCGTGTAGGCACCCTTTTTCTTGCAAATACAGTGAGTACCAGCAGTCTCCTTTGCCCTTCCAGGAAACATCCAGACATAAAAGCCTTTCCCAGTAACTCTACGTATTCAGAGTGTAGGGCAACTCGCTGCACCCTTCCTTAGGAAGCTAGGTGGACTCAGCTCTTCAACAGCTCCAGGGATTCTCTTCTCGCACGTCCTACATGCCTTGGAAGTCTGCCTCATTGCCCTCATTGGAGCTACACTAAGAAACACAATCTGCTTCGCCGTCCTCTAGGAACTCTTACCCAAGGACCCCATACCTACAGGACAAAGGAGGCTTGCATTCCTACTGCAACCAAAGCACAGTTTTTCCTGGTACACTGCAGGGCTTTAAAATAGGCTTAGGCCTGATAGCATACATAGAACTTTCCAAGGATGAGGGCGTTCGATACATGCAGAACACCCCGTGAAGGAAAGTTGATTCAGCAAGGGACATGGGTGTAGCTAGAGTCTCTTTTGACTTGTTAGAAATCAGAAGGGTTTCGGCTGCATGTTCAGCGGAATAGAAGACCTGATGGCACAAGCCTTGCTTTCCCATTTTAAATCTCTATCCATGCTAGCCTGAAGATCCCTAAATAACACTTTTTCGACTGGCCTCTATTCTCTGTAGGCAGCCCTCTGGAAAGAAAAGGAGTTTTCTCTAAGGAAACACGGTGCTTCCATAGCATGTGTGGGAGCTCCTCCTGTCATGCTCTAGAGCTACAGGGAAACTTGACGTGAGTACTTGCCTCAAGCTAAGGCCTGTAAAGCCCTGCTGAAACGAAAGCGCTTAGCAGTTTCCATTCGGTCGTATTCGCAGTTCTGCTTTACTTTAACGTTTCTTCACTTTTCTAGACACGTAGCACCCTGTGTAGGCACCCTTTTGCCTACAAATACAGTGAGTACCAGCAGGCTCCTCTGCCCTTCTAAGAAACATCCAGGCCTAGTAGACTTTCCCAGTCAGTCTATGTATTCAGAGGGTAGGGCAACACACTGCCCTCTTCCTTGGGAAAGCTAGATGTCCGCAGCGCTCCCACAGCTCCAGGAATTGTGTTCTCTCACGTCCTACATGCTATGGAAGTCTGCCTCATTGCCCTCATTGGAGCTACACTAAGAAACACAATCTGCTTCGCCTTCCTCTAGGAACTCTTACCCAAGGACCCCATACCTACAGGAGAAAGGAGGCTTGCATTCCTACTGGAACCAAAGCACAGTTTTTCCTGCTACACTGCAGGATTTTAGAATAGGCTTAGGCCCGATAGCATACATAGAACGTTCCAAAGATGAGGGAGTTTGATACATGCAGAACACCCTGTGAAGAAAAGTTGATTCAGCAAAGGACCTTGGTGTAGCTAGAGTCTCTTGTGACTTTTGAGAAATCAGAAGGTGTTAGGCTGCATGTTCATCGGAAAAGAATACCTGATGGCACAAACCTTGTTTTCCCAGTTGAAAAGCTCTATCCACGCTGCACAGAAGATACCTAAATAACACTGTTTTTGACTGGCATCTAGTCACTGTAGGGAGCCATCTGGAAAGCAAAGGCGTTTTCTCTAAGGAAACACGGTGCTTCCATAGCGTGTGGGGGAGCTCCTCCTGTCATGCTCTAGAGCTACAGGGAAACTTGCCGTGAGTACTTGCCTCAAGCTAAGGCCTGAAAAGCCCTGCTGAAGCGAAAGCGCTTAGCAGGTTCCATTAGGTCGTATTCGCAGTTCTGCTCTACTTTAAGGTTTCTTCACTTTTCCTGACACTAGGCACCCTCGTGTAGGCACCCTTTTTCTTGCAAATACAGTGAGTACCAGCAGTCTCCTTTGCCCTTCCAGGAAACATCCAGACATAAAAGCCTTTCCCAGTAACTCTACGTATTCAGAGTGTAGGGCAAATCGCTGCACCCTTCCTTAGGAAGCTAGGTGGACTCAGCTCTTCAACAGCTCCAGGGATTCTCTTCTCGCACGTCCTACATGCCTTGGAAGTCTGCCTCATTGCCCTCATTGGAGCTACACTAAGAAACACAATCTGCTTCGCCGTCCTCTAGGAACTCTTACCCAAGGGCCCCATACCTACAGGAGAAAGGAGGCTTGCATTCCTACTGCAACCAAAGCACAGTTTTTCCTGGTACACTGCAGGGCTTTAAAATAGGCTTAGGCCTGATAGCATACATAGAACTTTCCAAGGATGAGGGCGTTCGATACATGCAGAACACCCCGTGAAGGAAAGTTGATTCAGCAAGGGACAAGGGTGTAGCTAGAGTCTCTTTTGACTTGTTAGAAATCAGAAGGGTTTCGGCTGCATGTTCAGCGGAATAGAATACCTGATGGCACAAGCCTTGCTTTCCCATTTTAAATCTCTAACCATGCTAGCCTGAAGATCCCTAAATAACACTTTTTCGACTGGCCTCTATTCTCTGTAGGCAGCCCTCTGGAAAGAAAAGGAGTTTTCTCTAAGGAAACACGGTGCTTCCATAGCATGTGTGGGAGCTCCTCCTGTCATGCTCTAGAGCTACAGGGAAACTTGACGTGAGTACTTGCCTCAAGCTAAGGCCTGTAAAGCCCTGCTGAAACGAAAGCGCTTAGCAGTTTCCATTAGGTCGTATTCGCAGTTCTGCTTTACTTTAACATTTCTTCACTTTTCTAGACATGTAGCACCCTGTGTAGGCACCCTTTTGCCTCCAAATACAGTGAGTACCAGCAGGCTCCTCTGCCCTTCTAAGAAATATCCAGGCCTAGTAGCCTTTCCCAGTCAGTCTATGTATTCAGAGGGTAGGGCAACACACTGCACTCTTCCTTGGGAAAGCTAGATGTCCGCCGCGCTCCCACAGCTCCAGGAATTGTGTTCTCTCACGTCCTACATGCTATGGAAGTCTGCCTCATTGCCCTCATTGGAGCTACACTAAGAAACACAATCTGCTTCGCCTTCCTCTAGGAACTCTTACCCAAGGACCCCATACCTACAGGAGAAAGGAGGCTTGCATTCCTACTGGAACCAAAGCACAGTTTTTCCTGCTACACTGCAGGATTTTAGAATAGGCTTAGGCCCGATAGCATACATAGAACGTTCCAAGGATGAGGGAGTTTGATACATGCAGAACACCCTGTGAAGAAAAGTTGATTCAGCAAAGGACCTTGGTGTAGCTAGAGTCTCTTGTGACTTGTGAGAAATCAGAAGGTGTTAGGCTGCATGTTCACCGGAAAAGAATACCTGATGGCACAAACCTTGCTTTCCCAGTTGAAAAGCTCTATCCACGCTGCACAGAAGATACCTAAATAACACTGTTTTTGACTGGCGTCTAGTCACTGTAGGGAGCCATCTGGAAAGCAAAGGCGTTTTCTCTAAGGAAACACGGTGCTTCCATAGCGTGTGGGGGAGCTCCTCCTGTCATGCTCTAGAGCTACAGGGAAACTTGCCGTGAGTACTTGCCTCAAGCTAAGGCCTGAAAAGCCCTGCTGAAGCGAAAGCGCTTAGCAGGTTCCATTAGGTCGTATTCGCAGTTCTGCTCTACTTTAAGGTTTCTTCACTTTTCCTGACACCAGGCACACTCGTGTAGGCACCCTTTTTCTTGCAAATACAGTGAGTACCAGCAGTCTCCTTTTCCCTTCCAGGAACCATCCAGACATAAAAGCCTTTCCCAGTAACTCTACATATTCAAAGTGTAGGGCAACTCGCTGCACCCTTCCTTAGGAAGCTAGGTGGACTCAGCTCTTCAACAGCTCCAGGGATTCTCTTCTCGCACGTCCTACATGCCTTGGAAGTCTGCCTCATTGCCCTCATTGGAGCTACACTAAGAAACACAATCTGCTTCGCCGTCCTCTAGGAACTCTTACCCAAGGACCCCATACCTACAGGAGAAAGGAGGCTTGCATTCCTACTGCAACCAAAGCACAGCTTTTCCTGGTACACTGCAGGGCTTTAAAATAGGCTTAGGCCTGATAGCATACATAGAACTTTCCAAGGATGAGGGCGTTCGATACATGCAGAACACCCCGTGAAGGAAAGTTGATTCAGCAAGGGACAAGGGTGTAGCTAGAGTCTCTTTTGACTTGTTAGAAATCAGAAGGGTTTCGGCTGCATGTTCAGCGGAATAGAAGACCTGATGGCACAAGCCTTGCTTTCCCATTTTAAATCTCTATCCATGCTAGCCTGAAGATCCCTAAATAACACTTTTTCGACTGGCCTCTATTCTCTGTAGGCAGCCCTCTGGAAAGAAAAGGAGTTTTCTCTAAGGAAACACGGTGCTTCCATAGCATGTGTGGGAGCTCCTCCTGTCATGCTCTAGAGCTACAGGGAAACTTGACGTGAGTACTTGCCTCAAGCTAAGGCCTGTAAAGCCCTGCTGAAACGAAAGCGCTTAGCAGTTTCCATTCGGTCGTATTCGCAGTTCTGCTTTACTTTAACGTTTCTTCACTTTTCTAGACACGTAGCACCCTGTGTAGGCACCCTTTTGCCTACAAATACAGTGAGTACCAGCAGGCTCCTCTGCCCTTCTAAGAAACATCCAGGCCTAGTAGCCTTTCCCAGTCAGTCTATGTATTCAGAGGGTAGGGCAACACACTGCACTCTTCCTTGGGAAAGCTAGATGTCCGCAGCGCTCCCACAGCTCCAGGAATTGTGTTCTCTCACGTCCTACATGCTATGGAAGTCTGCCTCATTGCCCTCATTGGAGCTACACTAAGAAACACAATCTGCTTCGCCTTCCTCTAGGAACTCTTACCCAAGGACCCCATACCTACAGGAGAAAGGAGGCTTGCATTCCTACTGGAACCAAAGCACAGTTTTTCCTGCTACACTGCAGGGTTTTAGAATAGGCTTAGGCCCGATAGCATACATAGAACGTTCCAAGGATGAGGGAGTTTGATACATGCAGAAAACCCTGTGAAGAAAAGTTGATTCAGCAAAGGACCTTGGTGTAGCTAGAGTCTCTTTTGACTTGTTAGAAATCAGAAGGTGTTAGGCTGCATGTTCACCGGAAAAGAATACCTGATGGCACAAACCTTGCTTTCCCAGTTGAAAAGCTCTATCCACGCTGCACAGAAGATACCTAAATAACACTGTTTTTGACTGGCGTCTAGTCACTGTAGGGAGCCATCTGGAAAGCAAAGGCGTTTTCTCTAAGGAAACACGGTGCTTCCATAGCGTGTGGGGGAGCTCCTCCTGTCATGCTCTAGAGCTACAGGGAAACTTGCCGTGAGTACTTGCCTCAAGCTAAGGCCTGAAAAGCCCTGCTGAAGTGAAAGCGCTTAGCAGGTTCCATTAGGTCGTATTCGCAGTTCTGCTCTACTTTAAGGTTTCTTCACTTTTCCTGACACCAGGCACACTCGTGTAGGCACCCTTTTTCTTGCAAATACAGTGAGTACCAGCAATCTCGTTTGCCCTTCCAGGAAACATCCAGACATAAAAGACTTTCCCAGTAACTCTACGTATTCAGAGTGTAGGGCAACTCGCTGCACCCTTCCTTAGGAAGCTAGGTGGACTCAGCTCTTCAACAGCTCCAGGGATTCTCTTCTCGCACGTCCTACATGCCTTGGAAGGCTGCCTCATTGCCCTCATTGGAGCTACACTAAGAAACACAATCTGCTTCGCCGTCCTCTAGGAACTCTTACCCAAGGACCCCATACCTACAGGAGAAAGGAGGCTTGCATTCCTACTGCAACCAAAGCACAGTTTTTCCTGGTACACTGCAGGGCTTTAAAATAGGCTTAGGCCTGATAGCATACATAGAACTTTCCAAGGATGAGGGCGTTCGATACATGCAGAACACCCCGTGAAGGAAAGTTGATTCAGCAAGGGACAAGGGTGTAGCTAGAGTCTCTTTTGACTTGTTAGAAATCAGAAGGGTTTCGGCTGCATGTTCAGCGGAATAGAAGACCTAATGGCACAAGCCTTGCTTTCCCATTTTAAATCTCTATCCATGCTAGCCTGAAGATCCCTAAATAACACTTTTTCGACTGGCCTCTATTCTCTGTAGGCAGCCCTCTGGAAAGAAAAGGAGTTTTCTCTAAGGAAACACGGTGCTTCCATAGCATGTGTGGGAGCTCCTCCTGTCATGCTCTAGAGCTACAGGGAAACTTGACGTGAGTACTTGCCTCAAGCTAAGGCCTGTAAAGCCCTGCTGAAACGAAAGCGCTTAGCAGTTTCCATTAGGTCGTATTCGCAGTTCTGCTTTACTTTAACGTATCTTCACTTTTCTAGACACGTAGCACCCTGTGTAGGCACCCTTTTGCTTACAAATACAGTGAGTACCAGCAGGCTCCTCTGCCCTTCTAAGAAACATCCAGGCCTAGTAGACTTTCCCAGTCAGTCTATGTATTCAGAGGGTAGGGCAACACACTGCACTCTTCCTTGGGAAAGCTAGATGTCCGCAGCGCTCCCACAGCTCCAGGAATTGTGTTCTCTCACGTCCTACATGCTATGGAAGTCTGCCTCATTGCCCTCATTGGAGCTACACTAAGAAACACAATCTGCTTCGCCTTCCTCTAGGAACTCTTACCCAAGGACCCCATACCTACAGGAGAAAGGAGGCTTGCATTCCTACTGGAACCAAAGCACAGTTTTTCCTGCTACACTGCAGGATTTTAGAATAGGCTTAGGCCCGATAGCATACATAGAACGTTCCAAGGATGAGGGAGTTTGATACATGCAGAACACCCTGTGAAGAAAAGTTGATTCAGCAAAGGACCTTGGTGTAGCTAGAGTCTCTTGTGACTTGTGAGAAATCAGAAGGTGTTAGGCTGCATGTTCACCGGAAAAGAATACCTGATGGCACAAACCTTGCTTTCCCAGTTGAAAAGCTCTATCCACGTTGCACAGAAGATACCTAAATAACACTGTTTTTGACTGGCGTCTAGTCACTGTAGGGAGCCATCTGGAAAGCAAAGGCGTTTTCTCTAAGGAAACACGGTGCTTCCATAGCGTGTGGGGGAGCTCCTCCTGTCATGCTCTAGAGCTACAGGGAAACTTGCCGTGAGTACTTGCCTCAAGCTAAGGCCTGAAAAGCCCTGCTGAAGTGAAAGCGCTTAGCAGGTTCCATTAGGTCGTATTCGCAGTTCTGCTCTACTTTAAGGTTTCTTCACTTTTCCTGACACCAGGCACACTCGTGTAGGCACCCTTTTTCTTGCAAATACAGTGAGTACCAGCAGTCTCCTTTGCCCTTCCAGGAAACATCCAGACATAAAAGCCTTTCCCAGTAACTCTACGTATTCAGTGTGTAGGGCAACTCGCTGCACCCTTCCTTAGGAAGCTAGGTGGACTCAGCTCTTCAACAGCTCCAGGGATTCTCTTCTCGCACGTCCTACATGCCTTGGAAGTCTGCCTCATTGCCCTCATTGGAGCTACACTAAGAAACACAATCTGCTTCGCCGTCCTCTAGGAACTCTTACCCAAGGACCCCATACCTACAGGAGAAAGGAGGCTTGCATTCCTACTGCAACCAAAGCACAGCTTTTCCTGGTACACTGCAGGGCTTTAAAATAGGCTTAGGCCTGATAGCATACATAGAACTTTCCAAGGATGAGGGCGTTCGATACATGCAGAACACCCCGTGAAGGAAAGTTGATTCAGCAAGGGACAAGGGTGTAGCTAGAGTCTCTTTTGACTTGTTAGAAATCAGAAGGGTTTCGGCTGCATGTTCAGCGGAATAGAAGACCTGATGGCACAAGCCTTGCTTTCCCATTTTAAATCTCTATCCATGCTAGCCTGAAGATCCCTAAATAACACTTTTTCGACTGGCCTCTATTCTCTGTAGGCAGCCCTCTGGAAAGAAAAGGAGTTTTCTCTAAGGAAACACGGTGCTTCCATAGCATGTGTGGGAGCTCCTCCTGTCATGCTCTAGAGCTACAGGGAAACTTGACGTGAGTACTTGCCTCAAGCTAAGGCCTGTAAAGCCCTGCTGAAACGAAAGCGCTTAGCAGTTTCCATTAGGTCGTATTCGCAGTTCTGCTTTACTTTAACGTTTCTTCACTTTTCTAGACACGTAGCACCCTGTGTAGGCACCCTTTTGCTTACAAATACAGTGAGTACCAGCAGGCTCCTCTGCCCTTCTAAGAAACATCCAGGCCTAGTAGACTTTCCCAGTCAGTCTATGTATTCAGAGGGTAGGGCAACACACTGCACTCTTCCTTGGGAAAGCTAGATGTCCGCAGCGCTCCCACAGCTCCAGGAATTGTGTTCTCTCACGTCCTACATGCTATGGAAGTCTGCCTCATTGCCCTCATTGGAGCTACACTAAGAAACACAATCTGCTTCGCCTTCCTCTAGGAACTCTTACCCAAGGACCCCATACCTACAGGAGAAAGGAGGCTTGCATTCCTACTGGAACCAAAGCACAGTTTTTCCTGCTACACTGCAGGATTTTAGAATAGGCTTAGGCCCGATAGCATACATAGAACGTTCCAAGGATGAGGGAGTTTGATACATGCAGAACACCCTGTGAAGAAAAGTTGATTCAGCAAAGGACCTTGGTGTAGCTAGAGTCTCTTGTGACTTGTGAGAAATCAGAAGGTGTTAGGCTGCATGTTCACCGGAAAAGAATACCTGATGGCACAAACCTTGCTTTCCCAGTTGAAAAGCTCTATCCACGTTGCACAGAAGATACCTAAATAACACTGTTTTTGACTGGCGTCTAGTCACTGTAGGGAGCCATCTGGAAAGCAAAGGCGTTTTCTCTAAGGAAACACGGTGCTTCCATAGCGTGTGGGGGAGCTCCTCCTGTCATGCTCTAGAGCTACAGGGAAACTTGCCGTGAGTACTTGCCTCAAGCTAAGGCCTGAAAAGCCCTGCTGAAGCGAAAGCGCTTAGCAGGTTCCATTAGGTCGTATTCGCAGTTCTGCTCTACTTTAAGGTTTCTTCACTTTTCCTGACACCAGGCACACTCGTGTAGGCACCCTTTTTCTTGCAAATACAGTGAGTACCAGCAGTCTCCTTTGCCCTTCCAGGAAACATCCAGACATAAAAGCCTTTCCCAGTAACTCTACGTATTCAGAGTGTAGGGCAACTCGCTGCACCCTTCCTTAGGAAGCTAGGTGGACTCAGCTCTTCAACAGCTCCAGGGATTCTGTTCTCGCACGTCCTACATGCCTTGGAAGTCTGCCTCATTGCCCTCATTGGAGCTACACTAAGAAACACAATCTGCTTCGCCGTCCTCTAGGAACTCTTACCCAAGGACCCCATACCTACAGGAGAAAGGAGGCTTGCATTCCTACTGCAACCAAAGCACAGCTTTTCCTGGTACACTGCAGGGCTTTAAAATAGGCTTAGGCCTGATAGCATACATAGAACTTTCCAAGGATGAGGGCGTTCGATACATGCAGAACACCCCGTGAAGGAAAGTTGATTCAGCAAGGGACAAGGGTGTAGCTAGAGTCTCTTTTGACTTGTTAGAAATCAGAAGGGTTTCGGCTGCATGTTCAGCGGAATAGAAGACCTGATGGCACAAGCCTTGCTTTCCCATTTTAAATCTCTATCCATGCTAGCCTGAAGATCCCTAAATAACACTTTTTCGACTGGCCTCTATTCTCTGTAGGCAGCCCTCTGGAAAGAAAAGGAGTTTTCTCTAAGGAAACACGGTGCTTCCATAGCATGTGTGGGAGCTCCTCCTGTCATGCTCTAGAGCTACAGGGAAACTTGACGTGAGTACTTGCCTCAAGCTAAGGCCTGTAAAGCCCTGCTGAAACGAAAGCGCTTAGCAGTTTCCATTAGGTCGTATTCGCAGTTCTGCTTTACTTTAACGTTTCTTCACTTTTCTAGACACGTAGCACCCTGTGTAGGCACCCTTTTGCTTACAAATACAGTGAGTACCAGCAGGCTCCTCTGCCCTTCTAAGAAACATCCAGGCCTAGTAGACTTTCCCAGTCAGTCTATGTATTCAGAGGGTAGGGCAACACACTGCACTCTTCCTTGGGAAAGCTAGATGTCCGCAGCGCTCCCACAGCTCCAGGAATTGTGTTCTCTCACGTCCTACATGCTATGGAAGTCTGCCTCATTGCCCTCATTGGAGCTACACTAAGAAACACAATCTGCTTCGCCTTCCTCTAGGAACTCTTACCCAAGGACCCCATACCTACAGGAGAAAGGAGGCTTGCATTCCTACTGGAACCAAAGCACAGTTTTTCCTGCTACACTGCAGGATTTTAGAATAGGCTTAGGCCCGATAGCATACATAGAACGTTCCAAGGATGAGGGAGTTTGATACATGCAGAACACCCTGTGAAGAAAAGTTGATTCAGCAAAGGACCTTGGTGTAGCTAGAGTCTCTTGTGACTTGTGAGAAATCAGAAGGTGTTAGGCTGCATGTTCACCGGAAAAGAATACCTGATGGCACAAACCTTGCTTTCCCAGTTGAAAAGCTCTATCCACGTTGCACAGAAGATACCTAAATAACACTGTTTTTGACTGGCGTCTAGTCACTGTAGGGAGCCATCTGGAAAGCAAAGGCGTTTTCTCTAAGGAAACACGGTGCTTCCATAGCGTGTGGGGGAGCTCCTCCTGTCATGCTCTAGAGCTACAGGGAAACTTGCCGTGAGTACTTGCCTCAAGCTAAGGCCTGAAAAGCCCTGCTGAAGCGAAAGCGCTTAGCAGGTTCCATTAGGTTGTATTCGCAGTTCTGCTCTACTTTAAGGTTCCTTCACTTTTCCTGACACCAGGCACCCTCGTGTAGGCACCCTTTTTCTTGCAAATACAGTGAGTACCAGCAGTCTCCTTTGCCCTTCCAGGAAACATCCAGACATAAAAGCCTTTCCCAGTAACTCTACGTATTCAGAGTGTAGGGCAACTCGCTGCACCCTTCCTTAGGAAGCTAGGTGGACTCAGCTCTTCAACAGCTCCAGGGATTCTCTTCTCGCACGTCCTACATGCCTTGGAAGTCTGCCTCATTGCCCTCATTGGAGCTACACTAAGAAACACAATCTGCTTCGCCGTCCTCTAGGAACTCTTACCCAAGGACCCCATACCTACAGGACAAAGGAGGCTTGCATTCCTACTGCAACCAAAGCACAGTTTTTCCTGGTACACTGCAGGGCTTTAAAATAGGCTTAGGCCTGATAGCATACATAGAACTTTCCAAGGATGAGGGCGTTCGATACATGCAGAACACCCCGTGAAGGAAAGTTGATTCAGCAAGGGACATGGGTGTAGCTAGAGTCTCTTTTGACTTGTTAGAAATCAGAAGGGTTTCGGCTGCATGTTCAGCGGAATAGAAGACCTGATGGCACAAGCCTTGCTTTCCCATTTTAAATCTCTATCCATGCTAGCCTGAAGATCCCTAAATAACACTTTTTCGACTGGCCTCTATTCTCTGTAGGCAGCCCTCTGGAAAGAAAAGGAGTTTTCTCTAAGGAAACACGGTGCTTCCATAGCATGTGTGGGAGCTCCTCCTGTCATGCTCTAGAGCTACAGGGAAACTTGACGTGAGTACTTGCCTCAAGCTAAGGCCTGTAAAGCCCTGCTGAAACGAAAGCGCTTAGCAGTTTCCATTCGGTCGTATTCGCAGTTCTGCTTTACTTTAACGTTTCTTCACTTTTCTAGACACGTAGCACCCTGTGTAGGCACCCTTTTGCCTACAAATACAGTGAGTACCAGCAGGCTCCTCTGCCCTTCTAAGAAACATCCAGGCCTAGTAGACTTTCCCAGTCAGTCTATGTATTCAGAGGGTAGGGCAACACACTGCCCTCTTCCTTGGGAAAGCTAGATGTCCGCAGCGCTCCCACAGCTCCAGGAATTGTGTTCTCTCACGTCCTACATGCTATGGAAGTCTGCCTCATTGCCCTCATTGGAGCTACACTAAGAAACACAATCTGCTTCGCCTTCCTCTAGGAACTCTTACCCAAGGACCCCATACCTACAGGAGAAAGGAGGCTTGCATTCCTACTGGAACCAAAGCACAGTTTTTCCTGCTACACTGCAGGATTTTAGAATAGGCTTAGGCCCGATAGCATACATAGAACGTTCCAAAGATGAGGGAGTTTGATACATGCAGAACACCCTGTGAAGAAAAGTTGATTCAGCAAAGGACCTTGGTGTAGCTAGAGTCTCTTGTGACTTTTGAGAAATCAGAAGGTGTTAGGCTGCATGTTCATCGGAAAAGAATACCTGATGGCACAAACCTTGTTTTCCCAGTTGAAAAGCTCTATCCACGCTGCACAGAAGATACCTAAATAACACTGTTTTTGACTGGCATCTAGTCACTGTAGGGAGCCATCTGGAAAGCAAAGGCGTTTTCTCTAAGGAAACACGGTGCTTCCATAGCGTGTGGGGGAGCTCCTCCTGTCATGCTCTAGAGCTACAGGGAAACTTGCCGTGAGTACTTGCCTCAAGCTAAGGCCTGAAAAGCCCTGCTGAAGCGAAAGCGCTTAGCAGGTTCCATTAGGTCGTATTCGCAGTTCTGCTCTACTTTAAGGTTTCTTCACTTTTCCTGACACTAGGCACCCTCGTGTAGGCACCCTTTTTCTTGCAAATACAGTGAGTACCAGCAGTCTCCTTTGCCCTTCCAGGAAACATCCAGACATAAAAGCCTTTCCCAGTAACTCTACGTATTCAGAGTGTAGGGCAAATCGCTGCACCCTTCCTTAGGAAGCTAGGTGGACTCAGCTCTTCAACAGCTCCAGGGATTCTCTTCTCGCACGTCCTACATGCCTTGGAAGTCTGCCTCATTGCCCTCATTGGAGCTACACTAAGAAACACAATCTGCTTCGCCGTCCTCTAGGAACTCTTACCCAAGGGCCCCATACCTACAGGAGAAAGGAGGCTTGCATTCCTACTGCAACCAAAGCACAGTTTTTCCTGGTACACTGCAGGGCTTTAAAATAGGCTTAGGCCTGATAGCATACATAGAACTTTCCAAGGATGAGGGCGTTCGATACATGCAGAACACCCCTTGAAGGAAAGTTGATTCAGCAAGGGACAAGGGTGTAGCTAGAGTCTCTTTTGACTTGTTAGAAATCAGAAGGGTTTCGGCTGCATGTTCAGCGGAATAGAATACCTGATGGCACAAGCCTTGCTTTCCCATTTTAAATCTCTAACCATGCTAGCCTGAAGATCCCTAAATAACACTTTTTCGACTGGCCTCTATTCTCTGTAGGCAGCCCTCTGGAAAGAAAAGGAGTTTTCTCTAAGGAAACACGGTGCTTCCATAGCATGTGTGGGAGCTCCTCCTGTCATGCTCTAGAGCTACAGGGAAACTTGACGTGAGTACTTGCCTCAAGCTAAGGCCTGTAAAGCCCTGCTGAAACGAAAGCGCTTAGCAGTTTCCATTAGGTCGTATTCGCAGTTCTGCTTTACTTTAACATTTCTTCACTTTTCTAGACATGTAGCACCCTGTGTAGGCACCCTTTTGCCTCCAAATACAGTGAGTACCAGCAGGCTCCTCTGCCCTTCTAAGAAATATCCAGGCCTAGTAGCCTTTCCCAGTCAGTCTATGTATTCAGAGGGTAGGGCAACACACTGCACTCTTCCTTGGGAAAGCTAGATGTCCGCCGCGCTCCCACAGCTCCAGGAATTGTGTTCTCTCACGTCCTACATGCTATGGAAGTCTGCCTCATTGCCCTCATTGGAGCTACACTAAGAAACACAATCTGCTTCGCCTTCCTCTAGGAACTCTTACCCAAGGACCCCATACCTACAGGAGAAAGGAGGCTTGCATTCCTACTGGAACCAAAGCACAGTTTTTCCTGCTACACTGCAGGATTTTAGAATAGGCTTAGGCCCGATAGCATACATAGAACGTTCCAAGGATGAGGGAGTTTGATACATGCAGAACACCCTGTGAAGAAAAGTTGATTCAGCAAAGGACCTTGGTGTAGCTAGAGTCTCTTGTGACTTGTGAGAAATCAGAAGGTGTTAGGCTGCATGTTCACCGGAAAAGAATACCTGATGGCACAAACCTTGCTTTCCCAGTTGAAAAGCTCTATCCACGCTGCACAGAAGATACCTAAATAACACTGTTTTTGACTGGCGTCTAGTCACTGTAGGGAGCCATCTGGAAAGCAAAGGCGTTTTCTCTAAGGAAACACGGTGCTTCCATAGCGTGTGGGGGAGCTCCTCCTGTCATGCTCTAGAGCTACAGGGAAACTTGCCGTGAGTACTTGCCTCAAGCTAAGGCCTGAAAAGCCCTGCTGAAGCGAAAGCGCTTAGCAGGTTCCATTAGGTCGTATTCGCAGTTCTGCTCTACTTTAAGGTTTCTTCACTTTTCCTGACACCAGGCACACTCGTGTAGGCACCCTTTTTCTTGCAAATACAGTGAGTACCAGCAGTCTCCTTTTCCCTTCCAGGAACCATCCAGACATAAAAGCCTTTCCCAGTAACTCTACATATTCAAAGTGTAGGGCAACTCGCTGCACCCTTCCTTAGGAAGCTAGGTGGACTCAGCTCTTCAACAGCTCCAGGGATTCTCTTCTCGCACGTCCTACATGCCTTGGAAGTCTGCCTCATTGCCCTCATTGGAGCTACACTAAGAAACACAATCTGCTTCGCCGTCCTCTAGGAACTCTTACCCAAGGACCCCATACCTACAGGAGAAAGGAGGCTTGCATTCCTACTGCAACCAAAGCACAGCTTTTCCTGGTACACTGCAGGGCTTTAAAATAGGCTTAGGCCTGATAGCATACATAGAACTTTCCAAGGATGAGGGCGTTCGATACATGCAGAACACCCCGTGAAGGAAAGTTGATTCAGCAAGGGACAAGGGTGTAGCTAGAGTCTCTTTTGACTTGTTAGAAATCAGAAGGGTTTCGGCTGCATGTTCAGCGGAATAGAAGACCTGATGGCACAAGCCTTGCTTTCCCATTTTAAATCTCTATCCATGCTAGCCTGAAGATCCCTAAATAACACTTTTTCGACTGGCCTCTATTCTCTGTAGGCAGCCCTCTGGAAAGAAAAGGAGTTTTCTCTAAGGAAACACGGTGCTTCCATAGCATGTGTGGGAGCTCCTCCTGTCATGCTCTAGAGCTACAGGGAAACTTGACGTGAGTACTTGCCTCAAGCTAAGGCCTGTAAAGCCCTGCTGAAACGAAAGCGCTTAGCAGTTTCCATTCGGTCGTATTCGCAGTTCTGCTTTACTTTAACGTTTCTTCACTTTTCTAGACACGTAGCACCCTGTGTAGGCACCCTTTTGCCTACAAATACAGTGAGTACCAGCAGGCTCCTCTGCCCTTCTAAGAAACATCCAGGCCTAGTAGCCTTTCCCAGTCAGTCTATGTATTCAGAGGGTAGGGCAACACACTGCACTCTTCCTTGGGAAAGCTAGATGTCCGCAGCGCTCCCACAGCTCCAGGAATTGTGTTCTCTCACGTCCTACATGCTATGGAAGTCTGCCTCATTGCCCTCATTGGAGCTACACTAAGAAACACAATCTGCTTCGCCTTCCTCTAGGAACTCTTACCCAAGGACCCCATACCTACAGGAGAAAGGAGGCTTGCATTCCTACTGGAACCAAAGCACAGTTTTTCCTGCTACACTGCAGGGTTTTAGAATAGGCTTAGGCCCGATAGCATACATAGAACGTTCCAAGGATGAGGGAGTTTGATACATGCAGAAAACCCTGTGAAGAAAAGTTGATTCAGCAAAGGACCTTGGTGTAGCTAGAGTCTCTTTTGACTTGTTAGAAATCAGAAGGTGTTAGGCTGCATGTTCACCGGAAAAGAATACCTGATGGCACAAACCTTGCTTTCCCAGTTGAAAAGCTCTATCCACGCTGCACAGAAGATACCTAAATAACACTGTTTTTGACTGGCGTCTAGTCACTGTAGGGAGCCATCTGGAAAGCAAAGGCGTTTTCTCTAAGGAAACACGGTGCTTCCATAGCGTGTGGGGGAGCTCCTCCTGTCATGCACTAGAGCTACAGGGAAACTTGCCGTTAGTACTTGCCTCAAGCCAAGGCCTGAAAAGCCCTGCTGAAGCGAAAGCGCTTAGCAGGTTCCATTAGGTCGTATTCGCAGTTCTGCTCTACTTTAAGGTTCCTTCACTTTTCCTGACACCAGGCACCCTCGTGTAGGCACCCTTTTTCTTGCAAATACAGTGAGTACCAGCAGTCTCCTTTGCCCTTCCAGGAAACATCCAGACATAAAAGCCTTTCCCAGTAACTCTACGTATTCAGAGTGTAGGGCAACTCGCTGCACCCTTCCTTAGGAAGCTAGGTGGACTCAGCTCTTCAACAGCTCCAGGGATTCTGTTCTCGCACGTCCTACATGCCATGGAAGTCTGCCTCATTGCCCTCATTGGAGCTACACTAAGAAACACAATCTGCTTCGCCGTCCTCTAGGAACTCTTACCCAAGGACCCCATACCTACAGGAGAAAGGAGGCTTGCATTCCTACTGCAACCAAAGCACAGTTTTTCCTGGTACACTGCAGGGCTTTAAAATAGGCTTAGGCCTGATAGCATACATAGAACTTTCCAAGGATGAGGGCGTTCGATACATGCAGAACACCACGTGAAGGAAAGTTGATTCAGCAAGGGACAAGGGTGTAGCTAGAGTCTCTTTTGACTTGTTAGAAATCAGAAGGGTTTCGGCTGCATGTTCAGCGGAATAGAAGACCTGATGGCACAAGCCTTGCTTTCCCATTTTAAATCTCTATCCATGCTAGCCTGAAGATCCCTAAATAACACTTTTTCGACTGGCCTCTATTTTCTGTAGTCAGCCCTCTGGAAAGCAAAGGCGTTTTCTCTAAGGAAACACGGTGCTTCCATAGCATGTGTGGGAGCTCCTACTGTCATGCTCTAGAGCTACAGGGAAACTTGACGTGAGTACTTGCCTCAAGCTAAGGCCTGTAAAGCCCTGCTGAAACGAAAGCGCTTAGCAGTTTCCATTCGGTCGTATTCGCAGTTCTGCTTTACTTTAACGTTTCTTCACTTTTCTAGACACGTAGCACCCTGTGTAGGCACCCTTTTGCCTACAAATACAGTGAGTACCAGCAGGCTCCTCTGCCCTTCTAAGAAACATCCAGGCCTAGTAGCCTTTCCCAGTCAGTCTATGTATTCAGAGGGTAGGGCAACACACTGCACTCTTCCTTGGGAAAGCTAGATGTCCGCAGCGCTCCCACAGCTCCAGGAATTGTGTTCTCTCACGTCCTACATGCTATGGAAGTCTGCCTCATTGCCCTCATTGGAGCTACACTAAGAAACACAATCTGCTTCGCCTTCCTCTAGGAACTCTTACCCAAGGACCCCATACCTACAGGAGAAAGGAGGCTTGCATTCCTACTGGAACCAAAGCACAGTTTTTCCTGCTACACTGCAGGATTTTAGAATAGGCTTAGGCCCGATAGCATACATAGAACGTTCCAAGGATGAGGGAGTTTGATACATGCAGAACACCCTGTGAAGAAAAGTTGATTCAGCAAAGGACCTTGGTGTAGCTAGAGTCTCTTGTGACTTTTGACAAATCAGAAGGTGTTAGGCTGCATGTTCATCGGAAAAGAATACCTGATGGCACAAACCTTGCTTTCCCAGTTGAAAAGCTCTATCCACGCTGCACAGAAGATACCTAAATAACACTGTTTTTGACTGGCATCTAGTCACTGTAGGGAGCCATCTGGAAAGCAAAGGCGTTTTCTCTAAGGAAACACGGTGCTTCCATAGCGTGTGGGGGAGCTCCTCCTGTCATGCTCTAGAGCTACAGGGAAACTTGCCGTGAGTACTTGCCTCAAGCTAAGGCCTGAAAAGCCCTGCTGAAGCGAAAGCGCTTAGCAGGTTCCATTAGGTTTTATTCGCAGTTCTGCTCTACTTTAAGGTTCCTTCACTTTTCCTGACACCAGGCACCCTCGTGTAGGCACCCTTTTTCTTGCAAATACAGTGAGTACCAGCAGTCTCCTTTGCCCTTCCAGGAAACATCCAGACATAAAAGCCTTTCCCAGTAACTCTACGTATTCAGAGTGTAGGGCAACTCGCTGCACCCTTCCTTAGGAAGCTAGGTGGACTCAGCTCTTCAACAGCTCCAGGGATTCTCTTCTCGCACGTCCTACATGCCTTGGAAGTCTGCCTCATTGCCCTCATTGGAGCTACACTAAGAAACACAATCTGCTTCGCCGTCCTCTAGGAACTCTTACCCAAGGACCCCATACCTACAGGACAAAGGAGGCTTGCATTCCTACTGCAACCAAAGCACAGTTTTTCCTGGTACACTGCAGGGCTTTAAAATAGGCTTAGGCCTGATAGCATACATAGAACTTTCCAAGGATGAGGGCGTTCGATACATGCAGAACACCCCGTGAAGGAAAGTTGATTCAGCAAGGGACATGGGTGTAGCTAGAGTCTCTTTTGACTTGTTAGAAATCAGAAGGGTTTCGGCTGCATGTTCAGCGGAATAGAAGACCTGATGGCACAAGCCTTGCTTTCCCATTTTAAATCTCTATCCATGCTAGCCTGAAGATCCCTAAATAACACTTTTTCGACTGGCCTCTATTCTCTGTAGGCAGCCCTCTGGAAAGAAAAGGAGTTTTCTCTAAGGAAACACGGTGCTTCCATAGCATGTGTGGGAGCTCCTCCTGTCATGCTCTAGAGCTACAGGGAAACTTGCCGTGAGTACTTGCCTCAAGCTAAGGCCTGTAAAGCCCTGCTGAAACGAAAGCGCTTAGCAGTTTCCATTAGGTCGTATTCGCAGTTCTGCTTTTCTTTAACGTTTCTTCACTTTTCTAGACACGTAGCACCCTGTGTAGGCACCCTTTTGCCTACAAATACAGTGAGTACCAGCAGGCTCCTCTGCCCTTCTAAGAAACATCCAGGCCTAGTAGACTTTCCCAGTCAGTCTATGTATTCAGAGGGTAGGGCAACACACTGCACTCTTCCTTGGGAAAGCTAGATGTCCGCAGCGCTCCCACAGCTCCAGGAATTGTGTTCTCTCACGTCCTACATGCTATGGAAGTCTGCCTCATTGCCCTCATTGGAGCTACACTAAGAAACACAATCTGCTTCGCCTTCCTCTAGGAACTCTTACCCAAGGACCCCATACCTACAGGAGAAAGGAGGCTTGCATTCCTACTGGAACCAAAGCACAGTTTTTCCTGCTACACTGCAGGATTTTAGAATAGGCTTAGGCCCGATAGCATACATAGAACGTTCCAAGGATGAGGGAGTTTGATACATGCAGAACACCCTGTGAAGAAAAGTTGATTCAGCAAAGGACCTTGGTGTAGCTAGAGTCTCTTGTGACTTGTGAGAAATCAGAAGGTGTTAGGCTGCATGTTCATCGGAAAAGAATACCTGATGGCACAAACCTTGCTTTCCCAGTTGAAAAGCTCTATCCACGCTGCACAGAAGATACCTAAATAACACTGTTTTTGACTGGCATCTAGTCACTGTAGGGAGCCATCTGGAAAGCAAAGGCGTTTTCTCTAAGGAAACACGGTGCTTCCATAGCGTGTGGGGGAGCTCCTCCTGTCATGCTCTAGAGCTACAGGGAAACTTGCCGTGAGTACTTGCCTCAAGCTAAGGCCTGAAAAGCCCTGCTGAAGCGAAAGCGCTTAGCAGGTTCCATTAGGTCGTATTCGCAGTTCTGCTCTACTTTAAGGTTTCTTCACTTTTCCTGACACCAGGCACACTCCTGTAGGCACCCTTTTTCTTGCAAATACAGTGAGTACCAGCAGTCTCCTTTTCCCTTCCAGGAACCATCCAGACATAAAAGCCTTTCCCAGTAACTCTACATATTCAAAGTGTAGGGCAACTCGCTGCACCCTTCCTTAGGAAGCTAGGTGGACTCAGCTCTTCAACAGCTCCAGGGATTCTCTTCTCGCACGTCCTACATGCCTTGGAAGTCTGCCTCATTGCCCTCATTGGAGCTACACTAAGAAACACAATCTGCTTCGCCGTCCTCTAGGAACTCTTACCCAAGGACCCCATACCTACAGGAGAAAGGAGGCTTGCATTCCTACTGCAACCAAAGCACAGCTTTTCCTGGTACACTGCAGGGCTTTAAAATAGGCTTAGGCCTGATAGCATACATAGAACTTTCCAAGGATGAGGGCGTTCGATACATGCAGAACACCCCGTGAAGGAAAGTTGATTCAGCAAGGGACAAGGGTGTAGCTAGAGTCTCTTTTGACTTGTTAGAAATCAGAAGGGTTTCGGCTGCATGTTCAGCGGAATAGAAGACCTGATGGCACAAGCCTTGCTTTCCCATTTTAAATCTCTATCCATGCTAGCCTGAAGATCCCTAAATAACACTTTTTCGACTGGCCTCTATTCTCTGTAGGCAGCCCTCTGGAAAGAAAAGGAGTTTTCTCTAAGGAAACACGGTGCTTCCATAGCATGTGTGGGAGCTCCTCCTGTCATGCTCTAGAGCTACAGGGAAACTTGACGTGAGTACTTGCCTCAAGCTAAGGCCTGTAAAGCCCTGCTGAAACGAAAGCGCTTAGCAGTTTCCATTCGGTCGTATTCGCAGTTCTGCTTTACTTTAACGTTTCTTCACTTTTCTAGACACGTAGCACCCTGTGTAGGCACCCTTTTGCCTACAAATACAGTGAGTACCAGCAGGCTCCTCTGCCCTTCTAAGAAACATCCAGGCCTAGTAGCCTTTCCCAGTCAGTCTATGTATTCAGAGGGTAGGGCAACACACTGCACTCTTCCTTGGGAAAGCTAGATGTCCGCAGCGCTCCCACAGCTCCAGGAATTGTGTTCTCTCACGTCCTACATGCTATGGAAGTCTGCCTCATTGCCCTCATTGGAGCTACACTAAGAAACACAATCTGCTTCGCCTTCCTCTAGGAACTCTTACCCAAGGACCCCATACCTACAGGAGAAAGGAGGCTTGCATTCCTACTGGAACCAAAGCACAGTTTTTCCTGCTACACTGCAGGGTTTTAGAATAGGCTTAGGCCCGATAGCATACATAGAACGTTCCAAGGATGAGGGAGTTTGATACATGCAGAAAACCCTGTGAAGAAAAGTTGATTCAGCAAAGGACCTTGGTGTAGCTAGAGTCTCTTTTGACTTGTTAGAAATCAGAAGGTGTTAGGCTGCATGTTCACCGGAAAAGAATACCTGATGGCACAAACCTTGCTTTCCCAGTTGAAAAGCTCTATCCACGCTGCACAGAAGATACCTAAATAACACTGTTTTTGACTGGCGTCTAGTCACTGTAGGGATCCATCTGGAAAGCAAAGGCGTTTTCTCTAAGGAAACACGGTGCTTCCATAGCGTGTGGGGGAGCTCCTCCTGTCATGCACTAGAGCTACAGGGAAACTTGCCGTTAGTACTTGCCTCAAGCCAAGGCCTGAAAAGCCCTGCTGAAGCGAAAGCGCTTAGCAGGTTCCATTAGGTCGTATTCGCAGTTCTGCTCTACTTTAAGGTTCCTTCACTTTTCCTGACACCAGGCACCCTCGTGTAGGCACCCTTTTTCTTGCAAATACAGTGAGTACCAGCAGTCTCCTTTGCCCTTCCAGGAAACATCCAGACATAAAAGCCTTTCCCAGTAACTCTACGTATTCAGAGTGTAGGGCAACTCGCTGCACCCTTCCTTAGGAAGCTAGGTGGACTCAGCTCTTCAACAGCTCCAGGGATTCTCTTCTCGCACGTCCTACATGCCATGGAAGTCTGCCTCATTGCCCTCATTGGAGCTACACTAAGAAACACAATCTGCTTCGCCGTCCTCTAGGAACTCTTACCCAAGGACCCCATACCTACAGGAGAAAGGAGGCTTGCATTCCTACTGCAACCAAAGCACAGTTTTTCCTGGTACACTGCAGGGCTTTAAAATAGGCTTAGGCCTGATAGCATACATAGAACTTTCCAAGGATGAGGGCGTTCGATACATGCAGAACACCACGTGAAGGAAAGTTGATTCAGCAAGGGACAAGGGTGTAGCTAGAGTCTCTTTTGACTTGTTAGAAATCAGAAGGGTTTCGGCTGCATGTTCAGCGGAATAGAAGACCTGATGGCACAAGCCTTGCTTTCCCATTTTAAATCTCTATCCATGCTAGCCTGAAGATCCCTAAATAACACTTTTTCGACTGGCCTCTATTTTCTGTAGTCAGCCCTCTGGAAAGCAAAGGCGTTTTCTCTAAGGAAACACGGTGCTTCCATAGCATGTGTGGGAGCTCCTCCTGTCATGCTCTAGAGCTACAGGGAAACTTGACGTGAGTACTTGCCTCAAGCTAAGGCCTGTAAAGCCCTGCTGAAACGAAAGCGCTTAGCAGTTTCCATTAGGTCGTATTCGCAGTTCTGCTTTACTTTAACGTTTCTTCACTTTTCTAGACACGTAGCACCCTGTGTAGGCACCCTTTTGCCTACAAATACAGTGAGTACCAGCAGGCTCCTCTGCCCTTCTAAGAAACATCCAGGCCTAGTAGCCTTTCCCAGTCAGTCTATGTATTCAGAGGGTAGGGCAACACACTGCACTCTTCCTTGGGAAAGCTAGATGTCCGCAGCGCTCCCACAGCTCCAGGAATTGTGTTCTCTCACGTCCTACATGCTATGGAAGTCTGCCTCATTGCCCTCATTGGAGCTACACTAAGAAACACAATCTGCTTCGCCTTCCTCTAGGAACTCTTACCCAAGGACCCCATACCTACAGGAGAAAGGAGGCTTGCATTCCTACTGGAACCAAAGCACAGTTTTTCCTGCTACACTGCAGGATTTTAGAATAGGCTTAGGCCCGATAGCATACATAGAACGTTCCAAGGATGAGGGAGTTTGATACATGCAGAACACCCTGTGAAGAAAAGTTGATTCAGCAAAGGACCTTGGTGTAGCTAGAGTCTCTTGTGACTTGTGAGAAATCAGAAGGTGTTAGGCTGCATGTTCACCGGAAAAGAATACCTGATGGCACAAACCTTGCTTTCCCAGTTGAAAAGCTCTATCCACGCTGCACAGAAGATACCTAAATAACACTGTTTTTGACTGGCGTCTAGTCTCTGTAGGGAGCCATCTGGAAAGCAAAGGCGTTTTCTCTAAGGAAACACGGTGCTTCCATAGCGTGTGGGGGAGCTCCTCCTGTCATGCTCTAGAGCTACAGGGAAACTTGCCGTGAGTACTTGCCTCAAGCTAAGGCCTGAAAAGCCCTGCTGAAGCGAAAGCGCTTAGCAGGTTCCATTAGGTCGTATTCGCAGTTCTGCTCTACTTTAAGGTTTCTTCACTTTTCCTGACACCAGGCACAGTCGTGTAGGCACCCTTTTTCTTGCAAATACAGTGAGTACCAGCAGTCTCCTTTTCCCTTCCAGGAACCATCCAGACATAAAAGCCTTTCCCAGTAACTCTACATATTCAAAGTGTAGGGCAACTCGCTGCACCCTTCCTTAGGAAGCTAGGTGGACTCAGCTCTTCAACAGCTCCAGGGATTCTCTTCTCGCACGTCCTACATGCCTTGGAAGTCTGCCTCATTGCCCTCATTGGAGCTACACTAAGAAACACAATCTGCTTCGCCGTCCTCTAGGAACTCTTACCCAAGGACCCCATACCTACAGGAGAAAGGAGGCTTGCATTCCTACTGCAACCAAAGCACAGCTTTTCCTGGTACACTGCAGGGCTTTAAAATAGGCTTAGGCCTGATAGCATACATAGAACTTTCCAAGGATGAGGGCGTTCGATACATGCAGAACACCCCGTGAAGGAAAGTTGATTCAGCAAGGGACAAGGGTGTAGCTAGAGTCTCTTTTGACTTGTTAGAAATCAGAAGGGTTTCGGCTGCATGTTCAGCGGAATAGAAGACCTGATGGCACAAGCCTTGCTTTCCCATTTTAAATCTCTATCCATGCTAGCCTGAAGATCCCTAAATAACACTTTTTCGACTGGCCTCTATTCTCTGTAGGCAGCCCTCTGGAAAGAAAAGGAGTTTTCTCTAAGGAAACACGGTGCTTCCATAGCATGTGTGGGAGCTCCTCCTGTCATGCTCTAGAGCTACAGGGAAACTTGACGTGAGTACTTGCCTCAAGCTAAGGCCTGTAAAGCCCTGCTGAAACGAAAGCGCTTAGCAGTTTCCATTCGGTCGTATTCGCAGTTCTGCTTTACTTTAACGTTTCTTCACTTTTCTAGACACGTAGCACCCTGTGTAGGCACCCTTTTGCCTACAAATACAGTGAGTACCAGCAGGCTCCTCTGCCCTTCTAAGAAACATCCAGGCCTAGTAGCCTTTCCCAGTCAGTCTATGTATTCAGAGGGTAGGGCAACACACTGCACTCTTCCTTGGGAAAGCTAGATGTCCGCAGCGCTCCCACAGCTCCAGGAATTGTGTTCTCTCACGTCCTACATGCTATGGAAGTCTGCCTCATTGCCCTCATTGGAGCTACACTAAGAAACACAATCTGCTTCGCCTTCCTCTAGGAACTCTTACCCAAGGACCCCATACCTACAGGAGAAAGGAGGCTTGCATTCCTACTGGAACCAAAGCACAGTTTTTCCTGCTACACTGCAGGGTTTTAGAATAGGCTTAGGCCCGATAGCATACATAGAACGTTCCAAGGATGAGGGAGTTTGATACATGCAGAAAACCCTGTGAAGAAAAGTTGATTCAGCAAAGGACCTTGGTGTAGCTAGAGTCTCTTTTGACTTGTTAGAAATCAGAAGGTGTTAGGCTGCATGTTCACCGGAAAAGAATACCTGATGGCACAAACCTTGCTTTCCCAGTTGAAAAGCTCTATCCACGCTGCACAGAAGATACCTAAATAACACTGTTTTTGACTGGCGTCTAGTCACTGTAGGGATCCATCTGGAAAGCAAAGGCGTTTTCTCTAAGGAAACACGGTGCTTCCATAGCGTGTGGGGGAGCTCCTCCTGTCATGCACTAGAGCTACAGGGAAACTTGCCGTTAGTACTTGCCTCAAGCCAAGGCCTGAAAAGCCCTGCTGAAGCGAAAGCGCTTAGCAGGTTCCATTAGGTCGTATTCGCAGTTCTGCTCTACTTTAAGGTTCCTTCACTTTTCCTGACACCAGGCACCCTCGTGTAGGCACCCTTTTTCTTGCAAATACAGTGAGTACCAGCAGTCTCCTTTGCCCTTCCAGGAAACATCCAGACATAAAAGCCTTTCCCAGTAACTCTACGTATTCAGAGTGTAGGGCAACTCGCTGCACCCTTCCTTAGGAAGCTAGGTGGACTCAGCTCTTCAACAGCTCCAGGGATTCTGTTCTCGCACGTCCTACATGCCATGGAAGTCTGCCTCATTGCCCTCATTGGAGCTACACTAAGAAACACAATCTGCTTCGCCGTCCTCTAGGAACTCTTACCCAAGGACCCCATACCTACAGGAGAAAGGAGGCTTGCATTCCTACTGCAACCAAAGCACAGTTTTTCCTGGTACACTGCAGGGCTTTAAAATAGGCTTAGGCCTGATAGCATACATAGAACTTTCCAAGGATGAGGGCGTTCGATACATGCAGAACACCACGTGAAGGAAAGTTGATTCAGCAAGGGACAAGGGTGTAGCTAGAGTCTCTTTTGACTTGTTAGAAATCAGAAGGGTTTCGGCTGCATGTTCAGCGGAATAGAAGACCTGATGGCACAAGCCTTGCTTTCCCATTTTAAATCTCTATCCATGCTAGCCTGAAGATCCCTAAATAACACTTTTTCGACTGGCCTCTATTTTCTGTAGTCAGCCCTCTGGAAAGCAAAGGCGTTTTCTCTAAGGAAACACGGTGCTTCCATAGCATGTGTGGGAGCTCCTCCTGTCATGCTCTAGAGCTACAGGGAAACTTGACGTGAGTACTTGCCTCAAGCTAAGGCCTGTAAAGCCCTGCTGAAACGAAAGCGCTTAGCAGTTTCCATTAGGTCGTATTCGCAGTTCTGCTTTACTTTAACGTTTCTTCACTTTTCTAGACACGTAGCACCCTGTGTAGGCACCCTTTTGCCTACAAATACAGTGAGTACCAGCAGGCTCCTCTGCCCTTCTAAGAAACATCCAGGCCTAGTAGCCTTTCCCAGTCAGTCTATGTATTCAGAGGGTAGGGCAACACACTGCACTCTTCCTTGGGAAAGCTAGATGTCCGCAGCGCTCCCACAGCTCCAGGAATTGTGTTCTCTCACGTCCTACATGCTATGGAAGTCTGCCTCATTGCCCTCATTGGAGCTACACTAAGAAACACAATCTGCTTCGCCTTCCTCTAGGAACTCTTACCCAAGGACCCCATACCTACAGGAGAAAGGAGGCTTGCATTCCTACTGGAACCAAAGCACAGTTTTTCCTGCTACACTGCAGGATTTTAGAATAGGCTTAGGCCCGATAGCATACATAGAACGTTCCAAGGATGAGGGAGTTTGATACATGCAGAACACCCTGTGAAGAAAAGTTGATTCAGCAAAGGACCTTGGTGTAGCTAGAGTCTCTTGTGACTTGTGAGAAATCAGAAGGTGTTAGGCTGCATGTTCACCGGAAAAGAATACCTGATGGCACAAACCTTGCTTTCCCAGTTGAAAAGCTCTATCCACGCTGCACAGAAGATACCTAAATAACACTGTTTTTGACTGGCGTCTAGTCACTGTAGGGAGCCATCTGGAAAGCAAAGGCGTTTTCTCTAAGGAAACACGGTGCTTCCATAGCGTGTGGGGGAGCTCCTCCTGTCATGCTCTAGAGCTACAGGGAAACTTGCCGTGAGTACTTGCCTCAAGCTAAGGCCTGAAAAGCCCTGCTGAAGCGAAAGCGCTTAGCAGGTTCCATTAGGTCGTATTCGCAGTTCTGCTCTATTTTAAGGTTTCTTCACTTTTCCTGACACCAGGCACACTCGTGTAGGCACCCTTTTTCTTGCAAATACAGTGAGTACCAGCAGTCTCCTTTTCCCTTCCAGGAAACATCCAGACATAAAAGCCTTTCCCAGTAACTCTACATATTCAAAGTGTAGGGCAACTCGCTGCACCCTTCCTTAGGAAGCTAGGTGGACTCAGCTCTTCAACAGCTCCAGGGATTCTCTTCTCGCACGTCCTACATGCCTTGGAAGTCTGCCTCATTGCCCTCATTGGAGCTACACTAAGAAACACAATCTGCTTCGCCGTCCTCTAGGAACTCTTACCCAAGGACCCCATACCTACAGGAGAAAGGAGGCTTGCATTCCTACTGCAACCAAAGCACAGCTTTTCCTGGTACACTGCAGGGCTTTAAAATAGGCTTAGGCCTGATAGCATACATAGAACTTTCCAAGGATGAGGGCGTTCGATACATGCAGAACACCCCGTGAAGGAAAGTTGATTCAGCAAGGGACAAGGGTGTAGCTAGAGTCTCTTTTGACTTGTTAGAAATCAGAAGGGTTTCGGCTGCATGTTCAGCGGAATAGAAGACCTGATGGCACAAGCCTTGCTTTCCCATTTTAAATCTCTATCCATGCTAGCCTGAAGATCCCTAAATAACACTTTTTCGACTGGCCTCTATTCTCTGTAGGCAGCCCTCTGGAAAGAAAAGGAGTTTTCTCTAAGGAAACACGGTGCTTCCATAGCATGTGTGGGAGCTCCTCCTGTCATGCTCTAGAGCTACAGGGAAACTTGACGTGAGTACTTGCCTCAAGCTAAGGCCTGTAAAGCCCTGCTGAAACGAAAGCGCTTAGCAGTTTCCATTCGGTCGTATTCGCAGTTCTGCTTTACTTTAACGTTTCTTCACTTTTCTAGACACGTAGCACCCTGTGTAGGCACCCTTTTGCCTACAAATACAGTGAGTACCAGCAGGCTCCTCTGCCCTTCTAAGAAACATCCAGGCCTAGTAGCCTTTCCCAGTCAGTCTATGTATTCAGAGGGTAGGGCAACACACTGCACTCTTCCTTGGGAAAGCTAGATGTCCGCAGCGCTCCCACAGCTCCAGGAATTGTGTTCTCTCACGTCCTACATGCTATGGAAGTCTGCCTCATTGCCCTCATTGGAGCTACACTAAGAAACACAATCTGCTTCGCCTTCCTCTAGGAACTCTTACCCAAGGACCCCATACCTACAGGAGAAAGGAGGCTTGCATTCCTACTGGAACCAAAGCACAGTTTTTCCTGCTACACTGCAGGGTTTTAGAATAGGCTTAGGCCCGATAGCATACATAGAACGTTCCAAGGATGAGGGAGTTTGATACATGCAGAAAACCCTGTGAAGAAAAGTTGATTCAGCAAAGGACCTTGGTGTAGCTAGAGTCTCTTGTGACTTGTGAGAAATCAGAAGGTGTTAGGCTGCATGTTCACCGGAAAAGAATACCTGATGGCACAAACCTTGCTTTCCCAGTTGAAAAGCTCTATCCACGCTGCACAGAAGATACCTAAATAACACTGTTTTTGACTGGCGTCTAGTCACTGTAGGGAGCCATCTGGAAAGCAAAGGCGTTTTCTCTAAGGAAACACGGTGCTTCCATAGCGTGTGGGGGAGCTCCTCCTGTCATGCTCTAGAGCTACAGGGAAACTTGCCGTGAGTACTTGCCTCAAGCTAAGGCCTGAAAAGCCCTGCTGAAGCGAAAGCGCTTAGCAGGTTCCATTAGGTCGTATTCGCAGTTCTGCTCTACTTTAAGGTTTCTTCACTTTTCCTGACACCAGGCACACTCGTGTAGGCACCCTTTTTCTTGCAAATACAGTGAGTACCAGCAGTCTCCTTTTCCCTTCCAGGAAACATCCAGACATAAAAGCCTTTCCCAGTAACTCTACATATTCAAAGTGTAGGGCAACTCGCTGCACCCTTCCTTAGGAAGCTAGGTGGACTCAGCTCTTCAACAGCTCCAGGGATTCTCTTCTCGCACGTCCTACATGCCTTGGAAGTCTGCCTCATTGCCCTCATTGGAGCTACACTAAGAAACACAATCTGCTTCGCCGTCCTCTAGGAACTCTTACCCAAGGACCCCATACCTACAGGAGAAAGGAGGCTTGCATTCCTACTGCAACCAAAGCACAGCTTTTCCTGGTACACTGCAGGGCTTTAAAATAGGCTTAGGCCTGATAGCATACATAGAACTTTCCAAGGATGAGGGCGTTCGATACATGCAGAACACCCCGTGAAGGAAAGTTGATTCAGCAAGGGACAAGGGTGTAGCTAGAGTCTCTTTTGACTTGTTAGAAATCAGAAGGGTTTCGGCTGCATGTTCAGCGGAATAGAAGACCTGATGGCACAAGCCTTGCTTTCCCATTTTAAATCTCTATCCATGCTAGCCTGAAGATCCCTAAATAACACTTTTTCGACTGGCCTCTATTCTCTGTAGGCAGCCCTCTGGAAAGAAAAGGAGTTTTCTCTAAGGAAACACGGTGCTTCCATAGCATGTGTGGGAGCTCCTCCTGTCATGCTCTAGAGCTACAGGGAAACTTGACGTGAGTACTTGCCTCAAGCTAAGGCCTGTAAAGCCCTGCTGAAACGAAAGCGCTTAGCAGTTTCCATTCGGTCGTATTCGCAGTTCTGCTTTACTTTAACGTTTCTTCACTTTTCTAGACATGTAGCACCCTGTGTAGGCACCCTTTTGCCTACAAATACAGTGAGTACCAGCAGGCTCCTCTGCCCTTCTAAGAAACATCCAGGCCTAGTAGCCTTTCCCAGTCAGTCTATGTATTCAGAGGGTAGGGCAACACACTGCACTCTTCCTTGGGAAAGCTAGATGTCCGCAGCGCTCCCACAGCTCCAGGAATTGTGTTCTCTCACGTCCTACATGCTATGGAAGTCTGCCTCATTGCCCTCATTGGAGCTACACTAAGAAACACAATCTGCTTCGCCTTCCTCTAGGAACTCTTACCCAAGGACCCCATACCTACAGGAGAAAGGAGGCTTGCATTCCTACTGGAACCAAAGCACAGTTTTTCCTGCTACACTGCAGGATTTTAGAATAGGCTTAGGCCCGATAGCATACATAGAACGTTCCAAGGATGAGGGAGTTTGATACATGCAGAACACCCTGTGAAGAAAAGTTGATTCAGCAAAGGACCTTGGTGTAGCTAGAGTCTCTTGTGACTTGTGAGAAATCAGAAGGTGTTAGGCTGCATGTTCACCGGAAAAGAATACCTGATGGCACAAACCTTGCTTTCCCAGTTGAAAAGCTCTATCCACGCTGCACAGAAGATACCTAAATAACACTGTTTTTGACTGGCGTCTAGTCACTGTAGGGAGCCATCTGGAAAGCAAAGGCGTTTTCTCTAAGGAAACACGGTGCTTCCATAGCGTGTGGGGGAGCTCCTCCTGTCATGCTCTAGAGCTACAGGGAAACTTGCCGTGAGTACTTGCCTCAAGCTAAGGCCTGAAAAGCCCTGCTGAAGCGAAAGCGCTTAGCAGGTTCCATTAGGTCGTATTCGCAGTTCTGCTCTATTTTAAGGTTTCTTCACTTTTCCTGACACCAGGCACACTCGTGTAGGCACCCTTTTTCTTGCAAATACAGTGAGTACCAGCAGTCTCCTTTTCCCTTCCAGGAAACATCCAGACATAAAAGCCTTTCCCAGTAACTCTACATATTCAAAGTGTAGGGCAACTCGCTGCACCCTTCCTTAGGAAGCTAGGTGGACTCAGCTCTTCAACAGCTCCAGGGATTCTCTTCTCGCACGTCCTACATGCCTTGGAAGTCTGCCTCATTGCCCTCATTGGAGCTACACTAAGAAACACAATCTGCTTCGCCGTCCTCTAGGAACTCTTACCCAAGGACCCCATACCTACAGGAGAAAGGAGGCTTGCATTCCTACTGCAACCAAAGCACAGCTTTTCCTGGTACACTGCAGGGCTTTAAAATAGGCTTAGGCCTGATAGCATACATAGAACTTTCCAAGGATGAGGGCGTTCGATACATGCAGAACACCCCGTGAAGGAAAGTTGATTCAGCAAGGGACAAGGGTGTAGCTAGAGTCTCTTTTGACTTGTTAGAAATCAGAAGGGTTTCGGCTGCATGTTCAGCGGAATAGAAGACCTGATGGCACAAGCCTTGCTTTCCCATTTTAAATCTCTATCCATGCTAGCCTGAAGATCCCTAAATAACACTTTTTCGACTGGCCTCTATTCTCTGTAGGCAGCCCTCTGGAAAGAAAAGGAGTTTTCTCTAAGGAAACACGGTGCTTCCATAGCATGTGTGGGAGCTCCTCCTGTCATGCTCTAGAGCTACAGGGAAACTTGACGTGAGTACTTGCCTCAAGCTAAGGCCTGTAAAGCCCTGCTGAAACGAAAGCGCTTAGCAGTTTCCATTCGGTCGTATTCGCAGTTCTGCTTTACTTTAACGTTTCTTCACTTTTCTAGACACGTAGCACCCTGTGTAGGCACCCTTTTGCCTACAAATACAGTGAGTACCAGCAGGCTCCTCTGCCCTTCTAAGAAACATCCAGGCCTAGTAGCCTTTCCCAGTCAGTCTATGTATTCAGAGGGTAGGGCAACACACTGCACTCTTCCTTGGGAAAGCTAGATGTCCGCAGCGCTCCCACAGCTCCAGGAATTGTGTTCTCTCACGTCCTACATGCTATGGAAGTCTGCCTCATTGCCCTCATTGGAGCTACACTAAGAAACACAATCTGCTTCGCCTTCCTCTAGGAACTCTTACCCAAGGACCCCATACCTACAGGAGAAAGGAGGCTTGCATTCCTACTGGAACCAAAGCACAGTTTTTCCTGCTACACTGCAGGGTTTTAGAATAGGCTTAGGCCCGATAGCATACATAGAACGTTCCAAGGATGAGGGAGTTTGATACATGCAGAAAACCCTGTGAAGAAAAGTTGATTCAGCAAAGGACCTTGGTGTAGCTAGAGTCTCTTTTGACTTGTTAGAAATCAGAAGGTGTTAGGCTGCATGTTCACCGGAAAAGAATACCTGATGGCACAAACCTTGCTTTCCCAGTTGAAAAGCTCTATCCACGCTGCACAGAAGATACCTAAATAACACTGTTTTTGACTGGCGTCTAGTCACTGTAGGGATCCATCTGGAAAGCAAAGGCGTTTTCTCTAAGGAAACACGGTGCTTCCATAGCGTGTGGGGGAGCTCCTCCTGTCATGCACTAGAGCTACAGGGAAACTTGCCGTTAGTACTTGCCTCAAGCCAAGGCCTGAAAAGCCCTGCTGAAGCGAAAGCGCTTAGCAGGTTCCATTAGGTCGTATTCGCAGTTCTGCTCTACTTTAAGGTTCCTTCACTTTTCCTGACACCAGGCACCCTCGTGTAGGCACCCTTTTTCTTGCAAATACAGTGAGTACCAGCAGTCTCCTTTGCCCTTCCAGGAAACATCCAGACATAAAAGCCTTTCCCAGTAACTCTACGTATTCAGAGTGTAGGGCAACTCGCTGCACCCTTCCTTAGGAAGCTAGGTGGACTCAGCTCTTCAACAGCTCCAGGGATTCTGTTCTCGCACGTCCTACATGCCATGGAAGTCTGCCTCATTGCCCTCATTGGAGCTACACTAAGAAACACAATCTGCTTCGCCGTCCTCTAGGAACTCTTACCCAAGGACCCCATACCTACAGGAGAAAGGAGGCTTGCATTCCTACTGCAACCAAAGCACAGTTTTTCCTGGTACACTGCAGGGCTTTAAAATAGGCTTAGGCCTGATAGCATACATAGAACTTTCCAAGGATGAGGGCGTTCGATACATGCAGAACACCACGTGAAGGAAAGTTGATTCAGCAAGGGACAAGGGTGTAGCTAGAGTCTCTTTTGACTTGTTAGAAATCAGAAGGGTTTCGGCTGCATGTTCAGCGGAATAGAAGACCTGATGGCACAAGCCTTGCTTTCCCATTTTAAATCTCTATCCATGCTAGCCTGAAGATCCCTAAATAACACTTTTTCGACTGGCCTCTATTTTCTGTAGTCAGCCCTCTGGAAAGCAAAGGCGTTTTCTCTAAGGAAACACGGTGCTTCCATAGCATGTGTGGGAGCTCCTCCTGTCATGCTCTAGAGCTACAGGGAAACTTGACGTGAGTACTTGCCTCAAGCTAAGGCCTGTAAAGCCCTGCTGAAACGAAAGCGCTTAGCAGTTTCCATTAGGTCGTATTCGCAGTTCTGCTTTACTTTAACGTTTCTTCACTTTTCTAGACACGTAGCACCCTGTGTAGGCACCCTTTTGCCTACAAATACAGTGAGTACCAGCAGGCTCCTCTGCCCTTCTAAGAAACATCCAGGCCTAGTAGCCTTTCCCAGTCAGTCTATGTATTCAGAGGGTAGGGCAACACACTGCACTCTTCCTTGGGAAAGCTAGATGTCCGCAGCGCTCCCACAGCTCCAGGAATTGTGTTCTCTCACGTCCTACATGCTATGGAAGTCTGCCTCATTGCCCTCATTGGAGCTACACTAAGAAACACAATCTGCTTCGCCTTCCTCTAGGAACTCTTACCCAAGGACCCCATACCTACAGGAGAAAGGAGGCTTGCATTCCTACTGGAACCAAAGCACAGTTTTTCCTGCTACACTGCAGGATTTTAGAATAGGCTTAGGCCCGATAGCATACATAGAACGTTCCAAGGATGAGGGAGTTTGATACATGCAGAACACCCTGTGAAGAAAAGTTGATTCAGCAAAGGACCTTGGTGTAGCTAGAGTCTCTTGTGACTTGTGAGAAATCAGAAGGTGTTAGGCTGCATGTTCACCGGAAAAGAATACCTGATGGCACAAACCTTGCTTTCCCAGTTGAAAAGCTCTATCCACGCTGCACAGAAGATACCTAAATAACACTGTTTTTGACTGGCGTCTAGTCTCTGTAGGGAGCCATCTGGAAAGCAAAGGCGTTTTCTCTAAGGAAACACGGTGCTTCCATAGCGTGTGGGGGAGCTCCTCCTGTCATGCTCTAGAGCTACAGGGAAACTTGCCGTGAGTACTTGCCTCAAGCTAAGGCCTGAAAAGCCCTGCTGAAGCGAAAGCGCTTAGCAGGTTCCATTAGGTCGTATTCGCAGTTCTGCTCTACTTTAAGGTTTCTTCACTTTTCCTGACACCAGGCACAGTCGTGTAGGCACCCTTTTTCTTGCAAATACAGTGAGTACCAGCAGTCTCCTTTTCCCTTCCAGGAACCATCCAGACATAAAAGCCTTTCCCAGTAACTCTACATATTCAAAGTGTAGGGCAACTCGCTGCACCCTTCCTTAGGAAGCTAGGTGGACTCAGCTCTTCAACAGCTCCAGGGATTCTCTTCTCGCACGTCCTACATGCCTTGGAAGTCTGCCTCATTGCCCTCATTGGAGCTACACTAAGAAACACAATCTGCTTCGCCGTCCTCTAGGAACTCTTACCCAAGGACCCCATACCTACAGGAGAAAGGAGGCTTGCATTCCTACTGCAACCAAAGCACAGCTTTTCCTGGTACACTGCAGGGCTTTAAAATAGGCTTAGGCCTGATAGCATACATAGAACTTTCCAAGGATGAGGGCGTTCGATACATGCAGAACACCCCGTGAAGGAAAGTTGATTCAGCAAGGGACAAGGGTGTAGCTAGAGTCTCTTTTGACTTGTTAGAAATCAGAAGGGTTTCGGCTGCATGTTCAGCGGAATAGAAGACCTGATGGCACAAGCCTTGCTTTCCCATTTTAAATCTCTATCCATGCTAGCCTGAAGATCCCTAAATAACACTTTTTCGACTGGCCTCTATTCTCTGTAGGCAGCCCTCTGGAAAGAAAAGGAGTTTTCTCTAAGGAAACACGGTGCTTCCATAGCATGTGTGGGAGCTCCTCCTGTCATGCTCTAGAGCTACAGGGAAACTTGACGTGAGTACTTGCCTCAAGCTAAGGCCTGTAAAGCCCTGCTGAAACGAAAGCGCTTAGCAGTTTCCATTCGGTCGTATTCGCAGTTCTGCTTTACTTTAACGTTTCTTCACTTTTCTAGACACGTAGCACCCTGTGTAGGCACCCTTTTGCCTACAAATACAGTGAGTACCAGCAGGCTCCTCTGCCCTTCTAAGAAACATCCAGGCCTAGTAGCCTTTCCCAGTCAGTCTATGTATTCAGAGGGTAGGGCAACACACTGCACTCTTCCTTGGGAAAGCTAGATGTCCGCAGCGCTCCCACAGCTCCAGGAATTGTGTTCTCTCACGTCCTACATGCTATGGAAGTCTGCCTCATTGCCCTCATTGGAGCTACACTAAGAAACACAATCTGCTTCGCCTTCCTCTAGGAACTCTTACCCAAGGACCCCATACCTACAGGAGAAAGGAGGCTTGCATTCCTACTGGAACCAAAGCACAGTTTTTCCTGCTACACTGCAGGATTTTAGAATAGGCTTAGGCCCGATAGCATACATAGAACGTTCCAAGGATGAGGGAGTTTGATACATGCAGAACACCCTGTGAAGAAAAGTTGATTCAGCAAAGGACCTTGGTGTAGCTAGAGTCTCTTGTGACTTGTGAGAAATCAGAAGGTGTTAGGCTGCATGTTCACCGGAAAAGAATACCTGATGGCACAAACCTTGCTTTCCCAGTTGAAAAGCTCTATCCACGCTGCACAGAAGATACCTAAATAACACTGTTTTTGACTGGCGTCTAGTCACTGTAGGGAGCCATCTGGAAAGCAAAGGCGTTTTCTCTAAGGAAACACGGTGCTTCCATAGCGTGTGGGGGAGCTCCTCCTGTCATGCTCTAGAGCTACAGGGAAACTTGCCGTGAGTACTTGCCTCAAGCTAAGGCCTGAAAAGCCCTGCTGAAGCGAAAGCGCTTAGCAGGTTCCATTAGGTCGTATTCGCAGTTCTGCTCTACTTTAAGGTTTCTTCACTTTTCCTGACACCAGGCACACTCGTGTAGGCACCCTTTTTCTTGCAAATACAGTGAGTACCAGCAGTCTCCTTTTCCCTTCCAGGAAACATCCAGACATAAAAGCCTTTCCCAGTAACTCTACATATTCAAAGTGTAGGGCAACTCGCTGCACCCTTCCTTAGGAAGCTAGGTGGACTCAGCTCTTCAACAGCTCCAGGGATTCTCTTCTCGCACGTCCTACATGCCTTGGAAGTCTGCCTCATTGCCCTCATTGGAGCTACACTAAGAAACACAATCTGCTTCGCCGTCCTCTAGGAACTCTTACCCAAGGACCCCATACCTACAGGAGAAAGGAGGCTTGCATTCCTACTGCAACCAAAGCACAGCTTTTCCTGGTACACTGCAGGGCTTTAAAATAGGCTTAGGCCTGATAGCATACATAGAACTTTCCAAGGATGAGGGCGTTCGATACATGCAGAACACCCCGTGAAGGAAAGTTGATTCAGCAAGGGACAAGGGTGTAGCTAGAGTCTCTTTTGACTTGTTAGAAATCAGAAGGGTTTCGGCTGCATGTTCAGCGGAATAGAAGACCTGATGGCACAAGCCTTGCTTTCCCATTTTAAATCTCTATCCATGCTAGCCTGAAGATCCCTAAATAACACTTTTTCGACTGGCCTCTATTCTCTGTAGGCAGCCCTCTGGAAAGAAAAGGAGTTTTCTCTAAGGAAACACGGTGCTTCCATAGCATGTGTGGGAGCTCCTCCTGTCATGCTCTAGAGCTACAGGGAAACTTGACGTGAGTACTTGCCTCAAGCTAAGGCCTGTAAAGCCCTGCTGAAACGAAAGCGCTTAGCAGTTTCCATTCGGTCGTATTCGCAGTTCTGCTTTACTTTAACGTTTCTTCACTTTTCTAGACATGTAGCACCCTGTGTAGGCACCCTTTTGCCTACAAATACAGTGAGTACCAGCAGGCTCCTCTGCCCTTCTAAGAAACATCCAGGCCTAGTAGCCTTTCCCAGTCAGTCTATGTATTCAGAGGGTAGGGCAACACACTGCACTCTTCCTTGGGAAAGCTAGATGTCCGCAGCGCTCCCACAGCTCCAGGAATTGTGTTCTCTCACGTCCTACATGCTATGGAAGTCTGCCTCATTGCCCTCATTGGAGCTACACTAAGAAACACAATCTGCTTCGCCTTCCTCTAGGAACTCTTACCCAAGGACCCCATACCTACAGGAGAAAGGAGGCTTGCATTCCTACTGGAACCAAAGCACAGTTTTTCCTGCTACACTGCAGGATTTTAGAATAGGCTTAGGCCCGATAGCATACATAGAACGTTCCAAGGATGAGGGAGTTTGATACATGCAGAACACCCTGTGAAGAAAAGTTGATTCAGCAAAGGACCTTGGTGTAGCTAGAGTCTCTTGTGACTTGTGAGAAATCAGAAGGTGTTAGGCTGCATGTTCACCGGAAAAGAATACCTGATGGCACAAACCTTGCTTTCCCAGTTGAAAAGCTCTATCCACGCTGCACAGAAGATACCTAAATAACACTGTTTTTGACTGGCGTCTAGTCACTGTAGGGAGCCATCTGGAAAGCAAAGGCGTTTTCTCTAAGGAAACACGGTGCTTCCATAGCGTGTGGGGGAGCTCCTCCTGTCATGCTCTAGAGCTACAGGGAAACTTGCCGTGAGTACTTGCCTCAAGCTAAGGCCTGAAAAGCCCTGCTGAAGCGAAAGCGCTTAGCAGGTTCCATTAGGTCGTATTCGCAGTTCTGCTCTATTTTAAGGTTTCTTCACTTTTCCTGACACCAGGCACACTCGTGTAGGCACCCTTTTTCTTGCAAATACAGTGAGTACCAGCAGTCTCCTTTTCCCTTCCAGGAAACATCCAGACATAAAAGCCTTTCCCAGTAACTCTACATATTCAAAGTGTAGGGCAACTCGCTGCACCCTTCCTTAGGAAGCTAGGTGGACTCAGCTCTTCAACAGCTCCAGGGATTCTCTTCTCGCACGTCCTACATGCCTTGGAAGTCTGCCTCATTGCCCTCATTGGAGCTACACTAAGAAACACAATCTGCTTCGCCGTCCTCTAGGAACTCTTACCCAAGGACCCCATACCTACAGGAGAAAGGAGGCTTGCATTCCTACTGCAACCAAAGCACAGCTTTTCCTGGTACACTGCAGGGCTTTAAAATAGGCTTAGGCCTGATAGCATACATAGAACTTTCCAAGGATGAGGGCGTTCGATACATGCAGAACACCCCGTGAAGGAAAGTTGATTCAGCAAGGGACAAGGGTGTAGCTAGAGTCTCTTTTGACTTGTTAGAAATCAGAAGGGTTTCGGCTGCATGTTCAGCGGAATAGAAGACCTGATGGCACAAGCCTTGCTTTCCCATTTTAAATCTCTATCCATGCTAGCCTGAAGATCCCTAAATAACACTTTTTCGACTGGCCTCTATTCTCTGTAGGCAGCCCTCTGGAAAGAAAAGGAGTTTTCTCTAAGGAAACACGGTGCTTCCATAGCATGTGTGGGAGCTCCTCCTGTCATGCTCTAGAGCTACAGGGAAACTTGACGTGAGTACTTGCCTCAAGCTAAGGCCTGTAAAGCCCTGCTGAAACGAAAGCGCTTAGCAGTTTCCATTCGGTCGTATTCGCAGTTCTGCTTTACTTTAACGTTTCTTCACTTTTCTAGACATGTAGCACCCTGTGTAGGCACCCTTTTGCCTACAAATACAGTGAGTACCAGCAGGCTCCTCTGCCCTTCTAAGAAACATCCAGGCCTAGTAGCCTTTCCCAGTCAGTCTATGTATTCAGAGGGTAGGGCAACACACTGCACTCTTCCTTGGGAAAGCTAGATGTCCGCAGCGCTCCCACAGCTCCAGGAATTGTGTTCTCTCACGTCCTACATGCTATGGAAGTCTGCCTCATTGCCCTCATTGGAGCTACACTAAGAAACACAATCTGCTTCGCCTTCCTCTAGGAACTCTTACCCAAGGACCCCATACCTACAGGAGAAAGGAGGCTTGCATTCCTACTGGAACCAAAGCACAGTTTTTCCTGCTACACTGCAGGGTTTTAGAATAGGCTTAGGCCCGATAGCATACATAGAACGTTCCAAGGATGAGGGAGTTTGATACATGCAGAAAACCCTGTGAAGAAAAGTTGATTCAGCAAAGGACCTTGGTGTAGCTAGAGTCTCTTTTGACTTGTTAGAAATCAGAAGGTGTTAGGCTGCATGTTCACCGGAAAAGAATACCTGATGGCACAAACCTTGCTTTCCCAGTTGAAAAGCTCTATCCACGCTGCACAGAAGATACCTAAATAACACTGTTTTTGACTGGCGTCTAGTCACTGTAGGGAGCCATCTGGAAAGCAAAGGCGTTTTCTCTAAGGAAACACGGTGCTTCCATAGCGTGTGGGGGAGCTCCTCCTGTCATGCTCTAGAGCTACAGGGAAACTTGCCGTGAGTACTTGCCTCAAGCCAAGGCCTGAAAAGCCCTGCTGAAGCGAAAGCGCTTAGCAGGTTCCATTAGGTCGTATTCGCAGTTCTGCTCTACTTTAAGGTTCCTTCACTTTTCCTGACACCAGGCACCCTCGTGTAGGCACCCTTTTTCTTGCAAATACAGTGAGTACCAGCAGTCTCCTTTGCCCTTCCAGGAAAAATCCAGACATAAAAGCCTTTCCCAGTAACTCTACGTATTCAGAGTGTAGGGCAACTCGCTGCACCCTTCCTTAGGAAGCTAGGTGGACTCAGCTCTTCAACAGCTCCAGGGATTCTGTTCTCGCACGTCCTACATGCCATGGAAGTCTGCCTCATTGCCCTCATTGGAGCTACACTAAGAAACACAATCTGCTTCGCCTTCCTCTAGGAACTCTTACCCAAGGACCCCATACCTACAGGAGAAAGGAGGCTTGCATTCCTACTGCAACCAAAGCACAGTTTTTCCTGGTACACTGCAGGGCTTTAAAATAGGCTTAGGCCTGATAGCATACATAGAACTTTCCAAGGATGAGGGCGTTCGATACATGCAGAACACCACGTGAAGGAAAGTTGATTCAGCAAGGGACAAGGGTGTAGCTAGAGTCTCTTTTGACTTGTTAGAAATCAGAAGGGTTTCGGCTGCATGTTCAGCGGAATAGAAGACCTGATGGCACAAGCCTTGCTTTCCCATTTTAAATCTCTATCCATGCTAGCCTGAAGATCCCTATATAACACTTTTTCGACTGGCCTCTATTCTCTGTAGTCAGCCCTCTGGAAAGCAAAGGCGTTTTCTCTAAGGAAACACGGTGCTTCCATAGAATGTGTGGGAGCTCCTCCTGTCATGCTCTAGAGCTACAGGGAAACTTGACGTGAGTACTTGCCTCAAGCTAAGGCCTGTAAAGCCCTGCTGAAACGAAAGCGCTTAGCAGTTTCCATTAGGTCGTATTCGCAGTTCTGCTTTACTTTAAAGTTTCTTCACTTTTCTAGACACGTAGCACCCTGTGTAGGCACCCTTTTGCCTACAAATACAGTGAGTACCAGCAGGCTCATCTGCCCTTCTAAGAAACATCCAGGCCTAGTAGCCTTTCCCAGTCAGTCTATGTATTCAGAGGGTAGGGCAACACACTGCACTCTTCCTTGGGAAAGCCAGATGTCCGCAGCGCTCCCACAGCTCCAGGAATTGTGTTCTCTCACGTCCTACATGCTATGGAAGTCTGCCTCATTGCCCTCATTGGAGCTACACTAAGAAACACAATCTGCTTCGCCGTCCTCTAGGAACTCTTACCAAAGGACCCCATACCTACAGGAGAAAGGAGGCTTGCATTCCTACTGGAACCAAAGCACAGTTTTTCCTGCTACACTGCAGGATTTTAGAATAGGCTTAGGCCCGATAGCATACATAGAACGTTCCAAGGATGAGGGAGTTTGATACATGCAGAACACCCTGTGAAGAAAAGTTGATTCAGCAAAGGACCTTTGTGTAGCTAGAGTCTCTTGTGACTTGTGAGAAATCAGAAGGTGTTAGGCTGCATGTTCACCGGAAAAGAATACCTGATGGCACAAACCTTGCTTTCCCAGTTGAAAAGCTCTATCCACGCTGCACAGAAGATACCTAAATAACACTGTTTTTGACTGGCGTCTAGTCACTGTAGGGAGCCATCTGGAAAGCAAAGGCGTTTTCTCTAAGGACACACGGTGCTTCCATAGCGTGTGGGGGAGCTCCTCCTGTCATGCTCTAGAGCTACAGGGAAACTTGCCGTGAGTACTTGCCTCAAGCTAAGGCCTGAAAAGCCCTGCTGAAGCGAAAGCGCTTAGCAGGTTCCATTAGGTCGTATTCGCAGTTCTGCTCTACTTTAAGGTTTCTTCACTTTTCCTGACACCAGGCACCCTCGTGTAGGCACCCTTTTTCTTGCAAATACAGTGAGTACCAGCAGTCTCCTTTGCCCTTCCAGGAAACATCCAGACATAAAAGCCTTTCCCAGTAACTCTACGTATTCAGAGTGTAGGGCAACTCGCTGCACCCTTCCTTAGGAAGCTAGGTGGACTCAGCTCTTCAACAGCTCCAGGGATTCTCTTCTCGCACGTCCTACATGCCTTGGAAGTCTGCCTCATTGCCCTCATTGGAGCTACACTAAGAAACACAATCTGCTTCGCCGTCCTCTAGGAACTCTTAATCAAGGACCCCATACCTACAGGAGAAAGGAGGCTTGCATTCCTACTGCAACCAAAGCACAGTTTTTCCTGGTACACTGCAGGGCTTTAAAATAGGCTTAGGCCTGATAGCATACATAGAACTTTCCAAGGATGAGGGCGTTCGATACATGCAGAACACCCCGTGAAGGAAAGTTGATTCAGCAAGGGACAAGGGTGTAGCTAGAGTCTCTTTTGACTTGTTAGAAATCAGAAGGGTTTCGGCTGCATGTTCAGCGGAATAGAAGACCTGATGGCACAAGCCTTGCTTTCCCATTTTAAATCTCTATCCATGCTAGCCTGAAGATCCCTAAATAACACTTTTTCGACTGGCCTCTATTCTCTGTAGGCAGCCCTCTGGAAAGAAAAGGAGTTTTCTCTAAGGAAACACGGTGCTTCCATAGCATGTGTGGGAGCTCCTCCTGTCATGCTCTAGAGCTACAGGGAAACTTGACGTGAGTACTTGCCTCAAGCTAAGGCCTGTAAAGCCCTGCTGAAACGAAAGCACTTAGCAGTTTCCATTCGGTCGTATTCGCAGTTCTGCTTTACTTTAACGTTTCTTCACTTTTCTAGACACGTAGCACCCTGTGTAGGCACCCTTTTGCCTCCAAATACAGTGAGTACCAGCAGGCTCCTCTGCCCTTCTAAGAAACATCCAGGCCTAGTAGCCTTTCCCAGTCAGTCTATGTATTCAGAGGGTAGGGCAACACACTGCACTCTTCCTTGGGAAAGCTAGATGTCCGCAGCGCTCCCACAGATCCAGGAATTGTGCTCTCTCACGTCCTACATGCTATGGAAGTCTGCCTCATTGCCCTCATTGGAGCTACACTAAGAAACACAATCTGCTTCGCCTTCCTCTAGGAACTCTTACCCAAGGACCCCATACCTACAGGAGAAAGGAGGCTTGCATTCCTACTGGAACCAAAGCACAGTTTTTCCTGCTACACTGCAGGATTTTAGAATAGGCTTAGGCCCGATAGCATACATAGAACGTTCCAAGGATGAGGGAGTTTGATACATGCAGAACACCCTGTGAAGAAAAGTTGATTCAGCAAAGGACCTTGGTGTAGCTAGAGTCTCTTGTGACTTGTGAGAAATCAGAAGGTGTTAGGCTGCATGTTCACCGGAAAAGAATACCTGATGGCACAAACCTTGCTTTCCCAGTTGAAAAGCTCTATCCACGCTGCACAGAAGATACCTAAATAACACTGTTTTTGACTGGCGTCTAGTCACTGTAGGGAGCCATCTGGAAAGCAAAGGCGTTTTCTCTAAGGACACACGGTGCTTCCATAGCGTGTGGGGGAGCTCCTCCTGTCATGCTCTAGAGCTACAGGGAAACTTGCCGTGAGTACTTGCCTCAAGCTAAGGCCTGAAAAGCCCTGCTGAAGCGAAAGCGCTTAGCAGGTTCCATTAGGTCGTATTCGCAGTTCTGCTCTACTTTAAGGTTTCTTCACTTTTCCTGACACCAGGCACCCTCGTGTAGGCACCCTTTTTCTTGCAAATACAGTGAGTACCAGCAGTCTCCTTTGCCCTTCCAGGAAACATCCAGACATAAAAGCCTTTCCCAGTAACTCTACGTATTCAGAGTGTAGGGCAACTCGCTGCACCCTTCCTTAGGAAGCTAGGTGGACTCAGCTCTTCAACAGCTCCAGGGATTCTCTTCTCGCACGTCCTACATGCCTTGGAAGTCTGCCTCATTGCCCTCATTGGAGCTACACTAAGAAACACAATCTGCTTCGCCGTCCTCTAGGAACTCTTACCCAAGGACCCCATACCTACAGGAGAAAGGAGGCTTGCATTCCTACTGCAACCAAAGCACAGCTTTTCCTGGTACACTGCAGGGCTTTAAAATAGGCTTAGGCCTGATAGCATACATAGAACTTTCCAAGGATGAGGGCGTTCGATACATGCAGAACACCCCGTGAAGGAAAGTTGATTCAGCAAGGGACAAGGGTGTAGCTAGAGTCTCTTTTGACTTGTTAGAAATCAGAAGGGTTTCGGCTGCATGTTCAGCGGAATAGAAGACCTGATGGCACAAGCCTTGCTTTCCCATTTTAAATCTCTATCCATGCTAGCCTGAAGATCCCTAAATAACACTTTTTCGACTGGCCTCTATTCTCTGTAGGCAGCCCTCTGGAAAGAAAAGGAGTTTTCTCTAAGGAAACACGGTGCTTCCATAGCATGTGTGGGAGCTCCTCCTGTCATGCTCTAGAGCTACAGGGAAACTTGACGTGAGTACTTGCCTCAAGCTAAGGCCTGTAAAGCCCTGCTGAAACGAAAGCGCTTAGCAGTTTCCATTCGGTCGTATTCGCAGTTCTGCTTTACTTTAACGTTTCTTCACTTTTCTAGACACGTAGCACCCTGTGTAGGCACCCTTTTGCCTACAAATACAGTGAGTACCAGCAGGCTCCTCTGCCCTTCTAAGAAACATCCAGGCCTAGTAGCCTTTCCCAGTCAGTCTATGTATTCAGAGGGTAGGGCAACACACTGCACTCTTCCTTGGGAAAGCTAGATGTCCGCAGCCCTCCCACAGATCCAGGAATTGTGCTCTCTCACGTCCTACATGCTATGGAAGTCTGCCTCATTGCCCTCATTGGAGCTACACTAAGAAACACAATCTGCTTCGCCTTCCTCTAGGAACTCTTACACAAGGACCCCATACCTACAGGAGAAAGGAGGCTTGCATTCCTACTGGAACCAAAGCACAGTTTTTCCTGCTACACTGCAGGATTTTAGAATAGGCTTAGGCCCGATAGCATACATAGAACGTTCCAAGGATGAGGGAGTTTGATACATGCAGAACACCCTGTGAAGAAAAGTTGATTCAGCAAAGGACCTTGGTGTAGCTAGAGTCTCTTGTGACTTGTGAGAAATCAGAAGGTGTTAGGCTGCATGTTCACCGGAAAAGAATACCTGATGGCACAAACCTTGCTTTCCCAGTTGAAAAGCTCTATCCACGCTGCACAGAAGATACCTAAATAACACTGTTTTTGACTGGCGTCTAGTCACTGTAGGGAGCCATCTGGAAAGCAAAGGCGTTTTCTCTAAGGACACACGGTGCTTCCATAGCGTGTGGGGGAGCTCCTCCTGTCATGCTCTAGAGCTACAGGGAAACTTGCCGTGAGTACTTGCCTCAAGCTAAGGCCTGAAAAGCCCTGCTGAAGCGAAAGCGCTTAGCAGGTTCCATTAGGTCGTATTCGCAGTTCTGCTCTACTTTAAGGTTTCTTCACTTTTCCTGACACCAGGCACCCTCGTGTAGGCACCCTTTTTCTTGCAAATACAGTGAGTACCAGCAGTCTCCTTTGCCCTTCCAGGAAACATCCAGACATAAAAGCCTTTCCCAGTAACTCTACGTATTCAGAGTGTAGGGCAACTCGCTGCACCCTTCCTTAGGAAGCTAGGTGGACTCAGCTCTTCAACAGCTCCAGGGATTCTCTTCTCGCACGTCCTACATGCCTTGGAAGTCTGCCTCATTGCCCTCATTGGAGCTACACTAAGAAACACAATCTGCTTCGCCGTCCTCTAGGAACTCTTACCCAAGGACCCCATACCTACAGGAGAAAGGAGGCTTGCATTCCTACTGCAACCAAAGCACAGCTTTTCCTGGTACACTGCAGGGCTTTAAAATAGGCTTAGGCCTGATAGCATACATAGAACTTTCCAAGGATGAGGGCGTTCGATACATGCAGAACACCCCGTGAAGGAAAGTTGATTCAGCAAGGGACAAGGGTGTAGCTAGAGTCTCTTTTGACTTGTTAGAAATCAGAAGGGTTTCGGCTGCATGTTCAGCGGAATAGAAGACCTGATGGCACAAGCCTTGCTTTCCCATTTTAAATCTCTATCCATGCTAGCCTGAAGATCCCTAAATAACACTTTTTCGACTGGCCTCTATTCTCTGTAGGCAGCCCTCTGGAAAGAAAAGGAGTTTTCTCTAAGGAAACACGGTGCTTCCATAGCATGTGTGGGAGCTCCTCCTGTCATGCTCTAGAGCTACAGGGAAACTTGACGTGAGTACTTGCCTCAAGCTAAGGCCTGTAAAGCCCTGCTGAAACGAAAGCGCTTAGCAGTTTCCATTCGGTCGTATTCGCAGTTCTGCTTTACTTTAACGTTTCTTCACTTTTCTAGACATGTAGCACCCTGTGTAGGCACCCTTTTGCCTACAAATACAGTGAGTACCAGCAGGCTCCTCTGCCCTTCTAAGAAACATCCAGGCCTAGTAGCCTTTCCCAGTCAGTCTATGTATTCAGAGGGTAGGGCAACACACTGCACTCTTCCTTGGGAAAGCTAGATGTCCGCAGCGCTCCCACAGCTCCAGGAATTGTGTTCTCTCACGTCCTACATGCTATGGAAGTCTGCCTCATTGCCCTCATTGGAGCTACACTAAGAAACACAATCTGCTTCGCCTTCCTCTAGGAACTCTTACCCAAGGACCCCATACCTACAGGAGAAAGGAGGCTTGCATTCCTACTGGAACCAAAGCACAGTTTTTCCTGCTACACTGCAGGATTTTAGAATAGGCTTAGGCCCGATAGCATACATAGAACGTTCCAAGGATGAGGGAGTTTGATACATGCAGAACACCCTGTGAAGAAAAGTTGATTCAGCAAAGGACCTTGGTGTAGCTAGAGTCTCTTGTGACTTGTGAGAAATCAGAAGGTGTTAGGCTGCATGTTCACCGGAAAAGAATACCTGATGGCACAAACCTTGCTTTCCCAGTTGAAAAGCTCTATCCACGCTGCACAGAAGATACCTAAATAACACTGTTTTTGACTGGCGTCTAGTCACTGTAGGGAGCCATCTGGAAAGCAAAGGCGTTTTCTCTAAGGAAACACGGTGCTTCCATAGCGTGTGGGGGAGCTCCTCCTGTCATGCTCTAGAGCTACAGGGAAACTTGCCGTGAGTACTTGCCTCAAGCTAAGGCCTGAAAAGCCCTGCTGAAGCGAAAGCGCTTAGCAGGTTCCATTAGGTCGTATTCGCAGTTCTGCTCTATTTTAAGGTTTCTTCACTTTTCCTGACACCAGGCACACTCGTGTAGGCACCCTTTTTCTTGCAAATACAGTGAGTACCAGCAGTCTCCTTTTCCCTTCCAGGAAACATCCAGACATAAAAGCCTTTCCCAGTAACTCTACATATTCAAAGTGTAGGGCAACTCGCTGCACCCTTCCTTAGGAAGCTAGGTGGACTCAGCTCTTCAACAGCTCCAGGGATTCTCTTCTCGCACGTCCTACATGCCTTGGAAGTCTGCCTCATTGCCCTCATTGGAGCTACACTAAGAAACACAATCTGCTTCGCCGTCCTCTAGGAACTCTTACCCAAGGACCCCATACCTACAGGAGAAAGGAGGCTTGCATTCCTACTGCAACCAAAGCACAGCTTTTCCTGGTACACTGCAGGGCTTTAAAATAGGCTTAGGCCTGATAGCATACATAGAACTTTCCAAGGATGAGGGCGTTCGATACATGCAGAACACCCCGTGAAGGAAAGTTGATTCAGCAAGGGACAAGGGTGTAGCTAGAGTCTCTTTTGACTTGTTAGAAATCAGAAGGGTTTCGGCTGCATGTTCAGCGGAATAGAAGACCTGATGGCACAAGCCTTGCTTTCCCATTTTAAATCTCTATCCATGCTAGCCTGAAGATCCCTAAATAACACTTTTTCGACTGGCCTCTATTCTCTGTAGGCAGCCCTCTGGAAAGAAAAGGAGTTTTCTCTAAGGAAACACGGTGCTTCCATAGCATGTGTGGGAGCTCCTCCTGTCATGCTCTAGAGCTACAGGGAAACTTGACGTGAGTACTTGCCTCAAGCTAAGGCCTGTAAAGCCCTGCTGAAACGAAAGCGCTTAGCAGTTTCCATTCGGTCGTATTCGCAGTTCTGCTTTACTTTAACGTTTCTTCACTTTTCTAGACACGTAGCACCCTGTGTAGGCACCCTTTTGCCTACAAATACAGTGAGTACCAGCAGGCTCCTCTGCCCTTCTAAGAAACATCCAGGCCTAGTAGCCTTTCCCAGTCAGTCTATGTATTCAGAGGGTAGGGCAACACACTGCACTCTTCCTTGGGAAAGCTAGATGTCCGCAGCGCTCCCACAGCTCCAGGAATTGTGTTCTCTCACGTCCTACATGCTATGGAAGTCTGCCTCATTGCCCTCATTGGAGCTACACTAAGAAACACAATCTGCTTCGCCTTCCTCTAGGAACTCTTACCCAAGGACCCCATACCTACAGGAGAAAGGAGGCTTGCATTCCTACTGGAACCAAAGCACAGTTTTTCCTGCTACACTGCAGGGTTTTAGAATAGGCTTAGGCCCGATAGCATACATAGAACGTTCCAAGGATGAGGGAGTTTGATACATGCAGAAAACCCTGTGAAGAAAAGTTGATTCAGCAAAGGACCTTGGTGTAGCTAGAGTCTCTTTTGACTTGTTAGAAATCAGAAGGTGTTAGGCTGCATGTTCACCGGAAAAGAATACCTGATGGCACAAACCTTGCTTTCCCAGTTGAAAAGCTCTATCCACGCTGCACAGAAGATACCTAAATAACACTGTTTTTGACTGGCGTCTAGTCACTGTAGGGATCCATCTGGAAAGCAAAGGCGTTTTCTCTAAGGAAACACGGTGCTTCCATAGCGTGTGGGGGAGCTCCTCCTGTCATGCACTAGAGCTACAGGGAAACTTGCCGTTAGTACTTGCCTCAAGCCAAGGCCTGAAAAGCCCTGCTGAAGCGAAAGCGCTTAGCAGGTTCCATTAGGTCGTATTCGCAGTTCTGCTCTACTTTAAGGTTCCTTCACTTTTCCTGACACCAGGCACCCTCGTGTAGGCACCCTTTTTCTTGCAAATACAGTGAGTACCAGCAGTCTCCTTTGCCCTTCCAGGAAACATCCAGACATAAAAGCCTTTCCCAGTAACTCTACGTATTCAGAGTGTAGGGCAACTCGCTGCACCCTTCCTTAGGAAGCTAGGTGGACTCAGCTCTTCAACAGCTCCAGGGATTCTGTTCTCGCACGTCCTACATGCCATGGAAGTCTGCCTCATTGCCCTCATTGGAGCTACACTAAGAAACACAATCTGCTTCGCCGTCCTCTAGGAACTCTTACCCAAGGACCCCATACCTACAGGAGAAAGGAGGCTTGCATTCCTACTGCAACCAAAGCACAGCTTTTCCTGGTACACTGCAGGGCTTTAAAATAGGCTTAGGCCTGATAGCATACATAGAACTTTCCAAGGATGAGGGCGTTCGATACATGCAGAACACCCCGTGAAGGAAAGTTGATTCAGCAAGGGACAAGGGTGTAGCTAGAGTCTCTTTTGACTTGTTAGAAATCAGAAGGGTTTCGGCTGCATGTTCAGCGGAATAGAAGACCTGATGGCACAAGCCTTGCTTTCCCATTTTAAATCTCTATCCATGCTAGCCTGAAGATCCCTAAATAACACTTTTTCGACTGGCCTCTATTCTCTGTAGGCAGCCCTCTGGAAAGAAAAGGAGTTTTCTCTAAGGAAACACGGTGCTTCCATAGCATGTGTGGGAGCTCCTCCTGTCATGCTCTAGAGCTACAGGGAAACTTGACGTGAGTACTTGCCTCAAGCTAAGGCCTGTAAAGCCCTGCTGAAACGAAAGCGCTTAGCAGTTTCCATTCGGTCGTATTCGCAGTTCTGCTTTACTTTAACGTTTCTTCACTTTTCTAGACACGTAGCACCCTGTGTAGGCACCCTTTTGCCTACAAATACAGTGAGTACCAGCAGGCTCCTCTGCCCTTCTAAGAAACATCCAGGCCTAGTAGCCTTTCCCAGTCAGTCTATGTATTCAGAGGGTAGGGCAACACACTGCACTCTTCCTTGGGAAAGCTAGATGTCCGCAGCGCTCCCACAGCTCCAGGAATTGTGTTCTCTCACGTCCTACATGCTATGGAAGTCTGCCTCATTGCCCTCATTGGAGCTACACTAAGAAACACAATCTGCTTCGCCTTCCTCTAGGAACTCTTACCCAAGGACCCCATACCTACAGGAGAAAGGAGGCTTGCATTCCTACTGGAACCAAAGCACAGTTTTTCCTGCTACACTGCAGGATTTTAGAATAGGCTTAGGCCCGATAGCATACATAGAACGTTCCAAGGATGAGGGAGTTTGATACATGCAGAACACCCTGTGAAGAAAAGTTGATTCAGCAAAGGACCTTGGTGTAGCTAGAGTCTCTTGTGACTTGTGAGAAATCAGAAGGTGTTAGGCTGCATGTTCACCGGAAAAGAATACCTGATGGCACAAACCTTGCTTTCCCAGTTGAAAAGCTCTATCCACGCTGCACAGAAGATACCTAAATAACACTGTTTTTGACTGGCGTCTAGTCACTGTAGGGAGCCATCTGGAAAGCAAAGGCGTTTTCTCTAAGGAAACACGGTGCTTCCATAGCGTGTGGGGGAGCTCCTCCTGTCATGCTCTAGAGCTACAGGGAAACTTGCCGTGAGTACTTGCCTCAAGCTAAGGCCTGAAAAGCCCTGCTGAAGCGAAAGCGCTTAGCAGGTTCCATTAGGTCGTATTCGCAGTTCTGCTCTACTTTAAGGTTTCTTCACTTTTCCTGACACCAGGCACACTCGTGTAGGCACCCTTTTTCTTGCAAATACAGTGAGTACCAGCAGTCTCCTTTTCCCTTCCAGGAACCATCCAGACATAAAAGCCTTTCCCAGTAACTCTACATATTCAAAGTGTAGGGCAACTCGCTGCACCCTTCCTTAGGAAGCTAGGTGGACTCAGCTCTTCAACAGCTCCAGGGATTCTCTTCTCGCACGTCCTACATGCCTTGGAAGTCTGCCTCATTGCCCTCATTGGAGCTACACTAAGAAACACAATCTGCTTCGCCGTCCTCTAGGAACTCTTACCCAAGGACCCCATACCTACAGGAGAAAGGAGGCTTGCATTCCTACTGCAACCAAAGCACAGCTTTTCCTGGTACACTGCAGGGCTTTAAAATAGGCTTAGGCCTGATAGCATACATAGAACTTTCCAAGGATGAGGGCGTTCGATACATGCAGAACACCCCGTGAAGGAAAGTTGATTCAGCAAGGGACAAGGGTGTAGCTAGAGTCTCTTTTGACTTGTTAGAAATCAGAAGGGTTTCGGCTGCATGTTCAGCGGAATAGAAGACCTGATGGCACAAGCCTTGCTTTCCCATTTTAAATCTCTATCCATGCTAGCCTGAAGATCCCTAAATAACACTTTTTCGACTGGCCTCTATTCTCTGTAGGCAGCCCTCTGGAAAGAAAAGGAGTTTTCTCTAAGGAAACACGGTGCTTCCATAGCATGTGTGGGAGCTCCTCCTGTCATGCTCTAGAGCTACAGGGAAACTTGACGTGAGTACTTGCCTCAAGCTAAGGCCTGTAAAGCCCTGCTGAAACGAAAGCGCTTAGCAGTTTCCATTCGGTCGTATTCGCAGTTCTGCTTTACTTTAACGTTTCTTCACTTTTCTAGACACGTAGCACCCTGTGTAGGCACCCTTTTGCCTACAAATACAGTGAGTACCAGCAGGCTCCTCTGCCCTTCTAAGAAACATCCAGGCCTAGTAGCCTTTCCCAGTCAGTCTATGTATTCAGAGGGTAGGGCAACACACTGCACTCTTCCTTGGGAAAGCTAGATGTCCGCAGCGCTCCCACAGCTCCAGGAATTGTGTTCTCTCACGTCCTACATGCTATGGAAGTCTGCCTCATTGCCCTCATTGGAGCTACACTAAGAAACACAATCTGCTTCGCCTTCCTCTAGGAACTCTTACCCAAGGACCCCATACCTACAGGAGAAAGGAGGCTTGCATTCCTACTGGAACCAAAGCACAGTTTTTCCTGCTACACTGCAGGATTTTAGAATAGGCTTAGGCCCGATAGCATACATAGAACGTTCCAAGGATGAGGGAGTTTGATACATGCAGAACACCCTGTGAAGAAAAGTTGATTCAGCAAAGGACCTTGGTGTAGCTAGAGTCTCTTGTGACTTGTGAGAAATCAGAAGGTGTTAGGCTGCATGTTCACCGGAAAAGAATACCTGATGGCACAAACCTTGCTTTCCCAGTTGAAAAGCTCTATCCACGCTGCACAGAAGATACCTAAATAACACTGTTTTTGACTGGCGTCTAGTCACTGTAGGGAGCCATCTGGAAAGCAAAGGCGTTTTCTCTAAGGAAACACGGTGCTTCCATAGCGTGTGGGGGAGCTCCTCCTGTCATGCTCTAGAGCTACAGGGAAACTTGCCGTGAGTACTTGCCTCAAGCTAAGGCCTGAAAAGCCCTGCTGAAGCGAAAGCGCTTAGCAGGTTCCATTAGGTCGTATTCGCAGTTCTGCTCTACTTTAAGGTTTCTTCACTTTTCCTGACACCAGGCACACTCGTGTAGGCACCCTTTTTCTTGCAAATACAGTGAGTACCAGCAGTCTCCTTTTCCCTTCCAGGAAACATCCAGACATAAAAGCCTTTCCCAGTAACTCTACATATTCAAAGTGTAGGGCAACTCGCTGCACCCTTCCTTAGGAAGCTAGGTGGACTCAGCTCTTCAACAGCTCCAGGGATTCTCTTCTCGCACGTCCTACATGCCTTGGAAGTCTGCCTCATTGCCCTCATTGGAGCTACACTAAGAAACACAATCTGCTTCGCCGTCCTCTAGGAACTCTTACCCAAGGACCCCATACCTACAGGAGAAAGGAGGCTTGCATTCCTACTGCAACCAAAGCACAGCTTTTCCTGGTACACTGCAGGGCTTTAAAATAGGCTTAGGCCTGATAGCATACATAGAACTTTCCAAGGATGAGGGCGTTCGATACATGCAGAACACCCCGTGAAGGAAAGTTGATTCAGCAAGGGACAAGGGTGTAGCTAGAGTCTCTTTTGACTTGTTAGAAATCAGAAGGGTTTCGGCTGCATGTTCAGCGGAATAGAAGACCTGATGGCACAAGCCTTGCTTTCCCATTTTAAATCTCTATCCATGCTAGCCTGAAGATCCCTAAATAACACTTTTTCGACTGGCCTCTATTCTCTGTAGGCAGCCCTCTGGAAAGAAAAGGAGTTTTCTCTAAGGAAACACGGTGCTTCCATAGCATGTGTGGGAGCTCCTCCTGTCATGCTCTAGAGCTACAGGGAAACTTGACGTGAGTACTTGCCTCAAGCTAAGGCCTGTAAAGCCCTGCTGAAACGAAAGCGCTTAGCAGTTTCCATTCGGTCGTATTCGCAGTTCTGCTTTACTTTAACGTTTCTTCACTTTTCTAGACATGTAGCACCCTGTGTAGGCACCCTTTTGCCTACAAATACAGTGAGTACCAGCAGGCTCCTCTGCCCTTCTAAGAAACATCCAGGCCTAGTAGCCTTTCCCAGTCAGTCTATGTATTCAGAGGGTAGGGCAACACACTGCACTCTTCCTTGGGAAAGCTAGATGTCCGCAGCGCTCCCACAGCTCCAGGAATTGTGTTCTCTCACGTCCTACATGCTATGGAAGTCTGCCTCATTGCCCTCATTGGAGCTACACTAAGAAACACAATCTGCTTCGCCTTCCTCTAGGAACTCTTACCCAAGGACCCCATACCTACAGGAGAAAGGAGGCTTGCATTCCTACTGGAACCAAAGCACAGTTTTTCCTGCTACACTGCAGGATTTTAGAATAGGCTTAGGCCCGATAGCATACATAGAACGTTCCAAGGATGAGGGAGTTTGATACATGCAGAACACCCTGTGAAGAAAAGTTGATTCAGCAAAGGACCTTGGTGTAGCTAGAGTCTCTTGTGACTTGTGAGAAATCAGAAGGTGTTAGGCTGCATGTTCACCGGAAAAGAATACCTGATGGCACAAACCTTGCTTTCCCAGTTGAAAAGCTCTATCCACGCTGCACAGAAGATACCTAAATAACACTGTTTTTGACTGGCGTCTAGTCACTGTAGGGAGCCATCTGGAAAGCAAAGGCGTTTTCTCTAAGGAAACACGGTGCTTCCATAGCGTGTGGGGGAGCTCCTCCTGTCATGCTCTAGAGCTACAGGGAAACTTGCCGTGAGTACTTGCCTCAAGCTAAGGCCTGAAAAGCCCTGCTGAAGCGAAAGCGCTTAGCAGGTTCCATTAGGTCGTATTCGCAGTTCTGCTCTATTTTAAGGTTTCTTCACTTTTCCTGACACCAGGCACACTCGTGTAGGCACCCTTTTTCTTGCAAATACAGTGAGTACCAGCAGTCTCCTTTTCCCTTCCAGGAAACATCCAGACATAAAAGCCTTTCCCAGTAACTCTACATATTCAAAGTGTAGGGCAACTCGCTGCACCCTTCCTTAGGAAGCTAGGTGGACTCAGCTCTTCAACAGCTCCAGGGATTCTCTTCTCGCACGTCCTACATGCCTTGGAAGTCTGCCTCATTGCCCTCATTGGAGCTACACTAAGAAACACAATCTGCTTCGCCGTCCTCTAGGAACTCTTACCCAAGGACCCCATACCTACAGGAGAAAGGAGGCTTGCATTCCTACTGCAACCAAAGCACAGCTTTTCCTGGTACACTGCAGGGCTTTAAAATAGGCTTAGGCCTGATAGCATACATAGAACTTTCCAAGGATGAGGGCGTTCGATACATGCAGAACACCCCGTGAAGGAAAGTTGATTCAGCAAGGGACAAGGGTGTAGCTAGAGTCTCTTTTGACTTGTTAGAAATCAGAAGGGTTTCGGCTGCATGTTCAGCGGAATAGAAGACCTGATGGCACAAGCCTTGCTTTCCCATTTTAAATCTCTATCCATGCTAGCCTGAAGATCCCTAAATAACACTTTTTCGACTGGCCTCTATTCTCTGTAGGCAGCCCTCTGGAAAGAAAAGGAGTTTTCTCTAAGGAAACACGGTGCTTCCATAGCATGTGTGGGAGCTCCTCCTGTCATGCTCTAGAGCTACAGGGAAACTTGACGTGAGTACTTGCCTCAAGCTAAGGCCTGTAAAGCCCTGCTGAAACGAAAGCGCTTAGCAGTTTCCATTCGGTCGTATTCGCAGTTCTGCTTTACTTTAACGTTTCTTCACTTTTCTAGACATGTAGCACCCTGTGTAGGCACCCTTTTGCCTACAAATACAGTGAGTACCAGCAGGCTCCTCTGCCCTTCTAAGAAACATCCAGGCCTAGTAGCCTTTCCCAGTCAGTCTATGTATTCAGAGGGTAGGGCAACACACTGCACTCTTCCTTGGGAAAGCTAGATGTCCGCAGCGCTCCCACAGCTCCAGGAATTGTGTTCTCTCACGTCCTACATGCTATGGAAGTCTGCCTCATTGCCCTCATTGGAGCTACACTAAGAAACACAATCTGCTTCGCCTTCCTCTAGGAACTCTTACCCAAGGACCCCATACCTACAGGAGAAAGGAGGCTTGCATTCCTACTGGAACCAAAGCACAGTTTTTCCTGCTACACTGCAGGGTTTTAGAATAGGCTTAGGCCCGATAGCATACATAGAACGTTCCAAGGATGAGGGAGTTTGATACATGCAGAAAACCCTGTGAAGAAAAGTTGATTCAGCAAAGGACCTTGGTGTAGCTAGAGTCTCTTTTGACTTGTTAGAAATCAGAAGGTGTTAGGCTGCATGTTCACCGGAAAAGAATACCTGATGGCACAAACCTTGCTTTCCCAGTTGAAAAGCTCTATCCACGCTGCACAGAAGATACCTAAATAACACTGTTTTTGACTGGCGTCTAGTCACTGTAGGGAGCCATCTGGAAAGCAAAGGCGTTTTCTCTAAGGAAACACGGTGCTTCCATAGCGTGTGGGGGAGCTCCTCCTGTCATGCTCTAGAGCTACAGGGAAACTTGCCGTGAGTACTTGCCTCAAGCCAAGGCCTGAAAAGCCCTGCTGAAGCGAAAGCGCTTAGCAGGTTCCATTAGGTCGTATTCGCAGTTCTGCTCTACTTTAAGGTTCCTTCACTTTTCCTGACACCAGGCACCCTCGTGTAGGCACCCTTTTTCTTGCAAATACAGTGAGTACCAGCAGTCTCCTTTGCCCTTCCAGGAAAAATCCAGACATAAAAGCCTTTCCCAGTAACTCTACGTATTCAGAGTGTAGGGCAACTCGCTGCACCCTTCCTTAGGAAGCTAGGTGGACTCAGCTCTTCAACAGCTCCAGGGATTCTGTTCTCGCACGTCCTACATGCCATGGAAGTCTGCCTCATTGCCCTCATTGGAGCTACACTAAGAAACACAATCTGCTTCGCCTTCCTCTAGGAACTCTTACCCAAGGACCCCATACCTACAGGAGAAAGGAGGCTTGCATTCCTACTGCAACCAAAGCACAGTTTTTCCTGGTACACTGCAGGGCTTTAAAATAGGCTTAGGCCTGATAGCATACATAGAACTTTCCAAGGATGAGGGCGTTCGATACATGCAGAACACCACGTGAAGGAAAGTTGATTCAGCAAGGGACAAGGGTGTAGCTAGAGTCTCTTTTGACTTGTTAGAAATCAGAAGGGTTTCGGCTGCATGTTCAGCGGAATAGAAGACCTGATGGCACAAGCCTTGCTTTCCCATTTTAAATCTCTATCCATGCTAGCCTGAAGATCCCTATATAACACTTTTTCGACTGGCCTCTATTCTCTGTAGTCAGCCCTCTGGAAAGCAAAGGCGTTTTCTCTAAGGAAACACGGTGCTTCCATAGAATGTGTGGGAGCTCCTCCTGTCATGCTCTAGAGCTACAGGGAAACTTGACGTGAGTACTTGCCTCAAGCTAAGGCCTGTAAAGCCCTGCTGAAACGAAAGCGCTTAGCAGTTTCCATTAGGTCGTATTCGCAGTTCTGCTTTACTTTAAAGTTTCTTCACTTTTCTAGACACGTAGCACCCTGTGTAGGCACCCTTTTGCCTACAAATACAGTGAGTACCAGCAGGCTCATCTGCCCTTCTAAGAAACATCCAGGCCTAGTAGCCTTTCCCAGTCAGTCTATGTATTCAGAGGGTAGGGCAACACACTGCACTCTTCCTTGGGAAAGCCAGATGTCCGCAGCGCTCCCACAGCTCCAGGAATTGTGTTCTCTCACGTCCTACATGCTATGGAAGTCTGCCTCATTGCCCTCATTGGAGCTACACTAAGAAACACAATCTGCTTCGCCGTCCTCTAGGAACTCTTACCAAAGGACCCCATACCTACAGGAGAAAGGAGGCTTGCATTCCTACTGGAACCAAAGCACAGTTTTTCCTGCTACACTGCAGGATTTTAGAATAGGCTTAGGCCCGATAGCATACATAGAACGTTCCAAGGATGAGGGAGTTTGATACATGCAGAACACCCTGTGAAGAAAAGTTGATTCAGCAAAGGACCTTTGTGTAGCTAGAGTCTCTTGTGACTTGTGAGAAATCAGAAGGTGTTAGGCTGCATGTTCACCGGAAAAGAATACCTGATGGCACAAACCTTGCTTTCCCAGTTGAAAAGCTCTATCCACGCTGCACAGAAGATACCTAAATAACACTGTTTTTGACTGGCGTCTAGTCACTGTAGGGAGCCATCTGGAAAGCAAAGGCGTTTTCTCTAAGGACACACGGTGCTTCCATAGCGTGTGGGGGAGCTCCTCCTGTCATGCTCTAGAGCTACAGGGAAACTTGCCGTGAGTACTTGCCTCAAGCTAAGGCCTGAAAAGCCCTGCTGAAGCGAAAGCGCTTAGCAGGTTCCATTAGGTCGTATTCGCAGTTCTGCTCTACTTTAAGGTTTCTTCACTTTTCCTGACACCAGGCACCCTCGTGTAGGCACCCTTTTTCTTGCAAATACAGTGAGTACCAGCAGTCTCCTTTGCCCTTCCAGGAAACATCCAGACATAAAAGCCTTTCCCAGTAACTCTACGTATTCAGAGTGTAGGGCAACTCGCTGCACCCTTCCTTAGGAAGCTAGGTGGACTCAGCTCTTCAACAGCTCCAGGGATTCTCTTCTCGCACGTCCTACATGCCTTGGAAGTCTGCCTCATTGCCCTCATTGGAGCTACACTAAGAAACACAATCTGCTTCGCCGTCCTCTAGGAACTCTTAATCAAGGACCCCATACCTACAGGAGAAAGGAGGCTTGCATTCCTACTGCAACCAAAGCACAGTTTTTCCTGGTACACTGCAGGGCTTTAAAATAGGCTTAGGCCTGATAGCATACATAGAACTTTCCAAGGATGAGGGCGTTCGATACATGCAGAACACCCCGTGAAGGAAAGTTGATTCAGCAAGGGACAAGGGTGTAGCTAGAGTCTCTTTTGACTTGTTAGAAATCAGAAGGGTTTCGGCTGCATGTTCAGCGGAATAGAAGACCTGATGGCACAAGCCTTGCTTTCCCATTTTAAATCTCTATCCATGCTAGCCTGAAGATCCCTAAATAACACTTTTTCGACTGGCCTCTATTCTCTGTAGGCAGCCCTCTGGAAAGAAAAGGAGTTTTCTCTAAGGAAACACGGTGCTTCCATAGCATGTGTGGGAGCTCCTCCTGTCATGCTCTAGAGCTACAGGGAAACTTGACGTGAGTACTTGCCTCAAGCTAAGGCCTGTAAAGCCCTGCTGAAACGAAAGCGCTTAGCAGTTTCCATTCGGTCGTATTCGCAGTTCTGCTTTACTTTAACGTTTCTTCACTTTTCTAGACACGTAGCACCCTGTGTAGGCACCCTTTTGCCTCCAAATACAGTGAGTACCAGCAGGCTCCTCTGCCCTTCTAAGAAACATCCAGGCCTAGTAGCCTTTCCCAGTCAGTCTATGTATTCAGAGGGTAGGGCAACACACTGCACTCTTCCTTGGGAAAGCTAGATGTCCGCAGCCCTCCCACAGATCCAGGAATTGTGCTCTCTCACGTCCTACATGCTATGGAAGTCTGCCTCATTGCCCTCATTGGAGCTACACTAAGAAACACAATCTGCTTCGCCTTCCTCTAGGAACTCTTACCCAAGGACCCCATACCTACAGGAGAAAGGAGGCTTGCATTCCTACTGGAACCAAAGCACAGTTTTTCCTGCTACACTGCAGGATTTTAGAATAGGCTTAGGCCCGATAGCATACATAGAACGTTCCAAGGATGAGGGAGTTTGATACATGCAGAACACCCTGTGAAGAAAAGTTGATTCAGCAAAGGACCTTGGTGTAGCTAGAGTCTCTTGTGACTTGTGAGAAATCAGAAGGTGTTAGGCTGCATGTTCACCGGAAAAGAATACCTGATGGCACAAACCTTGCTTTCCCAGTTGAAAAGCTCTATCCACGCTGCACAGAAGATACCTAAATAACACTGTTTTTGACTGGCGTCTAGTCACTGTAGGGAGCCATCTGGAAAGCAAAGGCGTTTTCTCTAAGGACACACGGTGCTTCCATAGCGTGTGGGGGAGCTCCTCCTGTCATGCTCTAGAGCTACAGGGAAACTTGCCGTGAGTACTTGCCTCAAGCTAAGGCCTGAAAAGCCCTGCTGAAGCGAAAGCGCTTAGCAGGTTCCATTAGGTCGTATTCGCAGTTCTGCTCTACTTTAAGGTTTCTTCACTTTTCCTGACACCAGGCACCCTCGTGTAGGCACCCTTTTTCTTGCAAATACAGTGAGTACCAGCAGTCTCCTTTGCCCTTCCAGGAAACATCCAGACATAAAAGCCTTTCCCAGTAACTCTACGTATTCAGAGTGTAGGGCAACTCGCTGCACCCTTCCTTAGGAAGCTAGGTGGACTCAGCTCTTCAACAGCTCCAGGGATTCTCTTCTCGCACGTCCTACATGCCTTGGAAGTCTGCCTCATTGCCCTCATTGGAGCTACACTAAGAAACACAATCTGCTTCGCCGTCCTCTAGGAACTCTTACCCAAGGACCCCATACCTACAGGAGAAAGGAGGCTTGCATTCCTACTGCAACCAAAGCACAGTTTTTCCTGGTACACTGCAGGGCTTTAAAATAGGCTTAGGCCTGATAGCATACATAGAACTTTCCAAGGATGAGGGCGTTCGATACATGCAGAACACCCCGTGAAGGAAAGTTGATTCAGCAAGGGACAAGGGTGTAGCTAGAGTCTCTTTTGACTTGTTAGAAATCAGAAGGGTTTCGGCTGCATGTTCAGCGGAATAGAAGACCTGATGGCACAAGCCTTGCTTTCCCATTTTAAATCTCTATCCATGCTAGCCTGAAGATCCCTAAATAACACTTTTTCGACTGGCCTCTATTCTCTGTAGGCAGCCCTCTGGAAAGAAAAGGAGTTTTCTCTAAGGAAACACGGTGCTTCCATAGCATGTGTGGGAGCTCCTCCTGTCATGCTCTAGAGCTACAGGGAAACTTGACGTGAGTACTTGCCTCAAGCTAAGGCCTGTAAAGCCCTGCTGAAACGAAAGCACTTAGCAGTTTCCATTCGGTCGTATTCGCAGTTCTGCTTTACTTTAACGTTTCTTCACTTTTCTAGACACGTAGCACCCTGTGTAGGCACCCTTTTGCCTCCAAATACAGTGAGTACCAGCAGGCTCCTCTGCCCTTCTAAGAAACATCCAGGCCTAGTAGCCTTTCCCAGTCAGTCTATGTATTCAGAGGGTAGGGCAACACACTGCACTCTTCCTTGGGAAAGCTAGATGTCCGCAGCGCTCCCACAGATCCAGGAATTGTGCTCTCTCACGTCCTACATGCTATGGAAGTCTGCCTCATTGCCCTCATTGGAGCTACACTAAGAAACACAATCTGCTTCGCCTTCCTCTAGGAACTCTTACCCAAGGACCCCATACCTACAGGAGAAAGGAGGCTTGCATTCCTACTGGAACCAAAGCACAGTTTTTCCTGCTACACTGCAGGATTTTAGAATAGGCTTAGGCCCGATAGCATACATAGAACGTTCCAAGGATGAGGGAGTTTGATACATGCAGAACACCCTGTGAAGAAAAGTTGATTCAGCAAAGGACCTTGGTGTAGCTAGAGTCTCTTGTGACTTGTGAGAAATCAGAAGGTGTTAGGCTGCATGTTCACCGGAAAAGAATACCTGATGGCACAAACCTTGCTTTCCCAGTTGAAAAGCTCTATCCACGCTGCACAGAAGATACCTAAATAACACTGTTTTTGACTGGCGTCTAGTCACTGTAGGGAGCCATCTGGAAAGCAAAGGCGTTTTCTCTAAGGACACACGGTGCTTCCATAGCGTGTGGGGGAGCTCCTCCTGTCATGCTCTAGAGCTACAGGGAAACTTGCCGTGGGTACTTGCCTCAAGCTAAGGCCTGAAAAGCCCTGCTGAAGCGAAAGCGCTTAGCAGGTTCCATTAGGTCGTATTCGCAGTTCTGCTCTACTTTAAGGTTTCTTCACTTTTCCTGACACCAGGCACCCTCGTGTAGGCACCCTTTTTCTTGCAAATACAGTGAGTACCAGCAGTCTCCTTTGCCCTTCCAGGAAACATCCAGACATAAAAGCCTTTCCCAGTAACTCTACGTATTCAGAGTGTAGGGCAACTCGCTGCACCCTTCCTTAGGAAGCTAGGTGGACTCAGCTCTTCAACAGCTCCAGGGATTCTCTTCTCGCACGTCCTACATGCCTTGGAAGTCTGCCTCATTGCCCTCATTGGAGCTACACTAAGAAACACAATCTGCTTCGCCGTCCTCTAGGAACTCTTACCCAAGGACCCCATACCTACAGGAGAAAGGAGGCTTGCATTCCTACTGCAACCAAAGCACAGCTTTTCCTGGTACACTGCAGGGCTTTAAAATAGGCTTAGGCCTGATAGCATACATAGAACTTTCCAAGGATGAGGGCGTTCGATACATGCAGAACACCCCGTGAAGGAAAGTTGATTCAGCAAGGGACAAGGGTGTAGCTAGAGTCTCTTTTGGCTTGTTAGAAATCAGAAGGGTTTCGGCTGCATGTTCAGCGGAATAGAAGACCTGATGGCACAAGCCTTGCTTTCCCATTTTAAATCTCTATCCATGCTAGCCTGAAGATCCCTAAATAACACTTTTTCGACTGGCCTCTATTCTCTGTAGGCAGCCCTCTGGAAAGAAAAGGAGTTTTCTCTAAGGAAACACGGTGCTTCCATAGCATGTGTGGGAGCTCCTCCTGTCATGCTCTAGAGCTACAGGGAAACTTGACGTGAGTACTTGCCTCAAGCTAAGGCCTGTAAAGCCCTGCTGAAACGAAAGCGCTTAGCAGTTTCCATTCGGTCGTATTCGCAGTTCTGCTTTACTTTAACGTTTCTTCACTTTTCTAGACACGTAGCACCCTGTGTAGGCACCCTTTTGCCTACAAATACAGTGAGTACCAGCAGGCTCCTCTGCCCTTCTAAGAAACATCCAGGCCTAGTAGCCTTTCCCAGTCAGTCTATGTATTCAGAGGGTAGGGCAACACACTGCACTCTTCCTTGGGAAAGCTAGATGTCCGCAGCGCTCCCACAGATCCAGGAATTGTGTTCTCTCACGTCCTACATGCTATGGAAGTCTGCCTCATTGCCCTCATTGGAGCTACACTAAGAAACACAATCTGCTTCGCCTTCCTCTAGGAACTCTTACCCAAGGACCCCATACCTACAGGAGAAAGGAGGCTTGCATTCCTACTGGAACCAAAGCACAGTTTTTCCTGCTACACTGCAGGATTTTAGAATAGGCTTAGGCCCGATAGCATACATAGAACGTTCCAAGGATGAGGGAGTTTGATACATGCAGAACACCCTGTGAAGAAAAGTTGATTCAGCAAAGGACCTTGGTGTAGCTAGAGTCTCTTTTGACTTGTGAGAAATCAGAAGGTGTTAGGCTGCATGTTCACCGGAAAAGAATACCTGATGGCACAAACCTTGCTTTCCCAGTTGAAAAGCTCTATCCACGCTGCACAGAAGATACCTAAATAACACTGTTTTTGACTGGCGTCTAGTCACTGTAGGGAGCCATCTGGAAAGCAAAGGCGTTTTCTCTAAGGACACACGGTGCTTCCATAGCGTGTGGGGGAGCTCCTCCTGTCATGCTCTAGAGCTACAGGGAAACTTGCCGTGAGTACTTGCCTCAAGCTAAGGCCTGAAAAGCCCTGCTGAAGCGAAAGAGCTTAGCAGGTTCCATTAGGTCGTATTCGCAGTTCTGCTCTACTTTAAGGTTTCTTCACTTTTCCTGACACCAGGCACCCTCGTGTAGGCACCCTTTTTCTTGCAAATACAGTGAGTACCAGCAGTCTCCTTTTCCCTTCCAGGAAACATCCAGACATAAAAGCCTTTCCCAGTAACTCTACGTATTCAGAGTGTAGGGCAACTCGCTGCACCCTTCCTTAGGAAGCTAGGTGGACTCAGCTCTTCAACAGCTCCAGGGATTCTCTTCTCGCACGTCCTACATGCCTTGGAAGTCTGCCTCATTGCCCTCATTGGAGCTACACTAAGAAACACAATCTGCTTCGCCGTCCTCTAGGAACTCTTACCCAAGGACCCCATACCTACAGGAGAAAGGAGGCTTGCATTCCTACTGCAACCAAAGCACAGTTTTTCCTGGTACACTGCAGGGCTTTAAAATAGGCTTAGGCCTGATAGCATACATAGAACTTTCCAAGGATGAGGGCGTTCGATACATGCAGAACACCCCGTGAAGGAAAGTTGATTCAGCAAGGGACAAGGGTGTAGCTAGAGTCTCTTTTGACTTGTTAGAAATCAGAAGGGTTTCGGCTGCATGTTCAGCGGAATAGAAGACCTGATGGCACAAGCCTTGCTTTCCCATTTTAAATCTCTATCCATGCTAGCCTGAAGATCCCTAAATAACACTTTTTCGACTGGCCTCTATTCTCTGTAGGCAGCCCTCTGGAAAGAAAAGGAGTTTTCTCTAAGGAAACACGGTGCTTCCATAGCATGTGTGGGAGCTCCTCCTGTCATGCTCTAGAGCTACAGGGAAACTTGACGTGAGTACTTGCCTCAAGCTAAGGCCTGTAAAGCCCTGCTGAAACGAAAGCGCTTAGCAGTTTCCATTCGGTCGTATTCGCAGTTCTGCTTTACTTTAACGTTTCTTCACTTTTCTAGACACGTAGCACCCTGTGTAGGCACCCTTTTGCCTCCAAATACAGTGAGTACCAGCAGGCTCCTCTGCCCTTCTAAGAAACATCCAGGCCTAGTAGCCTTTCCCAGTCAGTCTATGTATTCAGAGGGTAGGGCAACACACTGCACTCTTCCTTGGGAAAGCTAGATGTCCGCAGCGCTCCCACAGCTCCAGGAATTGTGTTCTCTCACGTCCTACATGCTATGGAAGTCTGCCTCATTGCCCTCATTGGAGCTACACTAAGAAACACAATCTGCTTCGCCTTCCTCTAGGAACTCTTACCCAAGGACCCCATACCTACAGGAGAAAGGAGGCTTGCATTCCTACTGGAACCAAAGCACAGTTTTTCCTGCTACACTGCAGGATTTTAGAATAGGCTTAGGCCCGATAGCATACATAGAACGTTCCAAGGATGAGGGAGTTTGATACATGCAGAACACCCTGTGAAGAAAAGTTGATTCAGCAAAGGACCTTGGTGTAGCTAGAGTCTCTTTTGACTTGTGAGAAATCAGAAGGTGTTAGGCTGCATGTTCACCGGAAAAGAATACCTGATGGCACAAACCTTGCTTTCCCAGTTGAAAAGCTCTATCCACGCTGCACAGAAGATACCTAAATAACACTGTTTTTGACTGGCGTCTAGTCACTGTAGGGAGCCATCTGGAAAGCAAAGGCGTTTTCTCTAAGGAAACACGGTGCTTCCATAGCATGTGGGGGAGCTCCTCCTGTCATGCTTTAGAGCTACAGGGAAACTTGCCGTGAGTACTTGCCTCAAGCTAAGGCCTGAAAAGCCCTGCTGAAGCGAAAGCGCTTAGCAGGTTCCATTAAGTCGTATTCGCAGTTCTGCTCTACTTTAAGGTTTCTTCACTTTTCCTGACACCAGGCACCCTCGTGTAGGCACCCTTTTTCTTGCAAATACAGTGAGTACCAGCAGTCTCCTTTGCCCTTCCAGGAAACATCCAGACATAAAAGCCTTTCCCAGTAACTCTACGTATTCAGAGTGTAGGGCAACTCGCTGCACCCTTCCTTAGGAAGCTAGGTGGACTCAGCTCTTCAACAGCTCCAGGGATTCTCTTCTCGCACGTCCTACATGCCTTGGAAGGCTGCCTCATTGCCCTCATTGGAGCTACACTAAGAAACACAATCTGCTTCGCCGTCCTCTAGGAACTCTTACCCAAGGACCCCATACCTACAGGAGAAAGGAGGCTTGCATTCCTACTGCAACCAAAGCACAGTTTTTCCTGGTACACTGCAGGGCTTTAAAATAGGCTTAGGCCTGATAGCATACATAGAACTTTCCAAGGATGAGGGCGTTCGATACATGCAGAACACCCCGTGAAGGAAAGTTGATTCAGCAAGGGACAAGGGTGTAGCTAGAGTCTCTTTTGACTTGTTAGAAATCAGAAGGGTTTCGGCTGCATGTTCAGCGGAATAGAAGACCTGATGGCACAAGCCTTGCTTTCCCATTTTAAATCTCTATCCATGCTAGCCTGAAGATCCCTAAATAACACTTTTTCGACTGGCCTCTATTCTCTGTAGGCAGCCCTCTGGAAAGAAAAGGAGTTTTCTCTAAGGAAACACGGTGCTTCCATAGCATGTGTGGGAGCTCCTCCTGTCATGCTCTAGAGCTACAGGGAAACTTGACGTGAGTACTTGCCTCAAGCTAAGGCCTGTAAAGCCCTGCTGAAACGAAAGCACTTAGCAGTTTCCATTCGGTCGTATTCGCAGTTCTGCTTTACTTTAACGTTTCTTCACTTTTCTAGACACGTAGCACCCTGTGTAGGCACCCTTTTGCCTCCAAATACAGTGAGTACCAGCAGGCTCCTCTGCCCTTCTAAGAAACATCCAGGCCTAGTAGCCTTTCCCAGTCAGTCTATGTATTCAGAGGGTAGGGCAACACACTGCACTCTTCCTTGGGAAAGCTAGATGTCCGCAGCGCTCCCACAGCTCCAGGAATTGTGTTCTCTCACGTCCTACATGCTATGGAAGTCTGCCTCATTGCCCTCATTGGAGCTACACTAAGAAACACAATCTGCTTCGCCTTCCTCTAGGAACTCTTACACAAGGACCCCATACCTACAGGAGAAAGGAGGCTTGCATTCCTACTGGAACCAAAGCACAGTTTTTCCTGCTACACTGCAGGATTTTAGAATAGGCTTAGGCCCGATAGCATACATAGAACGTTCCAAGGATGAGGGAGTTTGATACATGCAGAACACCCTGTGAAGAAAAGTTGATTCAGCAAAGGACCTTGGTGTAGCTAGAGTCTCTTGTGACTTGTGAGAAATCAGAAGGTGTTAGGCTGCATGTTCACCGGAAAAGAATACCTGATGGCACAAACCTTGCTTTCCCAGTTGAAAAGCTCTATCCACGCTGCACAGAAGATACCTAAATAACACTGTTTTTGACTGGCGTCTAGTCACTGTAGGGAGCCATCTGGAAAGCAAAGGCGTTTTCTCTAAGGACACACGGTGCTTCCATAGCGTGTGGGGGAGCTCCTCCTGTCATGCTCTAGAGCTACAGGGAAACTTGCCGTGAGTACTTGCCTCAAGCTAAGGCCTGAAAAGCCCTGCTGAAGCGAAAGCGCTTAGCAGGTTCCATTAGGTCGTATTCGCAGTTCTGCTCTACTTTAAGGTTTCTTCACTTTTCCTGACACCAGGCACCCTCGTGTAGGCACCCTTTTTCTTGCAAATACAGTGAGTACCAGCAGTCTCCTTTGCCCTTCCAGGAAACATCCAGACATAAAAGCCTTTCCCAGTAACTCTACGTATTCAGAGTGTAGGGCAACTCGCTGCACCCTTCCTTAGGAAGCTAGGTGGACTCAGCTCTTCAACAGCTCCAGGGATTCTCTTCTCGCACGTCCTACATGCCTTGGAAGTCTGCCTCATTGCCCTCATTGGAGCTACACTAAGAAACACAATCTGCTTCGCCGTCCTCTAGGAACTCTTACCCAAGGACCCCATACCTACAGGAGAAAGGAGGCTTGCATTCCTACTGCAACCAAAGCACAGTTTTTCCTGGTACACTGCAGGGCTTTAAAATAGGCTTAGGCCTGATAGCATACATAGAACTTTCCAAGGATGAGGGCGTTCGATACATGCAGAACACCCCGTGAAGGAAAGTTGATTCAGCAAGGGACAAGGGTGTAGCTAGAGTCTCTTTTGACTTGTTAGAAATCAGAAGGGTTTCGGCTGCATGTTCAGCGGAATAGAAGACCTGATGGCACAAGCCTTGCTTTCCCATTTTAAATCTCTATCCATGCTAGCCTGAAGATCCCTAAATAACACTTTTTCGACTGGCCTCTATTCTCTGTAGGCAGCCCTCTGGAAAGAAAAGGAGTTTTCTCTAAGGAAACACGGTGCTTCCATAGCATGTGTGGGAGCTCCTCCTGTCATGCTCTAGAGCTACAGGGAAACTTGACGTGAGTACTTGCCTCAAGCTAAGGCCTGTAAAGCCCTGCTGAAACGAAAGCACTTAGCAGTTTCCATTCGGTCGTATTCGCAGTTCTGCTTTACTTTAACGTTTCTTCACTTTTCTAGACACGTAGCACCCTGTGTAGGCACCCTTTTGCCTCCAAATACAGTGAGTACCAGCAGGCTCCTCTGCCCTTCTAAGAAACATCCAGGCCTAGTAGCCTTTCCCAGTCAGTCTATGTATTCAGAGGGTAGGGCAACACACTGCACTCTTCCTTGGGAAAGCTAGATGTCCGCAGCGCTCCCACAGATCCAGGAATTGTGCTCTCTCACGTCCTACATGCTATGGAAGTCTGCCTCATTGCCCTCATTGGAGCTACACTAAGAAACACAATCTGCTTCGCCTTCCTCTAGGAACTCTTACCCAAGGACCCCATACCTACAGGAGAAAGGAGGCTTGCATTCCTACTGGAACCAAAGCACAGTTTTTCCTGCTACACTGCAGGATTTTAGAATAGGCTTAGGCCCGATAGCATACATAGAACGTTCCAAGGATGAGGGAGTTTGATACATGCAGAACACCCTGTGAAGAAAAGTTGATTCAGCAAAGGACCTTGGTGTAGCTAGAGTCTCTTTTGACTTGTGAGAAATCAGAAGGTGTTAGGCTGCATGTTCACCGGAAAAGAATACCTGATGGCACAAACCTTGCTTTCCCAGTTGAAAAGCTCTATCCACGCTGCACAGAAGATACCTAAATAACACTGTTTTTGACTGGCGTCTAGTCACTGTAGGGAGCCATCTGGAAAGCAAAGGCGTTTTCTCTAAGGACACACGGTGCTTCCATAGCGTGTGGGGGAGCTCCTCCTGTCATGCTCTAGAGCTACAGGGAAACTTGCCGTGAGTACTTGCCTCAAGCTAAGGCCTGAAAAGCCCTGCTGAAGCAAAAGCGCTTAGCAGGTTCCATTAGGTCGTATTCGCAGTTCTGCTCTACTTTAAGGTTTCTTCACTTTTCCTGACACCAGGCACCCTCGTGTAGGCACCCTTTTTCTTGCAAATACAGTGAGTACCAGCAGTCTCCTTTGCCCTTCCAGGAAACATCCAGACATAAAAGCCTTTCCCAGTAACTCTACGTATTCAGAGTGTAGGGCAACTCGCTGCACCCTTCCTTAGGAAGCTAGGTGGACTCAGCTCTTCAACAGCTCCAGGGATTCTCTTCTCGCACGTCCTACATGCCTTGGGAGTCTGCCTCATTGCCCTCATTGGAGCTACACTAAGAAACACAATCTGCTTCGCCGTCCTCTAGGAACTCTTACCCAAGGACCCCATACCTACAGGAGAAAGGAGGCTTGCATTCCTACTGCAACCAAAGCACAGTTTTTCCTGGTACACTGCAGGGCTTTAAAATAGGCTTAGGCCTGATAGCATACATAGAACTTTCCAAGGATGAGGGCGTTCGATACATGCAGAACACCCCGTGAAGGAAAGTTGATTCAGCAAGGGACAAGGGTGTAGCTAGAGTCTCTTTTGACTTGTTAGAAATCAGAAGGGTTTCGGCTGCATGTTCAGCGGAATAGAAGACCTGATGGCACAAGCCTTGCTTTCCCATTTTAAATCTCTATCCATGCTAGCCTGAAGATCCCTAAATAACACTTTTTCGACTGGCCTCTATTCTCTGTAGGCAGCCCTCTGGAAAGAAAAGGAGTTTTCTCTAAGGAAACACGGTGCTTCCATAGCATGTGTGGGAGCTCCTCCTGTCATGCTCTAGAGCTACAGGGAAACTTGACGTGAGTACTTGCCTCAAGCTAAGGCCTGTAAAGCCCTGCTGAAACGAAAGCGCTTAGCAGTTTCCATTCGGTCGTATTCGCAGTTCTGCTTTACTTTAACGTTTCTTCACTTTTCTAGACACGTAGCACCCTGTGTAGGCACCCTTTTGCCTCCAAATACAGTGAGTACCAGCAGGCTCCTCTGCCCTTCTAAGAAACATCCAGGCCTAGTAGCCTTTCCCAGTCAGTCTATGTATTCAGAGGGTAGGGCAACACACTGCACTCTTCCTTGGGAAAGCTAGATGTCCGCAGCGCTCCCACAGATCCAGGAATTGTGTTCTCTCACGTCCTACATGCTATGGAAGTCTGCCTCATTGCCCTCATTGGAGCTACACTAAGAAACACAATCTGCTTCGCCTTCCTCTAGGAACTCTTACCCAAGGACCCCATACCTACAGGAGAAAGGAGGCTTGCATTCCTACTGGAACCAAAGCACAGTTTTTCCTGCTACACTGCAGGATTTTAGAATAGGCTTAGGCCCGATAGCATACATAGAACGTTCCAAGGATGAGGGAGTTTGATACATGCAGAACACCCTGTGAAGAAAAGTTGATTCAGCAAAGGACCTTGGTGTAGCTAGAGTCTCTTTTGACTTGTGAGAAATCAGAAGGTGTTAGGCTGCATGTTCACCGGAAAAGAATACCTGATGGCACAAACCTTGCTTTCCCAGTTGAAAAGCTCTATCCACGCTGCACAGAAGATACCTAAATAACACTGTTTTTGACTGGCGTCTAGTCACTGTAGGGAGCCATCTGGAAAGCAAAGGCGTTTTCTCTAAGGACACACGGTGCTTCCATAGCGTGTGGGGGAGCTCCTCCTGTCATGCTCTAGAGCTACAGGGAAACTTGCCGTGAGTACTTGCCTCAAGCTAAGGCCTGAAAAGCCCTGCTGAAGCGAAAGCGCTTAGCAGGTTCCATTAAGTCGTATTCGCAGTTCTGCTCTACTTTAAGGTTTCTTCACTTTTCCTGACACCAGGCACCCTCGTGTAGGCACCCTTTTTCTTGCAAATACAGTGAGTACCAGCAGTCTCCTTTGCCCTTCCAGGAAACATCCAGACATAAAAGCCTTTCCCAGTAACTCTACGTATTCAGAGTGTAGGGCAACTCGCTGCACCCTTCCTTAGGAAGCTAGGTGGACTCAGCTCTTCAACAGCTCCAGGGATTCTCTTCTCGCACGTCCTACATGCCTTGGAAGTCTGCCTCATTGCCCTCATTGGAGCTACACTAAGAAACACAATCTGCTTCGCCGTCCTCTAGGAACTCTTACCCAAGGACCCCATACCTACAGGAGAAAGGAGGCTTGCATTCCTACTGCAACCAAAGCACAGTTTTTCCTGGTACACTGCAGGGCTTTAAAATAGGCTTAGGCTTGATAGCATACATAGAACTTTCCAAGGATGAGGGCGTTCGATACATGCAGAACACCCCGTGAAGGAAAGTTGATTCAGCAAGGGACAAGGGTGTAGCTAGAGTCTCTTTTGACTTGTTAGAAATCAGAAGGGTTTCGGCTGCATGTTCAGCGGAATAGAAGACCTGATGGCACAAGCCTTGCTTTCCCATTTTAAATCTCTATCCATGCTAGCCTGAAGATCCCTAAATAACACTTTTTCGACTGGCCTCTATTCTCTGTAGGCAGCCCTCTGGAAAGAAAAGGAGTTTTCTCTAAGGAAACACGGTGCTTCCATAGCATGTGTGGGAGCTCCTTCTGTCATGCTCTAGAGCTACAGGGAAACTTGACGTGAGTACTTGCCTCAAGCTAAGGCCTGTAAAGCCCTGCTGAAACGAAAGCGCTTAGCAGTTTCCATTCGGTCGTATTCGCAGTTCTGCTTTACTTTAACGTTTCTTCACTTTTCTAGACACGTAGCACCCTGTGTAGGCACCCTTTTGCCTACAAATACAGTGAGTACCAGCAGGCTCCTCTGCCCTTCTAAGAAACATCCAGGCCTAGTAGCCTTTCCCAGTCAGTCTATGTATTCAGAGGGTAGGGCAACACACTGCACTCTTCCTTGGGAAAGCTAGATGTCCGCAGCGCTCCCACAGCTCCAGGAATTGTGTTCTCTCACGTCCTACATGCTATGGAAGTCTGCCTCATTGCCCTCATTGGAGCTACACTAAGAAACACAATCTGCTTCGCCTTCCTCTAGGAACTCTTACCCAAGGACCCCATACCTACAGGAGAAAGGAGGCTTGCATTCCTACTGGAACCAAAGCACAGTTTTTCCTGCTACACTGCAGGATTTTAGAATAGGCTTAGGCCCGATAGCATACATAGAACGTTCCAAGGATGAGGGAGTTTGATACATGCAGAACACCCTGTGAAGAAAAGTTGATTCAGCAAAGGACCTTGGTGTAGCTAGAGTCTCTTTTGACTTGTGAGAAATCAGAAGGTGTTAGGCTGCATGTTCACCGGAAAAGAATACCTGATGGCACAAACCTTGCTTTCCCAGTTGAAAAGCTCTATCCACGCTGCACAGAAGATACCTAAATAACACTGTTTTTGACTGGCGTCTAGTCACTGTAGGGAGCCATCTGGAAAGCAAAGGCGTTTTCTCTAAGTAAACACGGTGCTTCCATAGCATGTGGGGGAGCTCCTCCTGTCATGCTCTAGAGCTACAGGGAAACTTGCCGTGAGTACTTGCCTCAAGCTAAGGCCTGAAAAGCCCTGCTGAAGCGAAAGCGCTTAGCAGGTTCCATTAGGTCGTATTCGCAGTTCTGCTCTACTTTAAGGTTTCTTCACTTTTCCTGACACCAGGCACACTCGTGTAGGCACCCTTTTTCTTGCAAATACAGTGAGTACCAGCAGTCTCCTTTGCCCTTCCAGGAAACATCCAGACATAAAAGACTTTCCCAGTAACTCTACGTATTCAGAGTGTAGGACAACTCGCTGCACCCTTCCTTAGGAAGCTAGGTGGACTCAGCTCTTCAACAGCTCCAGGGATTCTCTTCTCGCACGTCCTACATGCCTTGGAAGTCTGCCTCATTGCCCTCATTGGAGCTACACTAAGAAACACAATCTGCTTCGCCGTCCTCTAGGAACTCTTACCCAAGGACCCCATACCTACAGGAGAAAGGAGGCTTGCATTCCTACTGCAACCAAAGCACAGTTTTTCCTGGTACACTGCAGGGCTTTAAAATAGGCTTAGGCCTGATAGCATACATAGAACTTTCCAAGGATGAGGGCGTTCGATACATGCAGAACACCCCGTGAAGGAAAGTTGATTCAGCAAGGGACAAGGGTGTAGCTAGAGTCTCTTTTGACTTGTTAGAAATCAGAAGGGTTTCGGCTGCATGTTCAGCGGAATAGAAGACCTGATGGCACAAGCCTTGCTTTCCCATTTTAAATCTCTATCCATGCTAGCCTGAAGATCCCTAAATAACACTTTTTCGACTGGCCTCTATTCTCTGTAGGCAGCCCTCTGGAAAGAAAAGGAGTTTTCTCTAAGGAAACACGGTGCTTCCATAGCATGTGTGGGAGCTCCTCCTGTCATGCTCTAGAGCTACAGGGAAACTTGACGTGAGTACTTGCCTCAAGCTAAGGCCTGTAAAGCCCTGCTGAAACGAAAGCGCTTAGCAGTTTCCATTCGGTCGTATTCGCAGTTCTGCTTTACTTTAACGTTTCTTCACTTTTCTAGACACGTAGCACCCTGTGTAGGCACCCTTTTGCCTACAAATACAGTGAGTACCAGCAGGCTCCTCTGCCCTTCTAAGAAACATCCAGGCCTAGTAGCCTTTCCCAGTCAGTCTATGTATTCAGAGGGTAGGGCAACACACTGCACTCTTCCTTGGGAAAGCTAGATGTCCGCAGCGCTCCCACAGCTCCAGGAATTGTGTTCTCTCACGTCCTACATGCTATGGAAGTCTGCCTCATTGCCCTCATTGGAGCTACACTAAGAAACACAATCTGCTTCGCCTTCCTCTAGGAACTCTTACCCAAGGACCCCATACCTACAGGAGAAAGGAGGCTTGCATTCCTACTGGAACCAAAGCACAGTTTTTCCTGCTACACTGCAGGATTTTAGAATAGGCTTAGGCCCGATAGCATACATAGAACGTTCCAAGGATGAGGGAGTTTGATACATGCAGAACACCCTGTGAAGAAAAGTTGATTCAGCAAAGGACCTTGGTGTAGCTAGAGTCTCTTTTGACTTGTGAGAAATCAGAAGGTGTTAGGCTGCATGTTCACCGGAAAAGAATACCTGATGGCACAAACCTTGCTTTCCCAGTTGAAAAGCTCTATCCACGCTGCACAGAAGATACCTAAATAACACTGTTTTTGACTGGTGTCTAGTCACTGTAGGGAGCCATCTGGAAAGCAAAGGCGTTTTCTCTAAGGAAACACGGTGCTTCCATAGCGTGTGGGGGAGCTCCTCCTGTCATGCTCTAGAGCTACAGGGAAACTTGCCGTGAGTACTTGCCTCAAGCTAAGGCCTGAAAAGCCCTGCTGAAGCGAAAGCGCTTAGCAGGTTCCATTAGGTCGTATTCGCAGTTCTGCTCTACTTTAAGGTTTCTTCACTTTTCCTGACACCAGGCACCCTCGTGTAGGCACCCTTTTTCTTGCAAATACAGTGAGTACCAGCAGTCTCCTTTGCCCTTCCAGGAAACATCCAGACATAAAAGCCTTTCCCAGGAACTCTACGTATTCAGAGTGTAGGGCAACTCGCTGCACCCTTCCTTAGGAAGCTAGGTGGACTCAGCTCTTCAACAGCTCCAGGGATTCTCTTCTCGCACGTCCCACATGCCTTGGAAGTCTGCCTCATTGCCCTCATTGGAGCTACACTAAGAAACACAATCTGCTTCGCCGTCCTCTAGGAACTCTTACCCAAGGACCCCATACCTACAGGAGAAAGGAGGCTTGCATTCCTACTGCAACCAAAGCACAGTTTTTCCTGGTACACTGCAGGGCTTTAAAATAGGCTTAGGCCTGATAGCATACATAGAACTTTCCAAGGATGAGGGCGTTCGATACATGCAGAACACCCCGTGAAGGAAAGTTGATTCAGCAAGGGACAAGGGTGTAGCTAGAGTCTCTTTTGACTTGTTAGAAATCAGAAGGGTTTCGGCTGCATGTTCAGCGGAATAGAAGACCTGATGGCACAAGCCTTGCTTTCCCATTTTAAATCTCTATCCATGCTAGCCTGAAGATCCCTAAATAACACTTTTTCGACTGGCCTCTATTCTCTGTAGGCAGCCCTCTGGAAAGAAAAGGAGTTTTCTCTAAAGAAACACGGTGCTTCCATAGCATGTGTGGGAGCTCCTCCTGTCATGCTCTAGAGCTACAGGGAAACTTGACGTGAGTACTTGCCTCAAGCTAAGGCCTGTAAAGCCCTGCTGAAACGAAAGCGCTTAGCAGTTTCCATTCGGTCGTATTCGCAGTTCTGCTTTACTTTAACGTTTCTTCACTTTTCTAGACACGTAGCACCCTGTGTAGGCACCCTTTTGCCTACAAATACAGTGAGTACCAGCAGGCTCCTCTGCCCTTCTAAGAAACATCCAGGCCTAGTAGCCTTTCCCAGTCAGTCTATGTATTCAGAGGGTAGGGCAACACACTGCACTCTTCCTTGGGAAAGCTAGATGTCCGCAGCGCTCCCACAGCTCCAGGAATTGTGTTCTCTCACGTCCTACATGCTATGGAAGTCTGCCTCATTGCCCTCATTGGAGCTACACTAAGAAACACAATCTGCTTCGCCTTCCTCTAGGAACTCTTACCCAAGGACCCCATACCTACAGGAGAAAGGAGGCTTGCATTCCTACTGGAACCAAAGCACAGTTTTTCCTGCTACACTGCAGGATTTTAGAATAGGCTTAGGCCCGATAGCATACATAGAACGTTCCAAGGATGAGGGAGTTTGATACATGCAGAACACCCTGTGAAGAAAAGTTGATTCAGCAAAGGACCTTGGTGTAGCTAGAGTCTCTTTTGACTTGTGAGAAATCAGAAGGTGTTAGGCTGCATGTTCACCGGAAAAGAATACCTGATGGCACAAACCTTGCTTTCCCAGTTGAAAAGCTCTATCCACGCTGCACAGAAGATACCTAAATAACACTGTTTTTGACTGGCGTCTAGTCACTGTAGGGAGCCATCTGGAAAGCAAAGGCATTTTCTCTAAGGAAACACGGTGCTTCCATAGCGTGTGGGGGAGCTCCTCCTGTCATGCTCTAGAGCTACAGGGAAACTTGCCGTGAGTACTTGCCTCAAGCTAAGGCCTGAAAAGCCCTGCTGAAGCGAAAGCGCTTAGCAGGTTCCATTAGGTCGTATTCGCAGTTCTGCTCTACTTTAAGGTTCCTTCACTTTTCCTGACACCAGGCACCCTCGTGTAGGCACCCTTTTTCTTGCAAATACAGTGAGTACCAGCAGTCTCCTTTGCCCTTCCAGGAAACATCCAGACATAAAAGCCTTTCCCAGTAACTCTACGTATTCAGAGTGTAGGGCAACTCGCTGCACCCTTCCTTAGGAAGCTAGGTGGACTCAGCTCTTCAACAGCTCCAGGGATTCTGTTCTCGCACGTGCTACATGCCATGGAAGTCTGCCTCATTGCCCTCATTGGAGCTACACTAAGAAACACAATCTGCTTCGCCGTCCTCTAGGAACTCTTACCCAAGGACCCCATACCTACAGGAGAAAGGAGGCTTGCATTCCTACTGCAACCAAAGCACAGTTTTTCCTGGTACACTGCAGGGCTTTAAAATAGGCTTAGGCCTGATAGCATACATAGAACTTTCCAAGGATGAGGGCGTTCGATACATGCAGAACACCCCGTGAAGGAAAGTTGATTCAGCAAGGGACAAGGGTGTAGCTAGAGTCTCTTTTGACTTGTTAGAAATCAGAAGGGTTTCGGCTGCATGTTCAGCGGAATAGAAGACCTGATGGCACAAGCCTTGCTTTCCCATTTTAAATCTCTATCCATGCTAGCCTGAAGATCCCTAAATAACACTTTTTCGACTGGCCTCTATTCTCTGTAGGCAGCCCTCTGGAAAGAAAAGGAGTTTTCTCTAAGGAAACACGGTGCTTCCATAGCATGTGTGGGAGCTCCTCCTGTCATGCTCTAGAGCTACAGGGAAACTTGACGTGAGTACTTGCCTCAAGCTAAGGCCTGTAAAGCCCTGCTGAAACGAAAGCGCTTAGCAGTTTCCATTCGGTCGTATTCGCAGTTCTGCTTTACTTTAACGTTTCTTCACTTTTCTAGACACGTAGCACCCTGTGTAGGCACCCTTTTGCCTACAAATACAGTGAGTACCAGCAGGCTCCTCTGCCCTTCTAAGAAACATCCAGGCCTAGTAGCCTTTCCCAGTCAGTCTATGTATTCAGAGGGTAGGGCAACACACTGCCCTCTTCCTTGGGAAAGCTAGATGTCCGCAGCGCTCCCACAGCTCCAGGAATTGTGTTCTCTCACGTCCTACATGCTATGGAAGTCTGCCTCATTGCCCTCATTGGAGCTACACTAAGAAACACAATCTGCTTCGCCTTCCTCTAGGAACTCTTACCCAAGGACCCCATACCTACAGGAGAAAGGAGGCTTGCATTCCTACTGGAACCAAAGCACAGTTTTTCCTGCTACACTGCAGGATTTTAGAATAGGCTTAGGCCCGATAGCATACATAGAACGTTCCAAGGATGAGGGAGTTTGATACATGCAGAACACCCTGTGAAGAAAAGTTGATTCAGCAAAGGACCTTGGTGTAGCTAGAGTCTCTTTTGACTTGTGAGAAATCAGAAGGTGTTAGGCTGCATGTTCACCGGAAAAGAATACCTGATGGCACAAACCTTGCTTTCCCAGTTGAAAAGCTCTATCCACGCTGCACAGAAGATACCTAAATAACACTGTTTTTGACTGGCGTCTAGTCACTGTAGGGAGCCATCTGGAAAGCAAAGGCGTTTTCTCTAAGGAAACACGGTGCTTCCATAGCGTGTGGGGGAGCTCCTCCTGTCATGCTCTAGAGCTACAGGGAAACTTGCCGTGAGTACTTGCCTCAAGCTAAGGCCTGAAAAGCCCTGCTGAAGCGAAAGCGCTTAGCAGGTTCCATTAGGTCGTATTCGCAGTTCTGCTCTACTTTAAGGTTTCTTCACTTTTCCTGACACCAGGCACCCTCGTGTAGGCACCCTTTTTCTTGCAAATACAGTGAGTACCAGCAGTCTCCTTTGCCCTTCCAGGAAACATCCAGACATAAAAGCCTTTCCCAGGAACTCTACGTATTCAGAGTGTAGGGCAACTCGCTGCACCCTTCCTTAGGAAGCTAGGTGGACTCAGCTCTTCAACAGCTCCAGGGATTCTCTTCTCGCACGTCCTACATGCCTTGGAAGTCTGCCTCATTGCCCTCATTGGAGCTACACTAAGAAACACAATCTGCTTCGCCGTCCTCTAGGAACTCTTACCCAAGGACCCCATACCTACAGGAGAAAGGAGGCTTGCATTCCTACTGCAACCAAAGCACAGTTTTTCCTGGTACACTGCAGGGCTTTAAAATAGGCTTAGGCCTGATAGCATACATAGAACTTTCCAAGGATGAGGGCGTTCGATACATGCAGAACACCCCGTGAAGGAAAGTTGATTCAGCAAGGGACAAGGGTGTAGCTAGAGTCTCTTTTGACTTGTTAGAAATCAGAAGGGTTTCGGCTGCATGTTCAGTGGAATAGAAGACCTGATGGCACAAGCCTTGCTTTCCCATTTTAAATCTCTATCCATGCTAGCCTGAAGATCCCTAAATAACACTTTTTCGACTGGCCTCTATTCTCTGTAGGCAGCCCTCTGGAAAGAAAAGGAGTTTTCTCTAAAGAAACACGGTGCTTCCATAGCATGTGTGGGAGCTCCTCCTGTCATGCTCTAGAGCTACAGGGAAACTTGACGTGAGTACTTGCCTCAAGCTAAGGCCTGTAAAGCCCTGCTGAAACGAAAGCGCTTAGCAGTTTCCATTCGGTCGTATTCGCAGTTCTGCTTTACTTTAACGTTTCTTCACTTTTCTAGACACGTAGCACCCTGTGTAGGCACCCTTTTGCCTACAAATACAGTGAGTACCAGCAGGCTCCTCTGCCCTTCTAAGAAACATCCAGGCCTAGTAGCCTTTCCCAGTCAGTCTATGTATTCAGAGGGTAGGGCAACACACTGCACTCTTCCTTGGGAAAGCTAGATGTCCGCAGCGCTCCCACAGCTCCAGGAATTGTGTTCTCTCACGTTCTACATGCTATGGAAGTCTGCCTCATTGCCCTCATTGGAGCTACACTAAGAAACACAATCTGCTTCGCCTTCCTCTAGGAACTCTTACCCAAGGACCCCATACCTACAGGAGAAAGGAGGCTTGCATTCCTACTGGAACCAAAGCACAGTTTTTCCTGCTACACTGCAGGATTTTAGAATAGGCTTAGGCCCGATAGCATACATAGAACGTTCCAAGGATGAGGGAGTTTGATACATGCAGAACACCCTGTGAAGAAAAGTTGATTCAGCAAAGGACCTTGGTGTAGCTAGAGTCTCTTTTGACTTGTGAGAAATCAGAAGGTGTTAGGCTGCATGTTCACCGGAAAAGAATACCTGATGGCACAAACCTTGCTTTCCCAGTTGAAAAGCTCTATCCACGCTGCACAGAAGATACCTAAATAACACTGTTTTTGACTGGCGTCTAGTCACTGTAGGGAGCCATCTGGAAAGCAAAGGCATTTTCTCTAAGGAAACACGGTGCTTCCATAGCGTGTGGGGGAGCTCCTCCTGTCATGCTCTAGAGCTACAGGGAAACTTGCCGTGAGTACTTGCCTCAAGCTAAGGCCTGAAAAGCCCTGCTGAAGCGAAAGCGCTTAGCAGGTTCCATTAGGTCGTATTCGCAGTTCTGCTCTACTTTAAGGTTCCTTCACTTTTCCTGACACCAGGCACCCTCGTGTAGGCACCCTTTTTCTTGCAAATACAGTGAGTACCAGCAGTCTCCTTTGCCCTTCCAGGAAACATCCAGACATAAAAGCCTTTCCCAGTAACTCTACGTATTCAGAGTGTAGGGCAACTCGCTGCACCCTTCCTTAGGAAGCTAGGTGGACTCAGCTCTTCAACAGCTCCAGGGATTCTGTTCTCGCACGTGCTACATGCCATGGAAGTCTGCCTCATTGCCCTCATTGGAGCTACACTAAGAAACACAATCTGCTTCGCCGTCCTCTAGGAACTCTTACCCAAGGACCCCATACCTACAGGAGAAAGGAGGCTTGCATTCCTACTGCAACCAAAGCACAGTTTTTCCTGGTACACTGCAGGGCTTTAAAATAGGCTTAGGCCTGATAGCATACATAGAACTTTCCAAGGATGAGGGCGTTCGATACATGCAGAACACCCCGTGAAGGAAAGTTGATTCAGCAAGGGACAAGGGTGTAGCTAGAGTCTCTTTTGACTTGTTAGAAATCAGAAGGGTTTCGGCTGCATGTTCAGCGGAATAGAAGACCTGATGGCACAAGCCTTGCTTTCCCATTTTAAATCTCTATCCATGCTAGCCTGAAGATCCCTAAATAACACTTTTTCGACTGGCCTCTATTCTCTGTAGGCAGCCCTCTGGAAAGAAAAGGAGTTTTCTCTAAGGAAACACGGTGCTTCCATAGCATGTGTGGGAGCTCCTCCTGTCATGCTCTAGAGCTACAGGGAAACTTGACGTGAGTACTTGCCTCAAGCTAAGGCCTGTAAAGCCCTGCTGAAACGAAAGCGCTTAGCAGTTTCCATTCGGTCGTATTCGCAGTTCTGCTTTACTTTAACGTTTCTTCACTTTTCTAGACACGTAGCACCCTGTGTAGGCACCCTTTTGCCTACAAATACAGTGAGTACCAGCAGGCTCCTCTGCCCTTCTAAGAAACATCCAGGCCTAGTAGCCTTTCCCAGTCAGTCTATGTATTCAGAGGGTAGGGCAACACACTGCACTCTTCCTTGGGAAAGCTAGATGTCCGTAGCGCTCCCACAGATCCAGGAATTGTGTTCTCTCACGTCCTACATGCTATGGAAGTCTGCCTCATTGCCCTCATTGGAGCTACACTAAGAAACACAATCTGCTTCGCCTTCCTCTAGGAACTCTTACCCAAGGACCCCATACCTACAGGAGAAAGGAGGCTTGCATTCCTACTGGAACCAAAGCACAGTTTTTCCTGCTACACTGCAGGATTTTAGAATAGGCTTAGGCCCGATAGCATACATAGAACGTTCCAAGGATGAGGGAGTTTGATACATGCAGAACACCCTGTGAAGAAAAGTTGATTCAGCAAAGGACCTTGGTGTAGCTAGATTCTCTTTTGACTTGTGAGAAATCAGAAGGTGTTAGGCTGCATGTTCACCGGAAAAGAATACCTGATGGCACAAACCTTGCTTTCCCAGTTGAAAAGCTCTATCCACGCTGCACAGAAGATACCTAAATAACACTGTTTTTGACTGGCGTCTAGTCACTGTAGGGAGCCATCTGGAAAGCAAAGGCGTTTTCTCTAAGGAAACACGGTGCTTCCATAGCGTGTGGGGGAGCTCCTCCTGTCATGCTCTAGAGCTACAGGGAAACTTGCCGTGAGTACTTGCCTCAAGCTAAGGCCTGAAAAGCCCTGCTGAAGCGAAAGCGCTTAGCAGGTTCCATTAGGTCGTATTCGCAGTTCTGCTCTACTTTAAGGTTTCTTCACTTTTCCTGACACCAGGCACCCTCGTGTAGGCACCCTTTTTCTTGCAAATACAGTGAGTACCAGCAGTCTCCTTTGCCCTTCCAGGAAACATCCAGACATAAAAGCCTTTCCCAGGAACTCTACGTATTCAGAGTGTAGGGCAACTCGCTGCACCCTTCCTTAGGAAGCTAGGTGGACTCAGCTCTTCAAAAGCTCCAGGGATTCTGTTCTCGCACGTCCTACATGCCATGGAAGTCTGCCTCATTGCCCTCATTGGAGCTACACTAAGAAACACAATCTGCTTCGCCGTCCTCTAGGAACTCTTACCCAAGGACCCCATACCTACAGGACAAAGGAGGCTTGCATTCCTACTGCAACCAAAGCACATTTTTTCCTGGTACACTGCAGGGCTTTAAAATAGGCTTAGGCCTGATAGCATACATAGAACTTTCCAAGGATGAGGGCGTTCGATACATGCAGAACACCCCGTGAAGGAAAGTTGATTCAGCAAGGCACAAGGGTGTAGCTAGAGTCTCTTTTGACTTGTTAGAAATCAGAAGGGTTTCGGCTGCATGTTCAGCGGAATAGAAGACCTGATGGCACAAGCCTTGCTTTCCCATTTTAAATCTCTATCCATGCTAGCCTGAAGATCCCTAAATAACACTTTTTCGACTGGCCTCTATTCTCTGTAGGCAGCCCTCTGGAAAGAAAAGGAGTTTTCTCTAAGGAAACACGGTGCTTCCATAGCATGTGTGGGAGCTCCTCCTGTCATGCTCTAGAGCTACAGGGAAACTTGACGTGAGTACTTGCCTCAAGCTAAGGCCTGTAAAGCCCTGCTGAAACGAAAGCGCTTAGCAGTTTCCATTCGGTCGTATTCGCAGTTCTGCTTTACTTTAACGTTTCTTCACTTTTCTAGACACGTAGCACCCTGTGTAGGCATCCTTTTGCCTACAAATACAGTGAGTAGCAGCAGGCTCCTCTGCCCTTCTAAGAAACATCCAGGCCTAGTAGCCTTTCCCAGTCAGTCTATGTATTCAGAGGGTAGGGCAACAAACTGCACTCTTCCTTGGGAAAGCTAGATGTCCGCAGCGCTCCCACAGCTCCAGGAATTGTGTTCTCTCACGTCCTACATGCTATGGAAGTCTGCCTCATTGCCCTCATTGGAGCTACACTAAGAAACACAATCTGCTTCGCCTTCCTCTAGGAACTCTTACCCAAGGACCCCATACCTACAGGAGAAAGGAGGCTTGCATTCCTACTGGAACCAAAGCACAGTTTTTCCTGCTACACTGCAGGATTTTAGAATAGGCTTAGGCCCGATAGCATACATAGAACGTTCCAAGGATGAGGGAGTTTGATACATGCAGAACACCCTGTGAAGAAAAGTTGATTCAGCAAAGGACCTTGGTGTAGCTAGAGTCTCTTTTGACTTGTGAGAAATCAGAAGGTGTTAGGCTGCATGTTCACCGGAAAAGAATACCTGATGGCACAAACCTTGCTTTCCCAGTTGAAAAGCTCTATCCACGCTGCACAGAAGATACCTAAATAACACTGTTTTTGACTGGCGTGTAGTCACTGTAGGGAGCCATCTGGAAAGCAAAGGCATTTTCTCTAAGGAAACACGGTGCTTCCATAGCGTGTGGGGGAGCTCCTCCTGTCATGCTCTAGAGCTACAGGGAAACTTGCCGTGAGTACTTGCCTCAAGCTAAGGCCTGAAAAGCCCTGCTGAAGCGAAAGCGCTTAGCAGGTTCCATTAGGTCGTATTCGCAGTTCTGCTCTACTTTAAGGTTCCTTCACTTTTCCTGACACCAGGCACCCTCGTGTAGGCACCCTTTTTCTTGCAAATACAGTGAGTACCAGCAGTCTCCTTTGCCCTTCCAGGAAACATCCAGACATAAAAGCCTTTCCCAGTAACTCTACGTATTCAGAGTGTAGGGCAACTCGCTGCACCCTTCCTTAGGAAGCTAGGTGGACTCAGCTCTTCAACAGCTCCAGGGATTCTGTTCTCGCACGTGCTACATGCCATGGAAGTCTGCCTCATTGCCCTCATTGGAGCTACACTAAGAAACACAATCTGCTTCGCCGTCCTCTAGGAACTCTTACCCAAGGACCCCATACCTACAGGAGAAAGGAGGCTTGCATTCCTACTGCAACCAAAGCACAGTTTTTCCTGGTACACTGCAGGGCTTTAAAATAGGCTTAGGCCTGATAGCATACATAGAACTTTCCAAGGATGAGGGCGTTCGATACATGCAGAACACCCCGTGAAGGAAAGTTGATTCAGCAAGGGACAAGGGTGTAGCTAGAGTCTCTTTTGACTTGTTAGAAATCAGAAGGGTTTCGGCTGCATGTTCAGCGGAATAGAAGACCTGATGGCACAAGCCTTGCTTTCCCATTTTAAATCTCTATCCATGCTAGCCTGAAGATCCCTAAATAACACTTTTTCGACTGGCCTCTATTCTCTGTAGGCAGCCCTCTGGAAAGAAAAGGAGTTTTCTCTAAGGAAACACGGTGCTTCCATAGCATGTGTGGGAGCTCCTCCTGTCATGCTCTAGAGCTACAGGGAAACTTGACGTGAGTACTTGCCTCAAGCTAAGGCCTGTAAAGCCCTGCTGAAACGAAAGCGCTTAGCAGTTTCCATTCGGTCGTATTCGCAGTTCTGCTTTACTTTAACGTTTCTTCACTTTTCTAGACACGTAGCACCCTGTGTAGGCACCCTTTTGCCTACAAATACAGTGAGTACCAGCAGGCTCCTCTGCCCTTCTAAGAAACATCCAGGCCTAGTAGCCTTTCCCAGTCAGTCTATGTATTCAGAGGGTAGGGCAACACACTGCCCTCTTCCTTGGGAAAGCTAGATGTCCGCAGCGCTCCCACAGCTCCAGGAATTGTGTTCTCTCACGTCCTACATGCTATGGAAGTCTGCCTCATTGCCCTCATTGGAGCTACACTAAGAAACACAATCTGCTTCGCCTTCCTCTAGGAACTCTTACCCAAGGACCCCATACCTACAGGAGAAAGGAGGCTTGCATTCCTACTGGAACCAAAGCACAGTTTTTCCTGCTACACTGCAGGATTTTAGAATAGGCTTAGGCCCGATAGCATACATAGAACGTTCCAAGGATGAGGGAGTTTGATACATGCAGAACACCCTGTGAAGAAAAGTTGATTCAGCAAAGGACCTTGGTGTAGCTAGAGTCTCTTTTGACTTGTGAGAAATCAGAAGGTGTTAGGCTGCATGTTCACCGGAAAAGAATACCTGATGGCACAAACCTTGCTTTCCCAGTTGAAAAGCTCTATCCACGCTGCACAGAAGATACCTAAATAACACTGTTTTTGACTGGCGTCTAGTCACTGTAGGGAGCCATCTGGAAAGCAAAGGCGTTTTCTCTAAGGAAACACGGTGCTTCCATAGCGTGTGGGGGAGCTCCTCCTGTCATGCTCTAGAGCTACAGGGAAACTTGCCGTGAGTACTTGCCTCAAGCTAAGGCCTGAAAAGCCCTGCTGAAGCGAAAGCGCTTAGCAGGTTCCATTAGGTCGTATTCGCAGTTCTGCTCTACTTTAAGGTTTCTTCACTTTTCCTGACACCAGGCACCCTCGTGTAGGCACCCTTTTTCTTGCAAATACAGTGAGTACCAGCAGTCTCCTTTGCCCTTCCAGGAAACATCCAGACATAAAAGCCTTTCCCAGGAACTCTACGTATTCAGAGTGTAGGGCAACTCGCTGCACCCTTCCTTAGGAAGCTAGGTGGACTCAGCTCTTCAACAGCTCCAGGGATTCTCTTCTCGCACGTCCTACATGCCTTGGAAGTCTGCCTCATTGCCCTCATTGGAGCTACACTAAGAAACACAATCTGCTTCGCCGTCCTCTAGGAACTCTTACCCAAGGACCCCATACCTACAGGAGAAAGGAGGCTTGCATTCCTACTGCAACCAAAGCACAGTTTTTCCTGGTACACTGCAGGGCTTTAAAATAGGCTTAGGCCTGATAGCATACATAGAACTTTCCAAGGATGAGGGCGTTCGATACATGCAGAACACCCCGTGAAGGAAAGTTGATTCAGCAAGGGACAAGGGTGTAGCTAGAGTCTCTTTTGACTTGTTAGAAATCAGAAGGGTTTCGGCTGCATGTTCAGCGGAATAGAAGACCTGATGGCACAAGCCTTGCTTTCCCATTTTAAATCTCTATCCATGCTAGCCTGAAGATCCCTAAATAACACTTTTTCGACTGGCCTCTATTCTCTGTAGGCAGCCCTCTGGAAAGAAAAGGAGTTTTCTCTAAAGAAACACGGTGCTTCCATAGCATGTGTGGGAGCTCCTCCTGTCATGCTCTAGAGCTACAGGGAAACTTGACGTGAGTACTTGCCTCAAGCTAAGGCCTGTAAAGCCCTGCTGAAACGAAAGCGCTTAGCAGTTTCCATTCGGTCGTATTCGCAGTTCTGCTTTACTTTAACGTTTCTTCACTTTTCTAGACACGTAGCACCCTGTGTAGGCACCCTTTTGCCTACAAATACAGTGAGTACCAGCAGGCTCCTCTGCCCTTCTAAGAAACATCCAGGCCTAGTAGCCTTTCCCAGTCAGTCTATGTATTCAGAGGGTAGGGCAACACACTGCACTCTTCCTTGGGAAAGCTAGATGTCCGCAGCGCTCCCACAGCTCCAGGAATTGTGTTCTCTCACGTCCTACATGCTATGGAAGTCTGCCTCATTGCCCTCATTGGAGCTACACTAAGAAACACAATCTGCTTCGCCTTCCTCTAGGAACTCTTACCCAAGGACCCCATACCTACAGGAGAAAGGAGGCTTGCATTCCTACTGGAACCAAAGCACAGTTTTTCCTGCTACACTGCAGGATTTTAGAATAGGCTTAGGCCCGATAGCATACATAGAACGTTCCAAGGATGAGGGAGTTTGATACATGCAGAACACCCTGTGAAGAAAAGTTGATTCAGCAAAGGACCTTGGTGTAGCTAGAGTCTCTTTTGACTTGTGAGAAATCAGAAGGTGTTAGGCTGCATGTTCACCGGAAAAGAATACCTGATGGCACAAACCTTGCTTTCCCAGTTGAAAAGCTCTATCCACGCTGCACAGAAGATACCTAAATAACACTGTTTTTGACTGGCGTCTAGTCACTGTAGGGAGCCATCTGGAAAGCAAAGGCATTTTCTCTAAGGAAACACGGTGCTTCCATAGCGTGTGGGGGAGCTCCTCCTGTCATGCTCTAGAGCTACAGGGAAACTTGCCGTGAGTACTTGCCTCAAGCTAAGGCCTGAAAAGCCCTGCTGAAGCGAAAGCGCTTAGCAGGTTCCATTAGGTCGTATTCGCAGTTCTGCTCTACTTTAAGGTTCCTTCACTTTTCCTGACACCAGGCACCCTCGTGTAGGCACCCTTTTTCTTGCAAATACAGTGAGTACCAGCAGTCTCCTTTGCCCTTCCAGGAAACATCCAGACATAAAAGCCTTTCCCAGTAACTCTACGTATTCAGAGTGTAGGGCAACTCGCTGCACCCTTCCTTAGGAAGCTAGGTGGACTCAGCTCTTCAACAGCTCCAGGGATTCTGTTCTCGCACGTGCTACATGCCATGGAAGTCTGCCTCATTGCCCTCATTGGAGCTACACTAAGAAACACAATCTGCTTCGCCGTCCTCTAGGAACTCTTACCCAAGGACCCCATACCTACAGGAGAAAGGAGGCTTGCATTCCTACTGCAACCAAAGCACAGTTTTTCCTGGTACACTGCAGGGCTTTAAAATAGGCTTAGGCCTGATAGCATACATAGAACTTTCCAAGGATGAGGGCGTTCGATACATGCAGAACACCCCGTGAAGGAAAGTTGATTCAGCAAGGGACAAGGGTGTAGCTAGAGTCTCTTTTGACTTGTTAGAAATCAGAAGGGTTTCGGCTGCATGTTCAGCGGAATAGAAGACCTGATGGCACAAGCCTTGCTTTCCCATTTTAAATCTCTATCCATGCTAGCCTGAAGATCCCTAAATAACACTTTTTCGACTGGCCTCTATTCTCTGTAGGCAGCCCTCTGGAAAGAAAAGGAGTTTTCTCTAAGGAAACACGGTGCTTCCATAGCATGTGTGGGAGCTCCTCCTGTCATGCTCTAGAGCTACAGGGAAACTTGACGTGAGTACTTGCCTCAAGCTAAGGCCTGTAAAGCCCTGCTGAAACGAAAGCGCTTAGCAGTTTCCATTCGGTCGTATTCGCAGTTCTGCTTTACTTTAACGTTTCTTCACTTTTCTAGACACGTAGCACCCTGTGTAGGCACCCTTTTGCCTACAAATACAGTGAGTACCAGCAGGCTCCTCTGCCCTTCTAAGAAACATCCAGGCCTAGTAGCCTTTCCCAGTCAGTCTATGTATTCAGAGGGTAGGGCAACACACTGCACTCTTCCTTGGGAAAGCTAGATGTCCGCAGCGCTCCCACAGATCCAGGAATTGTGTTCTCTCACGTCCTACATGCTATGGAAGTCTGCCTCATTGCCCTCATTGGAGCTACACTAAGAAACACAATCTGCTTCGCCTTCCTCTAGGAACTCTTACCCAAGGACCCCATACCTACAGGAGAAAGGAGGCTTGCATTCCTACTGGAACCAAAGCACAGTTTTTCCTGCTACACTGCAGGATTTTAGAATAGGCTTAGGCCCGATAGCATACATAGAACGTTCCAAGGATGAGGGAGTTTGATACATGCAGAACACCCTGTGAAGAAAAGTTGATTCAGCAAAGGACCTTGGTGTAGCTAGAGTCTCTTTTGACTTGTGAGAAATCAGAAGGTGTTAGGCTGCATGTTCACCGGAAAAGAATACCTGATGGCACAAACCTTGCTTTCCCAGTTGAAAAGCTCTATCCACGCTGCACAGAAGATACCTAAATAACACTGTTTTTGACTGGCGTCTAGTCACTGTAGGGAGCCATCTGGAAAGCAAAGGCGTTTTCTCTAAGGAAACACGGTGCTTCCATAGCGTGTGGGGGAGCTCCTCCTGTCATGCTCTAGAGCTACAGGGAAACTTGCCGTGAGTACTTGCCTCAAGCTAAGGCCTGAAAAGCCCTGCTGAAGCGAAAGCGCTTAGCAGGTTCCATTAGGTCGTATTCGCAGTTCTGCTCTACTTTAAGGTTTCTTCACTTTTCCTGACACCAGGCACCCTCGTGTAGGCACCCTTTTTCTTGCAAATACAGTGAGTACCAGCAGTCTCCTTTGCCCTTCCAGGAAACATCCAGACATAAAAGCCTTTCCCAGGAACTCTACGTATTCAGAGTTTAGGGCAACTCGCTGCACCCTTCCTTAGGAAGCTAGGTGGACTCAGCTCTTCAAAAGCTCCAGGGATTCTGTTCTCGCACGTCCTACATGCCATGGAAGTCTGCCTCATTGCCCTCATTGGAGCTACACTAAGAAACACAATCTGCTTCGCCGTCCTCTAGGAACTCTTACCCAAGGACCCCATACCTACAGGACAAAGGAGGCTTGCATTCCTACTGCAACCAAAGCACATTTTTTCCTGGTACACTGCAGGGCTTTAAAATAGGCTTAGGCCTGATAGCATACATAGAACTTTCCAAGGATGAGGGCGTTCGATACATGCAGAACACCCCGTGAAGGAAAGTTGATTCAGCAAGGCACAAGGGTGTAGCTAGAGTCTCTTTTGACTTGTTAGAAATCAGAAGGGTTTCGGCTGCATGTTCAGCGGAATAGAAGACCTGATGGCACAAGCCTTGCTTTCCCATTTTAAATCTCTATCCATGCTAGCCTGAAGATCCCTAAATAACACTTTTTCGACTGGCCTCTATTCTCTGTAGGCAGCCCTCTGGAAAGAAAAGGAGTTTTCTCTAAGGAAACACGGTGCTTCCATAGCATGTGTGGGAGCTCCTCCTGTCATGCTCTAGAGCTACAGGGAAACTTGACGTGAGTACTTGCCTCAAGCTAAGGCCTGTAAAGCCCTGCTGAAACGAAAGCGCTTAGCAGTTTCCATTCGGTCGTATTCGCAGTTCTGCTTTACTTTAACGTTTCTTCACTTTTCTAGACACGTAGCACCCTGTGTAGGCATCCTTTTGCCTACAAATACAGTGAGTAGCAGCAGGCTCCTCTGCCCTTCTAAGAAACATCCAGGCCTAGTAGCCTTTCCCAGTCAGTCTATGTATTCAGAGGGTAGGGCAACAAACTGCACTCTTCCTTGGGAAAGCTAGATGTCCGCAGCGCTCCCACAGCTCCAGGAATTGTGTTCTCTCACGTCCTACATGCTATGGAAGTCTGCCTCATTGCCCTCATTGGAGCTACACTAAGAAACACAATCTGCTTCGCCTTCCTCTAGGAACTCTTACCCAAGGACCCCATACCTACAGGAGAAAGGAGGCTTGCATTCCTACTGGAACCAAAGCACAGTTTTTCCTGCTACACTGCAGGATTTTAGAATAGGCTTAGGCCCGATAGCATACATAGAACGTTCCAAGGATGAGGGAGTTTGATACATGCAGAACACCCTGTGAAGAAAAGTTGATTCAGCAAAGGACCTTGGTGTAGCTAGAGTCTCTTTTGACTTGTGAGAAATCAGAAGGTGTTAGGCTGCATGTTCACCGGAAAAGAATACCTGATGGCACAAACCTTGCTTTCCCAGTTGAAAAGCTCTATCCACGCTGCACAGAAGATACCTAAATAACACTGTTTTTGACTGGCGTCTAGTCACTGTAGGGAGCCATCTGGAAAGCAAAGGCATTTTCTCTAAGGAAACACGGTGCTTCCATAGCGTGTGGGGGAGCTCCTCCTGTCATGCTCTAGAGCTACAGGGAAACTTGCCGTGAGTACTTGCCTCAAGCTAAGGCCTGAAAAGCCCTGCTGAAGCGAAAGCGCTTAGCAGGTTCCATTAGGTCGTATTCGCAGTTCTGCTCTACTTTAAGGTTCCTTCACTTTTCCTGACACCAGGCACCCTCGTGTAGGCACCCTTTTTCTTGCAAATACAGTGAGTACCAGCAGTCTCCTTTGCCCTTCCAGGAAACATCCAGACATAAAAGCCTTTCCCAGTAACTCTACGTATTCAGAGTGTAGGGCAACTCGCTGCACCCTTCCTTAGGAAGCTAGGTGGACTCAGCTCTTCAACAGCTCCAGGGATTCTGTTCTCGCACGTGCTACATGCCATGGAAGTCTGCCTCATTGCCCTCATTGGAGCTACACTAAGAAACACAATCTGCTTCGCCGTCCTCTAGGAACTCTTACCCAAGGACCCCATACCTACAGGAGAAAGGAGGCTTGCATTCCTACTGCAACCAAAGCACAGTTTTTCCTGGTACACTGCAGGGCTTTAAAATAGGCTTAGGCCTGATAGCATACATAGAACTTTCCAAGGATGAGGGCGTTCGATACATGCAGAACACCCCGTGAAGGAAAGTTGATTCAGCAAGGGACAAGGGTGTAGCTAGAGTCTCTTTTGACTTGTTAGAAATCAGAAGGGTTTCGGCTGCATGTTCAGCGGAATAGAAGACCTGATGGCACAAGCCTTGCTTTACCATTTTAAATCTCTATCCATGCTAGCCTGAAGATCCCTAAATAACACTTTTTCGACTGGCCTCTATTCTCTGTAGGCAGCCCTCTGGAAAGAAAAGGAGTTTTCTCTAAGGAAACACGGTGCTTCCATAGCATGTGTGGGAGCTCCTCCTGTCATGCTCTAGAGCTACAGGGAAACTTGACGTGAGTACTTGCCTCAAGCTAAGGCCTGTAAAGCCCTGCTGAAACGAAAGCGCTTAGCAGTTTCCATTCGGTCGTATTCGCAGTTCTGCTTTACTTTAACGTTTCTTCACTTTTCTAGACACGTAGCACCCTGTGTAGGCACCCTTTTGCCTACAAATACAGTGAGTACCAGCAGGCTCCTCTGCCCTTCTAAGAAACATCCAGGCCTAGTAGCCTTTCCCAGTCAGTCTATGTATTCAGAGGGTAGGGCAACACACTGCACTCTTCCTTGGGAAAGCTAGATGTCCGCAGCGCTCCCACAGATCCAGGAATTGTGTTCTCTCACGTCCTACATGCTATGGAAGTCTGCCTCATTGCCCTCATTGGAGCTACACTAAGAAACACAATCTGCTTCGCCTTCCTCTAGGAACTCTTACCCAAGGACCCCATACCTACAGGAGAAAGGAGGCTTGCATTCCTACTGGAACCAAAGCACAGTTTTTCCTGCTACACTGCAGGATTTTAGAATAGGCTTAGGCCCGATAGCATACATAGAACGTTCCAAGGATGAGGGAGTTTGATACATGCAGAACACCCTGTGAAGAAAAGTTGATTCAGCAAAGGACCTTGGTGTAGCTAGAGTCTCTTTTGACTTGTGAGAAATCAGAAGGTGTTAGGCTGCATGTTCACCGGAAAAGAATACCTGATGGCACAAACCTTGCTTTCCCAGTTGAAAAGCTCTATCCACGCTGCACAGAAGATACCTAAATAACACTGTTTTTGACTGGCGTCTAGTCACTGTAGGGAGCCATCTGGAAAGCAAAGGCGTTTTCTCTAAGGAAACACGGTGCTTCCATAGCGTGTGGGGGAGCTCCTCCTGTCATGCTCTAGAGCTACAGGGAAACTTGCCGTGAGTACTTGCCTCAAGCTAAGGCCTGAAAAGCCCTGCTGAAGCGAAAGCGCTTAGCAGGTTCCATTAGGTCGTATTCGCAGTTCTGCTCTACTTTAAGGTTTCTTCACTTTTCCTGACACCAGGCACCCTCGTGTAGGCACCCTTTTTCTTGCAAATACAGTGAGTACCAGCAGTCTCCTTTGCCCTTCCAGGAAACATCCAGACATAAAAGCCTTTCCCAGGAACTCTACGTATTCAGAGTTTAGGGCAACTCGCTGCACCCTTCCTTAGGAAGCTAGGTGGACTCAGCTCTTCAAAAGCTCCAGGGATTCTGTTCTCGCACGTCCTACATGCCATGGAAGTCTGCCTCATTGCCCTCATTGGAGCTACACTAAGAAACACAATCTGCTTCGCCGTCCTCTAGGAACTCTTACCCAAGGACCCCATACCTACAGGACAAAGGAGGCTTGCATTCCTACTGCAACCAAAGCACATTTTTTCCTGGTACACTGCAGGGCTTTAAAATAGGCTTAGGCCTGATAGCATACATAGAACTTTCCAAGGATGAGGGCGTTCGATACATGCAGAACACCCCGTGAAGGAAAGTTGATTCAGCAAGGCACAAGGGTGTAGCTAGAGTCTCTTTTGACTTGTTAGAAATCAGAAGGGTTTCGGCTGCATGTTCAGCGGAATAGAAGACCTGATGGCACAAGCCTTGCTTTCCCATTTTAAATCTCTATCCATGCTAGCCTGAAGATCCCTAAATAACACTTTTTCGACTGGCCTCTATTCTCTGTAGGCAGCCCTCTGGAAAGAAAAGGAGTTTTCTCTAAGGAAACACGGTGCTTCCATAGCATGTGTGGGAGCTCCTCCTGTCATGCTCTAGAGCTACAGGGAAACTTGACGTGAGTACTTGCCTCAAGCTAAGGCCTGTAAAGCCCTGCTGAAACGAAAGCGCTTAGCAGTTTCCATTCGGTCGTATTCGCAGTTCTGCTTTACTTTAACGTTTCTTCACTTTTCTAGACACGTAGCACCCTGTGTAGGCATCCTTTTGCCTACAAATACAGTGAGTAGCAGCAGGCTCCTCTGCCCTTCTAAGAAACATCCAGGCCTAGTAGCCTTTCCCAGTCAGTCTATGTATTCAGAGGGTAGGGCAACAAACTGCACTCTTCCTTGGGAAAGCTAGATGTCCGCAGCGCTCCCACAGCTCCAGGAATTGTGTTCTCTCACGTCCTACATGCTATGGAAGTCTGCCTCATTGCCCTCATTGGAGCTACACTAAGAAACACAATCTGCTTCGCCTTCCTCTAGGAACTCTTACCCAAGGACCCCATACCTACAGGAGAAAGGAGGCTTGCATTCCTACTGGAACCAAAGCACAGTTTTTCCTGCTACACTGCAGGATTTTAGAATAGGCTTAGGCCCGATAGCATACATAGAACGTTCCAAGGATGAGGGAGTTTGATACATGCAGAACACCCTGTGAAGAAAAGTTGATTCAGCAAAGGACCTTGGTGTAGCTAGAGTCTCTTTTGACTTGTGAGAAATCAGAAGGTGTTAGGCTGCATGTTCACCGGAAAAGAATACCTGATGGCACAAACCTTGCTTTCCCAGTTGAAAAGCTCTATCCACGCTGCACAGAAGATACCTAAATAACACTGTTTTTGACTGGCGTCTAGTCACTGTAGGGAGCCATCTGGAAAGCAAAGGCGTTTTCTCTAAGGAAACACGGTGCTTCCATAGCGTGCGGGGGAGCTCCTCCTGTCATGCTCTAGAGCTACAGGGAAACTTGCCGTGAGTACTTGCCTCAAGCTAAGGCCTGAAAAGCCCTGCTGAAGCGAAAGCTCTTAGCAGGTTCCATTAGGTCGTATTCGCAGTTCTGCTCTACTTTAAGGTTTCTTCACTTTTCCTGACACCAGGCACCCTCGTGTAGGCACCCTTTTTCTTGCAAATACAGTGAGTACCAGCAGTCTCCTTTGCCCTTCCAGGAAACATCCAGACATAAAAGCCTTTCCCAGTAACTCTACGTATTCAGAGTGTAGGGCAACTCGCTGCACCCTTCCTTAGGAAGCTAGGTGGACTCAGCTCTTCAACTGCTCCAGGGATTCTGTTCTCGCACGTCCTACATGCCATGGAAGTCTGCCTCATTGCCCTCATTGGAGCTACAATAAGAAACACAATCTGCTTCGCCGTACTCTAGGAAATCTTACCCAAGGGCCCCATACCTACAGGAGAAAGGAGGCTTGCATTCCTACTGCAACCAAAGCACAGTTTTTCCTGGTACACTGCAGGGCTTTAAAATAGGCTTAGGCCTGATAGCATACATAGAACTTTCCAAGGATGAGGGCGTTCGATACATGCAGAACACCCCGTGAAGGAAAGTTGATTCAGCATGGGACAAGGGTGTAGCTAGAGTCTCTTTTGACTTGTTAGAAATCAGAAGGGTTTCGGCTGCATGTTCAGCGGAATAGAAGACCTGATGGCACAAGCCTTGCTTTCCCATTTTAAATCTCTATCCATGCTAGCCTGAAGATCCCTAAATAACACTTTTTCGTCTGGCCTCTATTCTCTGTAGGCAGCCCTCTGGAAAGAAAAGGAGTTTTCTCTAAGGAAACACGGTGCTTCCATAGCATGTGTGGGAGCTCCTCCTGTCATGCTCTAGAGCTACAGGGAAACTTGACGTGAGTACTTGCCTCAAGCTAAGGCCTGTAAAGCCCTGCTGAAACGAAAGCGCTTAGCAGTTTCCCTTCGGTCGTATTCGCAGTTCTGCTTTACTTTAACGTTTCTTCACTTTTCTAGACACGTAGCACCCTGTGTAGGCACCCTTTTGCCTACAAATACAGTGAGTAGCAGCAGGCTCCTCTGCCCTTCTAAGAAACATCCAGGCCTAGTAGCCTTTCCCAGTCAGTCTATGTATTCAGAGGGTAGGGCAACACACTGCACTCTTCCTTGGGAAAGCTAGATGTCCGCAGCGCTCCCACAGCTCCAGGAATTGTGTTCTCTCACGTCCTACATGCTATGGAAGTCTGCCTCATTGCCCTCATTGGAGCTACACTAAGAAACACAATCTGCTTCGCCTTCCTCTAGGAACTCTTACCCAAGGACCCCATACCTACAGGAGAAAGGAGGCTTGCATTCCTACTGGAACCAAAGCACAGTTTTTCCTGCTACACTGCAGGATTGTAGAATAGGCTTAGGCCCGATAGCATACATAGAACGTTCCAAGGATGAGGGAGTTTGATACATGCAGAACACCCTGTGAAGAAAAGTTGATTCAGCAAAGGACCTTGGTGTAGCTAGAGTCTCTTGTGACTTGTGAGAAATCAGAAGGTGTTAGGCTGCATGTTCACCGGAAAAGAATACCTGATGGCACAAACCTTGCTTTCCCAGTTGAAAAGCTCTATCCACGCTGCACAGAAGATACCTAAATAACACTGTTTTTGACTGGCGTCTAGTCACTGTAGGGAGCCATCTGGAAAGCAAAGGCGTTTTCTCTAAGGAAACACGGTGCTTCCATAGCGTGTGGGGGAGCTCCTCCTGTCATGCTCTAGAGCTACAGGGAAACTTGCCGTGAGTACTTGCCTCAAGCTAAGGCCTGAAAAGCCCTGCTGAAGCGAAAGCGCTTAGCAGGTTCCATTAGGTCGTATTCGCAGTTCTGCTCTACTTTAAGGTTTCTTCACTTTTCCTGACACCAGGCACCCTCGTGTAGGCACCCTTTTTCTTGCAAATACAGTGAGTACCAGCAGTCTCCTTTGCCCTTCCAGGAAACATCCAGACATAAAAGCCTTTCCCAGGAACTCTACGTATTTAGAGTGTAGGGCAACTCGCTGCAACCTTCCTTAGGAAGCTAGGTGGACTCAGCTCTTCAACAGCTCCAGGGATTCTCTTCTCGCACGTCCTACATGCCTTGGAAGTCTGCCTCATTGCCCTCATTGGAGCTACACTAAGAAACACAATCTGCTTCGCCGTCCTCTAGGAACTCTTACCCAAGGACCCCATACCTACAGGAGAAAGGAGGCTTGCATTCCTACTGCAACCAAAGCACAGTTTTTCCTGGTACACTGCAGGGCTTTAAAATAGGCTTAGGCCTGATAGCATACATAGAACTTTCCAAGGATGAGGGCGTTCGATACATGCAGAACACCCCGTGAAGGAAAGTTGATTCAGCAAGGGACAAGGGTGTAGCTAGAGTCTCTTTTGACTTGTTAGAAATCAGAAGGGTTTCGGCTGCATGTTCAGCGGAATAGAAGACCTGATGGCACAAGCCTTGCTTTCCCATTTTAAATCTCTATCCATGCTAGCCTGAAGATCCCTAAATAACACTTTTTCGACTGGCCTCTATTCTCTGTAGGCAGCCCTCTGGAAAGAAAAGGAGTTTTCTCTAAGGAAACACGGTGCTTCCATAGCATGTGTGGGAGCTCCTCCTGTCATGCTCTAGAGCTACAGGGAAACTTGACGTGAGTACTTGCCTCAAGCTAAGGCCTGTAAAGCCCTGCTGAAACGAAAGCGCTTAGCAGTTTCCATTAGGTCGTATTCGCAGTTCTGCTTTACTTTAACGTTTCTTCACTTTTCTAGACACGTAGCACCCTGTGTAGGCACCCTTTTGCCTACAAATACAGTGAGTACCAGCAGGCTCCTCTGCCCTTCTAAGAAACATCCAGGCCTAGTAGCCTTTCCCAGTCAGTCTATGTATTCAGAGGGTAGGGCAACACACTGCACTCTTCCTTGGGAAAGCTAGATGTCCGCAGCGCTCCCACAGCTCCAGGAATTGTGTTCTCTCACGTCCTACATGCTATGGAAGTCTGCCTCATTGCCCTCATTGGAGCTACACTAAGAAACACAATCTGCTTCGCCTTCCTCTAGGAACTCTTACCCAAGGACCCCATACCTACAGGAGAAAGGAGGCTTGCATTCCTACTGGAACCAAAGCACAGTTTTTCCTGCTACACTGCAGGATTTTAGAATAGGCTTAGGCCCGATAGCATACATAGAACGTTCCAAGGATGAGGGAGTTTGATACATGCAGAACACCCTGTGAAGAAAAGTTGATTCAGCAAAGGACCTTGGTGTAGCTAGAGTCTCTTTTGACTTGTGAGAAATCAGAAGGTGTTAGGCTGCATGTTCACCGGAAAAGAATACCTGATGGCACAAACCTTGCTTTCCCAGTTGAAAAGCTCTATCCACGCTGCACAGAAGATACCTAAATAACACTGTTTTTGACTGGCGTCTAGTCACTGTAGGGAGCCATCTGGAAAGCAAAGGCATTTTCTCTAAGGAAACACGGTGCTTCCATAGCGTGTGGGGGAGCTCCTCCTGTCATGCTCTAGAGCTACAGGGAAACTTGCCGTGAGTACTTGCCTCAAGCTAAGGCCTGAAAAGCCCTGCTGAAGCGAAAGCGCTTAGCAGGTTCCATTAGGTCGTATTCGCAGTTCTGCTCTACTTTAAGGTTCCTTCACTTTTCCTGACACCAGGCACCCTCGTGTAGGCACCCTTTTTCTTGCAAATACAGTGAGTACCAGCAGTCTCCTTTGCCCTTCCAGGAAACATCCAGACATAAAAGCCTTTCCCAGTAACTCTACGTATTCAGAGTGTAGGGCAACTCGCTGCACCCTTCCTTAGGAAGCTAGGTGGACTCAGCTCTTCAACAGCTCCAGGGATTCTGTTCTCGCACGTGCTACATGCCATGGAAGTCTCCCTCATTGCCCTCATTGGAGCTACACTAAGAAACACAATCTGCTTCGCCGTCCTCTAGGAACTCTTACCCAAGGACCCCATACCTACAGGAGAAAGGAGGCTTGCATTCCTACTGCAACCAAAGCACAGTTTTTCCTGGTACACTGCAGGGCTTTAAAATAGGCTTAGGCCTGATAGCATACATAGAACTTTCCAAGGATGAGGGCGTTCGATACATGCAGAACACCCCGTGAAGGAAAGTTGATTCAGCAAGGGACAAGGGTGTAGCTAGAGTCTCTTTTGACTTGTTAGAAATCAGAAGGGTTTCGGCTGCATGTTCAGCGGAATAGAAGACCTGATGGCACAAGCCTTGCTTTCCCATTTTAAATCTCTATCCATGCTAGCCTGAAGATCCCTAAATAACACTTTTTCGACTGGCCTCTATTCTCTGTAGGCAGCCCTCTGGAAAGAAAAGCAGTTTTCTCTAAGGAAACACGGTGCTTCCATAGCATGTGTGGGAGCTCCTCCTGTCATGCTCTAGAGCTACAGGGAAACTTGACGTGAGTACTTGCCTCAAGCTAAGGCCTGTAAAGCCCTGCTGAAACGAAAGCGCTTAGCAGTTTCCATTCGGTCGTATTCGCAGTTCTGCTTTACTTTAACGTTTCTTCACTTTTCTAGACACGTAGCACCCTGTGTAGGCACCCTTTTGCCTACAAATACAGTGAGTACCAGCAGGCTCCTCTGCCCTTCTAAGAAACATCCAGGCCTAGTAGCCTTTCCCAGTCAGTCTATGTATTCAGAGGGTAGGGCAACACACTGCACTCTTCCTTGGGAAAGCTAGATGTCCGCAGCGCTCCCACAGATCCAGGAATTGTGTTCTCTCACGTCCTACATGCTATGGAAGTCTGCCTCATTGCCCTCATTGGAGCTACACTAAGAAACACAATCTGCTTCGCCTTCCTCTAGGAACTCTTACCCAAGGACCCCATACCTACAGGAGAAAGGAGGCTTGCATTCCTACTGGAACCAAAGCACAGTTTTTCCTGCTACACTGCAGGATTTTAGAATAGGCTTAGGCCCGATAGCATACATAGAACGTTCCAAGGATGAGGGAGTTTGATACATGCAGAACACCCTGTGAAGAAAAGTTGATTCAGCAAAGGACCTTGGTGTAGCTAGAGTCTCTTTTGACTTGTGAGAAATCAGAAGGTGTTAGGCTGCATGTTCACCGGAAAAGAATACCTGATGGCACAAACCTTGCTTTCCCAGTTGAAAAGCTCTATCCACGCTGCACAGAAGATACCTAAATAACACTGTTTTTGACTGGCGTCTAGTCACTGTAGGGAGCCATCTGGAAAGCAAAGGCTTTTTCTCTAAGGAAACACGGTGCTTCCATAGCGTGTGGGGGAGCTCCTCCTGTCATGCTCTAGAGCTACAGGGAAACTTGCCGTGAGTACTTGCCTCAAGCTAAGGCCTGAAAAGCCCTGCTGAAGCGAAAGCGCTTAGCAGGTTCCATTAGGTCGTATTCGCAGTTCTGCTCTACTTTAAGGTTTCTTCACTTTTCCTGACACCAGGCACCCTCGTGTAGGCACCCTTTTTCTTGCAAATACAGTGAGTACCAGCAGTCTCCTTTGCCCTTCCAGGAAACATCCAGACATAAAAGCCTTTCCCAGTAACTCTACGTATTCAGAGTGTAGGGCAACTCGCTGCACCCTTCCTTAGGAAGCTAGGTGGACTCAGCTCTTCAAAAGCTCCAGGGATTCTGTTCTCGCACGTCCTACATGCCATGGAAGTCTGCCTCATTGCCCTCATTGGAGCTACACTAAGAAACACAATCTGCTTCGCCGTCCTCTAGGAACTCTTACCCAAGGACCCCATACCTACAGGACAAAGGAGGCTTGCATTCCTACTGCAACCAAAGCACATTTTTTCCTGGTACACTGCAGGGCTTTAAAATAGGCTTAGGCCTGATAGCATACATAGAACTTTCCAAGGATGAGGGCGTTCGATACATGCAGAACACCCCGTGAAGGAAAGTTGATTCAGCAAGGCACAAGGGTGTATCTAGAGTCTCTTTTGACTTGTTAGAAATCAGAAGGGTTTCGGCTGCATGTTCAGCGGAATAGAAGACCTGATGGCACAAGCCTTGCTTTCCCATTTTAAATCTCTATCCATGCTAGCCTGAAGATCCCTAAATAACACTTTTTCGACTGGCCTCTATTCTCTGTAGGCAGCCCTCTGGAAAGAAAAGGAGTTTTCTCTAAGGAAACACGGTGCTTCCATAGCATGTGTGGGAGCTCCTCCTGTCATGCTCTAGAGCTACAGGGAAACTTGACGTGAGTACTTGCCTCAAGCTAAGGCCTGTAAAGCCCTGCTGAAACGAAAGCGCTTAGCAGTTTCCATTCGGTCGTATTCGCAGTTCTGCTTTACTTTAACGTTTCTTCACTTTTCTAGACACGTAGCACCCTGTGTAGGCATCCTTTTGCCTACAAATACAGTGAGTAGCAGCAGGCTCCTCTGCCCTTCTAAGAAACATCCAGGCCTAGTAGCCTTTCCCAGTCAGTCTATGTATTCAGAGGGTAGGGCAACACACTGCACTCTTCCTTGGGAAAGCTAGATGTCCGCAGCGCTCCCACAGCTCCAGGAATTGTGTTCTCTCACGTCCTACATGCTATGGAAGTCTGCCTCATTGCCCTCATTGGAGCTACACTAAGAAACACAATCTGCTTCGCCTTCCTCTAGGAACTCTTACCCAAGGACCCCATACCTACAGGAGAAAGGAGGCTTGCATTCCTACTGGAACCAAAGCACAGTTTTTCCTGCTACACTGCAGGATTTTAGAATAGGCTTAGGCCCGATAGCATACATAGAACGTTCCAAGGATGAGGGAGTTTGATACATGCAGAACACCCTGTGAAGAAAAGTTGATTCAGCAAAGGACCTTGGTGTAGCTAGAGTCTCTTTTGACTTGTGAGAAATCAGAAGGTGTTAGGCTGCATGTTCACCGGAAAAGAATACCTGATGGCACAAACCTTGCTTTCCCAGTTGAAAAGCTCTATCCACGCTGCACAGAAGATACCTAAATAACACTGTTTTTGACTGGCGTCTAGTCACTGTAGGGAGCCATCTGGAAAGCAAAGGCGTTTTCTCTAAGGAAACACGGTGCTTCCATAGCGTGCGGGGGAGCTCCTCCTGTCATGCTCTAGAGCTACAGGGAAACTTGCCGTGAGTACTTGCCTCAAGCTAAGGCCTGAAAAGCCCTGCTGAAGCGAAAGCGCTTAGCAGGTTCCATTAGGTCGTATTCGCAGTTCTGCTCTACTTTAAGGTTTCTTCACTTTTCCTGACACCAGGCACCCTCGTGTAGGCACCCTTTTTCTTGCAAATACAGTGAGTACCAGCAGTCTCCTTTGCCCTTCCAGGAAACATCCAGACATAAAAGCCTTTCCCAGTAACTCTACGTATTCAGAGTGTAGGGCAACTCGCTGCACCCTTCCTTAGGAAGCTAGGTGGACTCAGCTCTTCAACTGCTCCAGGGATTCTGTTCTCGCACGTCCTACATGCCATGGAAGTCTGCCTCATTGCCCTCATTGGAGCTACAATAAGAAACACAATCTGCTTCGCCGTACTCTAGGAACTCTTACCCAAGGGCCCCATACCTACAGGAGAAAGGAGGCTTGCATTCCTACTGCAACCAAAGCACAGTTTTTCCTGGTACACTGCAGGGCTTTAAAATAGGCTTAGGCCTGATAGCATACATAGAACTTTCCAAGGATGAGGGCGTTCGATACATGCAGAACACCCCGTGAAGGAAAGTTGATTCAGCATGGGACAAGGGTGTAGCTAGAGTCTCTTTTGACTTGTTAGAAATCAGAAGGGTTTCGGCTGCATGTTCAGTGGAATAGAAGACCTGATGGCACAAGCCTTGCTTTCCCATTTTAAATCTCTATCCATGCTAGCCTGAAGATCCCTAAATAACACTTTTTCGACTGGCCTCTATTCTCTGTAGGCAGCCCTCTGGAAAGAAAAGGAGTTTTCTCTAAGGAAACACGGTGCTTCCATAGCATGTGTGGGAGCTCCTCCTGTCATGCTCTAGAGCTACAGGGAAACTTGACGTGAGTACTTGCCTCAAGCTAAGGCCTGTAAAGCCCTGCTGAAACGAAAGCGCTTAGCAGTTTCCATTCGGTCGTATTCGCAGTTCTGCTTTACTTTAACGTTTCTTCACTTTTCTAGACACGTAGCACCCTGTGTAGGCACCCTTTTGCCTACAAATACAGTGAGTACCAGCAGGCTCCTCTGCCCTTCTAAGAAACATCCAGGCCTAGTAGCCTTTCCCAGTCAGTCTATGTATTCAGAGGGTAGGGCAACACACTGCACTCTTCCTTGGGAAAGCTAGATGTCCGCAGCGCTCCCACAGCTCCAGGAATTGTGTTCTCTCACGTCCTACATGCTATGGAAGTCTGCCTCATTGCCCTCATTGGAGCTACACTAAGAAACACAATCTGCTTCGCCTTCCTCTAGGAACTCTTACCCAAGGACCCCATACCTACAGGAGAAAGGAGGCTTGCATTCCTACTGGAACCAAAGCACAGTTTTTCCTGCTACACTGCAGGATTTTAGAATAGGCTTAGGCCCGATAGCATACATAGAACGTTCCAAGGATGAGGGAGTTTGATACATGCAGAACACCCTGTGAAGAAAAGTTGATTCAGCAAAGGACCTTGGTGTAGCTAGAGTCTCTTTTGACTTGTGAGAAATCAGAAGGTGTTAGGCTGCATGTTCACCGGAAAAGAATACCTGATGGCACAAACCTTGCTTTCCCAGTTGAAAAGCTCTATCCACGCTGCACAGAAGATACCTAAATAACACTGTTTTTGACTGGCGTCTAGTCACTGTAGGGAGCCATCTGGAAAGCAAAGGCGTTTTCTCTAAGGAAACACGGTGCTTCCATAGCGTGCGGGGGAGCTCCTCCTGTCATGCTCTAGAGCTACAGGGAAACTTGCCGTGAGTACTTGCCTCAAGCTAAGGCCTGAAAAGCCCTGCTGAAGCGAAAGCTCTTAGCAGGTTCCATTAGGTCGTATTCGCAGTTCTGCTCTACTTTAAGGTTTCTTCACTTTTCCTGACACCAGGCACCCTCGTGTAGGCACCCTTTTTCTTGCAAATACAGTGAGTACCAGCAGTCTCCTTTGCCCTTCCAGGAAACATCCAGACATAAAAGCCTTTCCCAGTAACTCTACGTATTCAGAGTGTAGGGCAACTCGCTGCACCCTTCCTTAGGAAGCTAGGTGGACTCAGCTCTTCAACTGCTCCAGGGATTCTGTTCTCGCACGTCCTACATGCCATGGAAGTCTGCCTCATTGCCCTCATTGGAGCTACAATAAGAAACACAATCTGCTTCGCCGTACTCTAGGAACTCTTACCCAAGGGCCCCATACCTACAGGAGAAAGGAGGCTTGCATTCCTACTGCAACCAAAGCACAGTTTTTCCTGGTACACTGCAGGGCTTTAAAATAGGCTTAGGCCTGATAGCATACATAGAACTTTCCAAGGATGAGGGCGTTCGATACATGCAGAACACCCCGTGAAGGAAAGTTGATTCAGCATGGGACAAGGGTGTAGCTAGAGTCTCTTTTGACTTGTTAGAAATCAGAAGGGTTTCGGCTGCATGTTCAGCGGAATAGAAGACCTGATGGCACAAGCCTTGCTTTCCCATTTTAAATCTCTATCCATGCTAGCCTGAAGATCCCTAAATAACACTTTTTCGACTGGCCTCTATTCTCTGTAGGCAGCCCTCTGGAAAGAAAAGGAGTTTTCTCTAAGGAAACACGGTGCTTCCATAGCATGTGTGGGAGCTCCTCCTGTCATGCTCTAGAGCTACAGGGAAACTTGACGTGAGTACTTGCCTCAAGCTAAGGCCTGTAAAGCCCTGCTGAAACGAAAGCGCTTAGCAGTTTCCCTTCGGTCGTATTCGCAGTTCTGCTTTACTTTAACGTTTCTTCACTTTTCTAGACACGTAGCACCCTGTGTAGGCACCCTTTTGCCTACAAATACAGTGAGTAGCAGCAGGCTCCTCTGCCCTTCTAAGAAACATCCAGGCCTAGTAGCCTTTCCCAGTCAGTCTATGTATTCAGAGGGTAGGGCAACACACTGCAGTCTTCCTTGGGAAAGCTAGATGTCCGCAGCGCTCCCACAGCTCCAGGAATTGTGTTCTCTCACGTCCTACATGCTATGGAAGTCTGCCTCATTGCCCTCATTGGAGCTACACTAAGAAACACAATCTGCTTCGCCTTCCTCTAGGAACTCTTACCCAAGGACCCCATACCTACAGGAGAAAGGAGGCTTGCATTCCTACTGGAACCAAAGCACAGTTTTTCCTGCTACACTGCAGGATTTTAGAATAGGCTTAGGCCCGATAGCATACATAGAACGTTCCAAGGATGAGGGAGTTTGATACATGCAGAACACCCTGTGAAGAAAAGTTGATTCAGCAAAGGACCTTGGTGTAGCTAGAGTCTCTTGTGACTTGTGAGAAATCAGAAGGTGTTAGGCTGCATGTTCACCGGAAAAGAATACCTGATGGCACAAACCTTGCTTTCCCAGTTGAAAAGCTCTATCCACGCTGCACAGAAGATACCTAAATAACACTGTTTTTGACTGGCGTCTAGTCACTGTAGGGAGCCATCTGGAAAGCAAAGGCGTTTTCTCTAAGGAAACACGGTGCTTCCATAGCGTGTGGGGGAGCTCCTCCTGTCATGCTCTAGAGCTACAGGGAAACTTGCCGTGAGTACTTGCCTCAAGCTAAGGCCTGAAAAGCCCTGCTGAAGCGAAAGCGCTTAGCAGGTTCCATTAGGTCGTATTCGCAGTTCTGCTCTACTTTAAGGTTTCTTCACTTTTCCTGACACCAGGCACCCTCGTGTAGGCACCCTTTTTCTTGCAAATACAGTGAGTACCAGCAGTCTCCTTTGCCCTTCCAGGAAACATCCAGACATAAAAGCCTTTCCCAGGAACTCTACGTATTCAGAGTGTAGGGCAACTCGCTGCACCCTTCCTTAGGAAGCTAGGTGGACTCAGCTCTTCAACAGCTCCAGGGATTCTCTTCTCGCACGTCCTACATGCCTTGGAAGTCTGCCTCATTGCCCTCATTGGAGCTACACTAAGAAACACAATCTGCTTCGCCGTCCTCTAGGAACTCTTACCCAAGGACCCCATACCTACAGGAGAAAGGAGGCTTGCATTCCTACTGCAACCAAAGCACAGTTTTTCCTGGTACACTGCAGGGCTTTAAAATAGGCTTAGGCCTGATAGCATACATAGAACTTTCCAAGGATGAGGGCGTTCGATACATGCAGAACACCCCGTGAAGGAAAGTTGATTCAGCAAGGGACAAGGGTGTAGCTAGAGTCTCTTTTGACTTGTTAGAAATCAGAAGGGTTTCGGCTGCATGTTCAGCGGAATAGAAGACCTGATGGCACAAGCCTTGCTTTCCCATTTTAAATCTCTATCCATGCTAGCCTGAAGATCCCTAAATAACACTTTTTCGACTGGCCTCTATTCTCTGTAGGCAGCCCTCTGGAAAGAAAAGGAGTTTTCTCTAAGGAAACACGGTGCTTCCATAGCATGTGTGGGAGCTCCTCCTGTCATGCTCTAGAGCTACAGGGAAACTTGACGTGAGTACTTGCCTCAAGCTAAGGCCTGTAAAGCCCTGCTGAAACGAAAGCGCTTAGCAGTTTCCATTCGGTCGTATTCGCAGTTCTGCTTTACTTTAACGTTTCTTCACTTTTCTAGACACGTAGCACCCTGTGTAGGCACCCTTTTGCCTACAAATACAGTGAGTACCAGCAGGCTCCTCTGCCCTTCTAAGAAACATCCAGGCCTAGTAGCCTTTCCCAGTCAGTCTATGTATTCAGAGGGTAGGGCAACACACTGCACTCTTCCTTGGGAAAGCTAGATGTCCGCAGCGCTCCCACAGCTCCAGGAATTGTGTTCTCTCACGTCCTACATGCTATGGAAGTCTGCCTCATTGCCCTCATTGGAGCTACACTAAGAAACACAATCTGCTTCGCCTTCCTCTAGGAACTCTTACCCAAGGACCCCATACCTACAGGAGAAAGGAGGCTTGCATTCCTACTGGAACCAAAGCACAGTTTTTCCTGCTACACTGCAGGATTTTAGAATAGGCTTAGGCCCGATAGCATACATAGAACGTTCCAAGGATGAGGGAGTTTGATACATGCAGAACACCCTGTGAAGAAAAGTTGATTCAGCAAAGGACCTTGGTGTAGCTAGAGTCTCTTTTGACTTGTGAGAAATCAGAAGGTGTTAGGCTGCATGTTCACCGGAAAAGAATACCTGATGGCACAAACCTTGCTTTCCCAGTTGAAAAGCTCTATCCACGCTGCACAGAAGATACCTAAATAACACTGTTTTTGACTGGCGTCTAGTCACTGTAGGGAGCCATCTGGAAAGCAAAGGCATTTTCTCTAAGGAAACACGGTGCTTCCATAGCGTGTGGGGGAGCTCCTCCTGTCATGCTCTAGAGCTACAGGGAAACTTGCCGTGAGTACTTGCCTCAAGCTAAGGCCTGAAAAGCCCTGCTGAAGCGAAAGCGCTTAGCAGGTTCCATTAGGTCGTATTCGCAGTTCTGCTCTACTTTAAGGTTCCTTCACTTTTCCTGACACCAGGCACCCTCGTGTAGGCACCCTTTTTCTTGCAAATACAGTGAGTACCAGCAGTCTCCTTTGCCCTTCCAGGAAACATCCAGACATAAAAGCCTTTCCCAGGAACTCTACGTATTCAGAGTGTAGGGCAACTCGCTGCACCCTTCCTTAGGAAGCTAGGTGGACTCAGCTCTTCAACAGCTCCAGGGATTCTGTTCTCGCACGTGCTACATGCCATGGAAGTCTCCCTCATTGCCCTCATTGGAGCTACACTAAGAAACACAATCTGCTTCGCCGTCCTCTAGGAACTCTTACCCAAGGACCCCATACCTACAGGAGAAAGGAGGCTTGCATTCCTACTGCAACCAAAGCACAGTTTTTCCTGGTACACTGCAGGGCTTTAAAATAGGCTTAGGCCTGATAGCATACATAGAACTTTCCAAGGATGAGGGCGTTCGATACATGCAGAACACCCCGTGAAGGAAAGTTGATTCAGCAAGGGACAAGGGTGTAGCTAGAGTCTCTTTTGACTTGTTAGAAATCAGAAGGGTTTCGGCTGCATGTTCAGCGGAATAGAAGACCTGATGGCACAAGCCTTGCTTTCCCATTTTAAATCTCTATCCATGCTAGCCTGAAGATCCCTAAATAACACTTTTTCGACTGGCCTCTATTCTCTGTAGGCAGCCCTCTGGAAAGAAAAGGAGTTTTCTCTAAGGAAACACGGTGCTTCCATAGCATGTGTGGGAGCTCCTCCTGTCATGCTCTAGAGCTACAGGGAAACTTGACGTGAGTACTTGCCTCAAGCTAAGGCCTGTAAAGCCCTGCTGAAACGAAAGCGCTTAGCAGTTTCCATTCGGTCGTATTCGCAGTTCTGCTTTACTTTAACGTTTCTTCACTTTTCTAGACACGTAGCACCCTGTGTAGGCACCCTTTTGCCTACAAATACAGTGAGTACCAGCAGGCTCCTCTGCCCTTCTAAGAAACATCCAGGCCTAGTAGCCTTTCCCAGTCAGTCTATGTATTCAGAGGGTAGGGCAACACACTGCACTCTTCCTTGGGAAAGCTAGATGTCCGCAGCGCTCCCACAGATCCAGGAATTGTGTTCTCTCACGTCCTACATGCTATGGAAGTCTGCCTCATTGCCCTCATTGGAGCTACACTAAGAAACACAATCTGCTTCGCCTTCCTCTAGGAACTCTTACCCAAGGACCCCATACCTACAGGAGAAAGGAGGCTTGCATTCCTACTGGAACCAAAGCACAGTTTTTCCTGCTACACTGCAGGATTTTAGAATAGGCTTAGGCCCGATAGCATACATAGAACGTTCCAAGGATGAGGGAGTTTGATACATGCAGAACACCCTGTGAAGAAAAGTTGATTCAGCAAAGGACCTTGGTGTAGCTAGAGTCTCTTTTGACTTGTGAGAAATCAGAAGGTGTTAGGCTGCATGTTCACCGGAAAAGAATACCTGATGGCACAAACCTTGCTTTCCCAGTTGAAAAGCTCTATCCACGCTGCACAGAAGATACCTAAATAACACTGTTTTTGACTGGCGTCTAGTCACTGTAGGGAGCCATCTGGAAAGCAAAGGCGTTTTCTCTAAGGAAACACGGTGCTTCCATAGCGTGTGGGGGAGCTCCTCCTGTCATGCTCTAGAGCTACAGGGAAACTTGCCGTGAGTACTTGCCTCAAGCTAAGGCCTGAAAAGCCCTGCTGAAGCGAAAGCGCTTAGCAGGTTCCATTAGGTCGTATTCGCAGTTCTGCTCTACTTTAAGGTTTCTTCACTTTTCCTGACACCAGGCACCCTCGTGTAGGCACCCTTTTTCTTGCAAATACAGTGAGTACCAGCAGTCTCCTTTGCCCTTCCAGGAAACATCCAGACATAAAAGCCTTTCCCAGGAACTCTACGTATTCAGAGTGTAGGGCAACTCGCTGCACCCTTCCTTAGGAAGCTAGGTGGACTCAGCTCTTCAACAGCTCCAGGGATTCTCTTCTCGCACGTCCTACATGCCTTGGAAGTCTGCCTCATTGCCCTCATTGGAGCTACACTAAGAAACACAATCTGCTTCGCCGTCCTCTAGGAACTCTTACCCAAGGACCCCATACCTACAGGAGAAAGGAGGCTTGCATTCCTACTGCAACCAAAGCACAGTTTTTCCTGGTACACTGCAGGGCTTTAAAATAGGCTTAGGCCTGATAGCATACATAGAACTTTCCAAGGATGAGGGCGTTCGATACATGCAGAACACCCCGTGAAGGAAAGTTGATTCAGCAAGGGACAAGGGTGTAGCTAGAGTCTCTTTTGACTTGTTAGAAATCAGAAGGGTTTCGGCTGCATGTTCAGCGGAATAGAAGACCTGATGGCACAAGCCTTGCTTTCCCATTTTAAATCTCTATCCATGCTAGCCTGAAGATCCCTAAATAACACTTTTTCGACTGGCCTCTATTCTCTGTAGGCAGCCCTCTGGAAAGAAAAGGAGTTTTCTCTAAGGAAACACGGTGCTTCCATAGCATGTGTGGGAGCTCCTCCTGTCATGCTCTAGAGCTACAGGGAAACTTGACGTGAGTACTTGCCTCAAGCTAAGGCCTGTAAAGCCCTGCTGAAACGAAAGCGCTTAGCAGTTTCCATTCGGTCGTATTCGCAGTTCTGCTTTACTTTAACGTTTCTTCACTTTTCTAGACACGTAGCACCCTGTGTAGGCACCCTTTTGCCTACAAATACAGTGAGTACCAGCAGGCTCCTCTGCCCTTCTAAGAAACATCCAGGCCTAGTAGCCTTTCCCAGTCAGTCTATGTATTCAGAGGGTAGGGCAACACACTGCACTCTTCCTTGGGAAAGCTAGATGTCCGCAGCGCTCCCACAGCTCCAGGAATTGTGTTCTCTCACGTCCTACATGCTATGGAAGTCTGCCTCATTGCCCTCATTGGAGCTACACTAAGAAACACAATCTGCTTCGCCTTCCTCTAGGAACTCTTACCCAAGGACCCCATACCTACAGGAGAAAGGAGGCTTGCATTCCTACTGGAACCAAAGCACAGTTTTTCCTGCTACACTGCAGGATTTTAGAATAGGCTTAGGCCCGATAGCATACATAGAACGTTCCAAGGATGAGGGAGTTTGATACATGCAGAACACCCTGTGAAGAAAAGTTGATTCAGCAAAGGACCTTGGTGTAGCTAGAGTCTCTTTTGACTTGTGAGAAATCAGAAGGTGTTAGGCTGCATGTTCACCGGAAAAGAATACCTGATGGCACAAACCTTGCTTTCCCAGTTGAAAAGCTCTATCCACGCTGCACAGAAGATACCTAAATAACACTGTTTTTGACTGGCGTCTAGTCACTGTAGGGAGCCATCTGGAAAGCAAAGGCATTTTCTCTAAGGAAACACGGTGCTTCCATAGCGTGTGGGGGAGCTCCTCCTGTCATGCTCTAGAGCTACAGGGAAACTTGCCGTGAGTACTTGCCTCAAGCTAAGGCCTGAAAAGCCCTGCTGAAGCGAAAGCGCTTAGCAGGTTCCATTAGGTCGTATTCGCAGTTCTGCTCTACTTTAAGGTTCCTTCACTTTTCCTGACACCAGGCACCCTCGTGTAGGCACCCTTTTTCTTGCAAATACAGTGAGTACCAGCAGTCTCCTTTGCCCTTCCAGGAAACATCCAGACATAAAAGCCTTTCCCAGTAACTCTACGTATTCAGAGTGTAGGGCAACTCGCTGCACCCTTCCTTAGGAAGCTAGGTGGACTCAGCTCTTCAACAGCTCCAGGGATTCTGTTCTCGCACGTGCTACATGCCATGGAAGTCTCCCTCATTGCCCTCATTGGAGCTACACTAAGAAACACAATCTGCTTCGCCGTCCTCTAGGAACTCTTACCCAAGGACCCCATACCTACAGGAGAAAGGAGGCTTGCATTCCTACTGCAACCAAAGCACAGTTTTTCCTGGTACACTGCAGGGCTTTAAAATAGGCTTAGGCCTGATAGCATACATAGAACTTTCCAAGGATGAGGGCGTTCGATACATGCAGAACACCCCGTGAAGGAAAGTTGATTCAGCAAGGGACAAGGGTGTAGCTAGAGTCTCTTTTGACTTGTTAGAAATCAGAAGGGTTTCGGCTGCATGTTCAGCGGAATAGAAGACCTGATGGCACAAGCCTTGCTTTCCCATTTTAAATCTCTATCCATGCTAGCCTGAAGATCCCTAAATAACACTTTTTCGACTGGCCTCTATTCTCTGTAGGCAGCCCTCTGGAAAGAAAAGGAGTTTTCTCTAAGGAAACACGGTGCTTCCATAGCATGTGTGGGAGCTCCTCCTGTCATGCTCTAGAGCTACAGGGAAACTTGACGTGAGTACTTGCCTCAAGCTAAGGCCTGTAAAGCCCTGCTGAAACGAAAGCGCTTAGCAGTTTCCATTCGGTCGTATTCGCAGTTCTGCTTTACTTTAACGTTTCTTCACTTTTCTAGACACGTAGCACCCTGTGTAGGCACCCTTTTGCCTACAAATACAGTGAGTACCAGCAGGCTCCTCTGCCCTTCTAAGAAACATCCAGGCCTAGTAGCCTTTCCCAGTCAGTCTATGTATTCAGAGGGTAGGGCAACACACTGCACTCTTCCTTGGGAAAGCTAGATGTCCGCAGCGCTCCCACAGCTCCAGGAATTGTGTTCTCTCACGTCCTACATGCTATGGAAGTCTGCCTCATTGCCCTCATTGGAGCTACACTAAGAAACACAATCTGCTTCGCCTTCCTCTAGGAACTCTTACCCAAGGACCCCATACCTACAGGAGAAAGGAGGCTTGCATTCCTACTGGAACCAAAGCACAGTTTTTCCTGCTACACTGCAGGATTTTAGAATAGGCTTAGGCCCGATAGCATACATAGAACGTTCCAAGGATGAGGGAGTTTGATACATGCAGAACACCCTGTGAAGAAAAGTTGATTCAGCAAAGGACCTTGGTGTAGCTAGAGTCTCTTTTGACTTGTGAGAAATCAGAAGGTGTTAGGCTGCATGTTCACCGGAAAAGAATACCTGATGGCACAAACCTTGCTTTCCCAGTTGAAAAGCTCTATCCACGCTGCACAGAAGATACCTAAATAACACTGTTTTTGACTGGCGTCTAGTCACTGTAGGGAGCCATCTGGAAAGCAAAGGCGTTTTCTCTAAGGAAACACGGTGCTTCCATAGCGTGCGGGGGAGCTCCTCCTGTCATGCTCTAGAGCTACAGGGAAACTTGCCGTGAGTACTTGCCTCAAGCTAAGGCCTGAAAAGCCCTGCTGAAGCGAAAGCGCTTAGCAGGTTCCATTAGGTCGTATTCGCAGTTCTGCTCTACTTTAAGGTTTCTTCACTTTTCCTGACACCAGGCACCCTCGTGTAGGCACCCTTTTTCTTGCAAATACAGTGAGTACCAGCAGTCTCCTTTGCCCTTCCAGGAAACATCCAGACATAAAAGCCTTTCCCAGTAACTCTACGTATTCAGAGTGTAGGGCAACTCGCTGCACCCTTCCTTAGGAAGCTAGGTGGACTCAGCTCTTCAACTGCTCCAGGGATTCTGTTCTCGCACGTCCTACATGCCATGGAAGTCTGCCTCATTGCCCTCATTGGAGCTACAATAAGAAACACAATCTGCTTCGCCGTACTCTAGGAACTCTTACCCAAGGGCCCCATACCTACAGGAGAAAGGAGGCTTGCATTCCTACTGCAACCAAAGCACAGTTTTTCCTGGTACACTGCAGGGCTTTAAAATAGGCTTAGGCCTGATAGCATACATAGAACTTTCCAAGGATGAGGGCGTTCGATACATGCAGAACACCCCGTGAAGGAAAGTTGATTCAGCATGGGACAAGGGTGTAGCTAGAGTCTCTTTTGACTTGTTAGAAATCAGAAGGGTTTCGGCTGCATGTTCAGCGGAATAGAAGACCTGATGGCACAAGCCTTGCTTTCCCATTTTAAATCTCTATCCATGCTAGCCTGAAGATCCCTAAATAACACTTTTTCGACTGGCCTCTATTCTCTGTAGGCAGCCCTCTGGAAAGAAAAGGAGTTTTCTCTAAGGAAACACGGTGCTTCCATAGCATGTGTGGGAGCTCCTCCTGTCATGCTCTAGAGCTACAGGGAAACTTGACGTGAGTACTTGCCTCAAGCTAAGGCCTGTAAAGCCCTGCTGAAACGAAAGCGCTTAGCAGTTTCCATTCGGTCGTATTCGCAGTTCTGCTTTACTTTAACGTTTCTTCACTTTTCTAGACACGTAGCACCCTGTGTAGGCACCCTTTTGCCTACAAATACAGTGAGTACCAGCAGGCTCCTCTGCCCTTCTAAGAAACATCCAGGCCTAGTAGCCTTTCCCAGTCAGTCTATGTATTCAGAGGGTAGGGCAACACACTGCACTCTTCCTTGGGAAAGCTAGATGTCCGCAGCGCTCCCACAGCTCCAGGAATTGTGTTCTCTCACGTCCTACATGCTATGGAAGTCTGCCTCATTGCCCTCATTGGAGCTACACTAAGAAACACAATCTGCTTCGCCTTCCTCTAGGAACTCTTACCCAAGGACCCCATACCTACAGGAGAAAGGAGGCTTGCATTCCTACTGGAACCAAAGCACAGTTTTTCCTGCTACACTGCAGGATTTTAGAATAGGCTTAGGCCCGATAGCATACATAGAACGTTCCAAGGATGAGGGAGTTTGATACATGCAGAACACCCTGTGAAGAAAAGTTGATTCAGCAAAGGACCTTGGTGTAGCTAGAGTCTCTTTTGACTTGTGAGAAATCAGAAGGTGTTAGGCTGCATGTTCACCGGAAAAGAATACCTGATGGCACAAACCTTGCTTTCCCAGTTGAAAAGCTCTATCCACGCTGCACAGAAGATACCTAAATAACACTGTTTTTGACTGGCGTCTAGTCACTGTAGGGAGCCATCTGGAAAGCAAAGGCGTTTTCTCTAAGGAAACACGGTGCTTCCATAGCGTGCGGGGGAGCTCCTCCTGTCATGCTCTAGAGCTACAGGGAAACTTGCCGTGAGTACTTGCCTCAAGCTAAGGCCTGAAAAGCCCTGCTGAAGCGAAAGCGCTTAGCAGGTTCCATTAGGTCGTATTCGCAGTTCTGCTCTACTTTAAGGTTTCTTCACTTTTCCTGACACCAGGCACCCTCGTGTAGGCACCCTTTTTCTTGCAAATACAGTGAGTACCAGCAGTCTCCTTTGCCCTTCCAGGAAACATCCAGACATAAAAGCCTTTCCCAGTAACTCTACGTATTCAGAGTGTAGGGCAACTCGCTGCACCCTTCCTTAGGAAGCTAGGTGGACTCAGCTCTTCAACTGCTCCAGGGATTCTGTTCTCGCACGTCCTACATGCCATGGAAGTCTGCCTCATTGCCCTCATTGGAGCTACAATAAGAAACACAATCTGCTTCGCCGTACTCTAGGAACTCTTACCCAAGGGCCCCATACCTACAGGAGAAAGGAGGCTTGCATTCCTACTGCAACCAAAGCACAGTTTTTCCTGGTACACTGCAGGGCTTTAAAATAGGCTTAGGCCTGATAGCATACATAGAACTTTCCAAGGATGAGGGCGTTCGATACATGCAGAACACCCCGTGAAGGAAAGTTGATTCAGCATGGGACAAGGGTGTAGCTAGAGTCTCTTTTGACTTGTTAGAAATCAGAAGGGTTTCGGCTGCATGTTCAGCGGAATAGAAGACCTGATGGCACAAGCCTTGCTTTCCCATTTTAAATCTCTATCCATGCTAGCCTGAAGATCCCTAAATAACACTTTTTCGACTGGCCTCTATTCTCTGTAGGCAGCCCTCTGGAAAGAAAAGGAGTTTTCTCTAAGGAAACACGGTGCTTCCATAGCATGTGTGGGAGCTCCTCCTGTCATGCTCTAGAGCTACAGGGAAACTTGACGTGAGTACTTGCCTCAAGCTAAGGCCTGTAAAGCCCTGCTGAAACGAAAGCGCTTAGCAGTTTCCATTCGGTCGTATTCGCAGTTCTGCTTTACTTTAACGTTTCTTCACTTTTCTAGACACGTAGCACCCTGTGTAGGCACCCTTTTGCCTACAAATACAGTGAGTAGCAGCAGGCTCCTCTGCCCTTCTAAGAAACATCCAGGCCTAGTAGCCTTTCCCAGTCAGTCTATGTATTCAGAGGGTAGGGCAACACACTGCACTCTTCCTTGGGAAAGCTAGATGTCCGCAGCGCTCCCACAGCTCCAGGAATTGTGTTCTCTCACGTCCTACATGCTATGGAAGTCTGCCTCATTGCCCTCATTGGAGCTACACTAAGAAACACAATCTGCTTCGCCTTCCTCTAGGAACTCTTACCCAAGGACCCCATACCTACAGGAGAAAGGAGGCTTGCATTCCTACTGGAACCAAAGCACAGTTTTTCCTGCTACACTGCAGGATTTTAGAATAGGCTTAGGCCCGATAGCATACATAGAACGTTCCAAGGATGAGGGAGTTTGATACATGCAGAACACCCTGTGAAGAAAAGTTGATTCAGCAAAGGACCTTGGTGTAGCTAGAGTCTCTTTTGACTTGTGAGAAATCAGAAGGTGTTAGGCTGCATGTTCACCGGAAAAGAATACCTGATGGCACAAACCTTGCTTTCCCAGTTGAAAAGCTCTATCCACGCTGCACAGAAGATACCTAAATAACACTGTTTTTGACTGGCGTCTAGTCACTGTAGGGAGCCATCTGGAAAGCAAAGGCGTTTTCTCTAAGGAAACACGGTGCTTCCATAGCATGCGGGGGAGCTCCTCCTGTCATGCTCTAGAGGTACAGGGAAACTTGCCGTGAGTACTTGCCTCAAGCTAAGGCCTGAAAAGCCCTGCTGAAGCGAAAGCGCTTAGCAGGTTCCATTAGGTCGTATTCGCAGTTCTGCTCTACTTTAAGGTTTATTCACTTTTCCTGACACCAGGCACCCTCGTGTAGGCACCCTTTTTCTTGCAAATACAGTGAGTACCAGCAGTCTCCTTTGCCCTTCCAGGAAACATCCAGACATAAAAGCCTTTCCCAGTAACTCTACGTATTCAGAGTGTAGGGCAACTCGCTGCACCCTTCCTTAGGAAGCTAGGTGGACTCAGCTCTTCAACTGCTCCACGGATTCTCTTCTCGCACGTCCTACATGCCATGGAAGTCTGCCTCATTGCCCTCATTGGAGCTACACTAAGAAACACAATCTGCTTCGCCGTCCTCTAGGAACTCTTACCCAAGGACCCCATACCTACAGGAGAAAGGAGGCTTGCATTCCTACTGCAACCAAAGCACAGTTTTTCCTGGTACACTGCAGGGCTTTAAAATAGGCTTAGGCCTGATAGCATACATAGAACTTTCCAAGGATGAGGGCGTTCGATACATGCAGAACACCCCGTGAAGGAAAGTTGATTCAGCAAGGGACAAGGGTGTAGCTAGAGTCTCTTTTGACTTGTTAGAAATCAGAAGGGTTTCGGCTGCATGTTCAGCGGAATAGAAGACCTGATGGCACAAGCCTTGCTTTCCCATTTTAAATCTCTATCCATGCTAGCCTGAAGATCCCTAAATAACACTTTTTCGACTGGCCTCTATTCTCTGTAGGCAGCCCTCTGGAAAGAAAAGGAGTTTTCTCTAAGGAAACACGGTGCTTCCATAGCATGTGTGGGAGCTCCTCCTGTCATGCTCTAGAGCTACAGGGAAACTTGACGTGAGTACTTGCCTCAAGCTAAGGCCTGTAAAGCCCTGCTGAAACGAAAGCGCTTAGCAGTTTCCATTCGGTCGTATTCGCAGTTCTGCTTTACTTTAACGTTTCTTCACTTTTCTAGACACGTAGCACCCTGTGTAGGCATCCTTTTGCCTACAAATACAGTGAGTAGCAGCAGGCTCCTCTGCCCTTCTAAGAAACATCCAGGCCTAGTAGCCTTTCCCAGTCAGTCTATGTATTCAGAGGGTAGGGCAACAAACTGCACTCTTCCTTGGGAAAGCTAGATGTCCGCAGCGCTCCCACAGCTCCAGGAATTGTGTTCTCTCACGTCCTACATGCTATGGAAGTCTGCCTCATTGCCCTCATTGGAGATACACTAAGAAACACAATCTGCTTCGCCTTCCTCTAGGAACTCTTACCCAAGGACCCCATACCTACAGGAGAAAGGAGGCTTGCATTCCTACTGGAACCAAAGCACAGTTTTTCCTGCTACACTGCAGGATTTTAGAATAGGCTTAGGCCCGATAGCATACATAGAACGTTCCAAGGATGAGGGAGTTTGATACATGCAGAACACCCTGTGAAGAAAAGTTGATTCAGCAAAGGACCTTGGTGTAGCTAGAGTCTCTTTTGACTTGTGAGAAATCAGAAGGTGTTAGGCTGCATGTTCACCGGAAAAGAATACCTGATGGCACAAACCTTGCTTTCCCAGTTGAAAAGCTCTATCCACGCTGCACAGAAGATACCTAAATAACACTGTTTTTGACTGGCGTCTAGTCACTGTAGGGAGCCATCTGGAAAGCAAAGGCGTTTTCTCTAAGGAAACACGGTGCTTCCATAGCGTGCGGGGGAGCTCCTCCTGTCATGCTCTAGAGCTACAGGGAAACTTGCCGTGAGTACTTGCCTCAAGCTAAGGCCTGAAAAGCCCTGCTGAAGCGAAAGCGCTTAGCAGGTTCCATTAGGTCGTATTCGCAGTTCTGCTCTACTTTAAGGTTTCTTCACTTTTCCTGACACCAGGCACCCTCGTGTAGGCACCCTTTTTCTTGCAAATACAGTGAGTACCAGCAGTCTCCTTTGCCCTTCCAGGAAACATCCAGACATAAAAGCCTTTCCCAGTAACTCTACGTATTCAGAGTGTAGGGCAACTCGCTGCACCCTTCCTTAGGAAGCTAGGTGGACTCAGCTCTTCAACTGCTCCAGGGATTCTCTTCTCGCACGTCCTACATGCCATGGAAGTCTGCCTCATTGCCCTCATTGGAGCTACAATAAGAAACACAATCTGCTTCGCCGTACTCTAGGAACTCTTACCCAAGGGCCCCATGCCTACAGGAGAAAGGAGGCTTGCATTCCTACTGCAACCAAAGCACAGTTTTTCCTGGTACACTGCAGGGCTTTAAAATAGGCTTAGGCCTGATAGCATACATAGAACTTTCCAAGGATGAGGGCGTTCGATACATGCAGAACACCCCGTGAAGGAAAGTTGATTCAGCAAGGGACAAGGGTGTAGCTAGAGTCTCTTTTGACTTGTTAGAAATCAGAAGGGTTTCGGCTGCATGTTCAGCGGAATAGAAGACCTGATGGCACAAGCCTTGCTTTCCCATTTTAAATCTCTATCCATGCTAGCCTGAAGATCCCTAAATAACACTTTTTCGACTGGCCTCTATTCTCTGTAGGCAGCCCTCTGGAAAGAAAAGGAGTTTTCTCTAAGGAAACACGGTGCTTCCATAGCATGTGTGGGAGCTCCTCCTGTCATGCTCTAGAGCTACAGGGAAACTTGACGTGAGTACTTGCCTCAAGCTAAGGCCTGTAAAGCCCTGCTGAAACGAAAGCGCTTAGCAGTTTCCATTCGGTCGTATTCGCAGTTCTGCTTTACTTTAACGTTTCTTCACTTTTCTAGACACGTAGCACCCTGTGTAGGCACCCTTTTGCCTACAAATACAGTGAGTACCAGCAGGCTCCTCTGCCCTTCTAAGAAACATCCAGGCCTAGTAGCCTTTCCCAGTCAGTCTATGTATTCAGAGGGTAGGGCAACACACTGCACTCTTCCTTGGGAAAGCTAGATGTCCGCAGCGCTCCCACAGCTCCAGGAATTGTGTTCTCTCACGTCCTACATGCTATGGAAGTCTGCCTCATTGCCCTCATTGGAGCTACACTAAGAAACACAATCTGCTTCGCCTTCCTCTAGGAACTCTTACCCAAGGACCCCATACCTACAGGAGAAAGGAGGCTTGCATTCCTACTGGAACCAAAGCACAGTTTTTCCTGCTACACTGCAGGATTTTAGAATAGGCTTAGGCCCGATAGCATACATAGAACGTTCCAAGGATGAGGGAGTTTGATACATGCAGAACACCCTGTGAAGAAAAGTTGATTCAGCAAAGGACCTTGGTGTAGCTAGAGTCTCTTTTGACTTGTGAGAAATCAGAAGGTGTTAGGCTGCATGTTCACCGGAAAAGAATACCTGATGGCACAAACCTTGCTTTCCCAGTTGAAAAGCTCTATCCACGCTGCACAGAAGATACCTAAATAACACTCTTTTTGACTGGCGTCTAGTCACTGTAGGGAGCCATCTGGAAAGCAAAGGCGTTTTCTCTAAGGAAACACGGTGCTTCCATAGCGTGTGGGGGAGCTCCTCCTGTCATGCTCTAGAGCTGCATGGAAACTTGCCGTGAGTACTTGCCTCAAGCTAAGGCCTGAAAAGCCCTGCTGAAGCGAAAGCGCTTAGCAGGTTCCATTAGGTCATATTCGCAGTTCTGCTCTACTTAAAGGTTTCTTCACTTTTCCTGACACCAGGCACCCTCGTGTAGGCACCCTTTTTCTTACAAAAACAGTGAGTACCAGCAGTCTCCTTTGCCCTTCCAGGAAACATCCAGACATAAAAGCCTTTCCCAGTAACTCTACGTATTCAGAGTGTAGGGCAACTCGCTGCACCCTTCCTTAGGAAGCTAGGTGGACTCAGCTCTTCAACAGCTCCACGGATTCTGTTCTCGCACGTCCTACATGCCATGGAAGTCTGCCTCATTGCCCTCATTGGAGCTACAATAAGAAACACAATCTGCTTCGCCGTACTCTAGGAACTCTTACCCAAGGACCCCATACCTACAGGAGAAAGGAGGCTTGCATTCCTACTGCAACCAAAGCACAGTTTTTCCTGGTACACTGCAGGGCTTTAAAATAGGCTTAGGCCTGATAGCATACATAGAACTTTCCAAGGATGAGGGCGTTCGATACATGCAGAACACCCCGTGAAGGAAAGTTGATTCAGCAAGGGACAAGGGTGTAGCTAGAGTCTCTTTTGACTTGTTAGAAATCAGAAGGGTTTCGGCTGCATGTTCAGCGGAATAGAAGACCTGATGGCACAAGCCTTGCTTTCCCATTTTAAATCTCTATCCATGCTAGCCTGAAGATCCCTAAATAACACTTTTTCGACTGGCCTCTATTCTCTGTAGGCAGCCCTCTGGAAAGAAAAGGAGTTTTCTCTAAGGAAACACGGTGCTTCCATAGCATGTGTGGGAGCTCCTCCTGTCATGCTCTAGAGCTACAGGGAAACTTGACGTGAGTACTTGCCTCAAGCTAAGGCCTGTAAAGCCCTGCTGAAACGAAAGCGCTTAGCAGTTTCCATTCGGTCGTATTCGCAGTTCTGCTTTACTTTAACGTTTCTTCACTTTTCTAGACACGTAGCACCCTGTGTAGGCACCCTTTTGCCTACAAATACAGTGAGTAGCAGCAGGCTCCTCTGCCCTTCTAAGAAACATCCAGGCCTAGTAGCCTTTCCCAGTCAGTCTATGTATTCAGAGGGTAGGGCAACACACTGCACTCTTCCTTGGGAAAGCTAGATGTCCGCAGCGCTCCCACAGCTCCAGGAATTGTGTTCTCTCACGTCCTACATGCTATGGAAGTGTGCCTCATTGCCCTCATTGGAGCTACCTTAAGAAACACAATCTGCTTCGCCTTCCTCTAGGAACTCTTACCCAAGGACCCCATACCTACAGGAGAAAGGAGGCTTGCATTCCTACTGGAACCAAAGCACAGTTTTTCCTGCTACACTGCAGGATTTTAGAATAGGCTTAGGCCCGATAGCATACATAGAACGTTCCAAGGATGAGGGAGTTTGATACATGCAGAACACCCTGTGAAGAAAAGTTGATTCAGCAAAGGACCTTGGTGTAGCTAGAGTCTCTTTTGACTTGTGAGAAATCAGAAGGTGTTAGGCTGCATGTTCACCGGAAAAGAATACCTGATGGCACAAACCTTGCTTTCCCAGTTGAAAAGCTCTATCCACGCTGCACAGAAGATACCTAAATAACACTGTTTTTGACTGGCGTCTAGTCACTGTAGGGAGCCATCTGGAAAGCAAAGGCGTTTTCTCTAAGGAAACACGGTGCTTCCATAGCGTGTGGGGGAGCTCCTCCTGTCATGCTCTAGAGCTGCAGGGAAACTTGCCGTGAGTAATTGCCTCAAGCTAAGGCCTGAAAAGCCCTGCTGAAGCGAAAGCGCTTAGCAGGTTCCATTAGGTCATATTCGCAGTTCTGCTCTACTTTAAGGTTTCTTCACTTTTCCTGACACCAGGCACCCTCGTGTAGGCACCCTTTTTCTTACAAAAACAGTGAGTACCAGCAGTCTCCTTTGCCCTTCCAGGAAACATCCAGACATAAAAGCCTTTCCCAGTAACTCTACGTATTCAGAGTGTAGGGCAACTCGCTGCACCCTTCCTTAGGAAGCTAGGTGGACTCAGCTCTTCAACAGCTCCAGGGATTCTGTTCTCGCACGTCCTACATGCCATGGAAGTCTGCCTCATTGCCCTCATTGGAGCTACAATAAGAAACACAATCTGCTTCGCTGTACTCTAGGAACTCTTACCCAAGGGCCCCATACCTACAGGAGAAAGGAGGCTTGCATTCTTACTGCAACCAAAGCACAGTTTTTCCTGGTACACTGCAGGGCTTTAAAATAGGCTTAGGCCTGATAGCATACATAGAACTTTCCAAGGATGAGGGCGTTCGATACATGCAGAACACCCCGTGAAGGAAAGTTGATTCAGCATGGGACAAGGGTGTAGCTAGAGTCTCTTTTGACTTGTTAGAAATCAGAAGGGTTTCGGCTGCATGTTCAGCGGAATAGAAGACCTGATGGCACAAGCCTTGCTTTCCCATTTTAAATCTCTATCCATGCTAGCCTGAAGATCCCTAAATAACACTTTTTCGACTGGCCTCTATTCTCTGTAGGCAGCCCTCTGGAAAGAAAAGGAGTTTTCTCTAAGGAAACACGGTGCTTCCATAGCATGTGTGGGAGCTCCTCCTGTCATGCTCTAGAGCTACAGGGAAACTTGACGTGAGTACTTGCCTCAAGCTAAGGCCTGTAAAGCCCTGCTGAAACGAAAGCGCTTAGCAGTTTCCATTCGGTCGTATTCGCAGTTCTGCTTTACTTTAACGTTTCTTCACTTTTCTAGACACGTAGCACCCTGTGTAGGCACCCTTTTGCCTACAAATACAGTGAGTACCAGCAGGCTCCTCTGCCCTTCTAAGAAACATCCAGGCCTAGTAGCCTTTCCCAGTCAGTCTATGTATTCAGAGGGTAGGGCAACACACTGCCCTCTTCCTTGGGAAAGCTAGATGTCCGCAGCGCTCCCACAGCTCCAGGAATTGTGTTCTCTCACGTCCTACATGCTATGGAAGTCTGCCTCATTGCCCTCATTGGAGCTACACTAAGAAACACAATCTGCTTCGCCTTCCTCTAGGAACTCTTACCCAAGGACCCCATACCTACAGGAGAAAGGAGGCTTGCATTCCTACTGGAACCAAAGCACAGTTTTTCCTGCTACACTGCAGGATTTTAGAATAGGCTTAGGCCCGATAGCATACATAGAACGTTCCAAGGATGAGGGAGTTTGATACATGCAGAACACCCTGTGAAGAAAAGTTGATTCAGCAAAGGACCTTGGTGTAGCTAGAGTCTCTTTTGACTTGTGAGAAATCAGAAGGTGTTAGGCTGCATGTTCACCGGAAAAGAATACCTGATGGCACAAACCTTGCTTTCCCAGTTGAAAAGCTCTATCCACGCTGCACAGAAGATACCTAAATAACACTGTTTTTGACTGGCGTCTAGTCACTGTAGGGAGCCATCTGGAAAGCAAAGGCGTTTTCTCTAAGGAAACACGGTGCTTCCATAGCGTGTGGGGGAGCTCCTCCTGTCATGCTCTAGAGCTGCAGGGAAACTTGCCGTGAGTAATTGCCTCAAGCTAAGGCCTGAAAAGCCCTGCTGAAGCGAAAGCGCTTAGCAGGTTCCATTAGGTCATATTCGCAGTTCTGCTCTACTTTAAGGTTTCTTCACTTTTCCTGACACCAGGCACCCTCGTGTAGGCACCCTTTTTCTTACAAAAACAGTGAGTACCAGCAGTCTCCTTTGCCCTTCCAGGAAACATCCAGACATAAAAGCCTTTCCCAGTAACTCTACGTATTCAGAGTGTAGGGCAACTCGCTGCACCCTTCCTTAGGAAGCTAGGTGGACTCAGCTCTTCAACAGCTCCAGGGATTCTGTTCTCGCACGTCCTACATGCCATGGAAGTCTGCCTCATTGCCCTCATTGGAGCTACAATAAGAAACACAATCTGCTTCGCCGTACTCTAGGAACTCTTACCCAAGGGCCCCATACCTACAGGAGAAAGGAGGCTTGCATTCCTACTGCAACCAAAGCACAGTTTCTCCTGGTACACTGCAGGGCTTTAAAATAGGCTTAGGCCTGATAGCATACATAGAACTTTCCAAGGATGAGGGCGTTCGATACATGCAGAACACCCCGTGAAGGAAAGTTGATTCAGCATGGGACAAGGGTGTAGCTAGAGTCTCTTTTGACTTGTTAGAAATCAGAAGGGTTTCGGCTGCATGTTCAGCGGAATAGAAGACCTGATGGCACAAGCCTTGCTTTCCCATTTTAAATCTCTATCCATGCTAGCCTGAAGATCCCTAAATAACACTTTTTCGACTGGCCTCTATTCTCTGTAGGCAGCCCTCTGGAAAGAAAAGGAGTTTTCTCTAAGGAAACACGGTGCTTCCATAGCATGTGTGGGAGCTCCTCCTGTCATGCTCTAGAGCTACAGGGAAACTTGACGTGAGTACTTGCCTCAAGCTAAGGCCTGTAAAGCCCTGCTGAAACGAAAGCGCTTAGCAGTTTCCATTCGGTCGTATTCGCAGTTCTGCTTTACTTTAACGTTTCTTCACTTTTCTAGACACGTAGCACCCTGTGTAGGCACCCTTTTGCCTACAAATACAGTGAGTACCAGCAGGCTCCTCTGCCCTTCTAAGAAACATCCAGGCCTAGTAGCCTTTCCCAGTCAGTCTATGTATTCAGAGGGTAGGGCAACACACTGCCCTCTTCCTTGGGAAAGCTAGATGTCCGCAGCGCTCCCACAGCTCCAGGAATTGTGTTCTCTCACGTCCTACATGCTATGGAAGTCTGCCTCATTGCCCTCATTGGAGCTACACTAAGAAACACAATCTGCTTCGCCTTCCTCTAGGAACTCTTACCCAAGGACCCCATACCTACAGGAGAAAGGAGGCTTGCATTCCTACTGGAACCAAAGCACAGTTTTTCCTGCTACACTGCAGGATTTTAGAATAGGCTTAGGCCCGATAGCATACATAGAACGTTCCAAGGATGAGGGAGTTTGATACATGCAGAACACCCTGTGAAGAAAAGTTGATTCAGCAAAGGACCTTGGTGTAGCTAGAGTCTCTTTTGACTTGTGAGAAATCAGAAGGTGTTAGGCTGCATGTTCACCGGAAAAGAATACCTGATGGCACAAACCTTGCTTTCCCAGTTGAAAAGCTCTATCCACGCTGCACAGAAGATACCTAAATAACACTCTTTTTGACTGGCGTCTAGTCACTGTAGGGAGCCATCTGGAAAGCAAAGGCGTTTTCTCTAAGGAAACACGGTGCTTCCATAGCGTGTGGGGGAGCTCCTCCTGTCATGCTCTAGAGCTGCAGGGAAACTTGCCGTGAGCACTTGCCTCAAGCTAAGGCCTGAAAAGCCCTGCTGAAGCGAAAGCGCTTAGCAGGTTCCATTAGGTCATATTCGCAGTTCTGCTCTACTTTAAAGTTTCTTCACTTTTCCTGACACCAGGCACCCTCGTGTAGGCACCCTTTTTCTTACAAAAACAGTGAGTACCAGCAGTCTCCTTTGCCCTTCCAGGAAACATCCAGACATAAAAGCCTTTCCCAGTAACTCTACGTATTCAGAGTGTAGGGGAACTCGCTGCACCCTTCCTTAGGAAGCTAGGTGGACTCAGCTCTTCAACAGCTCCAGGGATTCTGTTCTCGCACGTCCTACATGCCATGGAAGTCTGCCTCATTGCCCTCATTGGAGCTACACTAAGAAACACAATCTGCTTCGCCGTACTCTAGGAACTCTTACCCAAGGACCCCATACCTACAGGAGAAAGGAGGCTTGCATTCCTACTGCAACCAAAGCACAGTTTTTCCTGGTACACTGCAGGGCTTTAAAATAGGCTTAGGCCTGATAGCATACATAGAACTTTCCAAGGATGAGGGCGTTCGATACATGCAGAACACCCCGTGAAGGAAAGTTGATTCAGCAAGGGACAAGGGTGTAGCTAGAGTCTCTTTTGACTTGTTAGAAATCAGAAGGGTTTCGGCTGCATGTTCAGCAGAATAGAAGACCTGATGGCACAAGCCTTGCTTTCCCATTTTAAATCTCTATCCATGCTAGCCTGAAGATCCCTAAATAACACTTTTTCGACTGGCCTCTATTCTCTGTAGGCAGCCCTCTGGAAAGAAAAGGAGTTTTCTCTAAGGAAACACGGTGCTTCCATAGCATGTGTGGGAGCTCCTCCTGTCATGCTCTAGAGCTACAGGGAAACTTGACGTGAGTACTTGCCTCAAGCTAAGGCCTGTAAAGCCCTGCTGAAACGAAAGCGCTTAGCAGTTTCCATTCGGTCGTATTCGCAGTTCTGCTTTACTTTAACGTTTCTTCACTTTTCTAGACACGTAGCACCCTGTGTAGGCACCCTTTTGCCTCCAAATACAGTGAGTACCAGCAGGCTCCTCTGCCCTTCTAAGAAACATCCAGGCCTAGTAGCCTTTCCCAGTCAGTCTATGTATTCAGAGGGTAGGGCAACACACTGCACTCTTCCTTGGGAAAGCTAGATGTCCGCAGCGCTCCCACAGCTCCAGGAATTGTGTTCTCTCACGTCCTACATGCTATGGAAGTCTGCCTCATTGCCCTCATTGGAGCTACACTAAGAAACACAATCTGCTTCGCCTTCCTCTAGGAACTCTTACCCAAGGACCCCATACCTACAGGAGAAAGGAGGCTTGCATTCCTACTGGAACCAAAGCACAGTTTTTCCTGCTACACTGCAGGATTTTAGAATAGGCTTAGGCCCGATAGCATACATAGAACGTTCCAAGGATGAGGGAGTTTGATACATGCAGAACACCCTGTGAAGAAAAGTTGATTCAGCAAAGGACCTTGGTGTAGCTAGAGTCTCTTTTGACTTGTGAGAAATCAGAAGGTGTTAGGCTGCATGTTCACCGGAAAAGAATACCTGATGGCACAAACCTTGCTTTCCCAGTTGAAAAGCTCTATCCACGCTGCACAGAAGATACCTAAATAACACTGTTTTTGACTGGCGTCTAGTCACTGTAGGGAGCCATCTGGAAAGCAAAGGCGTTTTCTCTAAGGAAACACGGTGCTTCCATAGCATGTGGGGGAGCTCCTCCTGTCATGCTCTAGAGCTACAGGGAAACTTGCCGTGAGTACTTGCCTCAAGCTAAGGCCTGAAAAGCCCTGCTGAAGCGAAAGCGCTTAGCAGGTTCCATTAGGTCGTATTCGCAGTTCTGCTCTACTTTAAGGTTTCTTCACTTTTCCTGACACCAGGCACCCTCGTGTAGGCACCCTTTTTCTTTCAAATACAGTGAGTACCAGCAGTCTCCTTTGCCCTTCCAGGAAACATCCAGACATAAAAGCCTTTCCCAGGAACTCTACGTATTCAGAGTGTAGGGCAACTCGCTGCACCCTTCCTTAGGAAGCTAGGTGGACTCAGCTCTTCAACAGCTCCAGGGATTCTCTTCTCGCACGTCCTACATGCCATGGAAGTCTGCCTCATTGCCCTCATTGGAGCTACACTAAGAAACACAATCTGCTTCGCCGTCCTCTAGGAACTCTTACCCAAGGACCCCATACCTACAGGAGAAAGGAGGCTTGCATTCCTACTGCAACCAAAGCACAGTTTTTCCTGGTACACTGCAGGGCTTTAAAATAGGCTTAGGCCTGATAGCATACATAGAACTTTCCAAGGATGAGGGCGTTCGATACATGCAGAACACCCCGTGAAGGAAAGTTGATTCAGCAAGGGACAAGGGTGTAGCTAGAGTCTCTTTTGACTTGTTAGAAATCAGAAGGGTTTCGGCTGCATGTTCAGCAGAATAGAAGACCTGATGGCACAAGCCTTGCTTTCCCATTTTAAATCTCTATCCATGCTAGCCTGAAGATCCCTAAATAACACTTTTTCGACTGGCCTCTATTCTCTGTAGGCAGCCCTCTGGAAAGAAAAGGAGTTTTCTCTAAGGAAACACGGTGCTTCCATAGCATGTGTGGGAGCTCCTCCTGTCATGCTCTAGAGCTACAGGGAAACTTGACGTGAGTACTTGCCTCAAGCTAAGGCCTGTAAAGCCCTGCTGAAACGAAAGCGCTTAGCAGTTTCCATTCGGTCGTATTCGCAGTTCTGCTTTACTTTAACGTTTCTTCACTTTTCTAGACACGTAGCACCCTGTGTAGGCACCCTTTTGCCTACAAATACAGTGAGTAGCAGCAGGCTCCTCTGCCCTTCTAAGAAACATCCAGGCCTAGTAGCCTTTCCCAGTCAGTCTATGTATTCAGAGGGTAGGGCAACACACTGCACTCTTCCTTGGGAAAGCTAGATGTCCGCAGCGCTCCCACAGCTCCAGGAATTGTGTTCTCTCACGTCCTACATGCTATGGAAGTCTGCCTCATTGCCCTCATTGGAGCTACACTAAGAAACACAATCTGCTTCGCCTTCCTCTAGGAACTCTTACCCAAGGACCCCATACCTACAGGAGAAAGGAGGCTTGCATTCCTACTGGAACCAAAGCACAGTTTTTCCTGCTACACTGCAGGATTTTAGAATAGGCTTAGGCCCGATAGCATACATAGAACGTTCCAAGGATGAGGGAGTTTGATACATGCAGAACACCCTGTGAAGAAAAGTTGATTCAGCAAAGGACCTTGGTGTAGCTAGAGTCTCTTTTGACTTGTGAGAAATCAGAAGGTGTTAGGCTGCATGTTCACCGGAAAAGAATACCTGATGGCACAAACCTTGCTTTCCCAGTTGAAAAGCTCTATCCACGCTGCACAGAAGATACCTAAATAACACTGTTTTTGACTGGCGTCTAGTCACTGTAGGGAGCCATCTGGAAAGCAAAGGCGTTTTCTCTAAGGAAACACGGTGCTTCCATAGCATGTGGGGGAGCTCCTCCTGTCATGCTCTAGAGCTACAGGGAAACTTGCCGTGAGTACTTGCCTCAAGCTAAGGCCTGAAAAGCCCTGCTGAAGCGAAAGCGCTTAGCAGGTTCCATTAGGTCGTATTCGCAGTTCTGCTCTACTTTAAGGTTTCTTCACTTTTCCTGACACCAGGCACCCTCGTGTAGGCACCCTTTTTCTTGCAAATACAGTGAGTACCAGCAGTCTCCTTTGCCCTTCCAGGAAACATCCAGACATAAAAGCCTTTCCCAGTAACTCTACGTATTCAGAGTGTAGGGCAACTCGCTGCACCCTTCCTTAGGAAGCTAGGTGGACTCAGCTCTTCAACTGCTCCAGGGATTCTCTTCTCGCACGTCCTACATGCCATGGAAGTCTGCCTCATTGCCCTCATTGGAGCTACACTAAGAAACACAATCTGCTTCGCCGTCCTCTAGGAACTCTTACCCAAGGACCCCATACCTACAGGAGAAAGGAGGCTTGCATTCCTACTGCAACCAAAGCACAGTTTTTCCTGGTACACTGCAGGGCTTTAAAATAGGCTTAGGCCTGATAGCATACATAGAACTTTCCAAGGATGAGGGCGTTCGATACATGCAGAACACCCCGTGAAGGAAAGTTGATTCAGCAAGGGACAAGGGTGTAGCTAGAGTCTCTTTTGACTTGTTAGAAATCAGAAGGGTTTCGGCTGCATGTTCAGCAGAATAGAAGACCTGATGGCACAAGCCTTGCTTTCCCATTTTAAATCTCTATCCATGCTAGCCTGAAGATCCCTAAATAACACTTTTTCGACTGGCCTCTATTCTCTGTAGGCAGCCCTCTGGAAAGAAAAGGAGTTTTCTCTAAGGAAACACGGTGCTTCCATAGCATGTGTGGGAGCTCCTCCTGTCATGCTCTAGAGCTACAGGGAAACTTGACGTGAGTACTTGCCTCAAGCTAAGGCCTGTAAAGCCCTGCTGAAACGAAAGCGCTTAGCAGTTTCCATTCGGTCGTATTCGCAGTTCTGCTTTACTTTAACGTTTCTTCACTTTTCTAGACACGTAGCACCCTGTGTAGGCACCCTTTTGCCTACAAATACAGTGAGTAGCAGCAGGCTCCTCTGCCCTTCTAAGAAACATCCAGGCCTAGTAGCCTTTCCCAGTCAGTCTATGTATTCAGAGGGTAGGGCAACACACTGCACTCTTCCTTGGGAAAGCTAGATGTCCGCAGCGCTCCCACAGCTCCAGGAATTGTGTTCTCTCACGTCCTACATGCTATGGAAGTCTGCCTCATTGCCCTCATTGGAGCTACACTAAGAAACACAATCTGCTTCGCCTTCCTCTAGGAACTCTTACCCAAGGACCCCATACCTACAGGAGAAAGGAGGCTTGCATTCCTACTGGAACCAAAGCACAGTTTTTCCTGCTACACTGCAGGATTTTAGAATAGGCTTAGGCCCGATAGCATACATAGAACGTTCCAAGGATGAGGGAGTTTGATACATGCAGAACACCCTGTGAAGAAAAGTTGATTCAGCAAAGGACCTTGGTGTAGCTAGAGTCTCTTTTGACTTGTGAGAAATCAGAAGGTGTTAGGCTGCATGTTCACCGGAAAAGAATACCTGATGGCACAAACCTTGCTTTCCCAGTTGAAAAGCTCTATCCACGCTGCACAGAAGATACCTAAATAACACTGTTTTTAACTGGCGTCTAGTCACTGTAGGGAGCCATCTGGAAAGCAAAGGCGTTTTCTCTAAGGAAACACGGTGCTTCCATAGCATGTGGGGGAGCTCCTCCTGTCATGCTCTAGAGCTACAGGGAAACTTGCCGTGAGTACTTGCCTCAAGCTAAGGCCTGAAAAGCCCTGCTGAAGCGAAAGCGCTTAGCAGGTTCCATTAGGTCGTATTCGCAGTTCTGCTCTACTTTAAGGTTTCTTCACTTTTCCTGACACCAGGCACCCTCGTGTAGGCACCCTTTTTCTTGCAAATACAGTGAGTACCAGCAGTCTCCTTTGCCCTTCCAGGAAACATCCAGACATAAAAGCCTTTCCCAGTAACTCTACGTATTCAGAGTGTAGGGCAACTCGCTGCACCCTTCCTTAGGAAGCTAGGTGGACTCAGCTCTTCAACTGCTCCAGGGATTCTCTTCTCGCACGTCCTACATGCCATGGAAGTCTGCCTCATTGCCCTCATTGGAGCTACACTAAGAAACACAATCTGCTTCGCCGTCCTCTAGGAACTCTTACCCAAGGACCCCATACCTACAGGAGAAAGGAGGCTTGCATTCCTACTGCAACCAAAGCACAGTTTTTCCTGGTACACTGCAGGGCTTTAAAATAGGCTTAGGCCTGATAGCATACATAGAACTTTCCAAGGATGAGGGCGTTCGATACATGCAGAACACCCCGTGAAGGAAAGTTGATTCAGCAAGGGACAAGGGTGTAGCTAGAGTCTCTTTTGACTTGTTAGAAATCAGAAGGGTTTCGGCTGCATGTTCAGCAGAATAGAAGAACTGATGGCACAAGCCTTGCTTTCCCATTTTAAATCTCTATCCATGCTAGCCTGAAGATCCCTAAATAACACTTTTTCGACTGGCCTCTATTCTCTGTAGGCAGCCCTCTGGAAAGAAAAGGAGTTTTCTCTAAGGAAACACGGTGCTTCCATAGCATGTGTGGGAGCTCCTCCTGTCATGCTCTAGAGCTACAGGGAAACTTGACGTGAGTACTTGCCTCAAGCTAAGGCCTGTAAAGCCCTGCTGAAACGAAAGCGCTTAGCAGTTTCCATTCGGTCGTATTCGCAGTTCTGCTTTACTTTAACGTTTCTTCACTTTTCTAGACACGTAGCACCCTGTGTAGGCACCCTTTTGCCTACAAATACAGTGAGTAGCAGCAGGCTCCTCTGCCCTTCTAAGAAACATCCAGGCCTAGTAGCCTTTCCCAGTCAGTCTATGTATTCAGAGGGTAGGGCAACACACTGCACTCTTCCTTGGGAAAGCTAGATGTCCGCAGCGCTCCCACAGCTCCAGGAATTGTGTTCTCTCACGTCCTACATGCTATGGAAGTCTGCCTCATTGCCCTCATTGGAGCTACACTAAGAAACACAATCTGCTTCGCCTTCCTCTAGGAACTCTTACCCAAGGACCCCATACCTACAGGAGAAAGGAGGCTTGCATTCCTACTGGAACCAAAGCACAGTTTTTCCTGCTACACTGCAGGATTTTAGAATAGGCTTAGGCCCGATAGCATACATAGAACGTTCCAAGGATGAGGGAGTTTGATACATGCAGAACACCCTGTGAAGAAAAGTTGATTCAGCAAAGGACCTTGGTGTAGCTAGAGTCTCTTTTGACTTGTGAGAAATCAGAAGGTGTTAGGCTGCATGTTCACCGGAAAAGAATACCTGATGGCACAAACCTTGCTTTCCCAGTTGAAAAGCTCTATCCACGCTGCACAGAAGATACCTAAATAACACTGTTTTTGACTGGCGTCTAGTCACTGTAGGGAGCCATCTGGAAAGCAAAGGCGTTTTCTCTAAGGAAACACGGTGCTTCCATAGCGTGTGGGGGAGCTCCTCCTGTCATGCTCTAGAGCTACAGGGAAACTTGCCGTGAGTACTTGCCTCAAGCTAAGGCCTGAAAAGCCCTGCTGAAGCGAAAGCGCTTAGCAGGTTCCATTAGGTCGTATTCGCAGTTCTGCTCTACTTTAAGGTTTCTTCACTTTTCCTGACACCAGGCACCCTCGTGTAGGCACCCTTTTTCTTGCAAATACAGTGAGTACCAGCAGTCTCCTTTGCCCTTCCAGGAAACATCCAGACATAAAAGCCTTTCCCAGTAACTCTACGTATTCAGAGTGTAGGGCAACTCGCTGCACCCTTCCTTAGGAAGCTAGGTGGACTCAGCTCTTCAACAGCTCCAGGGATTCTCTTCTCGCACGTCCTACATGCCTTGGAAGTCTGCCTCATTGCCCTCATTGGAGCTACACTAAGAAACACAATCTGCTTCGCCGTCCTCTAGGAACTCTTACCCAAGGACCCCATACCTACAGGAGAAAGGAGGCTTGCATTCCTACTGCAACCAAAGCACAGTTTTTCCTGGTACACTGCAGGGCTTTAAAATAGGCTTAGGCCTGATAGCATACATAGAACTTTCCAAGGATGAGGGCGTTCGATACATGCAGAACACCCCGTGAAGGAAAGTTGATTCAGCAAGGGACAAGGGTGTAGCTAGTGTCTCTTTTGACTTGTTAGAAATCAGAAGGGTTTCGGCTGCATGTTCAGCGGAATAGAAGACCTGATGGCACAAGCCTTGCTTTCCCATTTTAAATCTCTATCCATGCTAGCCTGAAGATCCCTAAATAACACTTTTTCGACTGGCCTCTATTCTCTTTAGGCAGCCCTCTGGAAAGAAAAGGAGTTTTCTCTAAGGAAACACGGTGCTTCCATAGCATGTGTGGGAGCTCCTCCTGTCATGCTCTAGAGCTACAGGGAAACTTGACGTGAGTACTTGCCTCAAGCTAAGGCCTGTAAAGCCCTGCTGAAACGAAAGCGCTTAGCAGTTTCCATTCGGTCGTATTCGCAGTTCTGCTTTACTTTAACGTTTCTTCACTTTTCTAGACACGTAGCACCCTGTGTAGGCACCCTTTTGCCTACAAATACAGTGAGTACCAGCAGACTCCTCTGCCCTTCTAAGAAACATCCAGGCCTAGTAGCCTTTCCCAGTCAGTGTATGTATTCAGAGGGTAGGGCAACACACTGCACTCTTCCTTGGGAAAGCTAGATGTCCGCAGCACTCCCACAGCTCCAGGAATTGTGTTCTCTCACGTCCTACATGCTATGGAAGTCTGCCTCATTGCCCTCATTGGAGCTACACTAAGAAACACAATCTGCTTCGCCTTCCTCTAGGAACTCTTACCCAAGGACCCCATACCTACAGGAGAAAGGAGGCTTGCATTCCTACTGGAACCAAAGCACAGTTTTTCCTGCTACACTGCAGGATTTTAGAATAGGCTTAGGCCCGATAGCATACATAGAACGTTCCAAGGATGAGGGAGTTTGATACATGCAGAACACCCTGTGAAGAAAAGTTGATTCAGCAAAGGACCTTGGTGTAGCTAGAGTCTCTTTTGACTTGTGAGAAATCAGAAGGTGTTAGGCTGCATGTTCACCGGAAAAGAATACCTGATGGCACAAACCTTGCTTTCCCAGTTGAAAAGCTCTATCCACGCTGCACAGAAGATACCTAAATAACACTGTTTTTGACTGGCGTCTAGTCACTGTAGGGAGCCATCTGGAAAGCAAAGGCGTTTTCTCTAAGGAAACACGGTGCTTCCATAGCGTGTGGGGGAGCTCCTCCTGTCATGCTCTAGAGCTACAGGGAAACTTGCCGTGAGTACTTGCCTCAAGCTAAGGCCTGAAAAGCCCTGCTGAAGCGAAAGCGCTTAGCAGGTTCCATTAGGTCGTATTCGCAGTTCTGCTCTACTTTAAGGTTTCTTCACTTTTCCTGACACCAGGCACCCTCGTGTAGGCACCCTTTTTCTTGCAAATACAGTGAGTACCAGCAGTCTCCTTTGCCCTTCCAGGAAACATCCAGACATAAAAGCCTTTCCCAGTAACTCTACGTATTCAGAGTGTAGGGCAACTCGCTGCACCCTTCCTTAGGAAGCTAGGTGGACTCAGCTCTTCAACTGCTCCAGGGATTCTGTTCTCGCACGTCCTACATGCCATGGAAGTCTGCCTCATTGCCCTCATTGGAGCTACACTAAGAAACACAATCTGCTTCGCCGTCCTCTAGGAACTCTTACCCAAGGACCCCATACCTACAGGAGAAAGGAGGCTTGCATTCCTACTGCAACCAAAGCACAGTTTTTCCTGGTACACTGCAGGGCTTTAAAATAGGCTTAGGCCTGATAGCATACATAGAACTTTCCAAGGATGAGGGCGTTCGATACATGCAGAACACCCCGTGAAGGAAAGTTGATTCAGCAAGGGACAAGGGTGTAGCTAGAGTCTCTTTTGACTTGTTAGAAATCAGAAGGGTTTCGGCTGCATGTTCAGCGGAATAGAAGACCTGATGGCACAAGCCTTGCTTTCCCATTTTAAATCTCTATCCATGCTAGCCTGAAGATCCCTAAATAACACTTTTTCGACTGGCCTCTATTCTCTGTAGGCAGCCCTCTGGAAAGAAAAGGAGTTTTCTCTAAGGAAACACGGTGCTTCCATAGCATGTGTGGGAGCTCCTCCTGTCATGCTCTAGAGCTACAGGGAAACTTGACGTGAGTACTTGCCTCAAGCTAAGGCCTGTAAAGCCCTGCTGAAACGAAAGCGCTTAGCAGTTTCCATTCGGTCGTATTCGCAGTTCTGCTTTACTTTAACGTTTCTTCACTTTTCTAGACACGTAGCACCCTGTGTAGGCACCCTTTTGCCTACAAATACAGTGAGTAGCAGCAGGCTCCTCTGCCCTTCTAAGAAACATCCAGGCCTAGTAGCCTTTCCCAGTCAGTCTATGTATTCAGAGGGTAGGGCAACACACTGCACTCTTCCTTGGGAAAGCTAGATGTCCGCAGCGCTCCCACAGCTCCAGGAATTGTGTTCTCTCACGTCCTACATGCTATGGAAGTCTGCCTCATTGCCCTCATTGGAGCTACACTAAGAAACACAATCTGCTTCGCCTTCCTCTAGGAACTCTTACCCAAGGACCCCATACCTACAGGAGAAAGGAGGCTTGCATTCCTACTGGAACCAAAGCACAGTTTTTCCTGCTACACTGCAGGATTTTAGAATAGGCTTAGGCCCGATAGCATACATAGAACGTTCCAAGGATGAGGGAGTTTGATACATGCAGAACACCCTGTGAAGAAAAGTTGATTCAGCAAAGGACCTTGGTGTAGCTAGAGTCTCTTTTGACTTGTGAGAAATCAGAAGGTGTTAGGCTGCATGTTCACCGGAAAAGAATACCTGATGGCACAAACCTTGCTTTCCCAGTTGAAAAGCTCTATCCACGCTGCACAGAAGATACCTAAATAACACTGTTTTTGACTGGCGTCTAGTCACTGTAGGGAGCCATCTGGAAAGCAAAGGCGTTTTCTCTAAGGAAACACGGTGCTTCCATAGCGTGTGGGGGAGCTCCTCCTGTCATGCTCTAGAGCTACAGGGAAACTTGCCGTGAGTACTTGCCTCAAGCTAAGGCCTGAAAAGCCCTGCTGAAGCGAAAGCGCTTAGCAGGTTCCATTAGGTCGTATTCGCAGTTCTGCTCTACTTTAAGGTTTCTTCACTTTTCCTGACACCAGGCACCCTCGTGTAGGCACCCTTTTTCTTGCAAATACAGTGAGTACCAGCAGTCTCCTTTGCCCTTCCAGGAAACATCCAGACATAAAAGCCTTTCCCAGTAACTCTACGTATTCAGAGTGTAGGGCAACTCGCTGCACCCTTCCTTAGGAAGCTAGGTGGACTCAGCTCTTCAACAGCTCCAGGGATTCTGTTCTCGCACGTCCTACATGCCTTGGAAGTCTGCCTCATTGCCCTCATTGGAGCTACACTAAGAAACACAATCTGCTTCGCCGTCCTCTAGGAACTCTTACCCAAGGACCCCATACCTACAGGAGAAAGGAGGCTTGCATTCCTACTGCAACCAAAGCACAGTTTTTCCTGGTACACTGCAGGGCTTTAAAATAGGCTTAGGCCTGATAGCATACATAGAATTTTCCAAGGATGAGGGCGTTCGATACATGCAGAACACCCCGTGAAGGAAAGTTGATTCAGCAAGGGACAAGGGTGTAGCTAGTGTCTCTTTTGACTTGTTAGAAATCAGAAGGGTTTCGGCTGCATGTTCAGCGGAATAGAAGACCTGATGGCACAAGCCTTGCTTTCCCATTTTAAATCTCTATCCATGCTAGCCTGAAGATCCCTAAATAACACTTTTTCGACTGGCCTCTATTCTCTGTAGGCAGCCCTCTGGAAAGAAAAGGAGTTTTCTCTAAGGAAACACGGTGCTTCCATAGCATGTGTGGGAGCTCCTCCTGTCATGCTCTAGAGCTACAGGGAAACTTGACGTGAGTACTTGCCTCAAGCTAAGGCCTGTAAAGCCCTGCTGAAACGAAAGCGATTAGCAGTTTCCATTCGGTCGTATTCGCAGTTCTGCTTTACTTTAACGTTTCTTCACTTTTCTAGACACGTAGCACCCTGTGTAGGCACCCTTTTGCCTACAAATACAGTGAGTACCAGCAGACTCCTCTGCCCTTCTAAGAAACATCCAGGCCTAGTAGCCTTTCCCAGTCAGTGTATGTATTCAGAGGGTAGGGCAACACACTGCACTCTTCCTTGGGAAAGCTAGATGTCCGCAGCACTCCCACAGCTCCAGGAATTGTGTTCTCTCACGTCCTACATGCTATGGAAGTCTGCCTCATTGCCCTCATTGGAGCTACACTAAGAAACACAATCTGCTTCGCCTTCCTCTAGGAACTCTTACCCAAGGACCCCATACCTACAGGAGAAAGGAGGCTTGCATTCCTACTGGAACCAAAGCACAGTTTTTCCTGCTACACTGCAGGATTTTAGAATAGGCTTAGGCCCGATAGCATACATAGAACGTTCCAAGGATGAGGGAGTTTGATATATGCAGAACACCCTGTGAAGAAAAGTTGATTCAGCAAAGGACCTTGGTGTAGCTAGAGTCTCTTTTGACTTGTGAGAAATCAGAAGGTGTTAGGCTGCATGTTCACCGGAAAAGAATACCTGATGGCACAAACCTTGCTTTCCCAGTTGAAAAGCTCTATCCACGCTGCACAGAAGATACCTAAATAACACTGTTTTTGACTGGCGTCTAGTCACTGTAGGGAGCCATCTGGAAAGCAAAGGCGTTTTCTCTAAGGAAACACGGTGCTTCCATAGCGTGTGGGGGAGCTCCTCCTGTCATGCTCTAGAGCTACAGGGAAACTTGCCTTGAGTACTTGCCTCAAGCTAAGGCCTGAAAAGCCCTGCTGAAGCGAAAGCGCTTAGCAGGTTCCATTAGATCGTATTCGCAGTTCTGCTCTACTTTAAGGTTCCTTCACTTTTCCTGACACCAGGCACCCTCGTGTAGGCACCCTTTTTCTTGCAAATACAGTGAGTACCAGCAGTCTCCTTTGCCCTTCCAGGAAACATCCAGACATAAAAGCCTTTCCCAGTAACTCTACGTATTCAGAGTGTAGGGCAACTCGCTGCACCCTTCCTTAGGAAGCTAGGTGGACTCAGCTCTTCAACAGCTCCAGGGATTCTCTTCTCGCACGTCCTACATGCCATGGAAGTCTGCCTCATTGCCCTCATTGGAGCTACACTAAGAAACACAATCTGCTTCGCCGTCCTCTAGGAACTCTTACCCAAGGACCCCATACCTACAGGAGAAAGGAGGCTTGCATTCCTACTGCAACCAAAGCACAGTTTTTCCTGGTACACTGCAGGGCTTTAAAATAGGCTTAGGCCTGATAGCATACATAGAACTTTCCAAGGATGAGGGCGTTCGATACATGCAGAACACCCCGTGAAGGAAAGTTGATTCAGCAAGGGACAAGGGTGTAGCTAGAGTCTCGTTTGACTTGTTAGAAATCAGAAGGGTTTCGGCTGCATGTTCAGCAGAATAGAAGACCTGATGGCACAAGCCTTGCTTTCCCATTTTAAATCTCTATCCATGCTAGCCTGAAGATCCCTAAATAACACTTTTTCGACTGGCCTCTATTCTCTGTAGGCAGCCCTCTGGAAAGAAAAGGAGTTTTCTCTAAGGAAACACGGTGCTTCCATAGCATGTGTGGGAGCTCCTCCTGTCATGCTCTAGAGCTACAGGGAAACTTGACGTGAGTACTTGCCTCAAGCTAAGGCCTGTAAAGCCCTGCTGAAACGAAAGCGCTTAGCAGTTTCCATTCGGTCGTATTCGCAGTTCTGCTTTACTTTAACGTTTCTTCACTTTTCTAGACACGTAGCACCCTGTGTAGGCACCCTTTTGCCTACAAATACAGTGAGTAGCAGCAGGCTCCTCTGCCCTTCTAAGAAACATCCAGGCCTAGTAGCCTTTCCCAGTCAGTCTATGTATTCAGAGGGTAGGGCAACACACTGCACTCTTCCTTGGGAAAGCTAGATGTCCGCAGCGCTCCCACAGCTCCAGGAATTGTGTTCTCTCATGTCCTACATGCTATGGAAGTCTGCCTCATTGCCCTCATTGGAGCTACACTAAGAAACACAATCTGCTTCGCCTTCCTCTAGGAACTCTTACCCAAGGACCCCATACCTACAGGAGAAAGGAGGCTTGCATTCCTACTGGAACCAAAGCACAGTTTTTCCTGCTACACTGCAGGATTTTAGAATAGGCTTAGGCCCGATAGCATACATAGAACGTTCCAAGGATGAGGGAGTTTGATACATGCAGAACACCCTGTGAAGAAAAGTTGATTCAGCAAAGGACCTTGGTGTAGCTAGAGTCTCTTTTGACTTGTGAGAAATCAGAAGGTGTTAGGCTGCATGTTCACCGGAAAAGAATACCTGATGGCACAAACCTTGCTTTCCCAGTTGAAAAGCTCTATCCACGCTGCACAGAAGATACCTAAATAACACTGTTTTTGACTGGCGTCTAGTCACTGTAGGGAGCCATCTGGAAAGCAAAGGCGTTTTCTCTAAGGAAACACGGTGCTTCCATAGCATGTGGGGGAGCTCCTCCTGTCATGCTCTAGAGCTACAGGGAAACTTGCCGTGAGTACTTGCCTCAAGCTAAGGCCTGAAAAGCCCTGCCGAAGCGAAAGCGCTTAGCAGGTTCCATTAGGTCGTATTCGCAGTTCTGCTCTACTTTAAGGTTTCTTCACTTTTCCTGACACCAGGCACCCTCGTGTAGGCACCCTTTTTCTTGCAAATACAGTGAGTACCAGCAGTCTCCTTTGCCCTTCCAGGAAACATCCAGACATAAAAGCCTTTCCCAGGAACTCTACGTATTCAGAGTGTAGGGCAACTCGCTGCACACTTCCTTAGGAAGCTAGGTGGACTCAGCTCTTCAACAGCTCCAGGGATTCTCTTCTCGCACGTCCTACATGCCATGGAAGTCTGCCTCATTGCCCTCATTGGAGCTACACTAAGAAACACAATCTGCTTCGCCGTCCTCTAGGAACTCTTACCCAAGGACCCCATACCTACAGGAGAAAGGAGGCTTGCATTCCTACTGCAACCAAAGCACAGTTTTTCCTGGTACACTGCAGGGCTTTAAAATAGGCTTAGGCCTGATAGCATACATAGAACTTTCCAAGGATGAGGGCGTTCGATACATGCAGAACACCCCGTGAAGGAAAGTTGATTCAGCAAGGGACAAGGGTGTAGCTAGAGTCTCTTTTGACTTGTTAGAAATCAGAAGGGTTTCGGCTGCATGTTCAGCAGAATAGAAGACCTGATGGCACAAGCCTTGCTTTCCCATTTTAAATCTCTATCCATGCTAGCCTGAAGATCCCTAAATAACACTTTTTCGACTGGCCTCTATTCTCTGTAGGCAGCCCTCTGGAAAGAAAAGGAGTTTTCTCTAAGGAAACACGGTGCTTCCATAGCATGTGTGGGAGCTCCTCCTGTCATGCTCTAGAGCTACAGGGAAACTTGACGTGAGTACTTGCCTCAAGCTAAGGCCTGTAAAGCCCTGCTGAAACGAAAGCGCTTAGCAGTTTCCATTCGGTCGTATTCGCAGTTCTGCTTTACTTTAACGTTTCTTCACTTTTCTAGACACGTAGCACCCTGTGTAGGCACCCTTTTGCCTACAAATACAGTGAGTAGCAGCAGGCTCCTCTGCCCTTCTAAGAAACATCCAGGCCTAGTAGCCTTTCCCAGTCAGTCTATGTATTCAGAGGGTAGGGCAACACACTGCACTCTTCCTTGGGAAAGCTAGATGTCCGCAGCGCTCCCACAGCTCCAGGAATTGTGTTCTCTCACGTCCTACATGCTATGGAAGTCTGCCTCATTGCCCTCATTGGAGCTACACTAAGAAACACAATCTGCTTCGCCTTCCTCTAGGAACTCTTACCCAAGGACCCCATACCTACAGGAGAAAGGAGGCTTGCATTCCTACTGGAACCAAAGCACAGTTTTTCCTGCTACACTGCAGGATTTTAGAATAGGCTTAGGCCCGATAGCATACATAGAACGTTCCAAGGATGAGGGAGTTTGATACATGCAGAACACCCTGTGAAGAAAAGTTGATTCAGCAAAGGACCTTGGTGTAGCTAGAGTCTCTTTTGACTTGTGAGAAATCAGAAGGTGTTAGGCTGCATGTTCACCGGAAAAGAATACCTGATGGCACAAACCTTGCTTTCCCAGTTGACAAGCTCTATCCACGCTGCACAGAAGATACCTAAATAACACTGTTTTTGACTGGCGTCTAGTCACTGTAGGGAGCCATCTGGAAAGCAAAGGCGTTTTCTCTAAGGAAACACGGTGCTTCCATAGCGTGTGGGGGAGCTCCTCCTGTCATGCTCTAGAGCTACAGGGAAACTTGCCGTGAGTACTTGCCTCAAGCTAAGGCCTGAAAAGCCCTGCTGAAGCGAAAGCGCTTAGCAGGTTCCATTAGGTCGTATTCGCAGTTCTGCTCTACTTTAAGGTTTCTTCACTTTTCCTGACACCAGGCACCCTCGTGTAGGCACCCTTTTTCTTGCAAATACAGTGAGTACCAGCAGTCTCCTTTGCCCTTCCAGGAAACATCCAGACATAAAAGCCTTTCCCAGTAACTCTACGTATTCAGAGTGTAGGGCAACTCGCTGCACCCTTCCTTAGGAAGCTAGGTGGACTCAGCTCTTCAACTGCTCCAGGGATTCTGTTCTCGCACGTCCTACATGCCATGGAAGTCTGCCTCATTGCCCTCATTGGAGCTACAGTAAGAAACACAATCTGCTTCGCCGTCCTCTAGGAACTCTTACCCAAGGACCCCATACCTACAGGAGAAAGGAGGCTTGCATTCCTACTGCAACCAAAGCACAGTTTTTCCTGGTACACTGCAGGGCTTTAAAATAGGCTTAGGCCTGATAGCATACATAGAACTTTCCAAGGATGAGGGCGTTCGATACATGCAGAACACCCCGTGAAGGAAAGTTGATTCAGCAAGGGACAAGGGTGTAGCTAGAGTCTCTTTTGACTTGTTAGAAATCAGAAGGGTTTCGGCTGCATGTTCAGCGGAATAGAAGACCTGATGGCACAAGCCTTGCTTTCCCATTTTAAATCTCTATCCATGCTAGCCTGAAGATCCCTAAATAACACTTTTTCGACTGGCCTCTATTCTCTGTAGGCAGCCCTCTGGAAAGAAAAGGAGTTTTCTCTAAGGAAACACGGTGCTTCCATAGCATGTGTGGGAGCTCCTCCTGTCATGCTCTAGAGCTACAGGGAAACTTGACGTGAGTACTTGCCTCAAGCTAAGGCCTGTAAAGCCCTGCTGAAACGAAAGCGCTTAGCAGTTTCCATTCGGTCGTATTCGCAGTTCTGCTTTACTTTAACGTTTCTTCACTTTTCCAGACACGTAGCACCCTGTGTAGGCACCCTTTTGCCTACAAATACAGTGAGTAGCAGCAGGCTCCTCTGCCCTTCTAAGAAACATCCAGGCCTAGTAGCCTTTCCCAGTCAGTCTATGTATTCAGAGGGTAGGGCAACACACTGCACTCTTCCTTGGGAAAGCTAGATGTCCGCAGCGCTCCCACAGCTCCAGGAATTGTGTTCTCTCACGTCCTACATGCTATGGAAGTCTGCCTCATTGCCCTCATTGGAGCTACACTAAGAAACACAATCTGCTTCGCCTTCCTCTAGGAACTCTTACCCAAGGACCCCATACCTACAGGAGAAAGGAGGCTTGCATTCCTACTGGAACCAAAGCACAGTTTTTCCTGCTACACTGCAGGATTTTAGAATAGGCTTAGGCCCGATAGCATACATAGAACGTTCCAAGGATGAGGGAGTTTGATACATGCAGAACACCCTGTGAAGAAAAGTTGATTCAGCAAAGGACCTTGGTGTAGCTAGAGTCTCTTTTGACTTGTGAGAAATCAGAAGGTGTTAGGCTGCATGTTCACCGGAAAAGAATACCTGATGGCACAAACCTTGCTTTCCCAGTTGAAAAGCTCTATCCACGCTGCACAGAAGATACCTAAATAACACTGTTTTTGACTGGCGTCTAGTCACTGTAGGGAGCCATCTGGAAAGCAAAGGCGTTTTCTCTAAGGAAACACGGTGCTTCCATAGCGTGTGGGGGAGCTCCTCCTGTCATGCTCTAGAGCTACAGGGAAACTTGCCGTGAGTACTTGCCTCAAGCTAAGGCCTGAAAAGCCCTGCTGAAGCGAAAGCGCTTAGCAGGTTCCATTAGGTCGTATTCGCAGTTCTGCTCTACTTTAAGGTTTCTTCACTTTTCCTGACACCAGGCACCCTCGTGTAGGCACCCTTTTTCTTGCAAATACAGTGAGTACCAGCAGTCTCCTTTGCCCTTCCAGGAAACATCCAGACATAAAAGCCTTTCCCAGTAACTCTACGTATTCAGAGTGTAGGGCAACTCGCTGCACCCTTCCTTAGGAAGCTAGGTGGACTCAGCTCTTCAACAGCTCCAGGGGTTCTGTTCTCGCACGTCCTACATGCCATGGAAGTCTGCCTCATTGCCCTCATTGGAGCTACACTAAGAAACACAATCTGCTTCGCCGTCCTCTAGGAACTCTTACCCAAGGACCCCATACCTACAGGAGAAAGGAGGCTTGCATTCCTACTGCAACCAAAGCACAGTTTTTCCTGGTACACTGCAGGGCTTTAAAATAGGCTTAGGCCTGATAGCATACATAGAACTTTCCAAGGATGAGGGCGTTCGATACATGCAGAACACCCCGTGAAGGAAAGTTGATTCAGCAAGGGACAAGGGTGTAGCTAGAGTCTCTTTTGACTTGTTAGAAATCAGAAGGGTTTCGGCTGCATGTTCAGCGGAATAGAAGACCTGATGGCACAAGCCTTGCTTTCCCATTTTAAATCTCTATCCATGCTAGCCTGAAGATCCCTAAATAACACTTTTTCGACTGGCCTCTATTCTCTGTAGGCAGCCCTCTGGAAAGAAAAGGAGTTTTCTCTAAGGAAACACGGTGCTTCCATAGCATGTGTGGGAGCTCCTCCTGTCATGCTCTAGAGCTACAGGGAAACTTGACGTGAGTACTTGCCTCAAGCTAAGGCCTGTAAAGCCCTGCTGAAACGAAAGCGCTTAGCAGTTTCCATTCGGTCGTATTCGCAGTTCTGCTTTACTTTAACGTTTCTTCACTTTTCTAGACACGTAGCACCCTGTGTAGGCACCCTTTTGCCTACAAATACAGTGAGTACCAGCAGGCTCCTCTGCCCTTCTAAGAAACATCCAGGCCTAGTAGCCTTTCCCAGTCAGTCTATGTATTCAGAGGGTAGGGCAACACACTGCACTCTTCCTTGGGAAAGCTAGATGTCCGCAGCGCTCCCACAGCTCCAGGAATTGTGTTCTCTCACGTCCTACATGCTATGGAAGTCTGCCTCATTGCCCTCATTGGAGCTACACTAAGAAACACAATCTGCTTCGCCTTCCTCTAGGAACTCTTACCCAAGGACCCCATACCTACAGGAGAAAGGAGGCTTGCATTCCTACTGGAACCAAAGCACAGTTTTTCCTGCTACACTGCAGGATTTTAGAATAGGCTTAGGCCCGATAGCATACATAGAACGTTCCAAGGATGAGGGAGTTTGATATATGCAGAACACCCTGTGAAGAAAAGTTGATTCAGCAAAGGACCTTGGTGTAGCTAGAGTCTCTTTTGACTTGTGAGAAATCAGAAGGTGTTAGGCTGCATGTTCACCGGAAAAGAATACCTGATGGCACAAACCTTGCTTTCCCAGTTGAAAAGCTCTATCCACGCTGCACAGAAGATACCTAAATAACACTGTTTTTGACTGGCGTCTAGTCACTGTAGGGAGCCATCTGGAAAGCAAAGGCGTTTTCTCTAAGGAAACACGGTGCTTCCATAGCGTGTGGGGGAGCTCCTCCTGTCATGCTCTAGAGCTACAGGGAAACTTGCCGTGAGTACTTGCCTCAAGCTAAGGCCTGAAAAGCCCTGCTGAAGCGAAAGCGCTTAGCAGGTTCCATTAGGTCGTATTCGCAGTTCTGCTCTACTTTAAGGTTCCTTCACTTTTCCTGACACCAGGCACCCTCGTGTAGGCACCCTTTTTCTTGCAAATACAGTGAGTACCAGCAGTCTCCTTTGCCCTTCCAGGAAACATCCAGACATAAAAGCCTTTCCCAGTAACTCTACGTATTCAGAGTGTAGGGCAACTCGCTGCACCCTTCCTTAGGAAGCTAGGTGGACTCAGCTCTTCAACTGCTCCAGGGATTCTCTTCTCGCACGTCCTACATGCCATGGAAGTCTGCCTCATTGCCCTCATTGGAGCTACACTAAGAAACACAATCTGCTTCGCCGTCCTCTAGGAACTCTTACCCAAGGACCCCATACCTACAGGAGAAAGGAGGCTTGCATTCCTACTGCAACCAAAGCACAGTTTTTCCTGGTACACTGCAGGGCTTTAAAATAGGCTTAGGCCTGATAGCATACATAGAACTTTCCAAGGATGAGGGCGTTCGATACATGCAGAACACCCCGTGAAGGAAAGTTGATTCAGCAAGGGACAAGGGTGTAGCTAGAGTCTCTTTTGACTTGTTAGAAATCAGAAGGGTTTCGGCTGCATGTTCAGCAGAATAGAAGACCTGATGGCACAAGCCTTGCTTTCCCATTTTAAATCTCTATCCATGCTAGCCTGAAGATCCCTAAATAACACTTTTTCGACTGGCCTCTATTCTCTGTAGGCAGCCCTCTGGAAAGAAAAGGAGTTTCCTCTAAGGAAACACGGTGCTTCCATAGCATGTGTGGCAGCTCCTCCTGTCATGCTCTAGAGCTACAGGGAAACTTGACGTGAGTACTTGCCTCAAGCTAAGGCCTGTAAAGCCCTGCTGAAACGAAAGTGCTTAGCAGTTTCCATTCGGTCGTATTCGCAGTTCTGCTTTACTTTAACGTTTCTTCACTTTTCTAGACACGTAGCACCCTGTGTAGGCACCCTTTTGCCTACAAATACGGTGAGTACCAGCAGGCTCCTCTGCCCTTCTAAGAAACATCCAGGCCTAGTAGCCTTTCCCAGTCAGTCTATGTATTCAGAGGGTAGGGCAACACACTGCACTCTTCCTTGGGAAAGCTAGATGTCCGCAGCGCTCCCACAGCTCCAGGAATTGTGTTCTCTCACGTCCTACATGCTATGGAAGTCTGCCTCATTGCCCTCATTGGAGCTACACTAAGAAACACAATCTGCTTCGCCTTCCTCTAGGAACTCTTACCCAAGGACCCCATACCTACAGGAGAAAGGAGGCTTGCATTCCTACTGGAACCAAAGCACAGTTTTTCCTGCTACACTGCAGGATTTTAGAATAGGCTTAGGCCCGATAGCATACATAGAACGTTCCAAGGATGAGGGAGTTTGATACATGCAGAACACCCTGTGAAGAAAAGTTGATTCAGCAAAGGACCTTGGTGTAGCTAGAGTCTCTTTTGACTTGTGAGAAATCAGAAGGTGTTAGGCTGCATGTTCACCGGAAAAGAATACCTGATGGCACAAACCTTGCTTTCCCAGTTGAAAAGCTCTATCCACGCTGCACAGAAGATACCTAAATAACACTGTTTTTGACTGGCGTCTAGTCACTGTAGGGAGCCATCTGGAAAGCAAAGGCGTTTTCTCTAAGGAAACACGGTGCTTCCATAGCATGTGGGGGAGCTCCTCCTGTCATGCTCTAGAGCTACAGGGAAACTTGCCGTGAGTACTTGCCTCAAGCTAAGGCCTGAAAAGCCCTGCTGAAGCGAAAGCGCTTAGCAGGTTCCATTAGGTCGTATTCGCAGTTCTGCTCTACTTTAAGGTTTCTTCACTTTTCCTGACACCAGGCACCCTCGTGTAGGCACCCTTTTTCTTGCAAATACAGTGAGTACCAGCAGTCTCCTTTGCCCTTCCAGGAAACATCCAGACATAAAAGCCTTTCCCAGTAACTCTACGTATTCAGAGTGTAGGGCAACTCGCTGCACCCTTCCTTAGGAAGCTAGGTGGACTCAGCTCTTCAACTGCTCCAGGGATTCTCTTCTCGCACGTCCTACATGCCATGGAAGTCTGCCTCATTGCCCTCATTGGAGCTACACTAAGAAACACAATCTGCTTCGCCGTCCTCTAGGAACTCTTACCCAAGGACCCCATACCTACAGGAGAAAGGAGGCTTGCATTCCTACTGCAACCAAAGCACAGTTTTTCCTGGTACACTGCAGGGCTTTAAAATAGGCTTAGGCCTGATAGCATACATAGAACTTTCCAAGGATGAGGGCGTTCGATACATGCAGAACACCCCGTGAAGGAAAGTTGATTCAGCAAGGGACAAGGGTGTAGCTAGAGTCTCTTTTGACTTGTTAGAAATCAGAAGGGTTTCGGCTGCATGTTCAGCGGAATAGAAGACCTGATGGCACAAGCCTTGCTTTCCCATTTTAAATCTCTATCCATGCTAGCCTGAAGATCCCTAAATAACACTTTTTCGACTGGCCTCTATTCTCTGTAGGCAGCCCTCTGGAAAGAAAAGGAGTTTTCTCTAAGGAAACACGGTGCTTCCATAGCATGTGTGGGAGCTCCTCCTGTCATGCTCTAGAGCTACAGGGAAACTTGACGTGAGTACTTGCCTCAAGCTAAGGCCTGTAAAGCCCTGCTGAAACGAAAGCGCTTAGCAGTTTCCATTCGGTCGTATTCGCAGTTCTGCTTTACTTTAACGTTTCTTCACTTTTCTAGACACGTAGCACCCTGTGTAGGCACCCTTTTGCCTACAAATACAGTGAGTAGCAGCAGGCTCCTCTGCCCTTCTAAGAAACATCCAGGCCTAGTAGCCTTTCCCAGTCAGTCTATGTATTCAGAGGGTAGGGCAACACACTGCACTCTTCCTTGGGAAAGCTAGATGTCCGCAGCGCTCCCACAGCTCCAGGAATTGTGTTCTCTCACGTCCTACATGCTATGGAAGTCTGCCTCATTGCCCTCATTGGAGCTACACTAAGAAACACAATCTGCTTCGCCTTCCTCTAGGAACTCTTACCCAAGGACCCCATACCTACAGGAGAAAGGAGGCTTGCATTCCTACTGGAACCAAAGCACAGTTTTTCCTGCTACACTGCAGGATTTTAGAATAGGCTTAGGCCCGATAGCATACATAGAACGTTCCAAGGATGAGGGAGTTTGATACATGCAGAACACCCTGTGAAGAAAAGTTGATTCAGCAAAGGACCTTGGTGTAGCTAGAGTCTCTTTTGACTTGTGAGAAATCAGAAGGTGTTAGGCTGCATGTTCACCGGAAAAGAATACCTGATGGCACAAACCTTGCTTTCCCAGTTGAAAAGCTCTATCCACGCTGCACAGAAGATACCTAAATAACACTGTTTTTGACTGGCGTCTAGTCACTGTAGGGAGCCATCTGGAAAGCAAAGGCGTTTTCTCTAAGGAAACACGGTGCTTCCATAGCGTGTGGGGGAGCTCCTCCTGTCATGCTCTAGAGCTACAGGGAAACTTGCCGTGAGTACTTGCCTCAAGCTAAGGCCTGAAAAGCCCTGCTGAAGCGAAAGCGCTTAGCAGGTTCCATTAGGTCGTATTCGCAGTTCTGCTCTACTTTAAGGTTTCTTCACTTTTCCTGACACCAGGCACCCTCGTGTAGGCACCCTTTTTCTTGCAAATACAGTGAGTACCAGCAGTCTCCTTTGCCCTTCCAGGAAACATCCAGACATAAAAGCCTTTCCCAGTAACTCTACGTATTCAGAGTGTAGGGCAACTCGCTGCACCCTTCCTTAGGAAGCTAGGTGGACTCAGCTCTTCAACAGCTCCAGGGATTCTGTTCTCGCACGTCCTACATGCCTTGGAAGTCTGCCTCATTGCCCTCATTGGAGCTACACTAAGAAACACAATCTGCTTCGCCGTCCTCTAGGAACTCTTACCCAAGGACCCCATACCTACAGGAGAAAGGAGGCTTGCATTCCTACTGCAACCAAAGCACAGTTTTTCCTGGTACACTGCAGGGCTTTAAAATAGGCTTAGGCCTGATAGCATACATAGAACTTTCCAAGGATGAGGGCGTTCGATACATGCAGAACACCCCGTGAAGGAAAGTTGATTCAGCAAGGGACAAGGGTGTAGCTAGTGTCTCTTTTGACTTGTTAGAAATCAGAAGGGTTTCGGCTGCATGTTCAGCGGAATAGAAGACCTGATGGCACAAGCCTTGCTTTCCCATTTTAAATCTCTATCCATGCTAGCCTGAAGATCCCTAAATAACACTTTTTCGACTGGCCTCTATTCTCTGTAGGCAGCCCTCTGGAAAGAAAAGGAGTTTTCTCTAAGGAAACACGGTGCTTCCATAGCATGTGTGGGAGCTCCTCCTGTCATGCTCTAGAGCTACAGGGAAACTTGACGTGAGTACTTGCCTCAAGCTAAGGCCTGTAAAGCCCTGCTGAAACGAAAGCGCTTAGCAGTTTCCATTCGGTCGTATTCGCAGTTCTGCTTTACTTTAACGTTTCTTCACTTTTCTAGACACGTAGCACCCTGTGTAGGCACCCTTTTGCCTACAAATACAGTGAGTACCAGCAGACTCCTCTGCCCTTCTAAGAAACATCCAGGCCTAGTAGCCTTTCCCAGTCAGTGTATGTATTCAGAGGGTAGGGCAACACACTGCACTCTTCCTTGGGAAAGCTAGATGTCCGCAGCACTCCCACAGCTCCAGGAATTGTGTTCTCTCACGTCCTACATGCTATGGAAGTCTGCCTCATTGCCCTCATTGGAGCTACACTAAGAAACACAATCTGCTTCGCCTTCCTCTAGGAACTCTTACCCAAGGACCCCATACCTACAGGAGAAAGGAGGCTTGCATTCCTACTGGAACCAAAGCACAGTTTTTCCTGCTACACTGCAGGATTTTAGAATAGGCTTAGGCCCGATAGCATACATAGAACGTTCCAAGGATGAGGGAGTTTGATATATGCAGAACACCCTGTGAAGAAAAGTTGATTCAGCAAAGGACCTTGGTGTAGCTAGAGTCTCTTTTGACTTGTGAGAAATCAGAAGGTGTTAGGCTGCATGTTCACCGGAAAAGAATACCTGATGGCACAAACCTTGCTTTCCCAGTTGAAAAGCTCTATCCACGCTGCACAGAAGATACCTAAATAACACTGTTTTTGACTGGCGTCTAGTCACTGTAGGGAGCCATCTGGAAAGCAAAGGCGTTTTCTCTAAGGAAACACGGTGCTTCCATAGCGTGTGGGGGAGCTCCTCCTGTCATGCTCTAGAGCTACAGGGAAACTTGCCTTGAGTACTTGCCTCAAGCTAAGGCCTGAAAAGCCCTGCTGAAGCGAAAGCGCTTAGCAGGTTCCATTAGATCGTATTCGCAGTTCTGCTCTACTTTAAGGTTCCTTCACTTTTCCTGACACCAGGCACCCTCGTGTAGGCACCCTTTTTCTTGCAAATACAGTGAGTACCAGCAGTCTCCTTTGCCCTTCCAGGAAACATCCAGACATAAAAGCCTTTCCCAGTAACTCTACGTATTCAGAGTGTAGGGCAACTCGCTGCACCCTTCCTTAGGAAGCTAGGTGGACTCAGCTCTTCAACTGCTCCAGGGATTCTGTTCTCGCACGTCCTACATGCCATGGAAGTCTGCCTCATTGCCCTCATTGGAGCTACACTAAGAAACACAATCTGCTTCGCCGTCCTCTAGGAACTCTTACCCAAGGACCCCATACCTACAGGAGAAAGGAGGCTTGCATTCCTACTGCAACCAAAGCACAGTTTTTCCTGGTACACTGCAGGGCTTTAAAATAGGCTTAGGCCTGATAGCATACATAGAACTTTCCAAGGATGAGGGCGTTCGATACATGCAGAACACCCCGTGAAGGAAAGTTGATTCAGCAAGGGACAAGGGTGTAGCTAGAGTCTCGTTTGACTTGTTAGAAATCAGAAGGGTTTCGGCTGCATGTTCAGCAGAATAGAAGACCTGATGGCACAAGCCTTGCTTTCCCATTTTAAATCTCTATCCATGCTAGCCTGAAGATCCCTAAATAACACTTTTTCGACTGGCCTCTATTCTCTGTAGGCAGCCCTCTGGAAAGAAAAGGAGTTTTCTCTAAGGAAACACGGTGCTTCCATAGCATGTGTGGGAGCTCCTCCTGTCATGCTCTAGAGCTACAGGGAAACTTGACGTGAGTACTTGCCTCAAGCTAAGGCCTGTAAAGCCCTGCTGAAACGAAAGCGCTTAGCAGTTTCCATTCGGTCGTATTCGCAGTTCTGCTTTACTTTAACGTTTCTTCACTTTTCTAGACACGTAGCACCCTGTGTAGGCACCCTTTTGCCTACAAATACAGTGAGTAGCAGCAGGCTCCTCTGCCCTTCTAAGAAACATCCAGGCCTAGTAGCCTTTCCCAGTCAGTCTATGTATTCAGAGGGTAGGGCAACACACTGCACTCTTCCTTGGGAAAGCTAGATGTCCGCAGCGCTCCCACAGCTCCAGGAATTGTGTTCTCTCATGTCCTACATGCTATGGAAGTCTGCCTCATTGCCCTCATTGGAGCTACACTAAGAAACACAATCTGCTTCGCCTTCCTCTAGGAACTCTTACCCAAGGACCCCATACCTACAGGAGAAAGGAGGCTTGCATTCCTACTGGAACCAAAGCACAGTTTTTCCTGCTACACTGCAGGATTTTAGAATAGGCTTAGGCCCGATAGCATACATAGAACGTTCCAAGGATGAGGGAGTTTGATACATGCAGAACACCCTGTGAAGAAAAGTTGATTCAGCAAAGGACCTTGGTGTAGCTAGAGTCTCTTTTGACTTGTGAGAAATCAGAAGGTGTTAGGCTGCATGTTCACCGGAAAAGAATACCTGATGGCACAAACCTTGCTTTCCCAGTTGACAAGCTCTATCCACGCTGCACAGAAGATACCTAAATAACACTGTTTTTGACTGGCGTCTAGTCACTGTAGGGAGCCATCTGGAAAGCAAAGGCGTTTTCTCTAAGGAAACACGGTGCTTCCATAGCGTGTGGGGGAGCTCCTCCTGTCATGCTCTAGAGCTACAGGGAAACTTGCCGTGAGTACTTGCCTCAAGCTAAGGCCTGAAAAGCCCTGCCGAAGCGAAAGCGCTTAGCAGGTTCCATTAGGTCGTATTCGCAGTTCTGCTCTACTTTAAGGTTTCTTCACTTTTCCTGACACCAGGCACCCTCGTGTAGGCACCCTTTTTCTTGCAAATACAGTGAGTACCAGCAGTCTCCTTTGCCCTTCCAGGAAACATCCAGACATAAAAGCCTTTCCCAGTAACTCTACGTATTCAGAGTGTAGGGCAACTCGCTGCACCCTTCCTTAGGAAGCTAGGTGGACTCAGCTCTTCAACTGCTCCAGGGATTCTGTTCTCGCACGTCCTACATGCCATGGAAGTCTGCCTCATTGCCCTCATTGGAGCTACAGTAAGAAACACAATCTGCTTCGCCGTCCTCTAGGAACTCTTACCCAAGGACCCCATACCTACAGGAGAAAGGAGGCTTGCATTCCTACTGCAACCAAAGCACAGTTTTTCCTGGTACACTGCAGGGCTTTAAAATAGGCTTAGGCCTGATAGCATACATAGAACTTTCCAAGGATGAGGGCGTTCGATACATGCAGAACACCCCGTGAAGGAAAGTTGATTCAGCAAGGGACAAGGGTGTAGCTAGAGTCTGTTTTGACTTGTTAGAAATCAGAAGGGTTTCGGCTGCATGTTCAGCAGAATAGAAGACCTGATGGCACAAGCCTTGCTTTCCCATTTTAAATCTCTATCCATGCTAGCCTGAAGATCCCTAAATAACACTTTTTCGACTGGCCTCTATTCTCTGTAGGCAGCCCTCTGGAAAGAAAAGGAGTTTTCTCTAAGGAAACACGGTGCTTCCATAGCATGTGTGGGAGCTCCTCCTGTCATGCTCTAGAGCTACAGGGAAACTTGACGTGAGTACTTGCCTCAAGCTAAGGCCTGTAAAGCCCTGCTGAAACGAAAGCGCTTAGCAGTTTCCATTCGGTCGTATTCGCAGTTCTGCTTTACTTTAACGTTTCTTCACTTTTCCAGACACGTAGCACCCTGTGTAGGCACCCTTTTGCCTACAAATACAGTGAGTAGCAGCAGGCTCCTCTGCCCTTCTAAGAAACATCCAGGCCTAGTAGCCTTTCCCAGTCAGTCTATGTATTCAGAGGGTAGGGCAACACACTGCACTCTTCCTTGGGAAAGCTAGATGTCCGCAGCGCTCCCACAGCTCCAGGAATTGTGTTCTCTCACGTCCTACATGCTATGGAAGTCTGCCTCATTGCCCTCATTGGAGCTACACTAAGAAACACAATCTGCTTCGCCTTCCTCTAGGAACTCTTACCCAAGGACCCCATACCTACAGGAGAAAGGAGGCTTGCATTCCTACTGGAACCAAAGCACAGTTTTTCCTGCTACACTGCAGGATTTTAGAATAGGCTTAGGCCCGATAGCATACATAGAACGTTCCAAGGATGAGGGAGTTTGATACATGCAGAACACCCTGTGAAGAAAAGTTGATTCAGCAAAGGACCTTGGTGTAGCTAGAGTCTCTTTTGACTTGTGAGAAATCAGAAGGTGTTAGGCTGCATGTTCACCGGAAAAGAATACCTGATGGCACAAACCTTGCTTTCCCAGTTGAAAAGCTCTATCCACGCTGCACAGAAGATACCTAAATAACACTGTTTTTGACTGGCGTCTAGTCACTGTAGGGAGCCATCTGGAAAGCAAAGGCGTTTTCTCTAAGGAAACACGGTGCTTCCATAGCGTGTGGGGGAGCTCCTCCTGTCATGCTCTAGAGCTACAGGGAAACTTGCCGTGAGTACTTGCCTCAAGCTAAGGCCTGAAAAGCCCTGCTGAAGCGAAAGCGCTTAGCAGGTTCCATTAGGTCGTATTCGCAGTTCTGCTCTACTTTAAGGTTTCTTCACTTTTCCTGACACCAGGCACCCTCGTGTAGGCACCCTTTTTCTTGCAAATACAGTGAGTACCAGCAGTCTCCTTTGCCCTTCCAGGAAACATCCAGACATAAAAGCCTTTCCCAGTAACTCTACGTATTCAGAGTGTAGGGCAACTCGCTGCACCCTTCCTTAGGAAGCTAGGTGGACTCAGCTCTTCAACAGCTCCAGGGGTTCTGTTCTCGCACGTCCTACATGCCATGGAAGTCTGCCTCATTGCCCTCATTGGAGCTACACTAAGAAACACAATCTGCTTCGCCGTCCTCTAGGAACTCTTACCCAAGGACCCCATACCTACAGGAGAAAGGAGGCTTGCATTCCTACTGCAACCAAAGCACAGTTTTTCCTGGTACACTGCAGGGCTTTAAAATAGGCTTAGGCCTGATAGCATACATAGAACTTTCCAAGGATGAGGGCGTTCGATACATGCAGAACACCCCGTGAAGGAAAGTTGATTCAGCAAGGGACAAGGGTGTAGCTAGAGTCTCTTTTGACTTGTTAGAAATCAGAAGGGTTTCGGCTGCATGTTCAGCGGAATAGAAGACCTGATGGCACAAGCCTTGCTTTCCCATTTTAAATCTCTATCCATGCTAGCCTGAAGATCCCTAAATAACACTTTTTCGACTGGCCTCTATTCTCTGTAGGCAGCCCTCTGGAAAGAAAAGGAGTTTTCTCTAAGGAAACACGGTGCTTCCATAGCATGTGTGGGAGCTCCTCCTGTCATGCTCTAGAGCTACAGGGAAACTTGACGTGAGTACTTGCCTCAAGCTAAGGCCTGTAAAGCCCTGCTGAAACGAAAGCGCTTAGCAGTTTCCATTCGGTCGTATTCGCAGTTCTGCTTTACTTTAACGTTTCTTCACTTTTCTAGACACGTAGCACCCTGTGTAGGCACCCTTTTGCCTACAAATACAGTGAGTACCAGCAGGCTCCTCTGCCCTTCTAAGAAACATCCAGGCCTAGTAGCCTTTCCCAGTCAGTCTATGTATTCAGAGGGTAGGGCAACACACTGCACTCTTCCTTGGGAAAGCTAGATGTCCGCAGCGCTCCCACAGCTCCAGGAATTGTGTTCTCTCACGTCCTACATGCTATGGAAGTCTGCCTCATTGCCCTCATTGGAGCTACACTAAGAAACACAATCTGCTTCGCCTTCCTCTAGGAACTCTTACCCAAGGACCCCATACCTACAGGAGAAAGGAGGCTTGCATTCCTACTGGAACCAAAGCACAGTTTTTCCTGCTACACTGCAGGATTTTAGAATAGGCTTAGGCCCGATAGCATACATAGAACGTTCCAAGGATGAGGGAGTTTGATACATGCAGAACACCCTGTGAAGAAAAGTTGATTCAGCAAAGGACCTTGGTGTAGCTAGAGTCTCTTTTGACTTGTGAGAAATCAGAAGGTGTTAGGCTGCATGTTCACCGGAAAAGAATACCTGATGGCACAAACCTTGCTTTCCCAGTTGAAAAGCTCTATCCACGCTGCACAGAAGATACCTAAATAACACTGTTTTTGACTGGCGTCTAGTCACTGTAGGGAGCCATCTGGAAAGCAAAGGCGTTTTCTCTAAGGAAACACGGTGCTTCCATAGCGTGTGGGGGAGCTCCTCCTGTCATGCTCTAGAGCTACAGGGAAACTTGCCGTGAGTACTTGCCTCAAGCTAAGGCCTGAAAAGCCCTGCTGAAGCGAAAGCGCTTAGCAGGTTCCATTAGGTCGTATTCGCAGTTCTGCTCTACTTTAAGGTTCCTTCACTTTTCCTGACACCAGGCACCCTCGTGTAGGCACCCTTTTTCTTGCAAATACAGTGAGTACCAGCAGTCTCCTTTGCCCTTCCAGGAAACATCCAGACATAAAAGCCTTTCCCAGTAACTCTACGTATTCAGAGTGTAGGGCAACTCGCTGCACCCTTCCTTAGGAAGCTAGGTGGACTCAGCTCTTCAACTGCTCCAGGGATTCTCTTCTCGCACGTCCTACATGCCATGGAAGTCTGCCTCATTGCCCTCATTGGAGCTACACTAAGAAACACAATCTGCTTCGCCGTCCTCTAGGAACTCTTACCCAAGGACCCCATACCTACAGGAGAAAGGAGGCTTGCATTCCTACTGCAACCAAAGCACAGTTTTTCCTGGTACACTGCAGGGCTTTAAAATAGGCTTAGGCCTGATAGCATACATAGAACTTTCCAAGGATGAGGGCGTTCGATACATGCAGAACACCCCGTGAAGGAAAGTTGATTCAGCAAGGGACAAGGGTGTAGCTAGAGTCTCTTTTGACTTGTTAGAAATCAGAAGGGTTTCGGCTGCATGTTCAGCAGAATAGAAGACCTGATGGCACAAGCCTTGCTTTCCCATTTTAAATCTCTATCCATGCTAGCCTGAAGATCCCTAAATAACACTTTTTCGACTGGCCTCTATTCTCTGTAGGCAGCCCTCTGGAAAGAAAAGGAGTTTCCTCTAAGGAAACACGGTGCTTCCATAGCATGTGTGGCAGCTCCTCCTGTCATGCTCTAGAGCTACAGGGAAACTTGACGTGAGTACTTGCCTCAAGCTAAGGCCTGTAAAGCCCTGCTGAAACGAAAGCGCTTAGCAGTTTCCATTCGGTCGTATTCGCAGTTCTGCTTTACTTTAACGTTTCTTCACTTTTCTAGACACGTAGCACCCTGTGTAGGCACCCTTTTGCCTACAAATACGGTGAGTACCAGCAGGCTCCTCTGCCCTTCTAAGAAACATCCAGGCCTAGTAGCCTTTCCCAGTCAGTCTATGTATTCAGAGGGTAGGGCAACACACTGCACTCTTCCTTGGGAAAGCTAGATGTCCGCAGCGCTCCCACAGCTCCAGGAATTGTGTTCTCTCACGTCCTACATGCTATGGAAGTCTGCCTCATTGCCCTCATTGGAGCTACACTAAGAAACACAATCTGCTTCGCCTTCCTCTAGGAACTCTTACCCAAGGACCCCATACCTACAGGAGAAAGGAGGCTTGCATTCCTACTGGAACCAAAGCACAGTTTTTCCTGCTACACTGCAGGATTTTAGAATAGGCTTAGGCCCGATAGCATACATAGAACGTTCCAAGGATGAGGGAGTTTGATATATGCAGAACACCCTGTGAAGAAAAGTTGATTCAGCAAAGGACCTTGGTGTAGCTAGAGTCTCTTTTGACTTGTGAGAAATCAGAAGGTGTTAGGCTGCATGTTCACCGGAAAAGAATACCTGATGGCACAAACCTTGCTTTCCCAGTTGAAAAGCTCTATCCACGCTGCACAGAAGATACCTAAATAACACTGTTTTTGACTGGCGTCTAGTCACTGTAGGGAGCCATCTGGAAAGCAAAGGCGTTTTCTCTAAGGAAACACGGTGCTTCCATAGCGTGTGGGGGAGCTCCTCCTGTCATGCTCTAGAGCTACAGGGAAACTTGCCGTGAGTACTTGCCTCAAGCTAAGGCCTGAAAAGCCCTGCTGAAGCGAAAGCGCTTAGCAGGTTCCATTAGGTCGTATTCGCAGTTCTGCTCTACTTTAAGGTTCCTTCACTTTTCCTGACACCAGGCACCCTCGTGTAGGCACCCTTTTTCTTGCAAATACAGTGAGTACCAGCAGTCTCCTTTGCCCTTCCAGGAAACATCCAGACATAAAAGCCTTTCCCAGTAACTCTACGTATTCAGAGTGTAGGGCAACTCGCTGCACCCTTCCTTAGGAAGCTAGGTGGACTCAGCTCTTCAACTGCTCCAGGGATTCTCTTCTCGCACGTCCTACATGCCATGGAAGTCTGCCTCATTGCCCTCATTGGAGCTACACTAAGAAACACAATCTGCTTCGCCGTCCTCTAGGAACTCTTACCCAAGGACCCCATACCTACAGGAGAAAGGAGGCTTGCATTCCTACTGCAACCAAAGCACAGTTTTTCCTGGTACACTGCAGGGCTTTAAAATAGGCTTAGGCCTGATAGCATACATAGAACTTTCCAAGGATGAGGGCGTTCGATACATGCAGAACACCCCGTGAAGGAAAGTTGATTCAGCAAGGGACAAGGGTGTAGCTAGAGTCTCTTTTGACTTGTTAGAAATCAGAAGGGTTTCGGCTGCATGTTCAGCAGAATAGAAGACCTGATGGCACAAGCCTTGCTTTCCCATTTTAAATCTCTATCCATGCTAGCCTGAAGATCCCTAAATAACACTTTTTCGACTGGCCTCTATTCTCTGTAGGCAGCCCTCTGGAAAGAAAAGGAGTTTCCTCTAAGGAAACACGGTGCTTCCATAGCATGTGTGGCAGCTCCTCCTGTCATGCTCTAGAGCTACAGGGAAACTTGACGTGAGTACTTGCCTCAAGCTAAGGCCTGTAAAGCCCTGCTGAAACGAAAGTGCTTAGCAGTTTCCATTCGGTCGTATTCGCAGTTCTGCTTTACTTTAACGTTTCTTCACTTTTCTAGACACGTAGCACCCTGTGTAGGCACCCTTTTGCCTACAAATACGGTGAGTACCAGCAGGCTCCTCTGCCCTTCTAAGAAACATCCAGGCCTAGTAGCCTTTCCCAGTCAGTCTATGTATTCAGAGGGTAGGGCAACACACTGCACTCTTCCTTGGGAAAGCTAGATGTCCGCAGCGCTCCCACAGCTCCAGGAATTGTGTTCTCTCACGTCCTACATGCTATGGAAGTCTGCCTCATTGCCCTCATTGGAGCTACACTAAGAAACACAATCTGCTTCGCCTTCCTCTAGGAACTCTTACCCAAGGACCCCATACCTACAGGAGAAAGGAGGCTTGCATTCCTACTGGAACCAAAGCACAGTTTTTCCTGCTACACTGCAGGATTTTAGAATAGGCTTAGGCCCGATAGCATACATAGAACGTTCCAAGGATGAGGGAGTTTGATACATGCAGAACACCCTGTGAAGAAAAGTTGATTCAGCAAAGGACCTTGGTGTAGCTAGAGTCTCTTGTGACTTGTGAGAAATCAGAAGGTGTTAGGCTGCATGTTCACCGGAAAAGAATACCTGATGGCACAAACCTTGCTTTCCCAGTTGAAAAGCTCTATCCACGCTGCACAGAAGATACCTAAATAACACTGTTTTTGACTGGCGTCTAGTCACTGTAGGGAGCCATCTGGAAAGCAAAGGCGTTTTCTCTAAGGAAACACGGTGCTTCCATAGCATGTGGGGGAGCTCCTCCTGTCATGCTCTAGAGCTACAGGGAAACTTGCCGTGAGTACTTGCCTCAAGCTAAGGCCTGAAAAGCCCTGCTGAAGCGAAAGCGCTTAGCAGGTTCCATTAGGTCGTATTCGCAGTTCTGCTCTACTTTAAGGTTTCTTCACTTTTCCTGACACCAGGCACACTCGTGTAGGCACCCTTTTTCTTGCAAATACAGTGAGTACCAGCAGTCTCCTTTGCCCTTCCAGGAAACATCCAGACATAAAAGCCTTTCCCAGTAACTCTACGTATTCAGAGTGTAGGGCAACTCGCTGCACCCTTCCTTAGGAAGCTAGGTGGACTCAGCTCTTCAACTGCTCCAGGGATTCTCTTCTCGCACGTCCTACATGCCATGGAAGTCTGCCTCATTGCCCTCATTGGAGCTACACTAAGAAACACAATCTGCTTCGCCGTCCTCTAGGAACTCTTACCCAAGGACCCCATACCTACAGGAGAAAGGAGGCTTGCATTCCTACTGCAACCAAAGCACAGTTTTTCCTGGTACACTGCAGGGCTTTAAAATAGGCTTAGGCCTGATAGCATACATAGAACTTTCCAAGGATGAGGGCGTTCGATACATGCAGAACACCCCGTGAAGGAAAGTTGATTCAGCAAGGGACAAGGGTGTAGCTAGAGTCTCTTTTGACTTGTTAGAAATCAGAAGGGTTTCGGCTGCATGTTCAGCAGAATAGAAGACCTGATGGCACAAGCCTTGCTTTCCCATTTTAAATCTCTATCCATGCTAGCCTGAAGATCCCTAAATAACACTTTTTCGACTGGCCTCTATTCTCTGTAGGCAGCCCTCTGGAAAGAAAAGGAGTTTTCTCTAAGGAAACACGGTGCTTCCATAGCATGTGTGGGAGCTCCTCCTGTCATGCTCTAGAGCTACAGGGAAACTTGACGTGAGTACTTGCCTCAAGCTAAGGCCTGTAAAGCCCTGCTGAAACGAAAGCGCTTAGCAGTTTCCATTCGGTCGTATTCGCAGTTCTGCTTTACTTTAACGTTTCTTCACTTTTCTAGACACGTAGCACCCTGTGTAGGCACCCTTTTGCCTACAAATACAGTGAGTACCAGCAGGCTCCTCTGCCCTTCTAAGAAACATCCAGGCCTAGTAGCCTTTCCCAGTCAGTCTATATATTCAGAGGGTAGGGCAACACACTGCACTCTTCCTTGGGAAAGCTAGATGTCCGCAGCGCTCCCACAGCTCCAGGAATTGTGTTCTCTCACGTCCTACATGCCTTGGAAGTCTGCCTCATTGCCCTCATTGGAGCTACACTAAGAAACACAATCTGCTTCGCCGTCCTCTAGGAACTCTTACCCAAGGACCCCATACCTACAGGAGAAAGGAGGCTTGCATTCCTACTGGAACCAAAGCACAGTTTTTCCTGCTACACTGCAGGATTTTAGAATAGGCTTAGGCCCGATAGCATACATAGAACGTTCCAAGGATGAGGGAGTTTGATACATGCAGAACACCCTGTGAAGAAAAGTTGATTCAGCAAAGGACCTTGGTGTAGCTAGAGTCTCTTGTGACTTGTGAGAAATCAGAAGGTGTTAGGCTGCATGTTCACCGGAAAAGAATACCTGATGGCACAAACCTTGCTTTCCCAGTTGAAAAGCTCTATCCACGCTGCACAGAAGATACCTAAATAACACTGTTTTTGACTGGCGTCTAGTCACTGTAGGGAGCCATCTGGAAAGCAAAGGCGTTTTCTCTAAGGAAACACGGTGCTTCCATAGCATGTGGGGGAGCTCCTCCTGTCATGCTCTAGAGCTACAGGGAAACTTGCCGTGAGTACTTGCCTCAAGCTAAGGCCTGAAAAGCCCTGCTGAAGTGAAAGCGCTTAGCAGGTTCCATTAGGTCGTATTCGCAGTTCTGCTCTACTTTAAGGTTTCTTCACTTTTCCTGACACCAGGCACACTCGTGTAGGCACCCTTTTTCTTGCAAATACAGTGAGTACCAGCAGTCTCCTTTGCCCTTCCAGGAAACATCCAGACATAAAAGCCTTTCCCAGTAACTCTACGTATTCAGAGTGTAGGGCAACTCGCTGCACCCTTCCTTAGGAAGCTAGGTGGACTCAGCTCTTCAACAGCTCCAGGGATTCTCTTCTCGCACGTCCTACATGCCTTGGAAGGCTGCCTCATTGCCCTCATTGGAGCTACACTAAGAAACACAATCTGCTTCGCCGTCCTCTAGGAACTCTTACCCAAGGACCCCATACCTACAGGAGAAAGGAGGCTTGCATTCCTACTGCAACCAAAGCACAGTTTTTCCTGGTACACTGCAGGGCTTTAAAATAGGCTTAGGCCTGATAGCATACATAGAACTTTCCAAGGATGAGGGCGTTCGATACATGCAGAACACCCCGTGAAGGAAAGTTGATTCAGCAAGGGACAAGGGTGTAGCTAGAGTCTCTTTTGACTTGTTAGAAATCAGAAGGGTTTCGGCTGCATGTTCAGCGGAATAGAAGACCTGATGGCACAAGCCTTGCTTTCCCATTTTAAATCTCTATCCATGCTAGCCTGAAGATCCCTAAATAACACTTTTTCGACTGGCCTCTATTCTCTGTAGGCAGCCCTCTGGAAAGAAAAGGAGTTTTCTCTAAGGAAACACGGTGCTTCCATAGCATGTGTGGGAGCTCCTCCTGTCATGCTCTAGAGCTACAGGGAAACTTGACGTGAGTACTTGCCTCAAGCTAAGGCCTGTAAAGCCCTGCTGAAACGAAAGCGCTTAGCAGTTTCCATTCGGTCGTATTCGCAGTTCTGCTTTACTTTAACGTTTCTTCACTTTTCTAGACACGTAGCACCCTGTGTAGGCACCCTTTTGCCTACAAATACAGTGAGTACCAGCAGGCTCCTCTGCCCTTCTAAGAAACATCCAGGCCTAGTAGCCTTTCCCAGTCAGTCTATGTATTCAGAGGGTAGGGCAACACACTGCACTCTTCCTTGGGAAAGCTAGATGTCCGCAGCGCTCCCACAGCTCCAGGAATTGTGTTCTCTCACGTCCTACATGCTATGGAAGTCTGCCTCATTGCCCTCATTGGAGCTACACTAAGAAACACAATCTGCTTCGCCTTCCTCTAGGAACTCTTACCCAAGGACCCCATACCTACAGGAGAAAGGAGGCTTGCATTCCTACTGGAACCAAAGCACAGTTTTTCCTGCTACACTGCAGGATTTTAGAATAGGCTTAGGCCCGATAGCATACATAGAACGTTCCAAGGATGAGGGAGTTTGATACATGCAGAACACCCTGTGAAGAAAAGTTGATTCAGCAAAGGACCTTGGTGTAGCTAGAGTCTCTTTTGACTTGTGAGAAATCAGAAGGTGTTAGGCTGCATGTTCACCGGAAAAGAATACCTGATGGCACAAACCTTGCTTTCCCAGTTGAAAAGCTCTATCCACGCTGCACAGAAGATACCTAAATAACACTGTTTTTGACTGGCGTCTAGTCACTGTAGGGAGCCATCTGGAAAGCAAAGGCGTTTTCTCTAAGGAAACACGGTGCTTCCATAGCGTGCGGGGGAGCTCCTCCTGTCATGCTCTAGAGCTACAGGGAAACTTGCCGTGAGTACTTGCCTCAAGCTAAGGCCTGAAAAGCCCTGCTGAAGCGAAAGCGCTTAGCAGGTTCCATTAGGTTGTATTCGCAGTTCTGCTCTACTTTAAGGTTCCTTCACTTTTCCTGACACCAGGCACCCTCGTGTAGGCACCCTTTTTCTTGCAAATACAGTGAGTACCAGCAGTCTCCTTTGCCCTTCCAGGAAACATCCAGACATAAAAGCCTTTCCCAGTAACTCTACGTATTCAGAGTGTAGGGCAACTCGCTGCACCCTTCCTTAGGAAGCTAGGTGGACTCAGCTCTTCAACAGCTCCAGGGATTCTCTTCTCGCACGTATTACATGCCTTGGAAGTCTGCCTCATTGCCCTCATTGGAGCTACACTAAGAAACACAATCTGCTTCGCCGTCCTCTAGGAACTCTTACCCAAGGACCCCATACCTACAGGAGAAAGGAGGCTTGCATTCCTACTGGAACCAAAGCACAGTTTTTCCTGCTACACTGCAGGATTTTAGAATAGGCTTAGGCCCGATAGCATACATAGAACGTTCCAAGGATGAGGGAGTTTGATACATGCAGAACACCCTGTGAAGAAAAGTTGATTCAGCAAAGGACCTTGGTGTAGCTAGAGTCTCTTGTGACTTGTGAGAAATCAGAAGGTGTTAGGCTGCATGTTCACCGGAAAAGAATACCTGATGGCACAAACCTTGCTTTCCCAGTTGAAAAGCTCTATCCACGCTGCACAGAAGATACCTAAATAACACTGTTTTTGACTGGCGTCTAGTCACTGTAGGGAGCCATCTGGAAAGCAAAGGCGTTTTCTCTAAGGAAACACGGTGCTTCCATAGCGTGTGGGGGAGCTCCTCCTGTCATGCTCTAGAGCTACAGGGAAACTTGCCGTGAGTACTTGCCTCAAGCTAAGGCCTGAAAAGCCCTGCTGAAGTGAAAGCGCTTAGCAGGTTCCATTAGGTCGTATTCGCAGTTCTGCTCTACTTTAAGGTTTCTTCACTTTTCCTGACACCAGGCACACTCGTGTAGGCACCCTTTTTCTTGCAAATACAGTGAGTACCAGCAGTCTCCTTTGCCCTTCCAGGAAACATCCAGACATAAAAGCCTTTCCCAGTAACTCTACGTATTCAGAGTGTAGGGCAACTCGCTGCACCCTTCCTTAGGAAGCTAGGTGGACTCAGCTCTTCAACAGCTCCAGGGATTCTCTTCTCGCACGTCCTACATGCCTTGGAAGGCTGCCTCATTGCCCTCATTGGAGCTACACTAAGAAACACAATCTGCTTCGCCGTCCTCTAGGAACTCTTACCCAAGGACCCCATACCTACAGGAGAAAGGAGGCTTGCATTCCTACTGCAACCAAAGCACAGTTTTTCCTGGTACACTGCAGGGCTTTAAAATAGGCTTAGGCCTGATAGCATACATAGAACTTTCCAAGGATGAGGGCGTTCGATACATGCAGAACACCCCGTGAAGGAAAGTTGATTCAGCAAGGGACAAGGGTGTAGCTAGAGTCTCTTTTGACTTGTTAGAAATCAGAAGGGTTTCGGCTGCATGTTCAGCGGAATAGAAGACCTGATGGCACAAGCCTTGCTTTCCCATTTTAAATCTCTATCCATGCTAGCCTGAAGATCCCTAAATAACACTTTTTCGACTGGCCTCTATTCTCTGTAGGCAGCCCTCTGGAAAGAAAAGGAGTTTTCTCTAAGGAAACACGGTGCTTCCATAGCATGTGTGGGAGCTCCTCCTGTCATGCTCTAGAGCTACAGGGAAACTTGACGTGAGTACTTGCCTCAAGCTAAGGCCTGTAAAGCCCTGCTGAAACGAAAGCGCTTAGCAGTTTCCATTCGGTCGTATTCGCAGTTCTGCTTTACTTTAACGTTTCTTCACTTTTCTAGACACGTAGCACCCTGTGTAGGCACCCTTTTGCCTACAAATACAGTGAGTACCAGCAGGCTCCTCTGCCCTTCTAAGAAACATCCAGGCCTAGTAGCCTTTCCCAGTCAGTCTATGTATTCAGAGGGTAGGGCAACACACTGCACTCTTCCTTGGGAAAGCTAGATGTCCGCAGCGCTCCCACAGCTCCAGGAATTGTGTTCTCTCACGTCCTACATGCTATGGAAGTCTGCCTCATTGCCCTCATTGGAGCTACACTAAGAAACACAATCTGCTTCGCCTTCCTCTAGGAACTCTTACCCAAGGACCCCATACCTACAGGAGAAAGGAGGCTTGCATTCCTACTGGAACCAAAGCACAGTTTTTCCTGCTACACTGCAGGATTTTAGAATAGGCTTAGGCCCGATAACATACATAGAACGTTCCAAGGATGAGGGAGTTTGATACATGCAGAACACCCTGTGAAGAAAAGTTGATTCAGCAAAGGACCTTGGTGTAGCTAGAGTCTCTTGTGACTTGTGAGAAATCAGAAGGTGTTAGGCTGCATGTTCACCGGAAAAGAATACCTGATGGCACAAACCTTGCTTTCCCAGTTGAAAAGCTCTATCCACGCTGCACAGAAGATACCTAAATAACACTGTTTTTGACTGGCGTCTAGTCACTGTAGGGAGCCATCTGGAAAGCAAAGGCGTTTTCTCTAAGGAAACACGGTGCTTCCATAGCGTGTGGGGGAGCTCCTCCTGTCATGCTCTAGAGCTACAGGGAAACTTGCCGTGAGTACTTGCCTCAAGCTAAGGCCTGAAAAGCCCTGCTGAAGCGAAAGCGCTTAGCAGGTTCCATTAGGTTGTATTCGCAGTTCTGCTCTACTTTAAGGTTCCTTCACTTTTCCTGACACCAGGCACCCTCGTGTAGGCACCCTTTTTCTTGCAAATACAGTGAGTACCAGCAGTCTCCTTTGCCCTTCCAGGAAACATCCAGACATAAAAGCCTTTCCCAGTAACTCTACGTATTCAGAGTGTAGGGCAACTCGCTGCACCCTTCCTTAGGAAGCTAGGTGGACTCAGCTCTTCAACAGCTCCAGGGATTCTCTTCTCGCACGTCCTACATGCCTTGGAAGTCTGCCTCATTGCCCTCATTGGAGCTACACTAAGAAACACAATCTGCTTCGCCGTCCTCTAGGAACTCTTACCCAAGGACCCCATACCTACAGGACAAAGGAGGCTTGCATTCCTACTGCAACCAAAGCACAGTTTTTCCTGGTACACTGCAGGGCTTTAAAATAGGCTTAGGCCTGATAGCATACATAGAACTTTCCAAGGATGAGGGCGTTCGATACATGCAGAACACCCCGTGAAGGAAAGTTGATTCAGCAAGGGACATGGGTGTAGCTAGAGTATCTTTTGACTTGTTAGAAATCAGAAGGGTTTCGGCTGCATGTTCAGCGGAATAGAAGACCTGATGGCACAAGCCTTGCTTTCCCATTTTAAATCTCTATCCATGCTAGCCTGAAGATCCCTAAATAACACTTTTTCGACTGGCCTCTATTCTCTGTAGGCAGCCCTCTGGAAAGAAAAGGAGTTTTCTCTAAGGAAACACGGTGCTTCCATAGCATGTGTGGGAGCTCCTCCTGTCATGCTCTAGAGCTACAGGGAAACTTGACGTGAGTACTTGCCTCAAGCTAAGGCCTGTAAAGCCCTGCTGAAACGAAAGCGCTTAGCAGTTTCCATTAGGTCGTATTCGCAGTTCTGCTTTACTTTAACGTTTCTTCACTTTTCTAGACACGTAGCACCCTGTGTAGGCACCCTTTTGCCTACAAATACAGTGAGTACCAGCAGGCTCCTCTGCCCTTCTAAGAAACATCCAGGCCTAGTAGCCTTTCCCAGTCAGTGTATGTATTCAGAGGGTAGGGCAACACACTGCACTCTTCCTTGGGAAAGCTAGATGTCCGCAGCGCTCCCACAGCTCCAGGAATTGTGTTCTCTCACGTCCTACATGCTATGGAAGTCTGCCTCATTGCCCTCATTGGAGCTACACTAAGAAACACAATCTGCTTCGCCTTCCTCTAGGAACTCTTACCCAAGGACCCCATACCTACAGGAGAAAGGAGGCTTGCATTCCTACTGGAATCAAAGCACAGTTTTTCCTGCTACACTGCAGGATTTTAGAATAGGCTTAGGCCCGATAGCATACATAGAACGTTCCAAGGATGAGGGAGTTTGATACATGCAGAACACCCTGTGAAGAAAAGTTGATTCAGCAAAGGACCTTGGTGTAGCTAGAGTCTCTTGTGACTTGTGAGAAATCAGAAGGTGTTAGGCTGCATGTTCACCGGAAAAGAATACCTGATGGCACAAACCTTGCTTTCCCAGTTGAAAAGCTCTATCCACGCTGCACAGAAGATACCTAAATAACACTGTTTTTGACTGGCGTCTAGTCACTGTAGGGAGCCATCTGGAAAGCAAAGGCGTTTTCTCTAAGGAAACACGGTGCTTCCATAGCGTGTGGGGGAGCTCCTCCTGTCATGCTCTAGAGCTACAGGGAAACTTGCCGTGAGTACTTGCCTCAAGCTAAGGCCTGAAAAGCCCTGCTGAAGTGAAAGCGCTTAGCAGGTTCCATTAGGTCGTATTCGCAGTTCTGCTCTACTTTAAGGTTTCTTCACTTTTCCTGACACCAGGCACACTCGTGTAGGCACCCTTTTTCTTGCAAATACAGTGAGTACCAGCAATCTCGTTTGCCCTTCCAGGAAACATCCAGACATAAAAGACTTTCCCAGTAACTCTACGTATTCAGAGTGTAGGGCAACTCGCTGCACCCTTCCTTAGGAAGCTAGGTGGACTCAGCTCTTCAACAGCTCCAGGGATTCTCTTCTCGCACGTCCTACATGCCTTGGAAGGCTGCCTCATTGCCCTCATTGGAGCTACACTAAGAAACACAATCTGCTTCGCCGTCCTCTAGGAACTCTTACCCAAGGACCCCATACCTACAGGAGAAAGGAGGCTTGCATTCCTACTGCAACCAAAGCACAGTTTTTCCTGGTACACTGCAGGGCTTTAAAATAGGCTTAGGCCTGATAGCATACATAGAACTTTCCAAGGATGAGGGCGTTCGATACATGCAGAACACCCCGTGAAGGAAAGTTGATTCAGCAAGGGACAAGGGTGTAGCTAGAGTCTCTTTTGACTTGTTAGAAATCAGAAGGGTTTCGGCTGCATGTTCAGCGGAATAGAAGACCTGATGGCACAAGCCTTGCTTTCCCATTTTAAATCTCTATCCATGCTAGCCTGAAGATCCCTAAATAACACTTTTTCGACTGGCCTCTATTCTCTGTAGGCAGCCCTCTGGAAAGAAAAGGAGTTTTCTCTAAGGAAACACGGTGCTTCCATAGCATGTGTGGGAGCTCCTCCTGTCATGCTCTAGAGCTACAGGGAAACTTGACGTGAGTACTTGCCTCAAGCTAAGGCCTGTAAAGCCCTGCTGAAACGAAAGCGCTTAGCAGTTTCCATTAGGTCGTATTCGCAGTTCTGCTTTACTTTAACGTATCTTCACTTTTCTAGACACGTAGCACCCTGTGTAGGCACCCTTTTGCCTACAAATACAGTGAGTACCAGCAGGCTCCTCTGCCCTTCTAAGAAACATCCAGGCCTAGTAGACTTTCCCAGTCAGTCTATGTATTCAGAGGGTAGGGCAACACACTGCACTCTTCCTTGGGAAAGCTAGATGTCCGCAGCGCTCCCACAGCTCCAGGAATTGTGTTCTCTCACGTCCTACATGCTATGGAAGTCTGCCTCATTGCCCTCATTGGAGCTACACTAAGAAACACAATCTGCTTCGCCTTCCTCTAGGAACTCTTACCCAAGGACCCCATACCTACAGGAGAAAGGAGGCTTGCATTCCTACTGGAACCAAAGCACAGTTTTTCCTGCTACACTGCAGGATTTTAGAATAGGCTTAGGCCCGATAGCATACATAGAACGTTCCAAGGATGAGGGAGTTTGATACATGCAGAACACCCTGTGAAGAAAAGTTGATTCAGCAAAGGACCTTGGTGTAGCTAGAGTCTCTTGTGACTTGTGAGAAATCAGAAGGTGTTAGGCTGCATGTTCACCGGAAAAGAATACCTGATGGCACAAACCTTGCTTTCCCAGTTGAAAAGCTCTATCCACGTTGCACAGAAGATACCTAAATAACACTGTTTTTGACTGGCGTCTAGTCACTGTAGGGAGCCATCTGGAAAGCAAAGGCGTTTTCTCTAAGGAAACACGGTGCTTCCATAGCGTGTGGGGGAGCTCCTCCTGTCATGCTCTAGAGCTACAGGGAAACTTGCCGTGAGTACTTGCCTCAAGCTAAGGCCTGAAAAGCCCTGCTGAAGTGAAAGCGCTTAGCAGGTTCCATTAGGTCGTATTCGCAGTTCTGCTCTACTTTAAGGTTTCTTCACTTTTCCTGACACCAGGCACACTCGTGTAGGCACCCTTTTTCTTGCAAATACAGTGAGTACCAGCAGTCTCCTTTGCCCTTCCAGGAAACATCCAGACATAAAAGCCTTTCCCAGTAACTCTACGTATTCAGAGTGTAGGGCAACTCGCTGCACCCTTCCTTAGGAAGCTAGGTGGACTCAGCTCTTCAACAGCTCCAGGGATTCTCTTCTCGCACGTCCTACATGCCTTGGAAGTCTGCCTCATTGCCCTCATTGGAGCTACACTAAGAAACACAATCTGCTTCGCCGTCCTCTAGGAACTCTTACCCAAGGACCCCATACCTACAGGAGAAAGGAGGCTTGCATTCCTACTGCAACCAAAGCACAGCTTTTCCTGGTACACTGCAGGGCTTTAAAATAGGCTTAGGCCTGATAGCATACATAGAACTTTCCAAGGATGAGGGCGTTCGATACATGCAGAACACCCCGTGAAGGAAAGTTGATTCAGCAAGGGACAAGGGTGTAGCTAGAGTCTCTTTTGACTTGTTAGAAATCAGAAGGGTTTCGGCTGCATGTTCAGCGGAATAGAAGACCTGATGGCACAAGCCTTGCTTTCCCATTTTAAATCTCTATCCATGCTAGCCTGAAGATCCCTAAATAACACTTTTTCGACTGGCCTCTATTCTCTGTAGGCAGCCCTCTGGAAAGAAAAGGAGTTTTCTCTAAGGAAACACGGTGCTTCCATAGCATGTGTGGGAGCTCCTCCTGTCATGCTCTAGAGCTACAGGGAAACTTGACGTGAGTACTTGCCTCAAGCTAAGGCCTGTAAAGCCCTGCTGAAACGAAAGTGCTTAGCAGTTTCCATTAGGTCGTATTCGCAGTTCTGCTTTACTTTAACGTTTCTTCACTTTTCTAGACACGTAGCACCCTGTGTAGGCACCCTTTTGCTTACAAATACAGTGAGTACCAGCAGGCTCCTCTGCCCTTCTAAGAAACATCCAGGCCTAGTAGACTTTCCCAGTCAGTCTATGTATTCAGAGGGTAGGGCAACACACTGCACTCTTCCTTGGGAAAGCTAGATGTCCGCAGCGCTCCCACAGCTCCAGGAATTGTGTTCTCTCACGTCCTACATGCTATGGAAGTCTGCCTCATTGCCCTCATTGGAGCTACACTAAGAAACACAATCTGCTTCGCCTTCCTCTAGGAACTCTTACCCAAGGACCCCATACCTACAGGAGAAAGGAGGCTTGCATTCCTACTGGAACCAAAGCACAGTTTTTCCTGCTACACTGCAGGATTTTAGAATAGGCTTAGGCCCGATAGCATACATAGAACGTTCCAAGGATGAGGGAGTTTGATACATGCAGAACACCCTGTGAAGAAAAGTTGATTCAGCAAAGGACCTTGGTGTAGCTAGAGTCTCTTGTGACTTGTGAGAAATCAGAAGGTGTTAGGCTGCATGTTCACCGGAAAAGAATACCTGATGGCACAAACCTTGCTTTCCCAGTTGAAAAGCTCTATCCACGTTGCACAGAAGATACCTAAATAACACTGTTTTTGACTGGCGTCTAGTCACTGTAGGGAGCCATCTGGAAAGCAAAGGCGTTTTCTCTAAGGAAACACGGTGCTTCCATAGCGTGTGGGGGAGCTCCTCCTGTCATGCTCTAGAGCTACAGGGAAACTTGCCGTGAGTACTTGCCTCAAGCTAAGGCCTGAAAAGCCCTGCTGAAGCGAAAGCGCTTAGCAGGTTCCATTAGGTCGTATTCGCAGTTCTGCTCTACTTTAAGGTTTCTTCACTTTTCCTGACACCAGGCACACTCGTGTAGGCACCCTTTTTCTTGCAAATACAGTGAGTACCAGCAGTCTCCTTTGCCCTTCCAGGAAACATCCAGACATAAAAGCCTTTCCCAGTAACTCTACGTATTCAGAGTGTAGGGCAACTCGCTGCACCCTTCCTTAGGAAGCTAGGTGGACTCAGCTCTTCAACAGCTCCAGGGATTCTGTTCTCGCACGTCCTACATGCCTTGGAAGTCTGCCTCATTGCCCTCATTGGAGCTACACTAAGAAACACAATCTGCTTCGCCGTCCTCTAGGAACTCTTACCCAAGGACCCCATACCTACAGGAGAAAGGAGGCTTGCATTCCTACTGCAACCAAAGCACAGCTTTTCCTGGTACACTGCAGGGCTTTAAAATAGGCTTAGGCCTGATAGCATACATAGAACTTTCCAAGGATGAGGGCGTTCGATACATGCAGAACACCCCGTGAAGGAAAGTTGATTCAGCAAGGGACAAGGGTGTAGCTAGAGTCTCTTTTGACTTGTTAGAAATCAGAAGGGTTTCGGCTGCATGTTCAGCGGAATAGAAGACCTGATGGCACAAGCCTTGCTTTCCCATTTTAAATCTCTATCCATGCTAGCCTGAAGATCCCTAAATAACACTTTTTCGACTGGCCTCTATTCTCTGTAGGCAGCCCTCTGGAAAGAAAAGGAGTTTTCTCTAAGGAAACACGGTGCTTCCATAGCATGTGTGGGAGCTCCTCCTGTCATGCTCTAGAGCTACAGGGAAACTTGACGTGAGTACTTGCCTCAAGCTAAGGCCTGTAAAGCCCTGCTGAAACGAAAGCGCTTAGCAGTTTCCATTAGGTCGTATTCGCAGTTCTGCTTTACTTTAACGTTTCTTCACTTTTCTAGACACGTAGCACCCTGTGTAGGCACCCTTTTGCTTACAAATACAGTGAGTACCAGCAGGCTCCTCTGCCCTTCTAAGAAACATCCAGGCCTAGTAGACTTTCCCAGTCAGTCTATGTATTCAGAGGGTAGGGCAACACACTGCACTCTTCCTTGGGAAAGCTAGATGTCCGCAGCGCTCCCACAGCTCCAGGAATTGTGTTCTCTCACGTCCTACATGCTATGGAAGTCTGCCTCATTGCCCTCATTGGAGCTACACTAAGAAACACAATCTGCTTCGCCTTCCTCTAGGAACTCTTACCCAAGGACCCCATACCTACAGGAGAAAGGAGGCTTGCATTCCTACTGGAACCAAAGCACAGTTTTTCCTGCTACACTGCAGGATTTTAGAATAGGCTTAGGCCCGATAGCATACATAGAACGTTCCAAGGATGAGGGAGTTTGATACATGCAGAACACCCTGTGAAGAAAAGTTGATTCAGCAAAGGACCTTGGTGTAGCTAGAGTCTCTTGTGACTTGTGAGAAATCAGAAGGTGTTAGGCTGCATGTTCACCGGAAAAGAATACCTGATGGCACAAACCTTGCTTTCCCAGTTGAAAAGCTCTATCCACGTTGCACAGAAGATACCTAAATAACACTGTTTTTGACTGGCGTCTAGTCACTGTAGGGAGCCATCTGGAAAGCAAAGGCGTTTTCTCTAAGGAAACACGGTGCTTCCATAGCGTGTGGGGGAGCTCCTCCTGTCATGCTCTAGAGCTACAGGGAAACTTGCCGTGAGTACTTGCCTCAAGCTAAGGCCTGAAAAGCCCTGCTGAAGCAAAAGCGCTTAGCAGGTTCCATTAGGTCGTATTCGCAGTTCTGCTCTACTTTAAGGTTTCTTCACTTTTCCTGACACCAGGCACACTCGTGTAGGCACCCTTTTTCTTGCAAATACAGTGAGTACCAGCAGTCTCCTTTGCCCTTCCAGGAAACATCCAGACATAAAAGCCTTTCCCAGTAACTCTACGTATTCAGAGTGTAGGGCAACTCGCTGCACCCTTCCTTAGGAAGCTAGGTGGACTCAGCTCTTCAACAGCTCCAGGGATTCTGTTCTCGCACGTCCTACATGCCTTGGAAGTCTGCCTCATTGCCCTCATTGGAGCTACACTAAGAAACACAATCTGCTTCGCCGTCCTCTAGGAACTCTTACCCAAGGACCCCATACCTACAGGAGAAAGGAGGCTTGCATTCCTACTGCAACCAAAGCACAGTTTTTCCTGGTACACTGCAGGGCTTTAAAATAGGCTTAGGCCTGATAGCATACATAGAACTTTCCAAGGATGAGGGCGTTCGATACATGCAGAACACCCCGTGAAGGAAAGTTGATTCAGCAAGGGACAAGGGTGTAGCTAGAGTCTCTTTTGACTTGTTAGAAATCAGAAGGGTTTCGGCTGCATGTTCAGCGGAATAGAAGACCTGATGGCACAAGCCTTGCTTTCCCATTTTAAATCTCTATCCATGCTAGCCTGAAGATCCCTAAATAACACTTTTTCGACTGGCCTCTATTCTCTGTAGGCAGCCCTCTGGAAAGAAAAGGAGTTTTCTCTAAGGAAACACGGTGCTTCCATAGCATGTGTGGGAGCTCCTCCTGTCATGCTCTAGAGCTACAGGGAAACTTGACGTGAGTACTTGCCTCAAGCTAAGGCCTGTAAAGCCCTGCTGAAACGAAAGCGCTTAGCAGTTTCCATTAGGTCGTATTCGCAGTTCTGCTTTACTTTAACGTTTCTTCACTTTTCTAGACACGTAGCACCCTGTGTAGGCACCCTTTTGCCTACAAATACAGTGAGTACCAGCAGGCTCCTCTGCCCTTCTAAGAAACATCCAGGCCTAGTAGCCTTTCCCAGTCAGTCTATGTATTCAGAGGGTAGGGCAACACACTGCACTCTTCCTTGGGAAAGCTAGATGTCCGCAGCGCTCCCACAGCTCCAGGAATTGTGTTCTCTCACGTCCTACATGCTATGGAAGTCTGCCTCATTGCCCTCATTGGAGCTACACTAAGAAACACAATCTGCTTCGCCTTCCTCTAGGAACTCTTACCCAAGGACCCCATACCTACAGGAGAAAGGAGGCTTGCATTCCTACTGGAACCAAAGCACAGTTTTTCCTGCTACACTGCAGGATTTTAGAATAGGCTTAGGCCCGATAGCATACATAGAACGTTCCAAGGATGAGGGAGTTTGATACATGCAGAACACCCTGTGAAGAAAAGTTGATTCAGCAAAGGACCTTGGTGTAGCTAGAGTCTCTTTTGACTTGTGAGAAATCAGAAGGTGTTAGGCTGCATGTTCACCGGAAAAGAATACCTGATGGCACAAACCTTGCTTTCCCAGTTGAAAAGCTCTATCCACGCTGCACAGAAGATACCTAAATAACACTGTTTTTGACTGGCGTCTAGTCACTGTAGGGAGCCATCTGGAAAGCAAAGGCGTTTTCTCTAAGGAAACACGGTGCTTCCATAGCGTGTGGGGGAGCTCCTCCTGTCATGCTCTAGAGCTACAGGGAAACTTGCCGTGAGTACTTGCCTCAAGCTAAGGCCTGAAAAGCCCTGCTGAAGCAAAAGCGCTTAGCAGGTTCCATTAGGTCGTATTCGCAGTTCTGCTCTACTTTAAGGTTTCTTCACTTTTCCTGACACCAGGCACACTCGTGTAGGCACCCTTTTTCTTGCAAATACAGTGAGTACCAGCAGTCTCCTTTGCCCTTCCAGGAAACATCCAGACATAAAAGCCTTTCCCAGTAACTCTACGTATTCAGAGTGTAGGGCAACTCGCTGCACCCTTCCTTAGGAAGCTAGGTGGACTCAGCTCTTCAACAGCTCCAGGGATTCTGTTCTCGCACGTCCTACATGCCTTGGAAGTCTGCCTCATTGCCCTCATTGGAGCTACACTAAGAAACACAATCTGCTTCGCCGTCCTCTAGGAACTCTTACCCAAGGACCCCATACCTACAGGAGAAAGGAGGCTTGCATTCCTACTGCAACCAAAGCACAGTTTTTCCTGGTACACTGCAGGGCTTTAAAATAGGCTTAGGCCTGATAGCATACATAGAACTTTCCAAGGATGAGGGCGTTCGATACATGCAGAACACCCCGTGAAGGAAAGTTGATTCAGCAAGGGACAAGGGTGTAGCTAGAGTCTCTTTTGACTTGTTAGAAATCAGAAGGGTTTCGGCTGCATGTTCAGCGGAATAGAAGACCTGATGGCACAAGCCTTGCTTTCCCATTTTAAATCTCTATCCATGCTAGCCTGAAGATCCCTAAATAACACTTTTTCGACTGGCCTCTATTCTCTGTAGGCAGCCCTCTGGAAAGAAAAGGAGTTTTCTCTAAGGAAACACGGTGCTTCCATAGCATGTGTGGGAGCTCCTCCTGTCATGCTCTAGAGCTACAGGGAAACTTGACGTGAGTACTTGCCTCAAGCTAAGGCCTGTAAAGCCCTGCTGAAACGAAAGCGCTTAGCAGTTTCCATTAGGTCGTATTCGCAGTTCTGCTTTACTTTAACGTTTCTTCACTTTTCTAGACACGTAGCACCCTGTGTAGGCACCCTTTTGCCTACAAATACAGTGAGTACCAGCAGGCTCCTCTGCCCTTCTAAGAAACATCCAGGCCTAGTAGCCTTTCCCAGTCAGTCTATGTATTCAGAGGGTAGGGCAACACACTGCACTCTTCCTTGGGAAAGCTAGATGTCCGCAGCGCTCCCACAGCTCCAGGAATTGTGTTCTCTCACGTCCTACATGCTATGGAAGTCTGCCTCATTGCCCTCATTGGAGCTACACTAAGAAACACAATCTGCTTCGCCTTCCTCTAGGAACTCTTACCCAAGGACCCCATACCTACAGGAGAAAGGAGGCTTGCATTCCTACTGGAACCAAAGCACAGTTTTTCCTGCTACACTGCAGGATTTTAGAATAGGCTTAGGCCCGATAGCATACATAGAACGTTCCAAGGATGAGGGAGTTTGATACATGCAGAACACCCTGTGAAGAAAAGTTGATTCAGCAAAGGACCTTGGTGTAGCTAGAGTCTCTTTTGACTTGTGAGAAATCAGAAGGTGTTAGGCTGCATGTTCACCGGAAAAGAATACCTGATGGCACAAACCTTGCTTTCCCAGTTGAAAAGCTCTATCCACGCTGCACAGAAGATACCTAAATAACACTGTTTTTGACTGGCGTCTAGTCACTGTAGGGAGCCATCTGGAAAGCAAAGGCGTTTTCTCTAAGGAAACACGGTGCTTCCATAGCGTGTGGGGGAGCTCCTCCTGTCATGCTCTAGAGCTACAGGGAAACTTGCCGTGAGTACTTGCGTCAAGCTAAGGCCTGAAAAGCCCTGCTGAAGCGAAAGTGCTTAGCAGGTTCCATTAGGTCGTATTCGCAGTTCTGCTCTACTTTTAGGTTTCTTCACTTTTCCTGACACCAGGCACCCTCGTGTAGGCACCCTTTTTCTTGCAAATACAGTGAGTACCAGCAGTCTCCTTTGCCCTTCCAGGAAACATCCAGACATAAAAGCCTTTCCCAGTAACTCTACGTATTCAGAGTGTAGGGCAACTCGCTGCACCCTTCCTTAGGAAGCTAGGTGGACTCAGCTCTTCAACAGCTCCAGGGATTCTCTTCTCGCACGTCCTACATGCCATGGAAGTCTGCCTCATTGCCCTCATTGGAGCTACACTAAGAAACACAATCTGCTTCGCCGTCCTCTAGGAACTCTTACCCAAGGACCCCATACCTACAGGAGAAAGGAGGCTTGCATTCCTACTGCAACCAAAGCACAGTTTTTCCTGGTACACTGCAGGGCTTTAAAATAGGCTTAGGCCTGATAGCATACATAGAACTTTCCAAGGATGAGGGCGTTCGATACATGCAGAACACCCCGTGAAGGAAAGTTGATTCAGCAAGGGACAAGGGTGTAGCTAGAGTCTCTTTTGACTTGTTAGAAATCAGAAGGGTTTCGGCTGCATGTTCAGCGGAATAGAAGACCTGATGGCACAAGCCTTGCTTTCCCATTTTAAATCTCTATCCATGCTAGCCTGAAGATCCCTAAATAACACTTTTTCGACTGGCCTCTATTCTCTGTAGGCAGCCCTCTGGAAAGAAAAGGAGTTTTCTCTAAGGAAACACGGTGCTTCCATAGCATGTGTGGGAGCTCCTCCTGTCATGCTCTAGAGCTACAGGGAAACTTGACGTGAGTACTTGCCTCAAGCTAAGGCCTGTAAAGCCCTGCTGAAACGAAAGCGCTTAGCAGTTTCCATTAGGTCGTATTCGCAGTTCTGCTTTACTTTAACGTTTCTTCACTTTTCTAGACACGTAGCACCCTGTGTAGGCACCCTTTTGCCTACAAATACAGTGAGTACCAGCAGGCTCCTCTGCCCTTCTAAGAAACATCCAGGCCTAGTAGCCTTTCCCAGTCAGTCTATGTATTCAGAGGGTAGGGCAACACACTGCACTCTTCCTTGGGAAAGCTAGATGTCCGCAGCGCTCCCACAGCTCCAGGAATTGTGTTCTCTCACGTCCTACATGCTATGGAAGTCTGCCTCATTGCCCTCATTGGAGCTACACTAAGAAACACAATCTGCTTCGCCTTCCTCTAGGAACTCTTACCCAAGGACCCCATACCTACAGGAGAAAGGAGGCTTGCATTCCTACTGGAACCAAAGCACAGTTTTTCCTGCTACACTGCAGGATTTTAGAATAGGCTTAGGCCCGATAGCATACATAGAACGTTCCAAGGATGAGGGAGTTTGATACATGCAGAACACCCTGTGAAGAAAAGTTGATTCAGCAAAGGACCTTGGTGTAGCTAGAGTCTCTTTTGACTTGTGAGAAATCAGAAGGTGTTAGGCTGCATGTTCACCGGAAAAGAATACCTGATGGCACAAACCTTGCTTTCCCAGTTGAAAAGCTCTATCCACGCTGCACAGAAAATACCTAAATAACACTGTTTTTGACTGGCGTCTAGTCACTGTAGGGAGCCATCTGGAAAGCAAAGGCGTTTTCTCTAAGGAAACACGGTGCTTCCATAGCGTGTGGGGGAGCTCCTCCTGTCATGCTCTAGAGCTACAGGGAAACTTGCCGTGAGTACTTGCCTCAAGCTAAGGCCTGAAAAGCCCTGCTGAAGCGAAAGTGCTTAGCAGGTTCCATTAGGTCGTATTCGCAGTTCTGCTCTACTTTAAGGTTTCTTCACTTTTCCTGACACCAGGCACCCTCGTGTAGGCACCCTTTTTCTTGCAAATACAGTGAGTACCAGCAGTCTCCTTTGCCCTTCCAGGAAACATCCAGACATAAAAGCCTTTCCCAGTAACTCTACGTATTCAGAGTGTAGGGCAACTCGCTGCACCCTTCCTTAGGAAGCTAGGTGGACTCAGCTCTTCAACAGCTCCAGGGATTCTCTTCTCGCACGTCCTACATGCCATGGAAGTCTGCCTCATTGCCCTCATTGGAGCTACACTAAGAAACACAATCTGCTTCGCCGTCCTCTAGGAACTCTTACCCAAGGACCCCATACCTACAGGAGAAAGGAGGCTTGCATTCCTACTGCAACCAAAGCACAGTTTTTCCTGGTACACTGCAGGGCTTTAAAATAGGCTTAGGCCTGATAGCATACATAGAACTTTCCAAGGATGAGGGCGTTCGATACATGCAGAACACCCCGTGAAGGAAAGTTGATTCAGCAAGGGACAAGGGTGTAGCTAGAGTCTCTTTTGACTTGTTAGAAATCAGAAGGGTTTCGGCTGCATGTTCAGCGGAATAGAAGACCTGATGGCACAAGCCTTGCTTTCCCATTTTAAATCTCTATCCATGCTAGCCTGAAGATCCCTAAATAACACTTTTTCGACTGGCCTCTATTCTCTGTAGGCAGCCCTCTGGAAAGAAAAGGAGTTTTCTCTAAGGAAACACGGTGCTTCCATAGCATGTGTGGGAGCTCCTCCTGTCATGCTCTAGAGCTACAGGGAAACTTGACGTGAGTACTTGCCTCAAGCTAAGGCCTGTAAAGCCCTGCTGAAACGAAAGCGCTTAGCAGTTTCCATTAGGTCGTATTTGCAGTTCTGCTTTACTTTAACGTTTCTTCACTTTTCTAGACACGTAGCACCCTGTGTAGGCACCCTTTTGCCTACAAATACAGTGAGTACCAGCAGGCTCCTCTGCCCTTCTAAGAAACATCCAGGCCTAGTAGCCTTTCCCAGTCAGTCTATGTATTCAGAGGGTAGGGCAACACACTGCACTCTTCCTTGGGAAAGCTAGATGTCCGCAGCGCTCCCACAGCTCCAGGAATTGTGTTCTCTCACGTCCTACATGCTATGGAAGTCTGCCTCATTGCCCTCATTGGAGCTACACTAAGAAACACAATCTGCTTCGCCTTCCTCTAGGAACTCTTACCCAAGGACCCCATACCTACAGGAGAAAGGAGGCTTGCATTCCTACTGGAACCAAAGCACAGTTTTTCCTGCTACACTGCAGGATTTTAGAATAGGCTTAGGCCCGATAGCATACATAGAACGTTCCAAGGATGAGGGAGTTTGATACATGCAGAACACCCTGTGAAGAAAAGTTGATTCAGCAAAGGACCTTGGTGTAGCTAGAGTCTCTTTTGACTTGTGAGAAATCAGAAGGTGTTAGGCTGCATGTTCACCGGAAAAGAATACCTGATGGCACAAACCTTGCTTTCCCAGTTGAAAAGCTCTATCCACGCTGCACAGAAGATACCTAAATAACACTGTTTTTGACTGGCGTCTAGTCACTGTAGGGAGCCATCTGGAAAGCAAAGGCGTTTTCTCTAAGGAAACACGGTGCTTCCATAGCGTGTGGGGGAGCTCCTCCTGTCATGCTCTAGAGCTACAGGGAAACTTGCCGTGAGTACTTGCCTCAAGCTAAGGCCTGAAAAGCCCTGCTGAAGCGAAAGTGCTTAGCAGGTTCCATTAGGTCGTATTCGCAGTTCTGCTCTACTTTAAGGTTTCTTCACTTTTCCTGACACCAGGCACCCTCGTGTAGGCACCCTTTTTCTTGCAAATACAGTGAGTACCAGCAGTCTCCTTTGCCCTTCCAGGAAACATCCAGACATAAAAGCCTTTCCCAGTAACTCTACGTATTCAGAGTGTAGGGCAACTCGCTGCACCCTTCCTTAGGAAGCTAGGTGGACTCAGCTCTTCAACAGCTCCAGGGATTCTCTTCTCGCACGTCCTACATGCCATGGAAGTCTGCCTCATTGCCCTCATTGGAGCTACACTAAGAAACACAATCTGCTTCGCCGTCCTCTAGGAACTCTTACCCAAGGACCCCATACCTACAGGAGAAAGGAGGCTTGCATTCCTACTGCAACCAAAGCACAGTTTTTCCTGGTACACTGCAGGGCTTTAAAATAGGCTTAGGCCTGATAGCATACATAGAACTTTCCAAGGATGAGGGCGTTCGATACATGCAGAACACCCCGTGAAGGAAAGTTGATTCAGCAAGGGACAAGGGTGTAGCTAGAGTCTCTTTTGACTTGTTAGAAATCAGAAGGGTTTCGGCTGCATGTTCAGCGGAATAGAAGACCTGATGGCACAAGCCTTGCTTTCCCATTTTAAATCTCTATCCATGCTAGCCTGAAGATCCCTAAATAACACTTTTTCGACTGGCCTCTATTCTCTGTAGGCAGCCCTCTGGAAAGAAAAGGAGTTTTCTCTAAGGAAACACGGTGCTTCCATAGCATGTGTGGGAGCTCCTCCTGTCATGCTCTAGAGCTACAGGGAAACTTGACGTGAGTACTTGCCTCAAGCTAAGGCCTGTAAAGCCCTGCTGAAACGAAAGCGCTTAGCAGTTTCCATTAGGTCGTATTCGCAGTTCTGCTTTACTTTAACGTTTCTTCACTTTTCTAGACACGTAGCACCCTGTGTAGGCACCCTTTTGCCTACAAATACAGTGAGTACCAGCAGGCTCCTCTGCCCTTCTAAGAAACATCCAGGCCTAGTAGCCTTTCCCAGTCAGTCTATGTATTCAGAGGGTAGGGCAACACACTGCACTCTTCCTTGGGAAAGCTAGATGTCCGCAGCGCTCCCACAGCTCCAGGAATTGTGTTCTCTCACGTCCTACATGCTATGGAAGTCTGCCTCATTGCCCTCATTGGAGCTACACTAAGAAACACAATCTGCTTCGCCTTCCTCTAGGAACTCTTACCCAAGGACCCCATACCTACAGGAGAAAGGAGGCTTGCATTCCTACTGGAACCAAAGCACAGTTTTTCCTGCTACACTGCAGGATTTTAGAATAGGCTTAGGCCCGATAGCATACATAGAACGTTCCAAGGATGAGGGAGTTTGATACATGCAGAACACCCTGTGAAGAAAAGTTGATTCAGCAAAGGACCTTGGTGTAGCTAGAGTCTCTTTTGACTTGTGAGAAATCAGAAGGTGTTAGGCTGCATGTTCACCGGAAAAGAATACCTGATGGCACAAACCTTGCTTTCCCAGTTGAAAAGCTCTATCCACGCTGCACAGAAGATACCTAAATAACACTGTTTTTGACTGGCGTCTAGTCACTGTAGGGAGCCATCTGGAAAGCAAAGGCGTTTTCTCTAAGGAAACACGGTGCTTCCATAGCGTGTGGGGGAGCTCCTCCTGTCATGCTCTAGAGCTACAGGGAAACTTGCCGTGAGTACTTGCCTCAAGCTAAGGCCTGAAAAGCCCTGCTGAAGCGAAAGTGCTTAGCAGGTTCCATTAGGTCGTATTCGCAGTTCTGCTCTACTTTAAGGTTTCTTCACTTTTCCTGACACCAGGCACCCTCGTGTAGGCACCCTTTTTCTTGCAAATACAGTGAGTACCAGCAGTCTCCTTTGCCCTTCCAGGAAACATCCAGACATAAAAGCCTTTCCCAGTAACTCTACGTATTCAGAGTGTAGGGCAACTCGCTGCACCCTTCCTTAGGAAGCTAGGTGGACTCAGCTCTTCAACAGCTCCAGGGATTCTCTTCTCGCACGTCCTACATGCCATGGAAGTCTGCCTCATTGCCCTCATTGGAGCTACACTAAGAAACACAATCTGCTTCGCCGTCCTCTAGGAACTCTTACCCAAGGACCCCATACCTACAGGAGAAAGGAGGCTTGCATTCCTACTGCAACCAAAGCACAGTTTTTCCTGGTACACTGCAGGGCTTTAAAATAGGCTTAGGCCTGATAGCATACATAGAACTTTCCAAGGATGAGGGCGTTCGATACATGCAGAACACCCCGTGAAGGAAAGTTGATTCAGCAAGGGACAAGGGTGTAGCTAGAGTCTCTTTTGACTTGTTAGAAATCAGAAGGGTTTCGGCTGCATGTTCAGCGGAATAGAAGACCTGATGGCACAAGCCTTGCTTTCCCATTTTAAATCTCTATCCATGCTAGCCTGAAGATCCCTAAATAACACTTTTTCGACTGGCCTCTATTCTCTGTAGGCAGCCCTCTGGAAAGAAAAGGAGTTTTCTCTAAGGAAACACGGTGCTTCCATAGCATGTGTGGGAGCTCCTCCTGTCATGCTCTAGAGCTACAGGGAAACTTGACGTGAGTACTTGCCTCAAGCTAAGGCCTGTAAAGCCCTGCTGAAACGAAAGCGCTTAGCAGTTTCCATTCGGTCGTATTCGCAGTTCTGCTTTACTTTAACGTTTCTTCACTTTTCTAGACACGTAGCACCCTGTGTAGGCACCCTTTTGCCTACAAATACAGTGAGTAGCAGCAGGCTCCTCTGCCCTTCTAAGAAACATCCAGGCCTAGTAGCCTTTCCCAGTCAGTCTATGTATTCAGAGGGTAGGGCAACACACTGCACTCTTCCTTGGGAAAGCTAGATGTCCGCAGCGCTCCCACAGCTCCAGGAATTGTGTTCTCTCACGTCCTACATGCTATGGAAGTCTGCCTCATTGCCCTCATTGGAGCTACACTAAGAAACACAATCTGCTTCGCCTTCCTCTAGGAACTCTTACCCAAGGACCCCATACCTACAGGAGAAAGGAGGCTTGCATTCCTACTGGAACCAAAGCACAGTTTTTCCTGCTACACTGCAGGATTTTAGAATAGGCTTAGGCCCGATAGCATACATAGAACGTTCCAAGGATGAGGGAGTTTGATACATGCAGAACACCCTGTGAAGAAAAGTTGATTCAGCAAAGGACCTTGGTGTAGCTAGAGTCTCTTTTGACTTGTGAGAAATCAGAAGGTGTTAGGCTGCATGTTCACCGGAAAAGAATACCTGATGGCACAAACCTTGCTTTCCCAGTTGAAAAGCTCTATCCACGCTGCACAGAAGATACCTAAATAACACTGTTTTTGACTGGCGTCTAGTCACTGTAGGGAGCCATCTGGAAAGCAAAGGCGTTTTCTCTAAGGAAACACGGTGCTTCCATAGCGTGTGGGGGAGCTCCTCCTGTCATGCTCTAGAGCTACAGGGAAACTTGCCGTGAGTACTTGCCTCAAGCTAAGGCCTGAAAAGCCCTGCTGAAGCGAAAGTGCTTAGCAGGTTCCATTAGGTCGTATTCGCAGTTCTGCTCTACTTTAAGGTTTCTTCACTTTTCCTGACACCAGGCACCCTCGTGTAGGCACCCTTTTTCTTGCAAATACAGTGAGTACCAGCAGTCTCCTTTGCCCTTCCAGGAAACATCCAGACATAAAAGCCTTTCCCAGTAACTCTACGTATTCAGAGTGTAGGGCAACTCGCTGCACCCTTCCTTAGGAAGCTAGGTGGACTCAGCTCTTCAACAGCTCCAGGGATTCTCTTCTCGCACGTCCTACATGCCATGGAAGTCTGCCTCATTGCCCTCATTGGAGCTACACTAAGAAACACAATCTGCTTCGCCGTCCTCTAGGAACTCTTACCCAAGGACCCCATACCTACAGGAGAAAGGAGGCTTGCATTCCTACTGCAACCAAAGCACAGTTTTTCCTGGTACACTGCAGGGCTTTAAAATAGGCTTAGGCCTGATAGCATACATAGAACTTTCCAAGGATGAGGGCGTTCGATACATGCAGAACACCCCGTGAAGGAAAGTTGATTCAGCAAGGGACAAGGGTGTAGCTAGAGTCTCTTTTGACTTGTTAGAAATCAGAAGGGTTTCGGCTGCATGTTCAGCGGAATAGAAGACCTGATGGCACAAGCCTTGCTTTCCCATTTTAAATCTCTATCCATGCTAGCCTGAAGATCCCTAAATAACACTTTTTCGACTGGCCTCTATTCTCTGTAGGCAGCCCTCTGGAAAGAAAAGGAGTTTTCTCTAAGGAAACACGGTGCTTCCATAGCATGTGTGGGAGCTCCTCCTGTCATGCTCTAGAGCTACAGGGAAACTTGACGTGAGTACTTGCCTCAAGCTAAGGCCTGTAAAGCCCTGCTGAAACGAAAGCGCTTAGCAGTTTCCATTAGGTCGTATTTGCAGTTCTGCTTTACTTTAACGTTTCTTCACTTTTCTAGACACGTAGCACCCTGTGTAGGCACCCTTTTGCCTACAAATACAGTGAGTACCAGCAGGCTCCTCTGCCCTTCTAAGAAACATCCAGGCCTAGTAGCCTTTCCCAGTCAGTCTATGTATTCAGAGGGTAGGGCAACACACTGCACTCTTCCTTGGGAAAGCTAGATGTCCGCAGCGCTCCCACAGCTCCAGGAATTGTGTTCTCTCACGTCCTACATGCTATGGAAGTCTGCCTCATTGCCCTCATTGGAGCTACACTAAGAAACACAATCTGCTTCGCCTTCCTCTAGGAACTCTTACCCAAGGACCCCATACCTACAGGAGAAAGGAGGCTTGCATTCCTACTGGAACCAAAGCACAGTTTTTCCTGCTACACTGCAGGATTTTAGAATAGGCTTAGGCCCGATAGCATACATAGAACGTTCCAAGGATGAGGGAGTTTGATACATGCAGAACACCCTGTGAAGAAAAGTTGATTCAGCAAAGGACCTTGGTGTAGCTAGAGTCTCTTTTGACTTGTGAGAAATCAGAAGGTGTTAGGCTGCATGTTCACCGGAAAAGAATACCTGATGGCACAAACCTTGCTTTCCCAGTTGAAAAGCTCTATCCACGCTGCACAGAAGATACCTAAATAACACTGTTTTTGACTGGCGTCTAGTCACTGTAGGGAGCCATCTGGAAAGCAAAGGCGTTTTCTCTAAGGAAACACGGTGCTTCCATAGCGTGTGGGGGAGCTCCTCCTGTCATGCTCTAGAGCTACAGGGAAACTTGCCGTGAGTACTTGCCTCAAGCTAAGGCCTGAAAAGCCCTGCTGAAGCGAAAGTGCTTAGCAGGTTCCATTAGGTCGTATTCGCAGTTCTGCTCTACTTTAAGGTTTCTTCACTTTTCCTGACACCAGGCACCCTCGTGTAGGCACCCTTTTTCTTGCAAATACAGTGAGTACCAGCAGTCTCCTTTGCCCTTCCAGGAAACATCCAGACATAAAAGCCTTTCCCAGTAACTCTACGTATTCAGAGTGTAGGGCAACTCGCTGCACCCTTCCTTAGGAAGCTAGGTGGACTCAGCTCTTCAACAGCTCCAGGGATTCTCTTCTCGCACGTCCTACATGCCATGGAAGTCTGCCTCATTGCCCTCATTGGAGCTACACTAAGAAACACAATCTGCTTCGCCGTCCTCTAGGAACTCTTACCCAAGGACCCCATACCTACAGGAGAAAGGAGGCTTGCATTCCTACTGCAACCAAAGCACAGTTTTTCCTGGTACACTGCAGGGCTTTAAAATAGGCTTAGGCCTGATAGCATACATAGAACTTTCCAAGGATGAGGGCGTTCGATACATGCAGAACACCCCGTGAAGGAAAGTTGATTCAGCAAGGGACAAGGGTGTAGCTAGAGTCTCTTTTGACTTGTTAGAAATCAGAAGGGTTTCGGCTGCATGTTCAGCGGAATAGAAGACCTGATGGCACAAGCCTTGCTTTCCCATTTTAAATCTCTATCCATGCTAGCCTGAAGATCCCTAAATAACACTTTTTCGACTGGCCTCTATTCTCTGTAGGCAGCCCTCTGGAAAGAAAAGGAGTTTTCTCTAAGGAAACACGGTGCTTCCATAGCATGTGTGGGAGCTCCTCCTGTCATGCTCTAGAGCTACAGGGAAACTTGACGTGAGTACTTGCCTCAAGCTAAGGCCTGTAAAGCCCTGCTGAAACGAAAGCGCTTAGCAGTTTCCATTAGGTCGTATTCGCAGTTCTGCTTTACTTTAACGTTTCTTCACTTTTCTAGACACGTAGCACCCTGTGTAGGCACCCTTTTGCCTACAAATACAGTGAGTACCAGCAGGCTCCTCTGCCCTTCTAAGAAACATCCAGGCCTAGTAGCCTTTCCCAGTCAGTCTATGTATTCAGAGGGTAGGGCAACACACTGCACTCTTCCTTGGGAAAGCTAGATGTCCGCAGCGCTCCCACAGCTCCAGGAATTGTGTTCTCTCACGTCCTACATGCTATGGAAGTCTGCCTCATTGCCCTCATTGGAGCTACACTAAGAAACACAATCTGCTTCGCCTTCCTCTAGGAACTCTTACCCAAGGACCCCATACCTACAGGAGAAAGGAGGCTTGCATTCCTACTGGAACCAAAGCACAGTTTTTCCTGCTACACTGCAGGATTTTAGAATAGGCTTAGGCCCGATAGCATACATAGAACGTTCCAAGGATGAGGGAGTTTGATACATGCAGAACACCCTGTGAAGAAAAGTTGATTCAGCAAAGGACCTTGGTGTAGCTAGAGTCTCTTTTGACTTGTGAGAAATCAGAAGGTGTTAGGCTGCATGTTCACCGGAAAAGAATACCTGATGGCACAAACCTTGCTTTCCCAGTTGAAAAGCTCTATCCACGCTGCACAGAAGATACCTAAATAACACTGTTTTTGACTGGCGTCTAGTCACTGTAGGGAGCCATCTGGAAAGCAAAGGCGTTTTCTCTAAGGAAACACGGTGCTTCCATAGCGTGTGGGGGAGCTCCTCCTGTCATGCTCTAGAGCTACAGGGAAACTTGCCGTGAGTACTTGCCTCAAGCTAAGGCCTGAAAAGCCCTGCTGAAGCGAAAGTGCTTAGCAGGTTCCATTAGGTCGTATTCGCAGTTCTGCTCTACTTTAAGGTTTCTTCACTTTTCCTGACACCAGGCACCCTCGTGTAGGCACCCTTTTTCTTGCAAATACAGTGAGTACCAGCAGTCTCCTTTGCCCTTCCAGGAAACATCCAGACATAAAAGCCTTTCCCAGTAACTCTACGTATTCAGAGTGTAGGGCAACTCGCTGCACCCTTCCTTAGGAAGCTAGGTGGACTCAGCTCTTCAACAGCTCCAGGGATTCTCTTCTCGCACGTCCTACATGCCATGGAAGTCTGCCTCATTGCCCTCATTGGAGCTACACTAAGAAACACAATCTGCTTCGCCGTCCTCTAGGAACTCTTACCCAAGGACCCCATACCTACAGGAGAAAGGAGGCTTGCATTCCTACTGCAACCAAAGCACAGTTTTTCCTGGTACACTGCAGGGCTTTAAAATAGGCTTAGGCCTGATAGCATACATAGAACTTTCCAAGGATGAGGGCGTTCGATACATGCAGAACACCCCGTGAAGGAAAGTTGATTCAGCAAGGGACAAGGGTGTAGCTAGAGTCTCTTTTGACTTGTTAGAAATCAGAAGGGTTTCGGCTGCATGTTCAGCGGAATAGAAGACCTGATGGCACAAGCCTTGCTTTCCCATTTTAAATCTCTATCCATGCTAGCCTGAAGATCCCTAAATAACACTTTTTCGACTGGCCTCTATTCTCTGTAGGCAGCCCTCTGGAAAGAAAAGGAGTTTTCTCTAAGGAAACACGGTGCTTCCATAGCATGTGTGGGAGCTCCTCCTGTCATGCTCTAGAGCTACAGGGAAACTTGACGTGAGTACTTGCCTCAAGCTAAGGCCTGTAAAGCCCTGCTGAAACGAAAGCGCTTAGCAGTTTCCATTAGGTCGTATTCGCAGTTCTGCTTTACTTTAACGTTTCTTCACTTTTCTAGACACGTAGCACCCTGTGTAGGCACCCTTTTGCCTACAAATACAGTGAGTACCAGCAGGCTCCTCTGCCCTTCTAAGAAACATCCAGGCCTAGTAGCCTTTCCCAGTCAGTCTATGTATTCAGAGGGTAGGGCAACACACTGCACTCTTCCTTGGGAAAGCTAGATGTCCGCAGCGCTCCCACAGCTCCAGGAATTGTGTTCTCTCACGTCCTACATGCTATGGAAGTCTGCCTCATTGCCCTCATTGGAGCTACACTAAGAAACACAATCTGCTTCGCCTTCCTCTAGGAACTCTTACCCAAGGACCCCATACCTACAGGAGAAAGGAGGCTTGCATTCCTACTGGAACCAAAGCACAGTTTTTCCTGCTACACTGCAGGATTTTAGAATAGGCTTAGGCCCGATAGCATACATAGAACGTTCCAAGGATGAGGGAGTTTGATACATGCAGAACACCCTGTGAAGAAAAGTTGATTCAGCAAAGGACCTTGGTGTAGCTAGAGTCTCTTTTGACTTGTGAGAAATCAGAAGGTGTTAGGCTGCATGTTCACCGGAAAAGAATACCTGATGGCACAAACCTTGCTTTCCCAGTTGAAAAGCTCTATCCACGCTGCACAGAAGATACCTAAATAACACTGTTTTTGACTGGCGTCTAGTCACTGTAGGGAGCCATCTGGAAAGCAAAGGCGTTTTCTCTAAGGAAACACGGTGCTTCCATAGCGTGTGGGGGAGCTCCTCCTGTCATGCTCTAGAGCTACAGGGAAACTTGCCGTGAGTACTTGCCTCAAGCTAAGGCCTGAAAAGCCCTGCTGAAGCGAAAGTGCTTAGCAGGTTCCATTAGGTCGTATTCGCAGTTCTGCTCTACTTTAAGGTTTCTTCACTTTTCCTGACACCAGGCACCCTCGTGTAGGCACCCTTTTTCTTGCAAATACAGTGAGTACCAGCAGTCTCCTTTGCCCTTCCAGGAAACATCCAGACATAAAAGCCTTTCCCAGTAACTCTACGTATTCAGAGTGTAGGGCAACTCGCTGCACCCTTCCTTAGGAAGCTAGGTGGACTCAGCTCTTCAACAGCTCCAGGGATTCTCTTCTCGCACGTCCTACATGCCATGGAAGTCTGCCTCATTGCCCTCATTGGAGCTACACTAAGAAACACAATCTGCTTCGCCGTCCTCTAGGAACTCTTACCCAAGGACCCCATACCTACAGGAGAAAGGAGGCTTGCATTCCTACTGCAACCAAAGCACAGTTTTTCCTGGTACACTGCAGGGCTTTAAAATAGGCTTAGGCCTGATAGCATACATAGAACTTTCCAAGGATGAGGGCGTTCGATACATGCAGAACACCCCGTGAAGGAAAGTTGATTCAGCAAGGGACAAGGGTGTAGCTAGAGTCTCTTTTGACTTGTTAGAAATCAGAAGGGTTTCGGCTGCATGTTCAGCGGAATAGAAGACCTGATGGCACAAGCCTTGCTTTCCCATTTTAAATCTCTATCCATGCTAGCCTGAAGATCCCTAAATAACACTTTTTCGACTGGCCTCTATTCTCTGTAGGCAGCCCTCTGGAAAGAAAAGGAGTTTTCTCTAAGGAAACACGGTGCTTCCATAGCATGTGTGGGAGCTCCTCCTGTCATGCTCTAGAGCTACAGGGAAACTTGACGTGAGTACTTGCCTCAAGCTAAGGCCTGTAAAGCCCTGCTGAAACGAAAGCGCTTAGCAGTTTCCATTCGGTCGTATTCGCAGTTCTGCTTTACTTTAACGTTTCTTCACTTTTCTAGACACGTAGCACCCTGTGTAGGCACCCTTTTGCCTACAAATACAGTGAGTAGCAGCAGGCTCCTCTGCCCTTCTAAGAAACATCCAGGCCTAGTAGCCTTTCCCAGTCAGTCTATGTATTCAGAGGGTAGGGCAACACACTGCACTCTTCCTTGGGAAAGCTAGATGTCCGCAGCGCTCCCACAGCTCCAGGAATTGTGTTCTCTCACGTCCTACATGCTATGGAAGTCTGCCTCATTGCCCTCATTGGAGCTACACTAAGAAACACAATCTGCTTCGCCTTCCTCTAGGAACTCTTACCCAAGGACCCCATACCTACAGGAGAAAGGAGGCTTGCATTCCTACTGGAACCAAAGCACAGTTTTTCCTGCTACACTGCAGGATTTTAGAATAGGCTTAGGCCCGATAGCATACATAGAACGTTCCAAGGATGAGGGAGTTGGATACATGCAGAACACCCTGTGAAGAAAAGTTGATTCAGCAAAGGACCTTGGTGTAGCTAGAGTCTCTTTTGACTTGTGAGAAATCAGAAGGTGTTAGGCTGCATGTTCACCGGAAAAGAATACCTGATGGCACAAACCTTGCTTTCCCAGTTGAAAAGCTCTATCCACGCTGCACAGAAGATACCTAAATAACACTGTTTTTGACTGGCGTCTAGTCACTCTAGGGAGCCATCTGGAAAGCAAAGGCGTTTTCTCTAAGGAAACACGGTGCTTCCATAGCGTGTGGGGGAGCTCCTCCTGTCATGCTCTAGAGCTACAGGGAAACTTGCCGTGAGTACTTGCCTCAAGCTAAGGCCTGAAAAGCCCTGCTGAAGCGAAAGTGCTTAGCAGGTTCCATTAGGTCGTATTCGCAGTTCTGCTCTACTTTAAGGTTTCTTCACTTTTCCTGACACCAGGCACCCTCGTGTAGGCACCCTTTTTCTTGCAAATACAGTGAGTACCAGCAGTCTCCTTTGCCCTTCCAGGAAACATCCAGACATAAAAGCCTTTCCCAGTAACTCTACGTATTCAGAGTGTAGGGCAACTCGCTGCACCCTTCCTTAGGAAGCTAGGTGGACTCAGCTCTTCAACAGCTCCAGGGATTCTCTTCTCGCACGTCCTACATGCCATGGAAGTCTGCCTCATTGCCCTCATTGGAGCTACACTAAGAAACACAATCTGCTTCGCCGTCCTCTAGGAACTCTTACCCAAGGACCCCATACCTACAGGAGAAAGGAGGCTTGCATTCCTACTGCAACCAAAGCACAGTTTTTCCTGGTACACTGCAGGGCTTTAAAATAGGCTTAGGCCTGATAGCATACATAGAACTTTCCAAGGATGAGGGCGTTCGATACATGCAGAACACCCCGTGAAGGAAAGTTGATTCAGCAAGGGACAAGGGTGTAGCTAGAGTCTCTTTTGACTTGTTAGAAATCAGAAGGGTTTCGGCTGCATGTTCAGCGGAATAGAAGACCTGATGGCACAAGCCTTGCTTTCCCATTTTAAATCTCTATCCATGCTAGCCTGAAGATCCCTAAATAACACTTTTTCGACTGGCCTCTATTCTCTGTAGGCAGCCCTCTGGAAAGAAAAGGAGTTTTCTCTAAGGAAACACGGTGCTTCCATAGCATGTGTGGGAGCTCCTCCTGTCATGCTCTAGAGCTACAGGGAAACTTGACGTGAGTACTTGCCTCAAGCTAAGGCCTGTAAAGCCCTGCTGAAACGAAAGCGCTTAGCAGTTTCCATTAGGTCGTATTCGCAGTTCTGCTTTACTTTAACGTTTCTTCACTTTTCTAGACACGTAGCACCCTGTGTAGGCACCCTTTTGCCTACAAATACAGTGAGTAGCAGCAGGCTCCTCTGCCCTTCTAAGAAACATCCAGGCCTAGTAGCCTTTCCCAGTCAGTCTATGTATTCAGAGGGTAGGGCAACACACTGCACTCTTCCTTGGGAAAGCTAGATGTCCGCAGCGCTCCCACAGCTCCAGGAATTGTGTTCTCTCACGTCCTACATGCTATGGAAGTCTGCCTCATTGCCCTCATTGGAGCTACACTAAGAAACACAATCTGCTTCGCCTTCCTCTAGGAACTCTTACCCAAGGACCCCATACCTACAGGAGAAAGGAGGCTTGCATTCCTACTGGAACCAAAGCACAGTTTTTCCTGCTACACTGCAGGATTTTAGAATAGGCTTAGGCCCGATAGCATACATAGAACGTTCCAAGGATGAGGGAGTTTGATACATGCAGAACACCCTGTGAAGAAAAGTTGATTCAGCAAAGGACCTTGGTGTAGCTAGAGTCTCTTTTGACTTGTGAGAAATCAGAAGGTGTTAGGCTGCATGTTCACCGGAAAAGAATACCTGATGGCACAAACCTTGCTTTCCCAGTTGAAAAGCTCTATCCACGCTGCACAGAAGATACCTAAATAACACTGTTTTTGACTGGCGTCTAGTCACTGTAGGGAGCCATCTGGAAAGCAAAGGCGTTTTCTCTAAGGAAACACGGTGCTTCCATAGCGTGTGGGGGAGCTCCTCCTGTCATGCTCTAGAGCTACAGGGAAACTTGCCGTGAGTACTTGCCTCAAGCTAAGGCCTGAAAAGCCCTGCTGAAGCGAAAGTGCTTAGCAGGTTCCATTAGGTCGTATTCGCAGTTCTGCTCTACTTTAAGGTTTCTTCACTTTTCCTGACACCAGGCACCCTCGTGTAGGCACCCTTTTTCTTGCAAATACAGTGAGTACCAGCAGTCTCCTTTGCCCTTCCAGGAAACATCCAGACATAAAAGCCTTTCCCAGTAACTCTACGTATTCAGAGTGTAGGGCAACTCGCTGCACCCTTCCTTAGGAAGCTAGGTGGACTCAGCTCTTCAACAGCTCCAGGGATTCTCTTCTCGCACGTCCTACATGCCATGGAAGTCTGCCTCATTGCCCTCATTGGAGCTACACTAAGAAACACAATCTGCTTCGCCGTCCTCTAGGAACTCTTACCCAAGGACCCCATACCTACAGGAGAAAGGAGGCTTGCATTCCTACTGCAACCAAAGCACAGTTTTTCCTGGTACACTGCAGGGCTTTAAAATAGGCTTAGGCCTGATAGCATACATAGAACTTTCCAAGGATGAGGGCGTTCGATACATGCAGAACACCCCGTGAAGGAAAGTTGATTCAGCAAGGGACAAGGGTGTAGCTAGAGTCTCTTTTGACTTGTTAGAAATCAGAAGGGTTTCGGCTGCATGTTCAGCGGAATAGAAGACCTGATGGCACAAGCCTTGCTTTCCCATTTTAAATCTCTATCCATGCTAGCCTGAAGATCCCTAAATAACACTTTTTCGACTGGCCTCTATTCTCTGTAGGCAGCCCTCTGGAAAGAAAAGGAGTTTTCTCTAAGGAAACACGGTGCTTCCATAGCATGTGTGGGAGCTCCTCCTGTCATGCTCTAGAGCTACAGGGAAACTTGACGTGAGTACTTGCCTCAAGCTAAGGCCTGTAAAGCCCTGCTGAAACGAAAGCGCTTAGCAGTTTCCATTAGGTCGTATTCGCAGTTCTGCTTTACTTTAACGTTTCTTCACTTTTCTAGACACGTAGCACCCTGTGTAGGCACCCTTTTGCCTACAAATACAGTGAGTAGCAGCAGGCTCCTCTGCCCTTCTAAGAAACATCCAGGCCTAGTAGCCTTTCCCAGTCAGTCTATGTATTCAGAGGGTAGGGCAACACACTGCACTCTTCCTTGGGAAAGCTAGATGTCCGCAGCGCTCCCACAGCTCCAGGAATTGTGTTCTCTCACGTCCTACATGCTATGGAAGTCTGCCTCATTGCCCTCATTGGAGCTACACTAAGAAACACAATCTGCTTCGCCTTCCTCTAGGAACTCTTACCCAAGGACCCCATACCTACAGGAGAAAGGAGGCTTGCATTCCTACTGGAACCAAAGCACAGTTTTTCCTGCTACACTGCAGGATTTTAGAATAGGCTTAGGCCCGATAGCATACATAGAACGTTCCAAGGATGAGGGAGTTTGATACATGCAGAACACCCTGTGAAGAAAAGTTGATTCAGCAAAGGACCTTGGTGTAGCTAGAGTCTCTTTTGACTTGTGAGAAATCAGAAGGTGTTAGGCTGCATGTTCACCGGAAAAGAATACCTGATGGCACAAACCTTGCTTTCCCAGTTGAAAAGCTCTATCCACGCTGCACAGAAGATACCTAAATAACACTGTTTTTGACTGGCGTCTAGTCACTGTAGGGAGCCATCTGGAAAGCAAAGGCGTTTTCTCTAAGGAAACACGGTGCTTCCATAGCGTGTGGGGGAGCTCCTCCTGTCATGCTCTAGAGCTACAGGGAAACTTGACGTGAGTACTTGCCTCAAGCTAAGGCCTGAAAAGCCCTGCTGAAGCGAAAGTGCTTAGCAGGTTCCATTAGGTCGTATTCGCAGTTCTGCTCTACTTTAAGGTTTCTTCACTTTTCCTGACACCAGGCACCCTCGTGTAGGCACCCTTTTTCTTGCAAATACAGTGAGTACCAGCAGTCTCCTTTGCCCTTCCAGGAAACATCCAGACATAAAAGCCTTTCCCAGTAACTCTACGTATTCAGAGTGTAGGGCAACTCGCTGCACCCTTCCTTAGGAAACTAGGTGGACTCAGCTCTTCAACAGCTCCAGGGATTCTCTTCTCGCACGTCCTACATGCCATGGAAGTCTGCCTCATTGCCCTCATTGGAGCTACACTAAGAAACACAATCTGCTTCGCCGTCCTCTAGGAACTCTTACCCAAGGACCCCATACCTACAGGAGAAAGGAGGCTTGCATTCCTACTGCAACCAAAGCACAGTTTTTCCTGGTACACTGCAGGGCTTTAAAATAGGCTTAGGCCTGATAGCATACATAGAACTTTCCAAGGATGAGGGCGTTCGATACATGCAGAACACCCCGTGAAGGAAAGTTGATTCAGCAAGGGACAAGGGTGTAGCTAGAGTCTCTTTTGACTTGTTAGAAATCAGAAGGGTTTCGGCTGCATGTTCAGCGGAATAGAAGACCTGATGGCACAAGCCTTGCTTTCCCATTTTAAATCTCTATCCATGCTAGCCTGAAGATCCCTAAATAACACTTTTTCGACTGGCCTCTATTCTCTGTAGGCAGCCCTCTGGAAAGAAAAGGAGTTTTCTCTAAGGAAACACGGTGCTTCCATAGCATGTGTGGGAGCTCCTCCTGTCATGCTCTAGAGCTACAGGGAAACTTGACGTGAGTACTTGCCTCAAGCTAAGGCCTGTAAAGCCCTGCTGAAACGAAAGCGCTTAGCAGTTTCCATTAGGTCGTATTCGCAGTTCTGCTTTACTTTAACGTTTCTTCACTTTTCTAGACACGTAGCACCCTGTGTAGGCACCCTTTTGCCTACAAATACAGTGAGTACCAGCAGGCTCCTCTGCCCTTCTAAGAAACATCCAGGCCTAGTAGCCTTTCCCAGTCAGTCTATGTATTCAGAGGGTAGGGCAACACACTGCACTCTTCCTTGGGAAAGCTAGATGTCCGCAGCGCTCCCACAGCTCCAGGAATTGTGTTCTCTCACGTCCTACATGCTATGGAAGTCTGCCTCATTGCCCTCATTGGAGCTACACTAAGAAACACAATCTGCTTCGCCTTCCTCTAGGAACTCTTACCCAAGGACCCCATACCTACAGGAGAAAGGAGGCTTGCATTCCTACTGGAACCAAAGCACAGTTTTGCCTGCTACACTGCAGGATTTTAGAATAGGCTTAGGCCCGATAGCATACATAGAACGTTCCAAGGATGAGGGAGTTTGATACATGCAGAACACCCTGTGAAGAAAAGTTGATTCAGCAAAGGACCTTGGTGTAGCTAGAGTCTCTTTTGACTTGTGAGAAATCAGAAGGTGTTAGGCTGCATGTTCACCGGAAAAGAATACCTGATGGCACAAACCTTGCTTTCCCAGTTGAAAAGCTCTATCCACGCTGCACAGAAGATACCTAAATAACACTGTTTTTGACTGGCGTCTAGTCACTGTAGGGAGCCATCTGGAAAGCAAAGGCGTTTTCTCTAAGGAAACACGGTGCTTCCATAGCGTGTGGGGGAGCTCCTCCTGTCATGCTCTAGAGCTACAGGGAAACTTGACGTGAGTACTTGCCTCAAGCTAAGGCCTGTAAAGCCCTGCTGAAACGAAAGCGCTTAGCAGTTTCCATTCGGTCGTATTCGCAGTTCTGCTTTACTTTAACGTTTCTTCACTTTTCTAGACACGTAGCACCCTGTGTAGGCACCCTTTTGCCTACAAATACAGTGAGTACCAGCAGGCTCCTCTGCCCTTCTAAGAAACATCCAGGCCTAGTAGCCTTTCCCAGTCAGTCTATGTATTCAGAGGGTAGGGCAACACACTGCACTCTTCCTTGGGAAAGCTAGATGTCCGCAGCGCTCCCACAGCTCCAGGAATTGTGTTCTCTCACGTCCTACATGCTATGGAAGTCTGCCTCATTGCCCTCATTGGAGCTACACTAAGAAACACAATCTGCTTCGCCTTCCTCTAGGAACTCTTACCCAAGGACCCCATACCTACAGGAGAAAGGAGGCTTGCATTCCTACTGGAACCAAAGCACAGTTTTTCCTGCTACACTGCAGGATTTTAGAATAGGCTTAGGCCCGATAGCATACATAGAACGTTCCAAGGATGAGGGAGTTTGATACATGCAGAACACCCTGTGAAGAAAAGTTGATTCAGCAAAGGACCTTGGTGTAGCTAGAGTCTCTTTTGACTTGTGAGAAATCAGAAGGTGTTAGGCTGCATGTTCACCGGAAAAGAATACCTGATGGCACAAACCTTGCTTTCCCAGTTGAAAAGCTCTATCCACGCTGCACAGAAGATACCTAAATAACACTGTTTTTGACTGGCGTCTAGTCACTCTAGGGAGCCATCTGGAAAGCAAAGGCGTTTTCTCTAAGGAAACACGGTGCTTCCATAGCGTGTGGGGGAGCTCCTCCTGTCATGCTCTAGAGCTACAGGGAAACTTGCCGTGAGTACTTGCCTCAAGCTAAGGCCTGAAAAGCCCTGCTGAAGCGAAAGTGCTTAGCAGGTTCCATTAGGTCGTATTCGCAGTTCTGCTCTACTTTAAGGTTTCTTCACTTTTCCTGACACCAGGCACCCTCGTGTAGGCACCCTTTTTCTTGCAAATACAGTGAGTACCAGCAGTCTCCTTTGCCCTTCCAGGAAACATCCAGACATAAAAGCCTTTCCCAGTAACTCTACGTATTCAGAGTGTAGGGCAACTCGCTGCACCCTTCCTTAGGAAGCTAGGTGGACTCAGCTCTTCAACAGCTCCAGGGATTCTCTTCTCGCACGTCCTACATGCCATGGAAGTCTGCCTCATTGCCCTCATTGGAGCTACACTAAGAAACACAATCTGCTTCGCCGTCCTCTAGGAACTCTTACCCAAGGACCCCATACCTACAGGAGAAAGGAGGCTTGCATTCCTACTGCAACCAAAGCACAGTTTTTCCTGGTACACTGCAGGGCTTTAAAATAGGCTTAGGCCTGATAGCATACATAGAACTTTCCAAGGATGAGGGCGTTCGATACATGCAGAACACCCCGTGAAGGAAAGTTGATTCAGCAAGGGACAAGGGTGTAGCTAGAGTCTCTTTTGACTTGTTAGAAATCAGAAGGGTTTCGGCTGCATGTTCAGCGGAATAGAAGACCTGATGGCACAAGCCTTGCTTTCCCATTTTAAATCTCTATCCATGCTAGCCTGAAGATCCCTAAATAACACTTTTTCGACTGGCCTCTATTCTCTGTAGGCAGCCCTCTGGAAAGAAAAGGAGTTTTCTCTAAGGAAACACGGTGCTTCCATAGCATGTGTGGGAGCTCCTCCTGTCATGCTCTAGAGCTACAGGGAAACTTGACGTGAGTACTTGCCTCAAGCTAAGGCCTGTAAAGCCCTGCTGAAACGAAAGCGCTTAGCAGTTTCCATTAGGTCGTATTCGCAGTTCTGCTTTACTTTAACGTTTCTTCACTTTTCTAGACACGTAGCACCCTGTGTAGGCACCCTTTTGCCTACAAATACAGTGAGTAGCAGCAGGCTCCTCTGCCCTTCTAAGAAACATCCAGGCCTAGTAGCCTTTCCCAGTCAGTCTATGTATTCAGAGGGTAGGGCAACACACTGCACTCTTCCTTGGGAAAGCTAGATGTCCGCAGCGCTCCCACAGCTCCAGGAATTGTGTTCTCTCACGTCCTACATGCTATGGAAGTCTGCCTCATTGCCCTCATTGGAGCTACACTAAGAAACACAATCTGCTTCGCCTTCCTCTAGGAACTCTTACCCAAGGACCCCATACCTACAGGAGAAAGGAGGCTTGCATTCCTACTGGAACCAAAGCACAGTTTTTCCTGCTACACTGCAGGATTTTAGAATAGGCTTAGGCCCGATAGCATACATAGAACGTTCCAAGGATGAGGGAGTTTGATACATGCAGAACACCCTGTGAAGAAAAGTTGATTCAGCAAAGGACCTTGGTGTAGCTAGAGTCTCTTTTGACTTGTGAGAAATCAGAAGGTGTTAGGCTGCATGTTCACCGGAAAAGAATACCTGATGGCACAAACCTTGCTTTCCCAGTTGAAAAGCTCTATCCACGCTGCACAGAAGATACCTAAATAACACTGTTTTTGACTGGCGTCTAGTCACTGTAGGGAGCCATCTGGAAAGCAAAGGCGTTTTCTCTAAGGAAACACGGTGCTTCCATAGCGTGTGGGGGAGCTCCTGCTGTCATGCTATAGAGCTACAGGGAAACTTGCCGTGAGTACTTGCCTCAAGCTAAGGCCTGAAAAGCCCTGCTGAAGCGAAAGTGCTTAGCAGGTTCCATTAGGTCGTATTCGCAGTTCTGCTCTACTTTAAGGTTTCTTCACTTTTCCTGACACCAGGCACCCTCGTGTAGGCACCCTTTTTCTTGCAAATACAGTGAGTACCAGCAGTCTCCTTTGCCCTTCCAGGAAACATCCAGACATAAAAGCCTTTCCCAGTAACTCTACGTATTCAGAGTGTAGGGCAACTCGCTGCACCCTTCCTTAGGAAGCTAGGTGGACTCAGCTCTTCAACAGCTCCAGGGATTCTCTTCTCGCACGTCCTACATGCCATGGAAGTCTGCCTCATTGCCCTCATTGGAGCTACACTAAGAAACACAATCTGCTTCGCCGTCCTCTAGGAACTCTTACCCAAGGACCCCATACCTACAGGAGAAAGGAGGCTTGCATTCCTACTGCAACCAAAGCACAGTTTTTCCTGGTACACTGCAGGGCTTTAAAATAGGCTTAGGCCTGATAGCATACATAGAACTTTCCAAGGATGAGGGCGTTCGATACATGCAGAACACCCCGTGAAGGAAAGTTGATTCAGCAAGGGACAAGGGTGTAGCTAGAGTCTCTTTTGACTTGTTAGAAATCAGAAGGGTTTCGGCTGCATGTTCAGCGGAATAGAAGACCTGATGGCACAAGCCTTGCTTTCCCATTTTAAATCTCTATCCATGCTAGCCTGAAGATCCCTAAATAACACTTTTTCGACTGGCCTCTATTCTCTGTAGGCAGCCCTCTGGAAAGAAAAGGAGTTTTCTCTAAGGAAACACGGTGCTTCCATAGCATGTGTGGGAGCTCCTCCTGTCATGCTCTAGAGCTACAGGGAAACTTGACGTGAGTACTTGCCTCAAGCTAAGGCCTGTAAAGCCCTGCTGAAACGAAAGCGCTTAGCAGTTTCCATTAGGTCGTATTCGCAGTTCTGCTTTACTTTAACGTTTCTTCACTTTTCTAGACACGTAGCACCCTGTGTAGGCACCCTTTTGCCTACAAATACAGTGAGTAGCAGCAGGCTCCTCTGCCCTTCTAAGAAACATCCAGGCCTAGTAGCCTTTCCCAGTCAGTCTATGTATTCAGAGGGTAGGGCAACACACTGCACTCTTCCTTGGGAAAGCTAGATGTCCGCAGCGCTCCCACAGCTCCAGGAATTGTGTTCTCTCACGTCCTACATGCTATGGAAGTCTGCCTCATTGCCCTCATTGGAGCTACACTAAGAAACACAATCTGCTTCGCCTTCCTCTAGGAACTCTTACCCAAGGACCCCATACCTACAGGAGAAAGGAGGCTTGCATTCCTACTGGAACCAAAGCACAGTTTTTCCTGCTACACTGCAGGATTTTAGAATAGGCTTAGGCCCGATAGCATACATAGAACGTTCCAAGGATGAGGGAGTTTGATACATGCAGAACACCCTGTGAAGAAAAGTTGATTCAGCAAAGGACCTTGGTGTAGCTAGAGTCTCTTTTGACTTGTGAGAAATCAGAAGGTGTTAGGCTGCATGTTCACCGGAAAAGAATACCTGATGGCACAAACCTTGCTTTCCCAGTTGAAAAGCTCTATCCACGCTGCACAGAAGATACCTAAATAACACTGTTTTTGACTGGCGTCTAGTCACTGTAGGGAGCCATCTGGAAAGCAAAGGCGTTTTCTCTAAGGAAACACGGTGCTTCCATAGCGTGTGGGGGAGCTCCTCCTGTCATGCTCTAGAGCTACAGGGAAACTTGCCGTGAGTACTTGCCTCAAGCTAAGGCCTGAAAAGCCCTGCTGAAGCGAAAGTGCTTAGCAGGTTCCATTAGGTCGTATTCGCAGTTCTGCTCTACTTTAAGGTTTCTTCACTTTTCCTGACACCAGGCACCCTCGTGTAGGCACCCTTTTTCTTGCAAATACAGTGAGTACCAGCAGTCTCCTTTGCCCTTCCAGGAAACATCCAGACATAAAAGCCTTTCCCAGTAACTCTACGTATTCAGAGTGTAGGGCAACTCGCTGCACCCTTCCTTAGGAAGCTAGGTGGACTCAGCTCTTCAACAGCTCCAGGGATTCTCTTCTCGCACGTCCTACATGCCATGGAAGTCTGCCTCATTGCCCTCATTGGAGCTACACTAAGAAACACAATCTGCTTCGCCGTCCTCTAGGAACTCTTACCCAAGGACCCCATACCTACAGGAGAAAGGAGGCTTGCATTCCTACTGCAACCAAAGCACAGTTTTTCCTGGTACACTGCAGGGCTTTAAAATAGGCTTAGGCCTGATAGCATACATAGAACTTTCCAAGGATGAGGGCGTTCGATACATGCAGAACACCCCGTGAAGGAAAGTTGATTCAGCAAGGGACAAGGGTGTAGCTAGAGTCTCTTTTGACTTGTTAGAAATCAGAAGGGTTTCGGCTGCATGTTCAGCGGAATAGAAGACCTGATGGCGCAAGCCTTGCTTTCCCATTTTAAATCTCTATCCATGCTAGCCTGAAGATCCCTAAATAACACTTTTTCGACTGGCCTCTATTCTCTGTAGGCAGCCCTCTGGAAAGAAAAGGAGTTTTCTCTAAGGAAACACGGTGCTTCCATAGCATGTGTGGGAGCTCCTCCTGTCATGCTCTAGAGCTACAGGGAAACTTGACGTGAGTACTTGCCTCAAGCTAAGGCCTGTAAAGCCCTGCTGAAACGAAAGCGCTTAGCAGTTTCCATTAGGTCGTATTCGCAGTTCTGCTTTACTTTAACGTTTCTTCACTTTTCTAGACACGTAGCACCCTGTGTAGGCACCCTTTTGCCTACAAATACAGTGAGTACCAGCAGGCTCCTCTGCCCTTCTAAGAAACATCCAGGCCTAGTAGCCTTTCCCAGTCAGTCTATGTATTCAGAGGGTAGGGCAACACACTGCACTCTTCCTTGGGAAAGCTAGATGTCCGCAGCGCTCCCACAGCTCCAGGAATTGTGTTCTCTCACGTCCTACATGCTATGGAAGTCTGCCTCATTGCCCTCATTGGAGCTACACTAAGAAACACAATCTGCTTCGCCTTCCTCTAGGAACTCTTACCCAAGGACCCCATACCTACAGGAGAAAGGAGGCTTGCATTCCTACTGGAACCAAAGCACAGTTTTTCCTGCTACACTGCAGGATTTTAGAATAGGCTTAGGCCCGATAGCATACATAGAACGTTCCAAGGATGAGGGAGTTTGATACATGCAGAACACCCTGTGAAGAAAAGTTGATTCAGCAAAGGACCTTGGTGTAGCTAGAGTCTCTTTTGACTTGTGAGAAATCAGAAGGTGTTAGGCTGCATGTTCACCGGAAAAGAATACCTGATGGCACAAACCTTGCTTTCCCAGTTGAAAAGCTCTATCCACGCTGCACAGAAGATACCTAAATAACACTGTTTTTGACTGGCGTCTAGTCACTGTAGGGAGCCATCTGGAAAGCAAAGGCGTTTTCTCTAAGGAAACACGGTGCTTCCATAGCGTGTGGGGGAGCTCCTCCTGTCATGCTCTAGAGCTACAGGGAAACTTGCCGTGAGTACTTGCCTCAAGCTAAGGCCTGAAAAGCCCTGCTGAAGCGAAAGTGCTTAGCAGGTTCCATTAGGTCGTATTCGCAGTTCTGCTCTACTTTAAGGTTTCTTCACTTTTCCTGACACCAGGCACCCTCGTGTAGGCACCCTTTTTCTTGCAAATACAGTGAGTACCAGCAGTCTCCTTTGCCCTTCCAGGAAACATCCAGACATAAAAGCCTTTCCCAGTAACTCTACGTATTCAGAGTGTAGGGCAACTCGCTGCACCCTTCCTTAGGAAGCTAGGTGGACTCAGCTCTTCAACAGCTCCAGGGATTCTCTTCTCGCACGTCCTACATGCCATGGAAGTCTGCCTCATTGCCCTCATTGGAGCTACACTAAGAAACACAATCTGCTTCGCCGTCCTCTAGGAACTCTTACCCAAGGACCCCATACCTACAGGAGAAAGGAGGCTTGCATTCCTACTGCAACCAAAGCACAGTTTTTCCTGGTACACTGCAGGGCTTTAAAATAGGCTTAGGCCTGATAGCATACATAGAACTTTCCAAGGATGAGGGCGTTCGATACATGCAGAACACCCCGTGAAGGAAAGTTGATTCAGCAAGGGACAAGGGTGTAGCTAGAGTCTCTTTTGACTTGTTAGAAATCAGAAGGGTTTCGGCTGCATGTTCAGCGGAATAGAAGACCTGATGGCACAAGCCTTGCTTTCCCATTTTAAATCTCTATCCATGCTAGCCTGAAGATCCCTAAATAACACTTTTTCGACTGGCCTCTATTCTCTGTAGGCAGCCCTCTGGAAAGAAAAGGAGTTTTCTCTAAGGAAACACGGTGCTTCCATAGCATGTGTGGGAGCTCCTCCTGTCATGCTCTAGAGCTACAGGGAAACTTGACGTGAGTACTTGCCTCAAGCTAAGGCCTGTAAAGCCCTGCTGAAACGAAAGCGCTTAGCAGTTTCCATTCGGTCGTATTCGCAGTTCTGCTTTACTTTAACGTTTCTTCACTTTTCTAGACAGGTAGCACCCTGTGTAGGCACCCTTTTGCCTACAAATACAGTGAGTACCAGCAGGCTCCTCTGCCCTTCTAAGAAACATCCAGGCCTAGTAGCCTTTCCCAGTCAGTCTATGTATTCAGAGGGTAGGGCAACACACTGCACTCTTCCTTGAGAAAGCCAGATGTCCGCAGCGCTCCCACAGCTCCAGGAATTGTGTTCTCTCACGTCCTACATGCTATGGAAGTCTGCCTCATTGCCCTCATTGGAGCTACACTAAGAAACACAATCTGCTTCGCCTTCCTCTAGGAACTCTTACCCAAGGACCCCATACCTACAGGAGAAAGGAGGCTTGCATTCCTACTGGAACCAAAGCACAGTTTTTCCTGCTACACTGCAGGATTTTAGAATAGGCTTAGGCCCGATAGCATACATAGAACGTTCCAAGGATGAGGGAGTTTGATACATGCAGAACACCCTGTGAAGAAAAGTTGATTCAGCAAAGGACCTTGGTGTAGCTAGAGTCTCTTTTGACTTGTGAGAAATCAGAAGGTGTTAGGCTGCATGTTCACCGGAAAAGAATACCTGATGGCACAAACCTTGCTTTCCCAGTTGAAAAGCTCTATCCACGCTGCACAGAAGATACCTAAATAACACTGTTTTTGACTGGCGTCTAGTCACTCTAGGGAGCCATCTGGAAAGCAAAGGCGTTTTCTCTAAGGAAACACGGTGCTTCCATAGCGTGTGGGGGAGCTCCTCCTGTCATGCTCTAGAGCTACAGGGAAACTTGACGTGAGTACTTGCCTCAAGCTAAGGCCTGAAAAGCCCTGCTGAAGCGAAAGTGCTTAGCAGGTTCCATTAGGTCGTATTCGCAGTTCTGCTCTACTTTAAGGTTTCTTCACTTTTCCTGACACCAGGCACCCTCGTGTAGGCACCCTTTTTCTTGCAAATACAGTGAGTACCAGCAGTCTCCTTTGCCCTTCCAGGAAACATCCAGACATAAAAGCCTTTCCCAGTAACTCTACGTATTCAGAGTGTAGGGCAACTCGCTGCACCCTTCCTTAGGAAGCTAGGTGGACTCAGCTCTTCAACAGCTCCAGGGATTCTCTTCTCGCACGTCCTACATGCCATGGAAGCATTGCCCTCATTGGAGCTACACTAAGAAACACAATCTGCTTCGCCGTCCTCTAGGAACTCTTACCCAAGGACCCCATACCTACAGGAGAAAGGAGGCTTGCATTCCTACTGCAACCAAAGCACAGTTTTTCCTGGTACACTGCAGGGCTTTAAAATAGGCTTAGGCCTGATAGCATACATAGAACGTTCCAAGGATGAGGGCGTTCGATACATGCAGAACACCCCGTGAAGGAAAGTTGATTCAGCAAGGGACAAGGGTGTAGCTAGAGTCTCTTTTGACTTGTTAGAAATCAGAAGGGTTTCGGCTGCATGTTCAGCGGAATAGAAGACCTGATGGCACAAGCCTTGCTTTCCCATTTTAAATCTCTATCCATGCTAGCCTGAAGATCCCTAAATAACACTTTTTCGACTGGCCTCTATTCTCTGTAGGCAGCCCTCTGGAAAGAAAAGGAGTTTTCTCTAAGGAAACACGGTGCTTCCATAGCATGTGTGGGAGCTCCTCCTGTCATGCTCTAGAGCTACAGGGAAACTTGACGTGAGTACTTGCCTCAAGCTAAGGCCTGTAAAGCCCTGCTGAAACGAAAGCGCTTAGCAGTTTCCATTAGGTCGTATTCGCAGTTCTGCTTTACTTTAACGTTTCTTCACTTTTCTAGACACGTAGCACCCTGTGTAGGCACCCTTTTGCCTACAAATACAGTGAGTAGCAGCAGGCTCCTCTGCCCTTCTAAGAAACATCCAGGCCTAGTAGCCTTTCCCAGTCAGTCTATGTATTCAGAGGGTAGGGCAACACACTGCACTCTTCCTTGGAAAGCTAGATGTCCGCAGCGCTCCCACAGCTCCAGGAATTGGGTTCTCTCACGTCCTACATGCTATGAAGTCTGCCTCATTGCCCTCATTGGAGCTACACTAAGAAACACAATCTGCTTCGCCTTCCTCTAGGAACTCTTACCCAAGGACCCCATACCTACAGGAGAAAGGAGGCTTGCATTCCTACTGGAACCAAAGCACAGTTTTTCCTGCTACACTGCAGGATTTTAGAATAGGCTTAGGCCCGATAGCATACATAGAACGTTCCAAGGATGAGGGAGTTTGATACATGCAGAACACCCTGTGAAGAAAAGTTGATTCAGCAAAGGACCTTGGTGTAGCTAGAGTCTCTTTTGACTTGTGAGAAATCAGAAGGTGTTAGGCTGCATGTTCACCGAAAAGAATACCTGATGGCACAAACCTTGCTTTCCCAGTTGAAAAGCTCTATCCACGCTGCACAGAAGATACTAAATAACACTGTTTTTGACTGGCGTCTAGTCACTGTAGGGAGCCATCTGAAAGCAAAGGCGTTTTCTCTAAGGAAACACGGTGCTTCCATAGCGTGTGGGGGAGCTCCTCCTGTCATGCTCTAGAGCTACAGGGAAACTTGCCGTGAGTACTTGCCTCAAGCTAAGGCCTGAAAAGCCCTGCTGAAGCGAAAGTGCTTAGCAGGTTCCATTAGGTCGTATTCGCAGTTCTGCTCTACTTTAAGGTTTCTTCACTTTTCCTGACACCAGGCACCCTCGTGTAGGCACCCTTTTTCTTGCAAATACAGTGAGTACCAGCAGTCTCCTTTGCCCTTCCAGGAAACATCCAGACATAAAAGCCTTTCCCAGTAACTCTACGTATTCAGAGTGTAGGGCAACTCGCTGCACCCTTCCTTAGGAAGCTAGG